>NC_063215.1:96484009-97199009 GCF_020740725.1 Corvus hawaiiensis | reverse complement strand
TTGCCTCATGGCTTTAATATGTTTTCCTTGTAGCAACTGTGTATTTAAGAGAGACATCTACTGGCTGAGCCAACAGACTTCATTGCTGCAGGGGTAGTTAAATAATTAGTGTCTGTGCTTTGGCTCAAAAGCATTAGATTCCTTTCTCTTTTTTTTTTTTTTTTTTCCCTTTAAACCAGCCTCTGGTATTATATTCCAGTTCATTTTCTTCCTTACACACCTGATGTATTTTCAATATTAAACTTGAATGATTACTTTTAACTCCCTAATCAGATCAGAAAATGACCTACTACCTTCTCCAAAATTTCAAGACTTCATGAAAATGCAAGAAATAAAAAAGGTGCTTTTTTTTTTCTGTAATTAAGTCTTCTGTATAATTATCAGATTTTTTTAATGGCTAATGAAGAAAAAATAGCATTTTTTGTTCTCCTGATTTACGAAAGAGGAGTCTTACAGGACTACGTAGGAAGTTTTCAATTATTCACATTGTTCTGTTGGGAATGAACTCTAGAGGACAGGATAACTACCATTGTTTTGGCTTGCATACAAACTTCATTCAAGGGAAATTAGTGTAACCAAACAAGAGGGATTTTTGTAGCTTAGAAGCCTCTTTTGTGTAAATACACACATGCTTCCATGGATTCAGTCTTGTACTAATGCCAAAAGTATTGGTACAGTAGCTTGCTCACCAGAGCACAAAACAAAGGACATTTGCATAAGATTGAAGTTCATCTGTTAGATTTATTATTTTTGGTATACATTGTATTTTCAAAAGGTAAACAGAGTGGTGTTACCAATGCAATCTGAATAGTTTGAGGGTATTAATTTCAGCAGTAAACCAATGCTGATTTTTTTTCTTTGTTCACGCATAATTTTAAGCTATGAAAAAAAGCTCTTCACTATTAGACAAAAAAATCCCGAGCTTATAAAATTACATTTTAATTTCTGAGGAATTGCATGTTACCTCTGTGTTAATTGCAAATCAGTTCAATATGAGTACAGTGGTTACTGTAAGAATTAATAACGATCGACCACTAGTAATTATGATGAATTGCCACACTGCTTATTGAAGATTTGGGCAATCTGCTTCCACGACTCTGCCCTCTGTGCTTCTATAGGTATATCTTAGTATTCCCCACAATTTATAATAAAGCATTTTTCATGGATTTTCCAGAAGCTGCAATGCTGAGTAAATAGTAGCTCTAGTTCAATTGTGTGCTTACCCACACGTCCACGTTTCACTGCATGAGCTTTTACACATTGGCTTCAACTCTGAGCACAAAGACTCACTGCAACCTTTGAAGCTCTGGTTAATGTGGTAAGAACATAATAATTTTCTATCTTACCCCTCTTTTTCTTTTGCCAAATGCATTCAACACTCAATCCTAGGTTTAAAAGCTTGTGAGTTACCAGTGATTGTAAGACATCTTTACTGGATGTCTTTTCCTGAGATCAGACATGTGTGTTCAGTTGTAATTTCATTGTTTTTTGCTCAACTCCGAGATTAAGTAATCTACCAATACTGAAAGTCAGTTGGGTCATTTATTTCTTCTGAAATCTGAAGTCAGGCAATGCAGTTTTCACTCTATAAGAATTAAATTTCAAAACAGCATTGCTTTTTAAATTTGTTTTCCTTTCTTACTGAAGAGTTCAAGTGCTTATTTTTCTTCTTCTTCCCAGCCTGTCATTAATATTCACAACTCTTTAAAGCCCTTTAATGTCCAAACTATATGGACTCCTCTATGAATAGTGGTCAAATTTAGTGCCACTGCTGCTCGTGTAGTCATGGACTTGTGTTTTCCACCTGGAGACAAATATTTTTTGGATCTGTTAAGACTAATTTTTCTCAGAAATGCTGAAGCCTGGATGTTTTTATTTCCATGACTCGGTTTTACTGTCAATTTTCATTAATTTTAAATATTTAAGTTAAAATGTTCAAAATAGTTTAAGGTGGCAGCATTGAATTGAGAAAAGTGACTTACATGTATGCCTCTCCAAATATCCATTTCTGAGTATCTCTTCTGCTAAATTCTCTCTCTCACTGTACAGGGCATTGGTTCTTTGCTGGTGTCAACATAAGTTCTTGTATTTATCAAGTATTTCAATTTACTTAGTATTGTTCCATTGATATTCATCGTAAGCAAGAGAAAGTCGGGAACCCTTGGTACAGTTCCTGTGCAGTGAGTATCCCATAGCTGAGATATTACTTCAGTTCTGATTTCTAAGATTCTAAGACTTCTTAAAAATCTTAACATTTGTCTCACTTGTCCAGGTCAGCAAGACATTTATTTAATATTTTTAGCATTTATTATTCCAATAATAAAGTATTTCTTATCTCTTTTAAAAAAATGAAGCAAAGCTGTAGTTGCTGAAGAGTTCATTGCACTTCATCACCGAAGAGATAATAGACAAGGCTTGCTGCACCCAGCAGTTTTCTCGCCTTCTGCTTGTTTGCAGATGGGAGCACCAGAGGAAGCGACTGGGATTTCATCTTACTTGTCGGTCTTCTTGCAGATCTGTCAAATGGATTAGCTTGCTAGTGGTGGTGTTGTTTCCTTCCCTGAATTTTTATGGCAAATTCATGTCAGAGTAGTAGGGCTCTGAGACCACTCAGGGCTTTGCTGTGTCCCTGGGGCGGTCTTGTGTGAATGCTGTGTACAGGGAGAGTACAAGAAGAACAAGGAAGCACCTGTTTGCAAAACATTTGGGGGTTTTACCCAAATTGTCTTGAACTAGGGTGGAGATCTGCAAACTCAACGTGTCCCTTCACCACAGAAATTGCTACTTGCAGAGACAGAATGACTGTGCAGTATTCTGCAGGGATTGCCACTTAGTGGTTGAAACGTTTTCCTGTGTGGAAATAGGATGGATTGGTATGGAATTGCTTTACATTGGTGCCCCTAAGAGTCCTAGAAAGGCATAATTTCCCTCCTGAGTAGCTCAAGCCCAGCACACCTGCAGTGCACATATCACCTATGTAGAGTTCAAATCAAATTTGTGGAGTCCTTTGTGCTGTACAGTGCTCTTATCTCAGTGTCTACGATGGTAACTCTCCAGCACAGGGTGGAAAACAAGCCATCTCTTTGGGAAGGAGATTTTAATTACCTCTTGCCCTAGAGTGAGCTGTCCTTCCAGGTTAGAGCAGAAGGTATTGGAAGGGCACTGTGGGAAAGATTAGCAAGAGGCTCCTTTACCAAGCCACGGTTGCAAATCAATAGAGGCTTTCAGCTGTCAGTGCAACCAATCCCTAAACCATGAGTTCAAATATTTACTGCTACTGAAAACAGAGAGAATTTGTAAAAAAGAGAAACATATTTCCATTCCTTTATTTAGTCACTGAATCAATAAAAATGATTTGAGGATGTGAAGAATTCAAAGTGCTCCAGGATAGTACTCACTTGAGTATACAGCTTATTTTCATAGACCAAAGCTTTCACTCTGCAAGGAGGAAAATATCAGCACGGTAGGTCACTCTCGGCATAAACACTTCCGATATGTGTGTGCTCCTTTAACATTTAGTTTTAATCAGAATGGACCAATCTCTCTCCATAACATTTAACTTGCTTTCCTTTGTGCACCAGAAAGTGTAAGGCTGTCGATAATTTTTTAAAGTACCCATTTCTGTGACACCTGCATGATATTTTTTAATATTTGCTGAATTGATAATGTGCATGGTAGTGGAGTATAATGCGCAATAAACTGCTTTTGTGGCTGATTAAATGCCAAAGTGAGGTGGAGGTATTCAGCAACTGCAAAAGCCGTTTATTTAGTATATGCCAATGCCATGAACATTATTCCTGTTACACAAGATTTGCTATACCCTAATGTACAGAAGTAGAAAAGAAATTGTTTCCTTTTCTTGTGAGGGTTGCAATTGGTGTGCTGCTTCAATCTCACACTTCACACTGATATGACATTCGAGAATGTAGCTAGGTTGAGTGGCTTGAGAAAGAGGCTGGTTTACACAGTGAGTAATTATTTAATGGAGTTCTTTGTGTAGGAAAGGCACTATGTGGCTGGGTACACTGAACTAAATTAACTGGAGTATGCAAATATTCCAACTTTGGCCTTATAACTTTTGATAGGAGGAATTCCCTTTTGCTGCTGGGATTCTTCCTTGAGGATTTTGGCCTGGAAATGCAGCTGTAGTCTTAATTGTTGGCTTAACCAGAGACATGCTGGCTCACATTGCTTGTATTGCTCCTCCTCACTGACCACTGATAGATAAAAAGCTGCAGCCATTTCCTATCATCCTTCATGTAACTTTTTTCTCAAGATAGAAGTTGGCGTGAGTTGTGCATAATCCTGATGTTTCTCTCAAGGGGAAACATTTTTTTTTCTTTTTAGTGTTGATAAAGAGTTTATAAGAGAATGGTTTCCTCCTGGCTGGATGGAATAAGTACCTCATTGACATATAGTTCTGGTGCTGTGCCATTGCTTCATGATAACATCATTTATAGAAACTTCCTACAATTTGATTAGATGCAAAATGAGAAAAATAAAAAAGTTATTATTACTGCTCTCTTAATATATGTTATATGTGTTGCCTGTGAGGAATGAAGGCCTGTGGTGATTCTGTGGCACCTAACTGCCATTCTAATTTCTCTTTTTTGTTTGTTTATTTTGCATATTGATTCAACAATGTCATTGATTTTCCATGGATTATTTATTTTTCTGAAGTATTTCCTCATGAGTTTTCTGACTGAGGAAGGGTTATAGGCTTTTTAATTCTATTGTCATTTATGTTTGTTGTTACCCACAGGGATGACAGTCTCTTACTTTGCCACTCACCTGCCATTTTTTTCTTTGTATAGAAGAAATTGAAGCAGAGAAAGCTGCTATTACACCCTACAGATTGAACAATGTCATTAGTTGTCCACAGGATCTTCAAGAGTTGCCATCTGTACTCTTTCAGTGCAGTAGATTATCATTTATTGCCGCAGCGATAAACTTTTCTAGTAGCTATTTCTCAAATTTCACTACTAAATTGGATATGCAAGTGAGCAGCCACAAATAAACAAGGCTCTATTTTTATAGTTGTCTTCTGTTCTTCATTAGCCCAGAAGCTGGATAGTGGACTGCTAAATGCCTGTTGTTCCGTAAATAGGCTGGGATTAAAATACACAGGAGAAAGATTTCAGCTGTAAGGAACAGATATCACAGACACATTTAAAGCAGCAGACCCTATAGTTAGAGTATCATCCGTGAAAAAGGTGGTGTTTTCTTTATCCGTTTTCTATTTCCCACAGCATTAGTTATAGGCACATGTTCTGGAGCTGGGGTTTTTTTGTCTCACGCATTAATGTTTGCTGTCCTGTGAAGTTGCTTCTGATTACAGAATGTTGGAAGCAATGGTAATTACTCCAAGGTCACTGAAGTTGGTGACTAACAGTGAGGTGATCCTTCAGTGCTCCTCCTCTGCAGGTTCTTATGTGGCAGAGAATGAGGCTCTGAAGACTCTTCCTCTATTCCAGATTAAAACTCCCCGTTGCTGTTTCATTCTCCAAACACTTCAGTCTGCCGTTAGCCCAGAACATAATTTCGAGAGTGGAAACAACCCTGATTCCTGAGCTGTGTCTGCTAAAGGGAGATGCAGTAAGCCCAGGTAACAGCTTCGTGCTGGGAAAGGGAAAAAAAGGACTCGGACTTTGTTCACCACCCTTCCAGTTTTATGCAGGTATGCCTGGTGCATTGGGGAAATTGTTTAGGAGCAGTCAATCCTTGTGTGAAGATTGCCTTGTAATGCTGCTAAGGTCAGTGAGACCTTGGTTCATTTGACACATAAGTGCTGCTTGAGTGACTTAGGATATTCCAACACCCATAGGAACAACCTTAAGTTGCACACTAGAGATTTTCCACATGTTAGGCCTGTGATTTCTTGCACAGCTTGCTCATTTGGTATGGATTATACAGTGGGGTTTCATCAGCATCATCCATCTGCCTTTGATAAAGTTGAAACACTCTAGTGTAGGTGTTTAGGATCATAAATAAATGTTCTTTTGGTTTTCCCATTACTCAAGCAAAGTTCTAGGAGTTTTTGTAGTAGCAATCTGCTACTGCAAACTTGATCATGCTGTTCTTCTGTGGTAGTCCTTGCTGAAGCTGGGTGTGACTCCTGTGCACGGTGTACAAGCAGAACTATCAGTGACCTTCCTCAGAATCTGCACTTCCAGTATGGTCCTGGCTCTTCATTGAACCCACAATAATTTCTGTTAAGACAGATAAGAATTTAGGAGGAAATTCATCTCCCAAGTATTTTGGGGGAGCTGGGAGGTCGTCAGAGGACTACAGTCCAGTGGCTGGAATGCAGAATTAGGGTAGCAGGTCTTTGGAGTTTTGCATCTTTCTGATACGTGATTTAGTCTGGGATTTAGTCTTTCTACCTGTAAAACTGGAATAATAATATTTGCAATTTGAGACTTACAATGTGCTTTGAGACCAACAGTGAAAAGCTCTCAGTAGTGTATTTATTACATTCTGTTTGTAGAGGTTACAAGCAGTATCTAGGAGAAATGAGAATAAAATTAAGCCAAACATACAGATTTAAAAGCAAACTGTTGAAGCCAGGCCTGAGCAGTAAAATAGTTTACATGTGCCAATGCCTCTCCTCAAATAGCTCGGAATTAAGTTGCAGGGTTCCAACTGCTGTCAAAAAAGGAAAAAAATTCCAAGGTTATAACTGTTTAATGGGGGGAAAATGGCTAATTTCTGTCTCTTTAAATTTTGTGGTGGAGAAAATAAGGTCCTTTGATCTTTAAATGAAAGCTTCCAGAGTCATTACATTGAATCAGTTAATCTCTCCCAGTAGTTACCTTATTCTCTCTTCCTCATGGGCATCCTCTTTCATGGTCTCAGTGCTGAGCTTCAAATCAATGAACAAACTGTTACTGCTTCCAAAACAGCCTGTCTAGTGAGCTTTCCTGCTTTCATGCATTGCCAAGCTCTTACCTCAAACCTTGGCACGTCAGAGTGGAGAAGGGGTCCAGTAGTGCCACGTGTGTGTTAGCCAGGCTGGCTCCATCATCTTCAGTTATGGGTCAGGCAGTCCCTTGCCTCTTGACAAGAGATGTTTGTGAGGGATTGCATATCCTGTCATTCCCAGGTGACACAGGTAGTTCTAAGCAGGTCAAGTGACACAGCAGGGTTAGGGAATATCCTTGGTTATCCCATTACCTAGTTTAAAAAAATATTAATCAAAGCAACAGCAGATCTACGTATCTTTGTGTGAGATATCTGTGCCCAGACAAAAACAAGTTGCATTGTGTGTGCTGCTGACTGAATATACTCTTTGTTCAGAATGGTTTTTATTTCTCTTAGGAAAAAAATATTAAAATTTAAAGAAATTTCCCAGTGCAAGCCCCACAAAGTATCTATGTTACTTACAGCATGAGATACTCTATCTGCTAGAGCACAACAAATGCTGTGAAGCAACACCTGGGAGTTCTTTCAGGTGTATCAGCTAGTGCACACACTGTGTAAAACTCAGGAGCTGAGGTTATGGAGCAGCCTCTCTTCTCCTGCCGTGGTATTTATCTGTCCCTTTATGTGAAGGGGTTACAGGGTATGGTGAATCTTGCACCAGTTGAATTAGAGTAATTTTGTGGGTTCAGATGTAAAAGCTAGGCATTGAAAATTAAATGTGATTAGAAAATAACTCATCGTCTCTTCTAGGAAATAAGTTTTGGTACAAGGTGAACATTTTTAGGCAGTTTTATCCTCTGAGAGTGTAGTATTAGGAATTTTCCAAAGTATTTGGTGTATAGTTCTTTTATTAGAAGCCACCTTACATTAAGCAGTAAGAAGTCTTTTTACACCAATGCTGACAGATTTGCTTTATTAATATTCAGATAAAAAGACGTCGAATATGTTACCTACACTGAGACAGAATTTCAGGATAGGTACTCCATCCTTGCATGTCCAAGAATTATACAGCCTGTGTGGGCACCCTGTTCCAGTTTCTGATTATGTAACCCTTGCTTTTCTTTGCATTTTCTTCCCTTGTTTCGACTTGTGTCCCTTGCCTCTTCCTCCGTTCCTCTGACCCTTTGTAAGCGCTGCTCAGCAGTAAGAAAACCATCCCTGTGTACATGTTTGTGTTTTCAGCACAAATCTGAAACAGCCCCATACTAACCCCATTCTACTATGAAGTTAACTCTTCCCAGCCAAAACCAGCACATACTTGTACTTGAAAACTTTTTCTGTGGTCATTATCCGCTCTTCTGTTTCCTAAGCTTATCACTAGATCACATGAAATACTTCAAAATGAGAGTTCTGCTCAATGTCTGTGAGAATGGTGCAAAATCAATTCCTACTTTCTGTGAAATTTTGCATTGCTTTATCGGTAGTATTTTCTTTATTTGTTTGAACATGATTTGGGGCCAGAAGCAACAGGAATATGAATACAGCATTTGATAATTAGCCAGAGCTAAGCCTTTCCTATGTGGGCACCAATAATCTTGGTTTTGCTGTCTTTACTCAAGATCACCCTGTTTCTAATTCTCTGTTTAATAGTATTCCAGAATCTGTTATCGAAATCCTTCAGCTTTCTCCAGCACTTTGCTGCCAGGTTTCTTGCAGTCTGATGGCCCAAGAGGTCCTTCTGTACCTAAGATATAGCATTTTGTAATCCCAAGGGCCTTTTAAAAATCATTTTATAAATCAAGGTTCTCTGTTTCCACAGCCATGTGTAATTGTGAATATACATTTTTAAAGATACTTATTTTGGAGACTGGAGAAAATTAAGGAAAAAGATCAAATTAACTGAAACTAAAGTATTGTGGTATTAGCATTTAACACTTCAGTATTGTCTTTGTTCATTTTGTTCTATGCATACCTAGGTTTTAGGCATATCTAAGTTTTCTCCATTTCTGTCTTCTTTTCTATGCTGGATTCAATCCTTAATTATCTCGTGCCTGGGAGGAAAAGAGACAGCAATTGTTATAGATGAGTGGGTAAATGGCAAGGAAAACAGTCCCAGAGCAGAGCAAAGCTTGTATGCTTCCTGCACTGGGATTTCTAGGGAAATGAGTATTGATACAGGCTTCTACACTACCTTTAAGAAACTTTGACATTCTTAATATATGTTAAGTTACATGTCCTCGTTGTGCCAGTCTGAAGTCCCCTCTGTCGTGGTACCGTGGCAAAAAGCCTTAAAAAATAATTTAGAACATCCATGCACTTTATATTGCAATTATTTGAGTGTGATTCCTCAGTGGAGCTGGTAAGAATAAATAACTAACTATAGATATATAAAAATGTGCTATAAAAACCTCAAACAAACTAAAAACTTAAACCCCACCTAACCTCAGCTTAGTAAGAGTAAAACCACAGTAAAAGTAGAAGTATGTATACATATATATATGTGCATGTGTATGTCTACCTATATACAAATAAATAAACCCCATGAATTCTGCATGAAATCTCCAGTCTTTTTGTGATAAAGTTTTCTCAGTATAATTTTATAGTTCCTAAAATGGAAAATTGTGCCTGTTCTTTGTCTGATATTTACTAATGTAATACGTTAATTAAAAACAAAAGGGAAAACCTGCATATTTCATCATATAAAGAGTGCAGAAAGATCTGTTTTCTTATTGGAGCTAATGCAGTTACATCTTTCTGAAAATTGTGCAAACTCAAAATAAGATTTGTTTACTCTGCCACTGATAGTCGAGCACACTAGGTAATAAACCCTAAGAAAATAAGTGACAATTAGTGATACTTATTATAATTAGTGTATTTTTGCTAATGCATCTGAACATCTCATGGAATTTTGAATGATGTGGAGCATTCACATTTTACTGGTAAAGCAAAATAATAGATTTTTCAACGGTTATAACTGTTACTGCAGACTTCACTAAAATTAAAGATTAGATTTTTAACTGATTTCCCTTGAAAAATAAAAGTCTATTTTGATGGAAAAGAACATCTTCAGATCCCTCTTGTGTCCATCTGTAGCATGTTGTGTCTGTATTTCTGAAATCTGACTGCAAGAAATCTGTTATTTTTTTTTATCCTCCTCCTTCAGGTCTCCTGGAAGCCTCCCCTGATACCGAATGGAGAAATCCTTAATTATGAGATTCGCATGCCTGACCCACGCATTGTCATCGCTGGGAACCCTTCATCGAGGTCGAGTCATTTGGTGACCAATCTTGTCCCCTACACAAACTACTCTGTCACAGTGATTGCTTGTACTGGAGGTGATGGCTTTCTAGGAGGCTGCACAGAGAGTTTGCCTACGAGGGTGACCACGCCCTCGACAGTTCCTCAGAGTGTCAGTCCCTTGTCCGTGACTCCAATCAGTGAATCCTTTATTGCCATCTCTTGGCAACCACCGCTAAGGCCCAATGGTCCCCATCTGAGGTAAGCCAAGACTGACCTAAATCTGACTCTGAAAATTCTGAGCGGTGCAGACTTTGTCATGTGATGTCTTAATTTTGGACTTTTTGAATTCCTCTTTAAGGCTCAGAGAAGAGCCAGGATTGTTCAAACCAGTGTGTAGTCTGTGCTGGAAGGCTCTGGGTCTTTCAGATCGGTGCTGTCTGAAAAACCCGAAGGAGGAAGCACAGGGTATTTGCAAAGTCAGAAGTGGTTTGGGCTGCAGCATCAGCCACTTTTTGGTGATGAGTTCAGGCAACAAGTTCCACCAATAAAATGCCAAGAAAAAGAATAGATCTCTGTAAACATGAGTAATTAACACATCCAATATTCTCAATGCTCTGGGTTATTCCACATGAGAGAAAGTGACCATTTGGAAGGATGATGACATGAAATAATCTTCAAAACTTAAATGATGAATAAATTTTCAATGAGACAGTGCATAAGAAAAATGGAAGTTAAAATGCTAAAAGTGTGAGGGCATAGCCAAAATAGGAAATGCAAGGAAGTGCTGGGTATAGCAGGCTGGATTTCACCACAGGAGCCAAAGAAAGGAACCTCCTCGGAGGTTTGTCTGGAATGATGGGATGGGAATCTTGACTTGAATGTTGATTACTGAGCATGTGTGTGTAGATACACATTAAAAAGATACGGATTTGAGTGCATAAAGGTTTATAAAGACAAATATATCTTTATATATACACAATAAAAAATGTCAAATCTTTCATTCTAGTGCTTTAATGTATCATGAAACATTGTGCATGGAATTATAGCTCTGTACTCCACATGTTCTGGTTGGTAGCTCTCTTCTAGGTGCACTGATGGGTTCAATAATTATCATGTAATGCCATTTCAGTTGCGTATGTTATTACAGCACAGTAGCTCGACTTTTTCTTCAGGCTTAATTAGGGCACACTACAAGTGAATGAAATGATGATTGCTCTACAGTAAAATTTGAAGTTTCAGAAAAGCAGTGTCTGTTATTCTGGGGTTAACAACATGACCATTTTACCATAGATTATTGAAGTAATTCAGCACGACCTACATCTGCAGATTTCATTTCTTTCATGGTGTGCCATGCTGCCCTCAACAAGAACAACCACTGAAGCAGCTGCTCTGTACAGCATGATGGAACAAGAAGTCTGCAGCAAGCAGAGTAGCAGCAGCAGCTGCCAGTGGGGGTGATTTACACATGATCGCCACTCAGTGTTCAAAAAGATTTGATGTTTTTCAAGACTCGTCTATGAAATATATTGGACAGAATATGCCAGGATGGTTTCCTGTAAAGCTGTAATGATCTGTCTTTGGGTTGACACTGATGAGCCACTCATGTGAGAGTTGTTCTTGTTATAAAGTCATCTGATTTTTTTGACAGAGTTGGAATTTAATTATTTTTTGCTATTTAATTTCTGAAATTACAATCCCAACTTCTGCAGTAATTCAGTTTGGCATCACTAAGTGGCAAAATGCTTGCTTGTACCTGTTGAGGATTATTCCCTAAACTCAAGGGTAAAAGTTGTTGGAAGTTGTGCATGTACTCCCTAGCTGCCAAGGAGCACAGGAAGTGTCAGATCTCTTGTAAGAGCAGCTCAGTTGATTTCTGGTTCTGAAGAAACACTAAATCACTGTATGCAGTACCTGTTAAACACCTCTGAATTCAGGGTCTCAAATCTGGAATGGTATTGTCCAACATGTCCTTATGAGACTGGAGATGATCTTAACTTTAAGAAGTGTCAAATTACACCCAAAGCCACTGGTCAGCCTGATAATTGCAACAGAGGTGTGACGCACAACAAGGTGCTCCGCAGAATAATTAAACATGGAAGCATTTTCACAAATATGCACTTCAAATGAGAGTGTTTAAGATGTGCCTGAATATCCACGTACTTTGTCTGGAATTTAGCAGTAAGCACCTTTCCAGAATGGGAGCAGCTCAGCATTTTAGAGAATCAAGTTGTGTATTTAAGTGAATATATATACATATGACCCTAAACTGCTGGGCACCAGTAGAAACACTGTTGTACCTACAATTTTATTAAAACTGCAGCTCACTATTAAAAGCAACTTCAGACTGGTTCTATAACTGGTAAGAAGGGTACAAGCATCTGGTGTTTTTCTAACAGAACACCACAATCAAAATGAAACAATTATTGGAAGAATAAATTATACAGTCCTGAGGAATGTAATAAAGAGCAATAATCCTAAAGATTTTGAACAAAGGTATCTATTTTTTTTTCCTTTAGAGTGTAGTTTCCTTTGTAATCCCTGGAACGATTAAGAAACGCAAACTATAATATTATCCCCTTTAGTTTGTGTAGGCACTAAGTGATCTAATTTATGTTAAATTCCGTAAAGGTTTTTTGTAAAAGATGATGGAGAGTTTGTGATGCAGCCTGGGTGGAAAGCATGTTTCCCAAATCAGGCAGTCTCATGGCTGACCTGATGAGAGATGGGCTTTGGCTGACCTGCCGTTTGGAACAGAGACAGGAATACTGCTTCAGATACCAATTAAAACCAGGATGAAATAGTTTGGTCTTTCAAGCTCACATCATGAATTTCTACCCAAATACAAAGGTGCCTTACTAAAGTCTATGGATGGATGGAACAGTTAACTCATTCTGTGCCTGTTTTCTCCTGCAATTTGCACTGTGGTTATTTGCAAACACTTCAAGTACCAAGGCACACTTAAGCTACTACTAATAGTAAAATAGTAATGGCAGTGCTCTTTGTTCCAGTACATTTGCAAGAAAGAGACATAATCCTTTCATATTCTGGAGTAACCTGTTCTTATCATGCAAGTCTGCATAAGGCACTGTTACTGGGCTATTTGGACTTGGTCTTGATAACATTTCCATGAAGTTTAAAATCCATAAATCATTGAATAAGCTAGTTTTTTTTCAAGTGTAAATGCTTCATTTTCCATTTTCAAAGTAGTTTCCTTTTTTTTTTAAGTAATTGAATGTTTTAAATCACAAAACATTAAAAGGAATGTTTATCTGAGGAAGTTTACAGCTGTAAAAACAAAATAATATGTGGCTTTAAAAAAAACCTGGTTGGGTTCTTTTTTTTTTTTTTTTTTGTGTAATAACATTAGTTGAGATAATCCTGGTGTTCTGCTTGTCTTTTGTGTTAGATATGAGCTCCTGAGACGTAAAATCCAGCAACCACTTGCATCAAATCCCCCTGAAGATTTAAATCTGTGGCACAATATTTACTCAGGAACTCAGTGGTTTTATGAAGATAAGGGTCTTAGCAGGTGAGATTACAAAAACTATAAAAACAAATGCTGGCATTTTGTATAGTGTATGTTTAATAGTTCAAAGTATTTCTTGTGTCTTTATGTAGTGAACATATTAATTATGTAATGAAATATTTTTTGTCATCATCTTTGGTGTTAATCATTCTAATATGCAGGGATTTATTATTAGTCTGTCATTCTTGACTCATACATTGTTTTGCTTTGAAAAACAAATGAAAATAAAAATCTCATGAAATTTTAGCATCGATATGCTCATGCAATCAAACCATTTAGATTTATGTGTACAGATGCTCTAGATTTGTGTGTTGGCAAAGTTATAGCACAGGCAGAATGCATGTTTGAGGGAAACATCTGAAACTTGTTTTCAGCAATGTTTTCTTTTAACCTGATTTTATTGTCTTAGCTTCATCACAATTAAATGCAGGGTGTTGAGAGCTGGGAAATGGAGTGTGTGCTCTGTTCCTCAGAGACCTGCTGTTTGGGGTAGAGCAAGACATTTGCTCTTGATCAACTTTAGTTTCTACATCTTGAAGCCAAGACTATTGCTCCTTAAGGCAAAACACCCAAATGAAGAAATTGTAATGGAAGATTCAGCATGGATTCTGCATTGGGTTTTTGTAGGTAGAGTCTCAGGAAAACCCTCTTGGATAGTTTCAGTGTGTGTGTGTTCTCTGTGCTGGTGTGCTTTATGAGAACTCCACGTCAATCACTGACCCTCAAATATCTGTACTTTGCTTCTACTTCTGTAAGAATTGTCTGAGCATCCCTCCTGAGCACAATGGGAATCAGGAGAACGTGACCTCTGCTTCCTGTCAGAGACACACTGAACTGAGCTGAGGGCAACTGCCTCTGGCTTGCCACTGCCTACTTGCTGATAGTCACTGCTCATTTCTGTCTGTTGCAATAACTGCTCATGGAGCTGTTCTTGTACCAATCCTGCTCAAGTGTCCATTTCTTTCTTTCAGCCATGCTTGAAAGTCTTCATAGAGTTGCTTTGGTTTTACCTTTGCATATTTCAATGGTGCTGGTGTGTGCAGCAGTTATGTTAGTGATTCAGAGGGGGAAATACATTCAGACAGAGCCCCAGTGACCAGTCATTAGGCACCATGACATTTTGGGTTGAATGAGCTATGGCCAAAAAAGTGTGCCTAACCCTTGGACATACCTGAATACTTCTCTTGGGGAGGGTTCTGCAACTGCAGCTATGTTTTTGCAGGTAACAACTCAGGATGAGTTTGTGGTTGGGGAGAAGATGCTGCAGAGGGACTCAAGCACTCAAGCCTTATTTTTCCCTGGAAGAAAATTCATATATCAGCATTTATTTTCATTTGTCATACTTTAAACATGTTTCAGAATTACTGAACTTTTCAGATGGTTTCTTCATTTCTAATAGGCTACGACAAACTCATTTTCATTGTTGAAAATATGGATCAAAACACATATCTCAAATTCTCATCAGTAAATTGCAAGACTAGAGTCCTTTCTTTATTTTATGTGTGCTACAATGTCCAAGGTAAATCTCCGTGTTTGCAAGTGACAGAAGATGCAGAGAGAGAGATAAGATGTGTTTTGTATATTTTCCCCGTTCGTCAATGCTTAGTTAGAGTTGGAGCTAGTGAGTTCCCATTAATTTGCTTTCTTCTCTGTGGGACTGCTAAAGCTTAGCTCTTTTGAAAATCATGGTGTTGTTGTAAAGTGTCTAAAATAAAATAAATATAAAAAAAGTAAAGTAAATATACACTCTGAGTACTTTTTGTACTAAAATCTCTAAATATTAGGCATTTACCGTATGCTCCCTTATTGCGTTTGTAGACATCCCAATGTGTTGCAGCTCTAGTGAAAATTTGAATGAGATGATCCTGAGTTTCTGTCTTTGTGCAGTTTTGTGTGAGGCTTTTTATGAGGAAATTAAATTTGAGGTTATGAAATCTCACTTAAAGTACATTAATATGCCTTTTGATATAGGGAAGAAAAGATGACGTGACAATCACTTGGTTTACTAAATACACATGTAGTATTTAATAAAGCTGTGTAATTGGAATATGCAAAGTTATGAGGAAAATTACTTTATTAAATGAGTTTGAACTCCTAAGTGCCTTTTTTTGGGATGTTTTTGTAGTAGTAGGGTCCTGACTGTGTGGTGAATCCCTTTTACAAATGAGACTGCAAGTTAAAATCAATGGGTTACCCAAAAGAGGAAAAAACCCTCATTTGATTAAATTCTGATCCAAATTTTGGCAGGTTGCCACTGCTGTAATTACATATTGAATTGAGCTATAATCTCTCAACACCTCACAGGCTACAACTATGAAGAAGTGAAATAATGTGGGTTTATTTTGTTACCATGTCTATCGTGCTGAATTATTTCCACAAAATAGATACCTCTTATGAAGTCTTCATTGGTGCATACCATACATATGAATTTTTGTGCAGGGGGACAAGAAAGAACAAAATTTTGGCACAGGCAGAAGGTTTACAGCAAGTATTTTCTATGTCTGCATTTTTCATTCCATTTAATTATTTTTAAAATGTCTCAGGTACACAACATACGAGTACAAGCTCATAGTGCACAACGAGGTAGGATATACATCAAGTGAAGAAGTGATAGCTACTACATTAGCAGGATTACCAGAGAAAGGAAGTGTCCTCATTGCACGTGCTGTTAATCACACTGCTGTGGAAGTGGAATGGTCAAAACCAAGTAAGTGTGCTTAGTATTTATTCCAGTAACTAGATGTTAACCTGCCATCACTTTCCATGGCCTGCCTCACTCTCAGAGGAAACACAGTCCTTGCCTTGATTTATAATGTACCTAAATGTCCTTGGAAGGAGAGGAAAGAAATAGGAAAAAAAATGTGCACATTTTGCTCTTTCTCAGTCATGTTCATATTTATTATGTGCTCTTTCTGCAGAATGAGAACAGTGAAAATGAAGAAATAGTTAATGCAAACTTGTGAGACATGTATAAAGCAGTGCTACACAAAATCCTGTTGTCTTTGTGGTCTATTTCATCCCTTTGTATAAAAATTTACATCTACATTCCTTCACAATGAGAGGATTCCCATTCTCTTTCTTTTTGCTCTGCTCCTTAAAACGAATTTAGCCAATTTCTCTAGTTGGTTTGTTAATACAGCAGTGGGGAATTTCTTCGTGACTTAAACGCAAATGGTATTGTAAGGACTGGGTGCTGAATTGCAACAAATGTAGTCTCTTTATTTTATAATTGCATGCCTGAAGTAAGCATGCTTATAAAAACTGACAAGTACAATAGATCTGAAGCAGCTCACTGAAGTTTCATTACCTTAGTAATCTAAACCCCTGACCTTCTAGATGTAGGTAATGCAATCTGGTTTTATTTTCATTCATATCTTAGAAATGTCTTCCGTATATGTTTGTGAACGTGGAAGTTAAACACCAAGACGAGGCCATTCATTATTTGAAAACCTTATCATATTTTATTACTTCCTATGTTGCAAATAAGTGTATTAACTATTTTGCATATCAGTGTTTCATTCTTTTCCATGATACTACTTTTCAAATTATTCTTGTGTTTTCTTTGGGAACTTGGGAGCCCTCAATATAAGTTGCCTTGCTATCTTTCCCTACTGAAGGTTTCTGACTTCTAAGTATTTAGGCCTTGTATCGGTACCACTTAAAAATAGCCTATCGTTCTTGATTAAAAGTTTCAATGACAAACCCATGGATTGTTAAGTCTGGAAATATGCTTTTGGCTTTTATCAATGCTCTTTCCCAGAGAGCTGGGTCCTGTTCAGTATTACAGTGTGTCATTTCAAGATGTATGTGTTAGTGCTTAAAGTTTTTTTCGTAATTATACTTTTCATCTCGATGCGTAGTGGAAAAGCAGTTGCATTTAGTCAGACCTGAACTTAAACTGTTTGACAAAGGACAGATAAGATAACAGATGACATCTGTGTCAGTGAAATGTAGAAGACTTGCCTGGAATCTGTGCTTATCCATCAGCTCAGACCAGTGAATGTCCTTCCCTGTGTAGCCAAAAAATTGTACTGTTTCTTCTTTCTTTCTCTGGGGAAGTTAATGCTGGCTCAAATACATTTTAGAAAGAAATGTGAGAATTTGGGGGTTTTTCCCTGTATGTATAATGCTTCTGAGTGTGTTACAGCTTTACATGTAGATGATGTGATCGATCATGCTTGTTCTGAAACAGTAACACATAGCTTCTCACTGTCACTGTGGCCAAAAGGCTGTCTGGGTAAAGGTGAATGTCACTGGAATTTATGGCATAGGCACAGGTCCTTTATTCATGGCTAGAGGAATAACATGGAAGTGGAGTGGGCTCTGGGAATGTTGTTCAAAGGGAAGGACCAAAAAGGCCTGCACACCACTGCTTCCAGTGGGTTTTATCTATTCATTTGTTGATTCCATTGTCTTCATGGGGATGTCTAGAGAAAGAAAGCTTTCTCCAATGTTGGATAGGATGCTGAACCATTAATGATTTTGACAAGTTAGGGAGAGAGTCTGCATCACTCCTTAAAAGGGTGAAATTGGAGGCATTTGACAGAACCTTTCCTTTTTTTTAAAATAAGAGGATCTGCATAAAATTTGTTTTACTCTTCACAATAAATGTTGTCGATAAGAAACTTGCTGACTGAAAATTTCCCAGTTGATGTCCCAACGTTTTTCCTTTCTTTTCCTAGCACTGCAGGATTTGCAAGGAGATGTTGTTTACTACACTCTCTTCTTGAATTCTACTGATGAGAGAAGATCTCTGAGAATCCAGGCTGATGTAAACTCTGTAGTCATAGATGATTTGCAGCCCAACACAGAGTATCAGATATTTTCTCAAGTTTTTAATGGAGTCCACAGCATCAACAGTGAAGTTGTGCATGTGACTACCTCAGATGGAGGTTGGTTAGCAGTGAATGCAGCTTGGCTTAAAATCTGAGAATGAAATTGATTGATTTTTGTTAGGGTTGAGATCAGTCATCCTTCCATTATAAAATTTCCGGTATAAAAGGAAAAAGGTCTAAAACGTTAAAATGCTTAAGTGCTGCTTGTCATCATGTGGTGGATCAATAAACGGTCCCACTGAGAGAGAAGCAAAAGCTCTAATAGCAGATATTAACCCAGTTTGTTCTCATCTTCTGCTGCGTATTCCTGTCTGTGTGCACTAAGTTTGGAACTGAGTTCATATCAATAAATGGTGGAATTTAGAAACAATTAATGGGTTTTTTAAACGATCTGCTCTGTGAAGCAACGTGCTTTTGACATGACAGTTGTACACAGGGTCTCTCCTGAGTCACTAGAAACTCTGGGTGTAAGTTCAGCCTCTAAGAAAAAGCTTTATGAGTCATTTCTATGCCAGTGGGCAAGTGCATAGCTGGGGGTGGAGGATAAAATAATAATAATAAAAAAAATTTGCGCATCTGAAATGTGTTTAGAATGGTCTTTCTAATCTTTTTGCTTTATAAAGTCTCATTATAAACATTATAATATCATTACCTCAGAAGCAAGTGTTCCAGGTCATTAGCAAAGCACTTTAAGGGAGGATTCCATTTCCTTTCTCATGCCAAAGGTCAGCACCTTTTGTTTATAAAATGGAATTGATGGTAAGGGCAATTTTTCAACTGGTAAAGATGGGTTCTTATGATAAAAATAGGTCTTTGCATGGTTATTTCTGACATGCTTAGATAATTATGTAATTTAACGCTAAGGAAGGTGTTGGCTTTTTTCTTTTTTTTAAAAATAAATGTTAGACTTCATCATTACCTATAGTAATCAACATTTGAAATCATTTACATAATGGCAATATTGTATATTGCTTCATCTATAAGGCTTATAATGTCACGTTCCATCAGACATAAGGTATTTTGGTCTCAGGTTTTGCTTTAAAAGCAAAATGCTCTATTCTTTTTTTTTTTTCCTTTTTTGAAGAATTGGGATTGGGGAGACATAAAAATAATATTTGCCTATTGGCAGTGCAGATGGGTGAATAATTTATCATCATATCTCACTGGCCACATACTACTGATGATTGACACTATGCTGCTGGTATAAAGCATTTTACCATCAGCTCTCATGATTTCTAACTGAGAGTATAATAAGCCAATTTACAGAAGACTACAGACTGTGATAACTTCATCAGAGGAAAGCAGATAAGCAGTGAACCCTTTGCTAAACCTAAATACTAATCTGCATTTGGTTAAACAAGTGCTTTTGCAGAGACAGCTGGAGTTTATTCAGTTTCTTCCTTTATTTCTAGAGCCTGAGGGCATGTTCCCTCCAGAGGTTGTCATCATCAACAGTACAGCTGTACGTGTCATCTGGACATCGCCTTCAAACCCGAATGGTGTTGTCACAGGCTACTCTGTCTATGTAAATAACCAGCAGTACAAGACTGGAATGAGCGAGCCGGGATCCTTTCTTTTGGCAGATTTGTCTCCCTTCACCGTGTATGATATACAGGTTAGAGTATCTTTTCTGGGTTCTGTAACATACTTGAATTTTACTCATTTACTTCTACTTGGATTTCCAAGAAGAATATTGTTTCATGAATTTCTTTACACACATGGACATGTGTTTGCACTGATGCTCACGTGCTTATCCATACAAGGCATACTTTTATTTTTAGCATATTTTGGTTTGTGTACACTTTTCATAACACAGATTTCCATTATCTCTTTTTTCAAAGTGTCAAAACTCCATTTACTTTCCCCTAAATGCTCTGTGCTTCAGCATTAGCAAAGCCCCAACATATATTACAAGGAGGCAAAGATTCTACTCCTACTTATTAAAAGAAAATTACAATTGTTTAAGAAACATCAGGCATGCATGATATATCTGTACAGTGAAATAATGATGTTGCATTTGACATGCCATTATCAATTTTTTTCCTTATCCTTTTGAGGAGAAAGCAGAGCTGATCTCTGAAATCATCATAGTACTTTCTATGGTCTTAATACATGCAACATTTTTTCTTTGCTTTTCCCTTTCTCTCTGCCTCTCTAGTCAGATATCTAGTGAAAGGCAAAATACTGTGGGCAGAAACATAATAATAAAAATTAAAAAAAATTCTTTCTGTCCCGACTTTGTATTAATATATTCAAGAAATGGATTTTGACACTTAATTGTAACTATCCCTGTCTATTTCATGAAGCTTTGGTTTACATTATTATATATGAGACAAACTTAGTAGTACCGTGTATACTTCATTCTGAAAATTTGCAGCCAGGTACTGCATGCCATAAATAAACATCACAGACAGGCACACTGGAACAGATTTCTATGTTCCAGCCCCTCTGAAGCAGCAAACCTCCATCCATGAATACACATATGACTTTCTGAATGCCACTTGGAAACACATTTGTCTTTTCTCAATAACAATGCAAATTCAGTGTACTGCCTCACTTATAGACCTTCTATATTAATTTACCATGGCCACCTTCTGTTGCTTGAGATGTTAATTATTCTTCTCTTCTGCTTTGCTAGTATTTATATTTGCATCAATGTGATAGGTAAAACCAAAATATTTTTGGTTTTTGGCCTTTATTTTTTTTTTCCTTTTGATTCTTTTTCTTCTTTTCCGGGAAACAATACTATCTTGGATGCATGTGCATCTCATTGGTAAACTTACTACATTATTTTTATTTTCATTTTCATGCTTTTTTAAAATTTTGAGTAACTTCTGTGTTGACAATGCAGAAACAATGTTATGATCCTTCACTACCTATTTCACTTCGCCCCTTCTTAGTTTAATCCCAGGAACTGAAGGAATAAGTATTTATTTCTGTGGCATTTTTCCATTAAAAATTGTATGATTTCTATTTTCATTTCTCACTTTTAGTTTACAGAATAGACATGAAGGTATCGAGAACACTAAGGAAAAAATATTTTTATTTTTATGTCAGAATGTATGGTAGGAATAGAAACCTTACTGAAGGCCTCAGATGAAAGCATGTTTTTACTCAGTATTGTGTACCAGGGTTTACATATACATGCAAAAAACCAAATTCACTGCAACTCTTTTGGTGATAATTTAATAGAAAACAGTAATTAATGCCAGAGGGCTGCACATACCCTTCTTTTGAAAACGGTGTGGGAAAATGTGATACAGTGCAGTATATCTTTGGCAGATATACTTATCTCAAAGCTGCAGTATTTTCCTGGATGTATGGAATCTGTTAAATAGGAAAGAATTCCATCTTGGGTGAAGAGAAAGTCTGAACATGTAGCAGAGTTGAAAAATTCCTGCAGCTATGTGAACCTCATGTTCCTCTCCATCAGATTGAAGCCTGCACGGTGTATGCCTGCGTGAGGAGCAACGGGACCCAGATCACCACTGTGGAAGATGAGCCAAAGCAGCTGTCAGCACCCATTATTCACATAATTGGCTCAAGGTACTGTGCTATAGGTGGCTTTCATGTCTCAGGGAGATTTGTAGCAGGAATGGGGACCAGAATGTAAAGTTGTCTTCTCAAAATTGAGTAAGGTGCATAAAAGAATTCAGTATACACTTTGAAAACATTTTTAGTGGTTGTTATCTTTGGTCTTGGAGTTTTTGTGCTGAAAGATCAATCAAAGAAGTCTCACCCTTGGTTGATTGTATATACCCATTTGGGTATCATTGTGCTGTGATAATAAATAAGGCATAAGTGGAAATAGTTACAAGAAGAAGTGTAGTGGAATGAAAATTATCACATTCTTCTGTCAGTTAAGAAGAGGAAGATTAATGTTCAGGGAGCAATGCGATGCTGATAATGGAAACTTAGAATAATTCTGGGTAAGAAAAGAAGTCACCTATCACAGCAGTACGAATTAGTAAGCTGTCTGGAAAGGCGTGCATATCTATGTCTCCTTGAACCACTGTTTGCAATCTGCCTATCCACTACATCCACGGGCATGGGCAAACTTCCTAATTGTAAAGAGAGCATCAAATCTGCAGTCCTTAGAAGCAGCCAAATAGTAACTTCCTCAGTGATTCTTTGGGAGTTCATATCTTCCAAAGACAAAGTAAAACTAAACTTGCAAACACGTTTTTCAGAATCACACCAACAATAAAGCAGTTAACCTCCTGTGTCTGTGTTAGCATTCCTGTGATTTTCCACTTCTGGTGGAGTATGCTTATTAGCAGAGTTTCTTTCATCAAAAGGAAAAAAAAAATCTATTGAAAATAACTAGTATCTACCATCTGAGCCTTCCGAAATGGCCTGCAGAATGGGGTTGCTTCTCCAGTCTCTTAAGGACTTTGGCTTCCTGTTTGCTATTTGTATATTTTGCTTGAATTGAGCATTTGTCTCTGTTATAAGGGTGAAATTAAGCTTGCTATTTTTCTGTCACACATATAGATATAGTCAAATCTTGTTTGATGATAAGAACTCAGTTCAGGGTCTCATCTTTTGCCCTTGGCTTTAACTTATGTATGCCTTTGTCTGTATTGTCTGTACTTGTCTGTACTGCAAACACTTATGCATGTTTCTGCTATTATATATAGACTAAATATGTCATAACACATGAATGCAAAAGGATCAAAAATGCCTTCCTACTTTATAATCTGCTCAGCCAGAAACAGACTCTGTTTCTACACTGCCTTTTCCTACATGTCATATTACCATCAGCTGTTCTTATATCCCAAAAGAATACTAACTACTGATCGATTGCCCGGACATGTCTGGCCGTGGCCTACATGTGCCCCGGGTAGTTCATTTATTTGCCACGGTGGATTTGCTAGAGTGGAATTTAATCAATAGCTAATTCATTAATTCTGGTCCTCGAGTATGTAGGGATTGTGCAGTGTAAAAATGACTGGCTGGCTTCAGCTTTGATTGAAATATGACAAACACTACAGCTGACAGCCTTGGCAGGTCCTGGGCTGAATATGAATTTTGCTTATTTATCCTCTATAAAAGAAAAAGCTTGGGCAAAAAACCTCCCCAGTTTGTGTGGACAAGAGGACATTTTAATACATATCTTCAATACATCAGAGAGTGAAAAAAGGCTTTTCTGGAGTATAGACTCATGGGATACCTGAGTTATAATAAAGCCTGTGCAGTTTATTGTCTTTAATTGGAATCATGGCATTTTTCCCTCTTCTGAATCAGTTTGGGGGGCTGTATTATTGATGAGAATGCTGTAGGATAATGTCTTTGTAGCATTCACAAATAATTGTTTTAAAATTTGCCTCAAGGTGCTACATGACAGAAATTATAATTTCACTCACCAACTTAGAAGTCTTTCTGATAGCAGCTCCATCCACACTGTTCTAATGAAGGTTATACCACCAGAGCCATTATAAATACCTTACTTTTCCACCCCTTACAGTTAATAACTCAGCTTCAGGCTGAAACTTGGCACAAAAGGTCGCAGTCCTGATATAATTATTTTATAATGCCAAACTTCAAACAGAACACAGTATGGGACCCAATCCTGAAGTCCTAAGTCAGGTTCTGGTTTGTTGTGTTTCTTGCTTGCATTTAGGGTTTTTTGGGAGAGAGGTTGCATTGACCATGTTTAGGTAGAAACAGATGCCATTGAAATCAAGTATGCTTTTGGTTTGTTTTGTTTTTAGTTAGGACCTCAGGATTTAACTCTGTAGACAAGCATTTTATTTTATTGCACAATTTAGAAATTCTCTGAGTACTGAATGCAGGTAGATGCTGACTGAAAGTTTGGGTAGTGGATTTAATTCTCATGATGTGTTGGAAAATACTTCATTCTGCTTTAAAACACTCTTCTTTCTCTTTTTCCTTGTATCCAGCAATTCTGTTGCATGCCTAATTCAAAGGTTGATGGCTCAGAAAATACCATGTGGCCTAATTTAGGGAATCTAGGAAAAATCCTCCGTGGTTTCATGAAGAGAGGGCCCTTTAAGCACCTTGGGGAGGAACCAGAAACCCTGGTCAGGATGTAATGGAAAGCTCAAAGCAGATAAGGCCATGGGAGAAGAGTTAGGTGGGTTCTTTGGCTTGGTGTTCAGTATCACGGGACTTAGGAAGGTTTCTATATCAGTTGCTCTTTGTGGGTGAATGAGGAGGAGGCATTATTTCAAATGAACATGGTCGTGAAAAGATTTTAGGAAAAAAGTGGATAGAACGCAGCAACAAATTATTGGGATTATGGTATTTGTTCATGAGTTCTAAAGGACATCAAGTATGAAAGTGTCAAACTGCTGTGCTGTGTTAAAAAGCCTTTAAATTGGTCTAATTGCTGGACAAATGGAAGAGAAGAAAATGTAGTGCAGATTTCACCCAGGGGATATTGGTAACTAAAGATCAGGAAGTCTTATTTTCCATACTGGGGAGGTGGTCAGAGAGCCAGAAGACACCTGATCGCTCTCCCTGCTCTAGTCATGGGAAACACGAATCACGGAAAGATTTCTCCAGGAAGTTTGTAGCAACAACAGAAGCATGATGCCATTTATCAGACTGTCTGGCCTGTGTCATACTGCCTCTCTAATTATGTCAGCCCTGCATCCACGATGCAGCAGGTACTTAACTCCTGTGCAATAATGCTGCAGCAGTTGCTCAGGATGTGTGATCTCCTGATCAGGGAAGTATTTTATCCATTAGTCATTAATAATAGCAGTGTTCCCTATCTTAAGACTGTCAGGTGAATCTTGTGGGTTTTTTTTGTTTTGCTTCCAGCTCCTAAAGGTAAAGTCATTGAATCTTTGATGTTTTGATTTTAACTCTTGCATGTGATGAGACTAACGGAACATTCATTATCAAGATTCTGAAATGAGGCCTTGATATATCTTTAATCTTCCTTGTTAAACCTTTAATACTGTGTTGAGAAAAAAAAATTAAAATCAGGAGTCCTTTTCTGCCTTATGGGCACTTGGAGCTGGTGATGAAGCAGGAAAACCCCAGAATTTTATTTCCACAGTGTTTTATCAAAATATGTCTGAAGTGATATCAAAATTCAAAAATACTGTTATTTTTCATGGATTTCTAAAAAAAAATATTTCTACCTAGAAATGTCAAAAATAATTGTCTTTACATCCATGAGCCAAATGATTTCACTTTGCTCTCTTTCACAAAAGAAAATACACTTTCGTGGATCAGTTTGAAACTGTTTATCTCCCAAAAGTGCTTTCATGGACCTTGTTGTCTGAAGCAGATTGTTTCTGTGAACCTGGCGAGGCTGCCTTGCCTGCTTCAGTATTTTCACCTGAGTGACAGCAGTGGGACTCATCTGGCATTGGAACTATCATAAAAGGGCAGACACTGCAGACACTTGGAGTGTTCTCTGTGCAGACAAGGATTATACTCCACCTGCCAGGTGTTGCATGTTTTTTGTCTGTGCCTACAATTTGTGAGTCTGCTTCTGTAGGTCAGGCTGTGGGCACTTCCCAGGACAGACACAACTCCAGTGCATCCCACAGGGAGTGACTGGATAGAAGGAGAGGATGGGCAGGCTCTGTCCCCGTGTTCCTGCAGCTGTATCAGATGCACCACACGTGACACAGCTGCCTGCACACTAAAGTGCCCATCATGTCCCATTAAATCTGCACCTGCTCAAGAAGGTTTTCAGCTCAGCCTTCAGATGAGGGATGTCAAAAAGTCTCTGCAGTCCCATGAAAACCCTGCTGTTCTTTTTTAAACTGAGCTATGCACTGCTCTTGCTGTGTTTCCACAATTTGCCATGGGTGGCAAACATCAAGTGTAGGCGTAACTGAAACACCTCTAAAATTGTGAAGGAGTCTGCTTATCTAGGAGCCGGGTCTGGAAGGTCATACTGAGCTTTACCTCGTTGGCAGTGGTCAGTGAATTCCCATTCCACACAATTTCCTTGTTCAGCTGCAGGTTTGTGTGATATCAGGCTATGTCCACCCCAAATGTGTATCTATCAAATAATAATAAAGGGATTGCTTGTTAAAGGAAAGCAATACATGCTGAGCTCTGCAGAAAAGGCAAAATGTTTGAATCATTGCATTAATTCTTAGGCCTAATTTGAAATTATATTAGAGAGAAATATCACTTGAAAATCTGCAAAAAGCTGGCACAATACTCTGAAAATATACTCATGAGGGTCTGAATGAAACTTGGAGAAAGCAAATCATTCAAAAATATGACTGGGAATGCTTTCTTTGCTCCTGTGATCTATTCTGTGCAAAGACCAGGAAAGAGTTACAATGGCATTTATAAAGGCTAAAGTACTACCCTTCTTTTCCTTTTCTTTTTACCTTTATTTCCTGAAGTTTGTACAATGTATTTGCCTGCTTTTCCAGTTTTAAGTGTAACATTATTTAAATGTGGGTGAGTGCATTTGTGTATGAGTTCATGTGTACATGGTAGAATAGGTAGAGAATACAAAATAGCAATGGATGGAATATGGAATTAAATCTATGGTTCAGATGAAGACCTTGGAATGATTATGGTGACTCTACAAGCCACCTATGAATTTATTCCCTCATAGGTGACATTAATTCCTGTTCTGCAAAGGCTTATTGCTGTGTGTATTCCTCTGTTTATACCTCAAGGAAGTGAAATAATTGTTCACTTATTTTTATTCTGTTAAGATGTCAAAGTTTATCTCAGCAGCTGCTGTTTCACTGTAGCATTTTCACTTTAAATTAATGCTAATTTCTGATGTCACTGGCATTCTGACAGTGACTGTGTAATTGGGACATGGAGATTAAAAAGAGGTACTTGGTGCCTAACTATGCAGTGTTGTCAGTCCTCCTATTGATCTACATGTAGCATTGGGATTCCTTCTCTCTACCCAAAGAGTCACAGTGAAAGAAATTTGTGTCTTATGCAAGACTCCACAGTGATTATACAAGAAATGAAGCATTCATTTGAAATATCAGTGGAAAATTTGTATTTTTGTTTCAAATGTCCCTTTTCATTTTTTTTTTTTTTTTAGTTTATTGTAATGCTTAGTGATATTTTGAGGAAATAGCTCACACATTTTTAGTGGTGAGAGGCATGCTACAACTGAACATGATTTAACAATATCCCTTAAGATATTTTCTACCTTAAGCTGATGATGGTCTGATCTCAAACCTGAAATCAGCTACAGAATTTTGTTTTACAGACAGTCTTTGCAGGCTGCTGCAGCAATACTTTTGCACTCAGTCAGAAGTCTTGAGTCTTAGTTATGATAAGCACTTCCAGTTTTTACTTCTAATTTTATGTCAATGAAAATATTTAAGTACAGAAGGGAACTAGTGCTTACTGATGCTGTAAGGAGTTTTAATTCTATGCTGAAGAATACATCTCAAAGCAACATACTCTTTTTATTTTTAAGTAAGCATAAGGCAAGATTAAGACAAGCCTGTTCTAAATGGTGGCTGAGCACAGTGTGAGTAAGCTGCATTGGGAACAGCACAGAGGGAAAGGGATGGCCTTTAGCCCCCCCACTGCCCATCCTCTACCAGGTTCCTGTCTGAGAAAGGAACAGGCACACTGGTGCTGACAATAGCTATGCATCAGGAAAGGCATATTGTGTCCTTTCTCCTACCACTGAAATGAAAGGAGTAAAATTCTAGAAAGTTTATTACACTTAAGCTTCCAGAAGAGAGAACGAGATGTCATTTAAACAGCAACATTTAAGGACTTTGGTTGCATGTGTGATTTGTTTTCCTGGAGCATTAGCACATATTGACACTTTTTAAAAACTTTTATACCTTTGGTTATTTAAACACCTGTGAAATTTGTTATCCAGAACATTTTAGAAACTTCAAAATGTTTCACTCCATGTGAACTAGTGCAAAGAAGAACTATTATATGCTAATCATTTAATATAAGTAGCTATAGAGACATAAATACATCCAAAAGTTGAACAGATGTTGATTTTTCTTATTGCAGATCTCTTCAAATCAACTGGGCATCTCCAGGACAGCCAAATGGCATTATCCTGGGGTATGAACTCTTACGTAAAGCGTGGCAGAAGTGTGCTTCATCAAAGACTCCAAGGAGCAGCAAAAGTAATAGAATGTGCATCTCATTAGAATGTAAAAAGGATGAAAATATCTGTGGAGAAGTGTGTTACCATCCAGAGTCGGAGGTACTTCTATATTCTTAAGTTATGTATATAATGAAAAATAATATTTTTACGAATAGGTGTATGAACCAAACCTCTGCAGTTATCAGAGGAAAGGAAGTGGAGGGTTCTGCTTCTTTGGATACCTTTCAGAGCCTTGATTTTAAAGTATCTTGAAACTCTTTAAAATCAAATGTGGATGTGAGAGCTCATACAGGGATAGCTGTCTGTGAGTCAGCTGATGACAGGTGATTCTGTTTAAGTCTTTGTTTGTTGACCTCATTTCTTCTGTTAGGAGAAATGAATTGGTAAGCATTTATGAATGTGTTTATTTGGTTTGGTGCAGTTTTGAAGTGAATCTTCAGATTGTTTTCATTTATTACCTGCTGGTTAAGGGTAGAAGTCATTTTAATACACGTGAATGAAATTCCTTGCACAGGAACCTGTGTTTCAAAAACCCTTCAAGTATGTTGCAGGTCTGGATGGGGATTTTGCTTTCCCAACCACTACGTGGACCACCTCACTTCACAAGCATGCATATGAAGTTTCTTCCCTTCAGAAAGCTTTGCTCCATGTGTCTAGTGCAGATGTTTATCCCAAGAATTCAGGCTATATAGGTGTTCCCAAGTAAATCACACAAGCCACGTGTAACGAAGTTTGAGGAGTGTCACCTCTTGAGTCCACTGACACAATCCCATTGTGACAAATCACATGGTGGATACACCTAGATCTCAGTATGTATTTTTGCATCATGCTTGGGGCAATTGGCACCAACTTGGGAGGAGCTGTTGACTCTTCCGAAGGCAGAGAGGCCCTGCCGAGAGATCTCAGCAAATTAAGAGAGATGGACAACCACCAACTTGATGAAGTTTAACAAGGGAAAGTGCTGGATTCTGTATGTGGGAAAGGGCAACCCCTGTACATACATGGTAGCTCATATGGCTCCTTTTGCATAAAGTCATTGCACTTGACCCCTGAAAGGCCACAGGAAATTTCTAGCTGTATGTAGAATTTGAAAAATGCTGGCAAAACTATAAAGCTGCTTGCTGTGTGGGGAATCATTCAAATCCTGCATGGCAAATAGTGGTTATTAACCTGGCTTGCTGTTTTTTTTTCCTCCCTCTTAAATTATTCCTTGGTTTAATGCTTAATGACCAGATTCTCTGTAGAAAAAATCTATTTAGATTCAGCTACAAGTGGTTAGCTGTTACATGACAATGATGAGCAACTCTGAATGGGATTTATCATGATTTGTTAGATGCATTTTTAAATTATGGCTATTTTCAGGTTAATCTTCATATGAGTTCCTGTTGAGGAGTAGGATCAATAGCATAGCAGGAGTCTGTAATGGTTTTTATTGACAAATGAGGTAGAAAACTCTTAGTTTGAAAGTAAGATTTAATGTCATGAAATAGTGTCTCTATTTGTCAAAGACATCATCACATGTTCTGTGACTAAAGCAAACAATATGTATTCACAAGATTCACTGTCAGACAAGACAGTAATTAAGGGAGTGAGTTATTTGAGGGGTTCAAATCAAAATATAAATTATTCCAGCCAACACAGCTTAGCTTTTGAGTTCCCTCAAAAGCAATACTATATTAAATACAAGTATTTCTGAAATCTCACAAGAGAATTATAGGCAGCCCTTTTTTCTAAAGGTAAAATTATTTATTTCAGGTTTCTGGCACGTAGACTTTTACTACATCTTGGCATGTGCATGAATCAAATTTGTATTAAATTAGTTTTAGAAGTTTTCCTTTTCATTTTTATTTTTTCAGTCTTTGTACATTTATGATAACTTTGAGCTTGGAGAGCATTCATTTTTTTTTATATCTCCAGGCTTTCTAATTTTTTCTGATTAATTTTGCATTACATTGTTCTAATGGTCTCTGTGTTCTCTGAGCCTGTGGTTAGGAGTGGGTGCTATTTGTTAAGTAATGGATATATAATAAATGACTGGAAGGTCCACAGGAAACTGAAGCACTCACACATAAAATGACATGGGGGTAATTTTTGTGGGTGAATTGATTAAGCTTCCCCTCCCAATGCTTGGTCTGGTTTGCTATATGTATCTTCACTAGCCATCCACAATGTCTGTAAGAGGCATCTACAGAGCTCTTGGTGCCTTTTGAGCCTTTTAAACTGGAGTTCTTGACAGGGACAGCATAAGGCAGTGGCAGTCCTCTCTCATTTTTTTTATGGAAGTCACTGTCAGGCTTTATGCTGGTGTTTGTGGTCCTTGGATTTGCTAGTCTGCTGGACAGAAGTGAAAAGCAGCACTGACCAGTGTATACTTGTTCCAAAAGCCTCTTGTCCCAGTGCCAGCTGCACTTCATAGAACTAAAGAATGGAAGGGAGTTGGAAGTTGGGTTGGAAGGGAGTTAAAGACCATCTAATTCCAACCCCTTTCCATGGGCAGGCACACTTTCCACTGGACCAGGTTGCTCAAAGTCCCATCCAGCCTGGCCCATTCACCATTCATTGTACAGCCAAATGTGAAGAGACACCACTGAGAATCAAATGCTGAGCAACTTAAATAATGTTCAGATCTAGAATGAAGTTTTTGGTTCATTTGATGATAGGCTGGTCAGCAGAAGCAGGCAGTTGTATATAAATAGATCCAATTGACAAATAGGTTGTGGAGTTCTCACTTTTGCTCAAGTCACTTATTGCACCTTGTTTACAAGACAAAAACTGGATCTAATTTCCCTCTTGAAATTTTCTTGAACTCATGAGTATGAAGTGAGAGGAAAACCAGACCTCTTGTACAAAAATTATTTCAAGATATGTCTTTGGTTATTTACTAATCTTTCCTTAAGGATTTATGGATTACATTTGGCATCATCGGCTTGCTATTGTAAGGCACTACAGAAAAAGAGGGATTTGTTATGATTCAGCTACAGAAGAGATTGCCAAAATATAATCCACTCCAGTAAAAGAAGTACCAGGGTGTATTGTCAGTGTGCAGCAGAGTGGGATGCAGGGACTCTTCATCCAACACTGGCTGAGCTGGGTGCAGACAAGTGGTGCAGCTCTGTGTGGAAGGCAGTGGAAAAACAGCCCGGCTGCCAGGCTGCACTGCTGTGTGTGCTGCATTTGGGATCCGGTGCTTGGGACTGTGCTCTGCAAATAAACCAACTTGCTCTGAGCCTTCTGGGGATTCTCTAAAAGGGCAAGTGACCTTTTCACTAGGAGGGACATGTGTACATGCACATTCATGGGCTCATGCAGGCCCGATATTAAGCCCAGTGAAGACCAAACATTCTTCCCATCCTAAATAATGTTTGCATCAGATCCTTACTTCTTCTTTCTAGTTTTTATCCAGTTTTCTGCTTCAGTGTGAGGATTCTTTGTTATTTTAAATAAAGCTAACGTATTGTTTAGCCTAGTATTCTTACCCTGGTGTTTAATCAGACTTGTATGGATTTATTTCTTGAGCACAGAAAGAATTTAGAAATATTTTTGTATGTGTATTTTTGCAGAAGAGCTGAAAATACACTGTGATGTTGAATTTTGTCTGCTGCCAGGAAGATCCCTGTGTCCCGTGTACCTTTTACAGTAACAAACTGTGCTGCTTGGGTATTTCCAAGTTGCCAAAATTGTCGCTCTTTCTGTAGCTGTTTTCAGTAAGATGTGATCCATAACTCTTCCCATATGTGAAGTCTCAAAAGAGACATCTGCTTACAGAGCACATACCATGAGGATTGCAGAGGTACTTCAATTAAGGGAGTGTGCCTGAGCTTCACCCATCAGGTAGCATCATCTCAGTATCAATAGGGAAGGCATTCCTGCATTATCCATGGAGCTACCAAACTGTTTGTCTGTTGTTACTGACACCCTGAGGTGAACTCTGAAAATAATGAGACAGGTACAGTGAAAATGTAATTAAAGGAGTGGCATAAAGGCTAATAATTTCTGCTCACTTTGCATTGTGAGTATGAACATCAGTGGTTAAAAGGGTCCTGACTGAAGGTGTTAACACAGCTTCAGCACTTTTTATTTTCAGGTGCAACAAGCTGTATCAATCTGCAGTTAATGAACTAATCAAATATAACTGACATTAGTAGGAAGTACAGGCTTACCCCTTTACTCATTGTAATTAATGTGCCATTTATTAAAAACACCAGCAGGACTCTTTTTTAAGGACAGGAGGAGCAAAACAGTCGCTTCACGGCCAGCTTCAAAAGCTGCCAGCAATGAAATGTAACACATCTTGACACTGGTGAAAGGTATCCCATCAATATTTATGCAAAATTTACTATTAATGTTAGCAATGTTGTGCAAATTCTTTTCAAGTTCTTTAAGGCTTAGAGAACCTTTAAAAATGTCACACTTCTTGTTGTAACAAACCTGAAAGACAGGAAATTAAACTCATTTTAGGAAGAGCATATGTAGTGATTTGTAACAGAGTAACAATAATTTCTGCTCATGGATTTTAGATTAAGTCTGTATCAATTACCAAAAGAGAACAACAGTTTGAGAAAAGAAATTTATAAGTATGCTTAGCTAAAAAGGGTGTCTGTATAGATTCAGAAATAATTTAAGTAAAATAAGAATGAGCCTTGCTAATTTAAAATACTCCCTCTCACATGAGAACATGATGGGTCAATCATTACTCTGGTGTTTGCTCCACAGGCAGAAATTTTTAATGAACTCCTGTAGCTAATAGGAATTCCTGAGAGTGTTTTGTGAATTGCTATTTCACAAAGTGGCTCTGGCAGCAAGCGTTTGACAAGAAGGATAAACATGGCTGCCTAGCACATCTGTTTATTTGAGTAAATCAGTCTTAGCTCAACTGGCATGTGTCCATAAGGCCAGCTAATATCCTTCAGCAAAGTCTTCAGCAAGCAGAGGGATCAGGGATGACACACTTGTAATTAAAAGAGAGTTGCATAGATAAGTTTGGAGTATTTTTAAAAATTGTTACAATATTGTGTAAGCCTGCCTGCCAGATTTGATATCTCATTACTCAGTGCTAGTGTCATGGCTGACTGGGCCTTTCTCAGGCATCATAATAAGCCTTTCTTTGTGCCCAGCCCTTCCCAGTCCCTGTGCTCCTGGATCACAGTCCCCCTATGTGCTTGGGTGGGAAGAGAATGACAGGATTGATTTGTGAGCTCCTTTGTGAGGTTCCTGATACTTTTAAGGGCTTCTGTGACAGCTAAGGATGAAAATCTTGTATCATCTTCATAGAGAGTAAAGATCTCTGGTTACCAAGTGTATGTTGAGCATTTGACCCTCTTTACAAGGGTTAGATCTCCTACCTGCCTGAAATGGTGGCACCGTATTTGTTCACTCCAAGGCTTCTGCTTCCATGTGCAGGATAGAACCACCCAGTTGGGGCTGTCACATTTAGATGTAAGAGGATGAGCTAATAATAACCTTTTGCCACTGCAACTTTCAATCCATCTGATTTTCTTCTTTTTCTATGACGCAAGTTTAGCATTACTTGAATGGGTTTGGGTTTTTTTATGGATTGATAATGCAGAATCCTTGGGCTGAATATCGATGCAAATAGTGTCTCTAGAGGACTGCCAAAAAAGTGTTCTTTAGCAATTTACAGCTGACTGCAGAGGATGTTGTGAAACTACATAATAATGGCACCAACTGTATCACTTGGCAATGCCAGATGAGAGTCTGAATGTGTTTTAGAACTGACTGGACCCCTCTTTGGAAACTATCTATAGGTTGTTGAGAAATACTGAGGATCTTACGTAATTTTTAACAAGGGAAAGTAGCTGCTGAAACTACTGTAGCACATCTGGATGTACAACTGGGGATTTTGTGTGGGAATTGAGGAGGAAAAGGAGAGACACCAGTAATAATGCAATCTTACAAGCAGTGTTTCAAACGGAATGCTGTAGAGTTAGTACTAAAATGGCTCTCCCAGTGTTGGTGTGAAATACACAGAGCAGCCCTTTCTACGGAGGATTCATGAGAGAAGTGACATTTCTTAAAACCAGAAGCATCTCATGGAAAGCAAAATGACTGCTCAAGCATTTGAGCCTGGATAAAGCCAAAGATGTGCAACTTTCTTTCTCTGAAAGGTGGAAAGACTGCGTTCAGGTGAAATTTGAGTGGTGGCCATCACTAAAAAGAATGAAAAATGAAAAATGGGATGACAAATGAAATACCTGAAAAGAGGAGGTGGTATTGGGCCAGACAGATCACAGAGGGAGACACCAGACAATCCTGAGTGGCACAAATTGGGACCAAGAATGCCTGAGGAACATGTATTTGGCCTTTTTTCATTCAGGCAGGTACAGAATTTCCGACTGGTGTCTCAAGCTCAGGTTGCAGTAAAACGGATAAGACAGGGCATTTTTACAAATGTCAAGAACTGTTGCTAAAGGTGATCTATTCTGAGCAAAGTGGCACAAGAGAACTTGGGTTTGTGTTTTTCAGAATGCTTTTAAGTGACTTGGGAATACAGAGAGACCAGGTAAACTTTTAGGTTTCTTTGGAGCCAATTGTAAATGAAGAAAAACTCAGCCTGGAGTGCATGCCAGTCATTACAAAATATCCAAAAGCTAGGAACCAGGGAAGAGATGTAAAGCAGAGTTTTATTTGACATCTTAGCTAATGATCTGGAAGAAAGAACAGTAGGTTAATTAAATTCATAGATTGGATTATATTACCAGTGACAAAGTGGACAGCAAAATAATATAGTAGGGCCTACAGAGATACAAAATTCCTGAACAGAAAAGAAAAAATTGCAGATACATTGGTAGTGTAAAACAGATGCTGAAGGGGAAAGTGTGCTGGAAAAGCTGAAAAGTGTCACAATTCAAAGCATATAAGGTTATAAAACTTAAAAATATAATGAGGAAACAGGAACCTTTGCTGTCCTACCTCATGTTAATTGTGGGTTACCTGTTGTTTATGTATTGTAAATTGCAGCTTCAGAACCTAACCTAATACTCCCAAGGGTGATGGAATAATGGCCATTCAAAAGTGAACAAAACAAAGCATCATCCATCTGAAGTCAAAGAGAGTTTATGACATCAGAAAACCAATATTTTGTGTGTATATATTTTTATTAACATTATAATTATAATACAAAATAGATGCCCTGAGCCTATTAATACACATTTTTAAAAGTTTTTTTTTCAGGTACTAGTTAAAGTACCTAAGTAAACAAAAGATCTTTCAGAGGAACACTTCCTTTCTTTGTTGCCAAGCTAACCTGATTTAGGACATGGTGAAAGTCAGTAGTGGAAGAGGTCCATTTCAAAAGAAAACAAAGGAGGAACTCTGCTCTAACATCTGTGCTCTCCTGCCAACTCCATTTCATGTCTAGCTGCAAGAAGCTGGTATAAGTTGCGATGACTAAAGATTCCAAGTTTACCATTTTTATGGTTATCCTACTGACTGTGCTGTGTGATTTGCTGGGTATTCAGTTTGCTACTCCATTGACACAGGAGTAAGTGTATAAATAATTATTTGATTGTTCAAGCATATAATTTTCTTGACAGCACCTAGAAAGAAGTCCACAGTTAAAAGGCCTTTTCAAAATTCATTTCCATATAAATTTTATTTTTAAAAAAATTCTTATATAAATACTATTCTCTTGAGATCACCTTGTCTGAAGAACTGTGGTCATAAGTAAGCAATCGTGCGCTATGAGAAAAAAATTCCACTTATTTTTATGTGAAAGAAAACCCAAGAGCTCATATTGGGAAATACTGTTTTTCAGTTGTAAGGGTTTCATCATAAATGACGAAAAAAAAAATAAACAAGAATTGGGAAGAAAAAAAAAGGGTCAGGTGATGGTAGACTAAATCCACATATTGCAATCTACTCCACATTGAGAGACTAAACAGCCTGCAATCATGAAGATGATTCGTATTAATGGACTATTTTATTAAGGTGCAGTATGGTTGAAGGCCACAGAATAGCAGCATTCTGTCAGATACACAGTAGTTTATTGAAGTCTGATAATGCTGGAGGGCACAGAATTTTAGCCAAGTTACATTTTATTTGACTGCAGTCATATTAGTGTCTGCACTAGGATACATGTTTTCATATACATTGTTTTGCCAGACAACACATTATGTTCTGTTTTACAGATATTGCCTTACTGATTTTCTCTTTTTTTTTTTTTTTTTTTTTTTTTTTTTTTACTACTTCTAGGTATGTTGTAATGGGATTCTGCACGACAATAAACCTGGCTTCCAGTGCTGTGAGGACAAGTACATTCCATTTATTCTTAATTCACCAGGGGTTTGCTGTGGTGGGCAGATACATGCTGTGCAACCGAAACATCAGTGCTGTGGTGGTTATTACACCAGAGTTTTAGTAGGTAAGACACAGCTCCCTTCCACTGCTTGAATGAAACAAAACAGCAAAGTTGATATATTTGTTAAACCAAGGAGAATGAAAACAATAAATGTGAGATTTATCAAGACTTCTAGATGCCTTTGAGAGTTGTGTTCAGTGAAAATTGCACTCACTTTGCCTTCTAAACACAGTACACTCTGTTTATACAAGAAAGGCTTAATTGATGAAACCTGATGATTGGGTCATTTCCCAGAGAACTAATTTATGCCAAACTGTACTTAATTGCAGTAAGTGCTGCATAATGGGGAGGGCAGTTCTGCTTAATAGGAACACCGTCAGGCAATTTAGTGGTGAAGTTTAGTTCCCCGCTTGACTTGACCCCACATGATTTTCCATAGCCATTTCTGTTGTGGAACAATTGTTAGCATTTGGTGTTGATATTCTGGATTTCGTCACTTCTACTTGTTTCTACATTGTCTACCCTTTGTTTCTACTAATGTTACACATCAAAGTATACCTCCCACGTGCATTAACTTTGATGGTAATTTATCCTTTTCTTATTCTCGGGGTGGTTTGGGAAGTTTGCCAAAACGGTGCTTCTGTGTTACTGTCCAGAGTTCGGTTTTCCAGTTTGTTGGTGGGTCGTTGTTGACGGGGAAAGGGAGAAAAAGGGGGAGGAGAGATCCCTTTTGTGGGGGCAGTGTTCAGAGCATATAACTCTTTGTAGACAATTGTCAGGTCAGGAGCTAAAGTGCTTCCATTACTCACAAGCTGGCACACATTCCGTAGGCTCAGAAATGCTTGACATTTTGCCAACACGTTCAGCACATCCCAAGTTCTGATCTTTTGAAAAGTAATTCATCTATCACAGTATTAGAATGCCTTCCATGATGTCATCAGAAAAATGCTGTCACATGGAAGAACCCTAGAAGAGTATTTTGCTGACCTCATTAATCTCAATGTACTGAAATGGAGAGATTATACTGTGACCTCTGTCCCCATCCAGTGGTCTGTGTTAACTAGCTTAATGTTGTTTACATCAAGAAAGAAAAGCACAGTGGAACAAATGTCTTATGTCTGAATGTAGTTCTTGCTCAGACAGCAGTCCACAAGCATGAAACAGTGAATATTTGAATATGATTTTAAACGAATTTTTTCTAAGTATACTTGCTGTATTATTTTTCTATACTCTAAAGGGCAGCAACATGAACACTGTTGGTCACTTTTTTCTTTTTTATTTTTATAAATATGCTAATAACCTCAAGCTAAGTGTTAATGTGGGTCATTCTTTGATAAGGATAACAATTAACTGCTAAGACTGCATAGTAGTTTTCAGAGGCAGAACATTTTCAAGCCTAGCTTGGAATGGATCCCATTTTGAGAGGTTAATGAGAAGGTTACTGATCCTTTGTGTCTTATGTCTAGTAGTTCTTTTAAAAAAAATAGTTTTAGTTCCAATAGATGTAAGCTACATTCTGTGTTTTAATACTTTCTCTGTGTAGCAACTAAATTAGCTTCTGAGGAATGCAGGAAAATATGATGAAGTACCTAGATGGATTATATCTATTATACTCTAAAAATTTGTTCTCATCTTTTTTTTTTGTTTATTATTGACATTATTTGATAAAGTTATTTATACAGGAAACTCTCTAAGCATACATATTTCCCAGATGTTGTTTGGCCAGCTCGATAGCTCAGGATGTGCTGAAGCACACTGGGCTTGGAGGCATGAAGATTACAAATTAGGAAGGCAGAATCTCAGTTTCTGAAACAGTAGTGCACAAGGAAGTGCAAACATCCCTCCCAGAACTAAGATGGGAGGCAGAACAAACAATGCTGCTACCACCCAGGCACCGCTTTGGCAAGGAATGTGGGGAGAAAGGAAAACACTGTTCTCCCTCATCTGTTACAGTCTCAGCACATTTTTATTTCTAACAAAAGCTGCACTGAGCTTAGAGCTCTCTGTTTCTAATTCCCAACCTTCCATAAGAAAAGAACTTGAGATACTGCTTGAAATGAGAAAGATGAGTTTTAAAAATCAAAACACATTTCTTTGATTAACATTCAGGAATCAGAATACTTCAATCGACTCTACTACCCACCTTCAATAGCAAAATAAAATCACTCCCTCCTTCCAAATGACATTTGAGCCACAGAAAACATTGGAACACAGAAAAATAATATAAAAATATTAGAACATTCAATCAGATCAAGTGCAGACACTAGTTAATGAAAACTGTTACCATTTATCAAAAATTTTGTATCCTTTATAGCAGTATGTACTTTGTTCATAGCCCATAGCTTATTCCAGTCCACCCCACCCCACCATTACAGTGTCAGTCTCATTGGCAGTCTTATCCTAAGGTCTTTTCCTGCAAAAGCTGAGATTTTGCTTAAGTAGCAGCCAAGTTCATCAATTGTGATGGTGGTATTTAATTTTTAAAGTGAGTTTAATCCTTAAATTCTCTGTGAGATGAAGTCCTGAGCGACACTCAAACATGAAAAATGCTTTAAGCATTGTGAATTAATTCATCAAAACAAGTTTGGGATGATTTTGAAGGAGACAAGAAAATTTTTTGTCAAGGATAAGTAGGCTGATGGTTCTGTTAAACACAGCAAGAATGTGTTCTCTTTACTGTGTAGCTGCAACTGCAAAACGCTTTCAGCTGTAGAATTGTCATATGTACAGACATTATTTTCATTGCTCTTCTCAGCTTTGTCTCTGTCATGCTTGTGTTTTGATATCTTACAGGGTCTTGGGCCTGAATTAATGAATTCACATTTCTTTAATCATTATTACAAATGAATATAATACTTTTATAGCATTCTAAAGTACCAAGTGGTTCCATGCTTTCACATGGAAAGTTCTGTACATGAAGCTGTGTGAACCCAGACTTGTTGCTATCTGATGAAAGCCTCTCAGGAATTTCAAGAGCTATAAATGGATAAAATCTTTAATTGAATTCTTATATTGACAGGAGAAGTATGCTGCCCTAATGAAGAGGAAAACAGGGTTTCAGTTGGAATTGGGGACTCCTGCTGCCAGGGAATGCCTTACTCCACATCAGGCAATCAAATCTGCTGTGGTGGATCCCTTCATGACAGTTTCAATCAGCAGTGCTGTGGTGGAAGGGTCGTAAGCATGGACTCAGTCTGTTGTGGTGATGAAAAGAAAGGGACTGCATACAGACCTCTCACAGGTAAGTGAGAAGTCCTCAAGAAAAAAAGTCTTAATCTTTCTAAATCTCTTATGACACCAGCTGTTCAGAAGTTACACACTCAGGTTTAAAGTATGTGTGTCAATTTGTTCAAATGTTGTTGCACTTTAGTCACCTATTTTGCTGTACTACAAAATGCTGAGCACTCAGTACCCTTCTTTGCCTTAGTGCAAAAGCTGCAGGGGCTGGAGAAACCAGACAATCCAAAAGGAATGAATGATCTTTCCTTATGCAAGTCAGGAAAAAGTCCCCTCTCAATGAAGTTAGCTTGACCACCTTATCCCACCCTGCATCCCAGTGCAGGGATTTTCCATTTGCTCTGGAAATGTGGGGTTAGTCACCTGGAAACTGAAGATTGCAATGCTATCTGCTTGGTGGTCTATGTCCCTCCCTTGTGTTCATCCCTTTCATGGGGGTAAACCTTCTATAGGCTAAGAAAAACTAATCCTAAGCACTACTCCCTGGCTCATCTGGTGTATCCCATTAATTTCTTGCAAACAACAGGAAATTACTCCGTCATTCAGAGGTACAATCTGAACCTTACTTCCATCGTAAAACACTCAGTGACTATATGATGGCAGAGATTGGAGGTATTATTACAAAACCTATTCAGATATTTTCATGTGTCTTTTCTTTCCACGGTTATTATAGACCAATTATACCCCATCAGCCTTAGGCTTTCTCAGCCTGACAGAAAGACTTCAGAAACTATTGTGGTCTCAAAGGGGAGCCAGATTACAAAACACAGAAATAGTGAAGGTTTAATACCAGCTATGCTTGGCATACAGATGGTGTGTGCCAGTTCGAGCCTCTACTTGTACAACTAAGAATCTTAATGTATAACTAAGAATCCAGATCTGAAGGCTGAACTCTTCCTTTCCCCAAGAAATAAGCTCTGTCTTCAGCTCATTTTTTGTATTCCCTGGATCCTTCAGTGGCTGTGGTATTAGGAGCATCCTCGTTGAGTGCTGGCTGTCAGTACAAGTTAATCAGATGAGCATTGACATGGTTTCTGTGGTTTCCATGCTATCCTTCCCTTCCGGTGGTGACTCATGGTGTGTATGCTGTGAGCAGCACTGCTTGCATGATTTTAGCTCCCTCTCCCTGTGATCCCTAATTGTGCTTGATCTACAGCATCCATGCTCACAATACCAGCTTTGAGCAAGGCCCTCTTGCACAGCCGCGCATTGTGCGGCTGCCACAAGACAGGGCTGGCTCATAAAACATCTCTTTATGTACTTTATTACTTAAACTCTTTTATTTGCCTGCAGGAGCCCTTTAACAAAATCACATTGAATTGACTTTCTCACACCAAATCAAATCTCCCTGGTCCCAGTTCAGTTGTCTTTGTCAATATGTATTTTATAAATGGAGTGAATTAACAGATGCTGTTGGAACAGAACTGCTGGGGTAGCGTTTATGTTTTTACTGCTCTCTCTGGGCAGATGAGTTGTGTAGGAGTGTAATACAGGTATCTTGGGATGAAAGTTATGTTCTTCATTTCAGTATATATGTATTCTTAACAGTTTTTTTTCCCTTAAATATATATATTTAAAAAACCTTTATATCCCTCTTTTAAAAATATGTTTAGCCTGTAGCGTTCAATCATTTCCACTATTTTTTCTCAAGAATGGGTTGGGATGACATTTTTTTGGCTATTAAAAAAGAAAACAGTGGCTTTTTTCATCGCTCAGGGGTTTTCTGTGAGGACTTTATGCTGTGAGCCAGCACACAGCTGATCACAAATACAGGTCTGAAAGATGAATTAGCACCACAGTTGAAAAGAGATCATATTCTTTTGCATTAAGTATAGCATAGGTTGTGGTTTCTTATCATATCATATAGATCATGCTCAATTGGTTTTTGCTTAATTTCTCGGAGTAATTCAGCCTTGCTAAATACATCACGAAAATGCACAAGCCAGGCACAAAAATCTACCTGCTCCCTATCCTAATTATTATAATGATTCTAATGGAAAAAATACTCTTACATAAAAACATAATTTACTTATCATTGGCAAATGGATAAGTAGAATTTTGCAAGAATATGGTAATTGGAAAGCTGATCTCATTGTCTGAAAGGAGAAGAGGTAACAGGGTGGCTTTATGCAAAAGCTGAATTGCTTCTGAAGCACTGTTTTGCACTTGGCAATGAATGCCATAGCTAAAAATCTAGTGAAATTTAAAGCTTTTGTTTAAGAGCTTTAAGTCCTTCCAAAAAAAGACATACAAGAAAAACTTGATCACTAAAAGTGCAAGCCTTGTACGCAGTCTCATTTTGTTGCATGACCAGTTCAAAATCTGTCTTTTTGCTCAGTCTAGACCCAGGTTTGCTCTGAATGTGGGTTTAAGGGCTTGAATCATAGAACTTTTTCATTTGCCATTGCATACCTTTTCCAGAGAGTCTGACCTGCAAAAAGAGATGTTTTGTCCATCCCAAAGTAGTTTTTTCCCTTTATTTATTAATTTCTCTTTTCTTAGGTTTCCTTTTTCGCCCCTTGTTGGCCTTATTTAGTGGGGTGACCATGGAGACACCTACCGGCAAAGGCTGGCAGTGGTGTACATGCACATCCTGAGCCCCACTGCTGCGGTGTGATTATCCAAAGTTCTCTATTTCTGGCTATAAAGGATAATGTCTGCTGAAACCACTCTTGGATTTTCTCTCTCTGTCGTTTTTATTTTTTTTTTTGCTTTTAATGCCTCTATACTGACATCCCAGACTCATGAAAGATGATGTTTTGTACTGTTGTGGTTCCTGATCTGTAATAGTTGCAATACCCACATGTGAGCCAAGGATTTTTGGAGTAGTTTGCAATGTACACTGGCTCTGTATTTTGTTGATCCTCTATTCTGGCTCCAAAGGCTAAGCCTTTTAATACTCATTTTTCTCTTTTGAAAGCATTGGTTTTGCAGATTTACTAAATTAGTAATTCATCACTCAGCTAGGTTTATAAATTTTTTCAGTTGCTGGGGATGAACATGAAATAATTGTTGACAGAAATCGGTGTTAGCAGGAAGTATCTTTTCCAGCGCATGGATTTTCTTTTTGCTGTAATGCATTGCATGCCTATGAAACATAAATATATAAAATATGACACACACATTCCAACTGAGTTACAAACAAATAGCATACATTTTGATATTTTGCTGAATTCAGCAAGGGTTTACAGGAATTTCTGGATCCTTAAGCAATTGAATAAAGCGATTTTTAGAAAGCAAATCAATCCATCAATATTACATGGTCCTATTTTGTTTTTCTTGGAGCATATTTAAAATTGTACATTTGAGGTGTCAAGGTTCAGGAGTCAAGTGCTACATGTGATAAATTAAGGAAAGGTCAGAGGCTATGCAATGCAGTTTCAGAAGATTGTCTACCTCTGCCTTTGCAGCTCATTCATGCTGAAGTGATGCACTCTGGGAATTACTACCAAACTCTGCTCTGCAACATCTGCTCTCCCTAAGTGAGTTAGTGCACGTCAGACATCTTTATGTCAGAATATTGCAGTGATGGATGCAGTCTTCAGAAAATGCTGCATAAAAATCTGGTGTGCCGTTCTGGCCATTAAGTGAAATTACTATTTAAATTAATGGCGCTGTCACAGTTTATCTGTGCAAAGAATGAACGCTGATTAGGGTATTAAGTAATTAGCAATTTATCACACTGGAACAAGGTTGATAATAATTAAAGAAGTAATGGTTTACCAAAGAAACTAGAAAGGGAGTCACTTCTTGTTATGTGAGTGAAATCTTGGCTGAAAAATTTAATTCAGTTAAACAAAGATGAGGTTCACAGCGAAAGAATACAGCTTTGTTTGTTTCAATAGAAAAACAGTTCATTATCAAAATTTTAGTTTGCCTGTCAGAAGTCCCTTAGGGCTGTCTGAGTTGCTTATTAGTATTGAATTGAGTCATTTTCTGCATTAATTCTCTGTTTAAAATTGGTAGAATCCTAGGACAATTTGGAAAAAGGGTGTGAACAAGAGGAAATATTTTACCTCTTGAAGAGCTGGTGATCACAGTTGGATTGCTGTGAATAGAACCAGCCCTGAAAAAAGGTAAAGTATGCAAGTAACATCACCATTTTTAGTCATTCCAGTGATTGGAATGAAATGTTCTGAATGCTTTAGCAGGATCATACCTTCAAAGATTAATTTTCATTATGTATGACTTCTAAGAGAGATTTGCTGCAACAAATGGCAGTGAAAAAAGTGGCCACTCTTGCACATGTTTTAAAAGCCAACATATGACAGAAATTACGTCAAAACACAAACTACTTTGTAGATGTAACAGTATATCACAGCCCTGTTTTTTGTGTGATACCTTTCCAGTTCAATTAGGAATAACATTCATTTCATTGCCAATTATAGAGGAGTTTGTAGTGTGTGGTTCTGCGTTAAAACTTACCCTTTTCTTTAGGTAGTGTTGGGTTCAACACTGGTATTTCGTGTGAATATGTGGAAAATTGCAGTGGTTATGATGAGCTTTTAATTTAAAAATGAAATTATTAAAACCAGAAAAAAGACAGTGGAATTAATTTTGGCAGCTTATCAATTCCACTATAGAAATGCAAATTATATCTAGATACCAACTTCTTGAAGAGTAATTCTTTGTATTAGATGACAGAAGCTTCACTGTGGGTATTTTGCAAGTGACCATTCAGTTCTAGGTACCTAATATGAACCCCTACTTTAAAGTATAAAATACGTGATAAATTCTGGAATGCTAAGATGCACTGTTGAAAGACTGCCCATATGAGGGGGCTATGAAGGAGACCTGAATGGAAAGTACATGGAAAACTTTCTCAGTTTTTATGTTCTACAAGAAATTTTCATCAACAATCCATCTCCAGCCTGCTGCACCTCGTGCATTGGTGTGGTATTTTCACAGCAAGTTCTTAAAAATGTTCAGGAGTGGTGAATGTTGATTGTAGGGGACCCTGTTTGTTCCTCTAATTCTTGATTGTTTCCAGTAGGTCTGGGAGTTAGGATACTTACTTCAGTCACCTCACATTTGCATTTAATCTCACTTCAGCTAAATCTGCATAATTCCAATTGCTCGTGGGTTTATGCCAAGATATATTGCATTGTGAGCTTTCTCCTTCCTTACCTATTTATTTATTGACTTTCATTTCATATTCAGATATACTTTTGTTTGTTTGTTCGTTTCAGGGATGTTCTGTTGTGGGCAAGAATACGTGAATAAGTCAGATACCATATGCTGCTCAGGTTCCAGTGGTGAGTCCCTAGCACATGTTAGAAAGAATGACCAAGTGCCAGTGAAATGCTGTGAGACTGAACTTATTCCAAGGAACGAAGAATGCTGTAATGGAGTTGGATATAATCCTTTGAAATATGTTTGCTCTGACAAGATTTCAGCTGGAATGATGATGAAGGTAATTGATAGAAAATCTCTCGGTAGCTCTGATTTGATGATGGAAAGAGAAATACACTGTTCATAACTATTTTTCTAAAATAGGAATATAAAAACTCCTGTGTGCATTATTCATTCTCACATTACATCCATATTAATACCGAATGAGTTTGCCATGATTGATGTTATTGCAATGAATTCTAAAGGAATTAATAATGATTAGCTGCCTCTGTGAAGTGTTGCCCAGCACTTCAGATTAGTACAGTGGCTAAAAGCTGGCATACTAACAAGACTGACATGTATAGCCAGTTTCCATTCTGTGACCACTGTTTCTGATGATGTTCATTAAGTGGAAATTAAAATTGGACTGGCCAGTTCTGAAGTATAAAAATGCTATAACATTTCAATTTGGGCAGGCAGTAGGACATGATTCCCCAACCCCCCCTCCCCCCCCCCCCCCCAAAAAAAAAAAAAAAAAGGCAAAAATAAAAAAAAAAGCAACTGACAATTTCATGATGGACTTAATCCTGATCCTACAGAAAACCAGTGGCCATTTTGGCAGAAATTTCAGCAGTACTAGGATAGGTCCTTTCATACCTAATGAATTACATAGTTTATTCGTACTCTGTTTTAATGTCAGAGTAAACTAAACGCCAGGATGGCTAATTTGGTCTTTTCCAAGAGTGACCTGTGACTGTAGTCATCAGCATGAGACAATTCCAAGTTGAATTCAACAGAAATCTTCAAGAATTAGCATCTTGGTGGTATACATGAGCTGTAAAAATGTTGTCGATTGTTATTACAATTTTTGTTTAAGAAAATGAACATTTCAAAGGATGGAAACCTAATACATGTATATATATATTCTTTTTATAAAATTGTATTTATATTAATGATAAGAGAGAGAGAGAAAATGGGTGAGGGAGAAAAAAAGAGTTGTTTATTGTGAATTCTGCAATATGGAAATCAGAGAGATATCATGGAATTTACCAGTAAAGTAAAGCAGACCCCATCCTGCCATATGCAGGTGTTCCTATATCTTTGTCATTCATCTGATAAGTTAATACAGAAATATTTCTTACATCTTCTCCTTTTCATGTCAAGGTTTTCATGTAATTTCATTTTCAGACTGAATAATTTTCTCCTAGAGAAAATCCAGGCATTGTGATGAGTCAGCTACAGCTCCTCAATGCATTGTATTAGTAGTTTATGCAAGGCAAAAAAATGGCTGAGAAGAGGTTAATGAATTCTGGTAGATAACACACCAGATCCCTGCCTTAGGTATAAAGTATAAACAAAGGAAGTACTTTGTATTTCACTTACCCACAGTAGAAAAGAGATAGCGATGCTGGCTCTCTGATACGTATAGATTTACTAACAGTGAAAGGGCTGATAGTCTGACAGGTTCTGGAGCTACTTTACATGGGAATCCAATCCATCTACATCCTGCATCCTATATGGATATCTAGCACAATGTAATTTTCAGGAAAGTGCCAAATTTGGGAAATTAAATTAGCTGAAGTTCCTAATCAGCTAAGAAGCTAATTTCAATAGGTGAATTAAGGAAGTGTTAGATATAATCTGTTTGGTTTTCCATCTGAATTTTATGACCTAATGGGCAGAAATATCTGTTGCAAATATGGCAGTACATTTCTTTCTGCCGCAACCTATATTTTATGAGAATTATTGCTCTCTAGCTTATGGTTTGGCAAAAATATTATTTCATGAATTTTAATAGAAAGTTCTGGGTGTTCAGTGTATATTTCAGTGAATTGTTCTTTATGGGTTAAATCTTACATCTTTATGTTTGCAGAGGTCCTCTTATTGCAGCAAAGCTTCTGTTTAGGAGTGATGTGGCAGAAGACATGATTTATAGTCCATGAATAAAGTTCTCAGCCTTAAAAGCTGCCAAGGACTTGCACAGAGCCCTCTTGTGTACTTGGCAAGCTGTGTGAGGGGCTGGGAATTTGCTACTGATTTGCCACAGGGTATTGGCCTTTGCAGGAACAGAATGTTCAAATCCTTGGATAAAATCCTGTTCTCATTGATTCTAGACTCTTCTGTTTTCAACAGATCCAGTCATTTGTGCTTCCAGTACTTAAATTTTGTGATGCTCTCATCCAAGGACCCTAAAAAAAGAAAAACCTGTTTCTTTTAGAAAGGATTATGAAGCATTAATTATCAAAGACAATAGACAGGCCAAAGGCTGAAAGGGTCTCCCCTAGAAATATCAATGTCCTCAAGATGGTATTCTGCTAGAAATATCAGTGTCCTCAAGATGGTATCCTGGTTTTGTGTTGGATAAAGATAGAGAAATACTAATGGAAGCATTTATATAGAAAGGAAGATGCAGGAAATATGTTTAAATTTGCCCGTGTATTCCTTAGGTGAAAGAAGAATGCAAGGCTAATGTCCTCTGTCCTTTATCTATGGAGGAAACAGCACAGTGTGGGAAGTGTGACTTTGATCCTAGGGAGAATATCTGTGCGTGGATAAAAGGTTCACAGAGTGCTCCAGAAACGGAGGTAGAAGCAGGTGTGTGTCCAGCAGAAGAGGAGACCATCTACACAGGAGGTTCAATGCAGTATTCATTTACAGGTAAGGAAAAGTGGCAGACCAGGCTGGTTATTTGCTAGTACAGTTAATTTGCTCTGGAGAAAAAGATGGCCTGAATGCTATCAGATATCCTAATTAAATGTGAGGCAATGTAAAGAAGGGCATGGATCTTCTAGAGTGAGTCCAGAGGAGGCTGCAAAGATGCTCAGAGGGCTGGAGCACCTCTCCTGTGTAGACAGGCTGAGAGAGCTGGGGTTGTTCAGCCTGGAGAAGAGAAGGCTCCAGGGGGACCTTATAGCACCTTCCAGCACCTAAGGGGGCCTGCAAGAGAGTTGGAGAGGGACTTTTTACAAGGGCAGGTAGTGATAGGACATGGGGGAGTGACTTTGAACTAAAAGAGGGCAGGTTTAGATGAGATATTAGGAAGAAATTCTTTATGATGAGGATGGTGAGGCACTGGCACAGGTTGTTCAAAGAAGTTGTGGGTGCCCCATCTCTGGAAGTGTCCAAGACCAAGTTGGATGAGGTTTTGAGCAACCTGCTCTAGTGGAAGATGTCTCTGCCCATGGCAGAGGGGGTGGAACTGGATGGTCTTTGAAGTTGCTTCCAACCTAGGCCATTCTATGATTCTATGAACTGTAGTGAAGTAGAATTCTTTTAAGAAGTAATCTGTGAATCAGGACAGAGACTTCGGGAAAATGGAAGGAGCAAAATTTAGTGAGTACGTAATGTCTAAACCTGCTTTCAGAAGAGTTGATAAAAGTACTGCTGTATCTGAAAATGACCATGACTAAAGAAATGACATCCATTTATATCTGTCTTTAAACACAGAAAAAAAAATGTGGTTTTTTTTTTTAGATAAGACTGAGATCATTCATATGTAACTTTCTTTTTCTAGATGTGAACCTTGAACCTTTTGTCACATATGAGTACAGGGTGGCTGCTTGGAATAGCTATGGAAGAGGTTTCAGTGAAATTAGCAGAGCTGTCACTAAGCAAGATGTGCCACAGGGTGTAAGTCCACCAAAATGGGCCAAAGTAGATAATCGGGAAGACATGATACTTCTGAACTGGGAGGAACCACTTCAACCAAATGGTACTGATATATTTTTTTTTAAAGTGTTTGTTCTATCATTCCACTGACAGTGTTCCAAAATCACAAAATATATCTTAATTAGTCCCTGTCACTGAGGTATTCATATTCCTAAGCTCTGCAGGAAGATTTTGCTCTAGGTTGCTATAATTTTCATTGCAAATAAAAGTAGAGTCTTCTTCACAGAAGACTATTTAGTATGTCTTTACAAAGTGCCAAAAAGCCTCTTTTGAGAACAGTTGTAATAATAAGTGTGTAAATATGATCAGAAAATTACAATCATCCTAAAAAGTATTTTGGGATTCAGGGTTAGGGGTGGTGGTGCTTATGTTTATTTCAGTAAATCTTGCCTATTATTTTCAAACTGTGAGAAAACTTGGGAGAGCTCTCAATAAGAACTGGGATCTGCTCAGATGCTGATGCAGATCCTGAGGAAAGTAGTTTGTAATTGACATTGAGCATTTAATCAGAATGACTATCTGCTACTGTGGTCATGTAGATATTTCATTGGATGTTTTCTGTATGCAGAGTTGAGTATTATCCCATCACACAGGATCCCTCAGCTAACAAAAGGGAAAACTTTCTTTCTGCAATAGGTCTTATTATTCACTACATCATCCTCCGAAATGGAATCGAGCTTTTTAGAGGAACGGAAATGAGCTTCACAGACACCAGTGGGATCCAGCCATACCGAGAGTATTCCTACCAGCTGCGAGCCTGCACTGTGGCTGGTTGCACAGACAGCAGCAAGGTTGGTGAAGTGGGCTTCATGGAAACTGGTGCCAGGGTTTTATCAGCCAGTGCGGCAACATAGAAATGCTTTTGGAAAGGTGTAATTTGAAGACATGCTGATTATTGAGTAAGTGAAAAAATATCAATAATCTGATTTGGATTCAGCTACTGACAGGTGAATATTTGGAACCCAAGGCTGATACAAGCAAATGGAGGAAGAAAGAAGCATCTCAGTCTTGGCAAAGCTGAAATTGCACTGTAGGAACTGATGTTTGTTAAAGAGAAAGCTGTACATGGCAGAATAGAGTAAGGAATATTAAAATGCGCTTTCTCTAAACCGGGAAATTAAATTTTTGCTTCTCACTAGGAGTTCTACAGCCTTTTCTTCTCTTGCTATTTCTTAGATCATCTGCTTTAGTTATAGTCTATCAATTTGTTCAACAAACTTCTGACTCTTCCACTCCAGTGGAAAAGCCTCCTTTCGCTATATTACTCTTTGCTGGCTTTCCATGTGTGTGCCTGCTTCAGGCTTTACTGTCCCTTTGTGTACAACCTGCCTCAGCTTTAGTTTTAAGCAAACAGGATCTCTTACCTCCCTTTCTCACAGTTTCATTTCCTTTTGTATCACTTTGAATCATGGATGCCTTTTACCAACATTACTATTTAACCAGCTCTAGGTTTTATTCTGCAAAGTACCTGCCTTATTCATCATTTGCAAAAACTATTTCTTAACTGAGGTCTTTTTCATGATATTATTCTTTCCTCTATGAAAATGAATTTCTAGGACTACAAGGGTAAGGTCTGTGGGGCAGAGGTGGGGAGTAATGACTATGTTTTGTAATTATAATATCTGTGGGATGGAATTTTTTTTTATTTGCAGGTGTTTAAATGTTTTTCTTATTCATGCAAATCTCAGCCAGAAGTCTAAAATAAAAACCACTGCTGCAGAGGGATGAAGATAGGTGGATCATTCTCTGCCTGCACACAGAGCTGTGGTCTGGGAGCTATGTAGGCACAGTTGCTGCAACCACTGACCTCATAATAAATCCTGCTTATTTCACTTGCCTGTAATTAAGGAGTTTACTGTTGCAAACACTGAAGTCTGCAAGTAGGGACTGATTCCACCAAGTGCACTAAGACAATATATTATAGAGGGCACATTTTATATTTACAGCATAATATAAATACTTTATGGTGGTAATAACAGAAAAAGAAAAGTGATTCTCAAAGAGAAAACGGCCTGACTCACTTATTAAACCAGTATAGTTTGGAAATGCCTCTTCTGTAGTTGATAGTGGAGATGTTTCAATAGAAAATTATCTTTTTTCCTTTATTTTTTGGTAGAAAGAGCTTAAAAAGTGCAAACTTATTCTATCTTTCAAAGTCTTTAGATTCCTTGCAATAGTATGGAGTTGCAGATAACTACAATAGAGTTCAGATTGCATGGCATATATGGAGGCTTAGCCCCATGTTTACTGGTGCTTAAAATATATGAAATCAGGCAGTTAAAATGCAGAGACACTGACAAACCATATGGAAGAGAGTTATCAAGAGTTCTCCAGCAATACAGTTTTTGTTGTTTTACCCTGTGCCACACACTGCAGCTAAAACGTGGTGAACCTGTTGTGATAAATTGTAGACACAGACTTATGTGATGTATTCAAGGTCAGATTTCATTGTGAAACAGGAGGAAAAAAGTAACTAGTTCTCCAGACCCTTGGTAATGATATGCCAGCCCAAACAACATTTTAAAACAAAAGTGACATTCTCATTGATCAGGGTATCTAGTGTACTATTACATTAAATTGCTGTTTAATTCATATGTCTTCAGGTAGTTGCAGTCACTGTCCAAGGAGTCCCCGAGAGTGTTCAGCCACCAGAAGTCAGTGCTCTGAACTCCACAGCATTACATTTAAGCTGGATTGCGCCCAAGAAACCAAATGGGATCATCAGAGAGTACCAGATCACTCAAGTGGGGAGAGGACTTATATACACTGACGCTGCAGGCAGAATGCAGCACACTGTGTCAGGTAAGGAGGCAGAGCTCTTTGACAGGCTAATGCCCTGTCCTTAAGATATAAGACAGTATTAATATATTAAAAATGCTTCTTGTCAGAAACTTTGAAAAAAAAAAAATCTAAGATATGTAAAGTCATGATAAAGCATTCCAAACTGTGCACAGTACTGGGGATTTCAATCTCTTTCATTTCTAGCTGCTGTTTGTTAAAATATTAATAGATTTAATTTCAAAATTTTAAAATAAATCTATCCATCTTGATTGAAGATGCATGCTTTGCGGTGTGCTCAAGGACTCAGATATTCTGTGTAGGCTTGCCATCCCTTCATACAGATTCAACTCTCTCTTTTAACATCACTGATGTGCAGTAGTGCAGTATTGGATGTGTAGCAGTGTATGATCAAGAGGGATCCAGTAGTTTATGTCTGAGATCATAAAAAAGAAGGAAGACAGAACAGTAAAGATCCCAAATTCTGTTTAGTTTATTATATGTTGCTTATAGCCATTTTCTAAATACTTGGTGAAAGAAGCTTTATTCCAGGGATTTTGGGGGAAAATTTGGCTCAGACCTCAAATGTATTATTTTCACATATCCAATTTTAGTTATTTCTGAATGTTACACTAAAGCAAAATTCTTCTTAGAAATGTTTCTATTGAACACAGAGCAGGAACATAAGCATTATGGGATATCTTTTTTTTCACTCTTTGACCTCAGGTTGCTCATCAAATTTTTATATCTCACAAATGCATTAATTTTTCCCTGTTTTTTTCCCCATGAGTAGGAAATTTCAAGATTCATATGTTGTACACACCATATGATAGCCGGCCAAAGAGCAGAAGTTGACTTAAGGGCACATAAATCCCCCAGAGCATAGATGGCACTCTCAAACACCCCTCAAAACATGAGCCCCAAGTCAGGGTGGATCCCGTAGTGCTTTAAAAGAGTTTGTCTCTGCTGTAGTCACTCACAGAGGAGCAAGATTACTGTTCCTCTTTGACAATATCATGCTCAAGTGTGAAATTCATCATCATTGTATTACTCCTATCTCCATATTCAGTGCTTCTGGACATGAGATATTAGCCAGAGTTGGTGGTACATGTTTTGGAATTGCTGTTGTAAGTTTACACTGTAAAGAAGGAACATTCCAACAAGGAGTGATTTATCGAACCCATTGAAATATTTCTCATGCTCCTCCAAGGCAGTTGTAGCTCCATTTTAATGCCAACAATACTTACCAGCTGGAAGTGAGAGGAAATGAAATTAATTCCTGAGAAGCAAGGATCTTTTTTTCTTTTGTCTGCCTGTCGTGTTGAGCCACTGTCCAGTGCAGCCATGTTAAGCCAGGAGTGAAATAAGTGATCATTCCTCCTGACAGGCATAATCAAACCTTGTGCTGTTTTCTGCAGGAGCTTCCTTGGGTAATAATGTGGAATTCATGACAGTGATTAAGCAATGTGGGTAATTATTGCTCTCTAAATTAAAAGAATACGATAAAAGAACCAAATTTACTTCATACATAATCTCAAATGTTTGAACTGTTTGTCTTATTCCCTGTGGATGTATGTTTCGATTTTCCTATTATCCTTGGTTTTTCTTTTTCTTTTTTTTTTTCCTCTCCAAAACTGCCTGCTTTCCCCTGAGCAACAGTTGAACGTTAATGAAGCTGTAGCATTAGTATTTGTGGAGACTTTGAATCTCGGGTCTCACAAATAGCAGACGTGAAGGCTAGCACCTTGCCACGGCACCATTGTCTTGCTGCTTATTTTTAATTACATCAAAGCTTTGGAAACATGATCCCACAAATGCTTTGTGGGAATAGCGGTGAATGTGCTCATCATGTGAAATCCATAAATTGCTTATAATCCTCTCAAGATGTTAAAAAAAGCATTAAGTAATTGAAGACAGGAAGTCCTCAGTTAATTATTTAGAGGTGTTATCAATGCTTTAAGCAAACTGAAGCATTTTCTGCTATCTCACTGAGTTGAATGCCACTGGGACCTAGGGGCAGCAGCCATCATCTTCTCATATTCTCTAATGCAAACAGCACATGGCAGCTTGTCAATAAAAGACCTTTTTATATCATTTATTACTGAACACTTCCAGTACCCTGTACAGAACAATTTGGATGACAGTTATGGCATTGTTTCACTTTGTGTTACTACTACTTTACAAATGGGCCTGCTAATGCTTTGCAGTGGGGCCAGGCAGAGGGGTAAGACTGAGGGGAATAATTAGGGGGATTGTAAAAGAAAGCCAAGAGTGCCCTCTTCAGCAGCAGCAGGTGGGTTTACAGAAAGGATTCTTCTCAACTCCCCCCTTTTAATACACTAAAGTTAATATCCCAAGTAAGAGGCTTTATCAACAATTCATAGGATCAATCATTTTTAGGTCAAAGCCAAGGAAGATAATTGATATTTATTTTAGTAAAAGAAACGATAGTAAGAATACTTGATGACCAGATAGTTTGAAATTCTTTTATCTGAACATATTCTCCATTTCAGGGCAATGAAAACTGAAGAGATACCAAAATGTTGTCACTGGTCAATCTATCTCCATATGCAGCACTGAATCATTAATATTATTTATCTAAAGGAAACTCTTGGGGGTGGAGGGGTTGTGTGAGGCTGTGGTCAGCAATCTGACATCCTCCCAAGTAAAATTCCCACAGCGGGGCCCAGGAGCGTTATCCTGGGAGCTAATTACTGACCTTGCTGGAGCCATACCCACAAATGGAGACAAACAGTATCAGAAGGAATTGATTTAGCTAATAGAATGAGGCATTCTTAAAAAAACCCCAGTGTTTCACAGCCTTTTGGCAAATGGCAAATGCTGCGACAATATAATAGACTGCTTAAGTTGACAAAAAAAAAAAAAGATTAAAAATTCCCCACAATAATAAACCAAAAAAAGAAAAGGAGGGTAGAAATATCCTCCAGTGAACGATCAAGTAGAGACATTGGAAAAACAAAATGCTGTTTATATTTCAAGATTATCTTACTTGTTATTTTTATTATCAATCACATACATAGATTTGCACAGAGCTTCCCAAAGCATGCATAAGACAAGGTGTCTAATGCAAAGCTTTAATAGTCTAGATAAAAATCTGCTGTGACTGCTCCATGTATGGCTAGAATTTCAGGTATCAGAATTTCACCAATAAATTTAGTGAAACCATGTGCTCTTTTTTTAATGCTCATTTTTCTCATTAAAGTGTAGTTGTAAATGAGTATTGCTTTATTATGCATGTTTCCTTTAAAAGTGAACATGACTCCCTTTAGGGGAATTCAAGTAATTTGTTGCCACAGTAATCTTTTCTATCCTGAAATGTTAAATACTTGGCTTTCCTCCATGCCTTTGCCTTTCTCTAGTCTGCAACTGTCATTTTCTCCCTCCTTACTTTTATACACAGTGTTCAGATGGTTTTTCTTCTCTTCCAGTTCATGATTAGATTACAGCAAGGGCTGTCCCTCTGAGTCATCTCTTTATTTTCTCTCCTTCACATCTTGTTCAATTTGTTAAGCAGCCTGCGTGTCTTCCATTCAGTATTTTACCTTCCTATGTAATTGCTGCTTCTTCTTTCACTCTATTAGTTTGTAATATATTTTAATTAAAATATCTTTGTGTTGGGTGTAAGCAAGGATTTTTTTATAAACGAAGATCTGGCATGGGCTTTTTTTGTTGTCAAAGAATTGCATTGTTCTTGAAATAATTCAATTTAGACACAGGAGCTGCATCAAGAGTACACTGTTAAGACCACAAAACCATATGCGTAAACATTGACCTGTATAATACGTATGAATTGACCTGTATAATCCTAACTCAGCCTCTTTCACACAAGCAATCTGCATTACACAGCAGTACAGTCATTTGTGCACAGAGTTACTGCCTCGTTCAGTCCACAATCTGTGCCTCTTCCAGGGAGGAATAAAATGAAGCTCCTATATGGAGGATGGCTGCCTCAGCTTTGGCTGTGTTTAGTGGATTTATTCCTTCTGGGAGTCTCAGTGTAGATGGGCCTAATTCTGCTTCTGCCCAGAGCTACACTGGGACAGTGCCAGCCCAGAGGGACCAAACGTGGATCACTGAGGGGCTGGTGGCATGGACTGCCAAAGGGAATGGCCTCACAGCCAGGGCTTTCATATTTGTTCAAGCTGTGGCACTCGGGAAGGCATGCCTCATTCTTTCACAGTTTGTCACAACCACGTCTTCCTCATTTTCCTTACCCTGCCTGAGACCTGAGTTTCCTGAGCTCTCAGAGCTGCAGCTGAAGGCACCAGCTGTGCTTGGATAGATGAAGTTTTGCATAACACTAGGTAGTCTGACAGTCAGGTCCCAGGCATCCCAAACAGCCTCCTGGCAGCTCCAAAGAGATTTTTGGTTCTCTCAGTCTCTTTGAGTTAGTATCCTGATTCTGAGAGAGAAATCTTCTTCTTGTGGTTTTGGTTTGTTTTTTGGGGTTTTTTTGAGTTTATGTGGGTTTTTGTGGAGTTGGTTGGGTGAGATTTTTTGTTTTGGTACTGTTTTAAGACATTTGGAATGCTCAGCTGGTTGGGGTTAGTAAAGCACCGCTCTAGTGGTGGACACTACGAAGAAAAGTCTCAAATTACACACAATAAATCAGGCCAGAGACCACATGTTGGAGGCAGTTTTAAAAGGACTGTGCCACAAAGCCTGTGAACAAAAGGGGATCAGTTTGTATTGTACAATGTCCTGGCACTGGGATTTCCTACTTTTTGAGTGTTTAGTTTTGCAATTTTAATACTTTCAAAGAGTTTTTGTGTCTGATTTGCTTCTTGTTGTAGTATTTGTATCCTTTGCATTTAGGAACAGGAATCTTTAATGTATTATGAGGTGTTGACAAGTGGGTCCTTGAAAACATGAGAAAGGGGTTTTCAGTGTTTGTGCCTGGTAATATCTTAAAGATCAGTTTTGAGAAATATCCAAAAGAGTCGCTATGCAGAGGTGCTGTATTGTGTGCTGGAGGGTGCTTTGTGAGGAAGGATGATCAGCAGTTCAAGCTGAGCTCTAAGGTGATCTCACAGTGGTCTGCATCTTTAACAATTTAACGACAAGAAGCCTTTAATGGGTGCACAGATTTGGCTATTCTAAAAGCTTAGTATCTTAGCCAAATTATGAGTGCGATTTTATGAGGAGCCCTAAAGTCAAATTCTTAAGCCACAGGCAATTTGATGTCAAATCTGAAGTCATTGACACACAGCACAAGGATGTTTGTAAATTTCCATGAAAAAGACAAAGCAATTTTCATCTCATTCAAGGATGTTCAGCATGGAAGGTTTGAGCTGAAAAAAAATTTTTGAAAAATTAGAAGTATGTAAAATTAATATCTTGTAATGAGAGCTTGGTTGTCAGTTCAGCTTCTAACTGCTTTGTAGCATTTATATTAAGTCTTGTAACAAATAGGGAAAAAAATAAGGGGGAAATGAGCAAACAGAAATTGAGAAGGTGACAGGAGTATCCTTGGATTTGTTTGCAATGTAGTAGAAGGTTTCATGTACAAGTGAGTATTTTATTATCTTATTATTGCAAGTGTACTTGTAATAAATTTTCAAAACATTACAGACTACATGTTTGCAAGTCCAAAACTTTAAGCAATTGCACTTTCAGGTGTTTTTCTGCATTGCAAGTGTCATCTAAATTTTTTGATTTAAAGCTGATTCAGATCTATGAGGGACATCCACAGATCTATTGCAGCATAGGCAGACATTCAATCTGAATTTTTTTGTTGGGTCTTTTAAATCAGTAGAGGATTTATGTCTAAATTAGTGAGAATTAACCATTTCAGTATTGTTCAGATGTAATATAAGAATGGTTCATTTTGCCAAAAAAGCGAAAAATTAACATTTAAGTCCAGTAACTTTCCGTGTAGAGATATAGTTCTTGGAATGAATGATGTCAATATCTCAGGCTAACCTCTGTTTGCTCTTTCTAGGTCTGCAGCCATACACTAATTACAGCTTTGTGCTTATTGCATGCACATCTGCTGGGTGTGCTTCCAGCCAAGCACTTTCAGGTCAAACTTTACAAGCTGCTCCTCATGGTAAGGGAGAAAGTCATTCTTGTAGAGCTGCAAAGAGATGGTCATACAGGCTTGTATTTTCTGCTGGTTTAACAAGGTGCCCAATTCCACTGTCATCCATCAAGCTATCATGTAGATATTTACAGAAGAGAATCTGACTCTCTTGGAGTTTTTGTATCTTGCCACATTCTCTTTACTGCCCAGCACTGCATTTCTACTTTCTTTTTGTGGGAATTTCCCCAAATTCATCTGTAAGTTAATGAAGTTAGAGTTAGAAGATGAATATTTTTTAAAGGACAAATAAATATGCAGAGACTACTGGGCCTATGAAGGCTGCAGCCTTTGGCCTTGTTCTCCATTAATCTTTACCTTGTCTAATTGGTTGCATTTGTTATAGGATAAATACAGAAAGTATGTTAAATTCTGTCATTCTCTCTGGCAATATTTTATGTTTTCATTACATTGCTGCAAACAGCTGCACGAAGTATGGGAAAGGAAAAAAAACACCTTTAAGTTTCTGCCATAAAATTAAAGTAGTATCATTATGATATCAATAGGGGTATGGCCAAAACCTCATCATATCACAGTCAGCTCAACAGAAGTGGAAGTGTACTGGAGTGAACCAAAGGAACCCAATGGACTCATTACTCATTATCGATTATTCCGTGATGGAGAGCAGATTTTCCTGGGTGGCAGTACAGACCTGAATTTCACAGATGCTAACCTGCAGCCTAACAGTAGGTAAGGCATGTTAAAGAGCTCTGGTAACAGGTGAAAGGCCTTGAAAAACACAGGTACTTGTGTTAGTGAAATGTACAAAATATAACTCACTGTGAACATGAGAAAACTCTCTTACAATATTACTTTATTACTGAAAATTGGTAGAGCACTTTTAGGAGTCTTTCAAATTTTAGAAAGGCCTTAATAAAAAGACTTCTATTTTTTTGTTGTTGTTGCTGGTTTTGAGGATAGGTCATTCTGATTCAGAGAAATGAAGCTTTTTTATTTTTTTTTTTTCTTGTCTGGTTCTTGGTAGCTCATTGGTAGGTATTTTTCCATCATGGAATATACTCTGAAAAATTCCAGGTTTTGTATGACAAACAGCACTGCACATGGTATAGAATGTTTCAGTGTATATTGAACATACAGGCTCAAAATGACTGCTGATATTTTCTTATGTAAGCTAATTTGAATTTTAGTATTGGTATTTAGTAAAGTATTTAGTATTAGTATTTTAGTATTTAAGGTTCTATGATTATTATTCTAAGTTACTTCTCTCACATTAAGAAAACTTAAATGTGAAAATCTTCACTAATGCAGTATTTGTAATACTCATTGTATTCCCTTTAAATTGGTGAAAACGGAAATGTTCTGTTACTGATATGCCTAAAGCTTCTAACTGCAGTGTCTACTGATCTTTTTGTGTTTGTGCAGATATGTTTACCAGCTGGAAGCCAGCACTTGGGGCGGCAGCAACACTAGTGATAAATATGTTATACAAACACCAGTAGGAACACCAGAGAAAATTCGTGTCCCATATAATGTCACAGTAATTGATGCATATTCTATATTTCTAGCTTGGGATGTGCCAGGTAAAAATGCATTTCTATGTAGTACTTTGTAGTAAAATGAAAGGATTGAAAAATTAGTATGTCCAGGTAGGCAGCTGAATCATTCTGATATTTTTATTCTTCATATTTGCTACTAGTGTTTGTGTGATTTAAATAACCAGTATGTAAAGCTGCTGTGTCCTAGAGATGTATTATTTTAATAATATTGACCTAGATACTTGACATGGGTATTGTGAGGTTTAGCTGATCAAAACTCTCTATGTTTTGGTGGTGTAAACTATTGCTGAGTGCAAGTATTAAGGAAAAAACCCAACAAATTACAAGTTTTCTCTTCTGTTCATGCTAACCTGAGTTGTCACCAGGGAAACCTGACAATCTTTTGGGTTGTGTGACAGAGATTCTGTGCTAGTTTTGGCCTGATGAAATTTTACTTGCTCAGGCACCTTAGTGTTATGTGGATGTTACCTTGCAGTATGATGGGTCAGCAAAGGCCCAAAAATATTTTTTCTCTAGTTACTCTTCTCCTGAACATGATCAGGTGGCCTTCACCTGCTATAGAGCTGGGCTGAGAAGGAATAATTGAATTATAGTATCTTTCTATAAGAGAAGTTATGCAGTGTTTCTTAACATAACTTAAGTGATTGGTGCACTTTACCGATGTTATAAAAATTATATGCTGTAGTTGTTGTAGGACCATGAGAGCCTTGTAATGAACAATCTTTTGTCTAGTGTGGTTCATCTCCAACAAGGTGTTTTCTAGTTTGTAGATACTGGGTTTTTTCAGTTAAAAGTATGTCAGTTTTTTTAGAAACTTCAGATGTTTGCATATTGCAGTAATGTCCATATGTGTTTTATCAATGAATTCATGGAAGTTTTTAATATCTTCTCTTCCTAATTATTTAAGATGTTCTATCCTTGCTTAGCAAAGGTCAATTGGCATTAAAGTCACCTAGTAAAAGTATTTTGCCTTCAAGACTGGGATTGCAAGTATTGTGGCAGTGCTTAGCAGTGCTCACCCTACCCATTTAAGCAATGATTAATAAATCTATAATACCCTGAGCTGTCAATCTTTTAGTTTTCAGGAGCACAAAATCCATTATAGAAATGCTATAATATATGAAAAAGATTAAAATCTTAAATTAAACTTTTCCCCCTACTGCCTGAAAGGATTTAGAACCCAGCAGAAGGCAGGTGAATTCAAATGGCATATAATCTACAGTTGGCTTTATTGGAAAGTGACTCATGCTGCATTATAGTTTTGATAATAAATATAATTTAAGGCACAAAATATTCAGCAACATTATAAATAGATTTAAAACATAAGAATATATTGGAATAGCATAGGCTGTGAAGAGTGGGGTGTTTCCCAGAAAAGCTTCTAGACCTTTTCCAGCTGCTTAGATTCCTGTTACTCACAGTGGGTTACAAGCCTGCGAGGAGAACCAGGCTCTGTGGAGTACATTTGGTTATGCTGCAATTTAGATTATGCATACAAAGGTCCATATGTTCCTGAAACCACACAATCAGAGGGATGAGGAGGAGGCTGGAAATTACGGATCTGCAGAAGATGCAGGGTTCATGTATTCACACATCTGTAGAAATCATTCTCCTCAGATGGGGAAGGAACATGGCCTTCTTTCCAGATATTGGGTCACACCTTGAACACTTATCTCACTTCCACGGATATTTGATAACTTGGACCCTTCCTCTCTGCCTTCTTGTTGTGGGGCCAATTATTTAGGTTTTTAAATATGAATACAGCACATACTGTGCTTCTGTTGGGTATTGTCCTGGTTTCAGCTGGGATGGAGTTCATTTTATTCCTAGTTAAGAAAAAGACAGGAAAGCTAATCTTGCTGTTCCTTTTATTATAGCACTTCAGGGCTACCAGCTGATACTGTAGGAATGGGGAGTACTAACAGCAGAGAAATGTTACTGAATGTTACTGAAAGCTACTAAATGCTACTAATGCTACTAAAACCTGTGTGCAGAAGCATAGTTCTAGGCAGGAGCTAGCAAACTAATTCTTGACCCTTCATAATCCCGCTTTATGCTCAGTCTGAGGTCCCTTCTAGAGGTTTTTTTCCTTAAGAATAAGACTGCAGAGGATGCAGGTGGAGGTTTATTCTGAAAGTTCTGATCTTCTGGAGTAGCATAGATCCTGTTAACATGTCCTGTGCATACAGTTGTCTGGGGTCACATACATCCCCATCTTGGTAGGATTAGCCTAAAGTGTCTACTGCTTCTTATCCTTACTTATGTCCGTGTACACAGAGTAACTGTATTTTTTTTCTGATCTATTTCCTTTCTGCACATGAATCCTTGTCTCACAATTGGCTATATTGAAGTAACAATATAAACTTATAAACTCAGAATGCACCTTTACTTATAAGGATTGTCAGGCTTGGCAGTCACTCTTGGACAAAACTGTTATTTTCACTGGTATAGACTCGATGTCAGAAAAGGTGCATTTAACTGACAAAGTTTTGGCGAGCAGGTACTTGTTCATAGTGTCTTCCTGTCTGTGCAGATCAGGGCTGCTTTGGCATTCTGTGTTATCTACTGTAATAAATTTGGATCAAATAATCATCCTCAGGATTAATTATGGACATATCCTATTACACAGACCTTCCTTTTGGATGGTTTAATTATAATGTTTCATCATCTGTAGTATATCTAAATCCTGTGACTTTATAGATAGGTAGCATTTCAAAACTCCTGACTTAGCTAAAGAGCAAGGTGGCCCAGTAGTGGTTAAAGTGATGGATTCAGAAAAAAATATTTGACTCACCTCACTCACTATGGAAAATAGGACTTTATTTTCTGCAATAGGTATTGCATTATCTTGTGTGGCACAGACCTCAGGGGCGCGGTACATTTCACTGATATGCTACAGAAGGGTATGTTACAATTCTTATGGAACAACTATCAGCACCATGGATAGAGGCAGAAGAGATGAATGGAAAAAAAAACCCACCACATAATTTCCCCAAGGTATATCCATAAATGTTATTGATAGGTAGCCATCCTGCATTCCAGCCCACTGACAACCCCACTGGTCCTCAATGGAGACCTGACCCTTCTGGGTGTCTTCAGTTGCTGCTGGTGGTAACTTGAAAGCTGAACATACTCAAGATAGGATCCTGTCATCTGCTCCTAAGATACCTGCTTCATATGTTAATGATCATCTGGATTAAAATATTTTCTTCTTCATCATGTTGTAATACTCCATCTGCCTCTAGGTTTGCTCATCAGTTGGAATGAAAGTTGTATAAAATGTGGATTTTAGTGTATTCTTCTTGGGATCAAACATGGTATGTAAACGCCATGTATTTGTCACAGCTTCCCCAACTAACCTGGTTTCTTGTGGCCTAAAAACGGGACTTTTGATGAGCCGATGTCACATTCTCTCATTTTTGGTTTTTTTGAGTAAATTGTTGTTTGCTCCACCTCACTGTAGGACAAGCTTTTCAAGCTCAATATCCAAAGTTCTGCATCTTGCAAACAGTCAGCATCTCCAGTTGTTACTGTTTTCAGAGTCTAGGTGGGAATGCTTGATGCAACCAGATTGAGACATCTGGATATTTGAAGCATAATGTAAATAGTTAATCTCAGAAAGCCAAATAGATGGATTGTTTTGTTTTGTGAATTTAAATATTAAAATATAATTTTAAAAGACATGATGTTCCTATTTCAGTATTTGTTTCCTGTAAGTGAAAAAGTTTAAGTATTTTGCTCTAATTGTGATTGGATTACACATCATAGTAAACGATTTTTCAACAATTGATTTCAAACAGATTTTAGGTGACCAGTCTGTACGTCTGTGGCTTTTCTCCCCCACTTCTAAGCATCTTGTGCTGCAAATTCTATTTTTGACCTAGCCTAGTTTTGAAGTACACAGAGCCGTCAAACCTAATTTGCAGAGTTTTGCACAGAATTGTCCGTTAGATGTTATCCAAATACACCCACAAAAACCCAGGGTTTCATTTGATTGATTTGTCCCATTGCAAAATGTGTACCTGCTGTGAAATGAAGTCGCAGAGAAAAAAAAGTGGAATAATTTAACTTTTTTATTTGTAAAGATAATCAGGGTTTTTCTGATTACATCTTAACTTCATAAATGTTAAATAACCTATCAGCATCTAGTTGTTGTAAATTATGAAAAAGAGTATTGCTGGGAATATTAACCAACTAAATCCTTGTTCTTTAGTGAACATGAAAATGTGTTATGGCAGGTTGTCATTGTGCTCGTGGTAACTTTGACACCGAATAACAAAACTGCCATTTGCACTTAGGGTAAATTGGTTCACTTGTGCTTTTATGGTTCCTTTTATTCTGACATAAATTTATGAACTCTGAAACTAACCAAGTCGTGTGGTTTCCCAGCTGACTTTAACAAATATGCCCATTTCGTTTCCTTCAGTCATCAGAGCACACAAGGTAGTGGTTTCAGACTGGCTGCAGATGCTAAAGGGTGTTCTGAAAGAAAGGGGATTTTTTACAAATTTCTGTGTTGTAAGAGTACATGTTGTAATTTTTCACATTAGAAAGTGATCCTTTGATCTTAGTAGTCAATGAATTTGATCAGAGTGTAGAAGGATTCCATGGGACATTGGAATTTTTCAGGATGCTTATGTGATTTTATTTACAATTTCATTTTCACTTCTTGAGAGTATTTTTTCTCCTGAGCATATTTATTATTGGTATCAATCCTAATATAGTGCAACTTTTAGCAGAATTTTAAGATTTTGTGTTTCAGTTGTGAGGTGGTGTTTTTTTAATAATTTCTGATATGGACTGAGCACTGTCCAACGTTTTTGGATAGGTCCGTTATTTTGAAATAGGTGTCCTTTGCTGCATACTGATGGCTGGATTCAGCTGTCCTTGTTTGTATTTAATCTTCCTTGGGAAATCAAGCATTCTGAATAGTTTCAATTTGAAAGGTTTCTGGTGATTTTGCCTAGAATAAATGCACTGATCAGATGCACAAAACTCAATTATATCACTTGCATAAGGGAATGGGTTTTTCTGGCTGAAATATCTGGTTTCAGGACTGGAGAAGATGGGGACTCTAGGAGGTTAAAAAATATTTCTGTTGGTGGGTTGTGTACCATTTCAAATTCTTTCAGATATTCTGTTATATCCTTTGCAAGCCCTCCAATTACAGGGTGAAAATGCTACTAATAATATTAATAATACTTATTATTTATCTTTAACAATATAGATTTAATTAATGGCAAAATTTTACAATGCAAACTCAAGTGCACTCTTCTGGAGCATTTCATCTTCCTTATATCAGCCAAAAAATTATTTTCTTTGTTGCACAAACAATCTACTTCAAGATCACCTCTCAGAGGTTTACTCTGTAACATCCTGCTCGATTTAAAAAGTTGTATTTCTGTTAGTCCATTCTTAATGATTAGATCTTGTTTTTCTTGTAACTTTTACACTGAAGAAGGAAAATTTTACAGAGGAATTTTTGCATTTTTCGTCTCCTTCTCCCTTCACCTCTTCCAGTGACTACTAACAACATCTTTGTTCTTCCTGTAAGCTGAGCAGTTGAATAAGATTGAAGTCATGCCTCTACTTCAGGGCTATTTTTCAGCTTTTTAGTGTAATGGCATTTTCTTTGTCTAGCATCTAGTCAGGCAGCAGAATGTTATTTCTTTGGGATTTTTATATTATCTTTTTTTCTTATGAGAATTGTAAAAACATGGTATTTCAAAGATTTTTCTGATCTTCCAAAGTACATCAGTTGTTTATAGTACCACAACTAAACTTCAAATCTCTGATTTCTTGCAAACTTTTTTTTTTAGTTAACGTGCATGTTCACATACATACTTAGCTAAAAATATCTGTCTAGCAGATGCACAACATTGGAAAAATGCTCTTTTTAGCTTCAGGGTAATAGTATCAATGTAGATGCTTTATCAGAAAAGGACCAAAAATTGCAATTAGGAGAAAAAGCTGAGTTGTTTTCCAAAGTTACAAATGGAAAGATTCTCAAGGTCTGGACAAATCTCAGAACTGCTCACAGGCATCTGGTCCTTGTTGCAGTCACAAAGACATCTCTGTGACTTCTAAAGTAGGTGTTGTGTTGAAAGAGAAATGTGCTTTTACTAATCAGATACATCTTGACTCATCTCAGAAAGGAACCTTGACTAGTTTGTGCTTTGTCCTTTCTTAGGGCTGTTCCTTCCGTGACTGCAGAATGAAGGAAACACACTTAACACATGCTCTTCTTTGGTCGTTCTCTTGGTTTTATGAAATTGCTGCTGTCTGCACAGACCAGTCTATAGTGGACAAAAAATAAAAAGCCTACAACCCATTTCCTAATTGCAAAAAATACCACCCAAGGAAACCAAAAATCAAACAAAACCACCAACCAATCAACCAAAACCCTTAGAGAAGCCATGTGGAAAAAGAAAAGACAACATCCAGGAACATCTGCCTGTTGTTCTAAAGGGATGGTGTATGGCTTAGCTTGTTCTTCTGAAGGAACAGAATTTTTCAGCTTCTCAAGAAAACTGGAAAATTTAGAACTGACATCATGGGGATAGGAATAGATGGCAAAAATGTTTGAATTCAAATAGTAAAAATTGAGAGGTTTTTTCTAACAAAACCAGAACAGTTTATCTTTACAACATTTAAAATTATATGTTTTTTGGCTCACGCTACTGTATTGTACTCTACTGGTGAAGCAGGCTAAGAACCTACACTCAGCTACTGCTTTTAGGCTAAAAAGGCATAATTTGCTGAATGATTGTAATTCACTTGTTTGATCATATGACTATTCAAACACTACATAACAGCTTAGTACCTGTTACTCCTCCAAAATATATACAAGCTGCCTGGTTCCAAGTCATAAGGTCGGTCTTCCCAGAAGTGGCAATTGCAAAACAGGCATTGACTGAATTGAATTTTGATTCTTACCTAAGAACCATAATGTCTATCTTCCAGTTATAATCTGCAGACAGATTTGTTTCAGTTTATATTTAAATGATTGTAGTTTTCAAAAGAGGCAGTAGGGAAAACCTCCAGAGGGGGCTTACATTTAAAATTGCATGTGATGAATGTCTCTTTGAAGTTGTCCTGCACTGTTGTTAGTGGTTCAGATAATCACTGGTTCCTCTCTGTTTCACAACAGGGATATTCATTGTCAATGTGCCTTTGGAATACAACATCCTACTAAATGCGAGCAGTCCCACTCTGCTGGTGAAGCCAGTAGGACGCGCACATTTTGCCTTTGTCGATGGCTTGGATCCCTACACCCTGTATGAGATAAGAATACAAGCATGCCAGAGTGGTAAGGCAATTTAAAACACTCATCTGTGTGACTGGAAGGGATTTTCCAGGTAGATTCAACTCTGCAAAACAGTTGAAATTCTGTTTTTACATTGGAGTCAAATGTTTACCTAGTAAAAAGAAAGCCTAGCACTGAATGAAGCATTAAATATTTCTCCAGGTATCATGTATGTATTTCTCCATATATCATGAATATCTAAAATGGAGATGTAAAATATGTATTTCAGGTTACACATGCCACTTTATTAAAAGCTCTTCACAAGCAGCTTAAAGATCTTTGAAAATGGTTGTACAGAACTGAATCAGTTCTGTTAACTACTCAACAAAAGAAGTGATAATCATAAAGACAGGAGAGAAGAGCCCAAAAGTGACAAAATGCCCTGACTTTGATTGAAATTTTCAAAATTCTATTGAAACAAGTGTTTCCAAAATGACCATTTTGAATAATTTGCTCCTCACTCTCACTGGTGAAAATCAGGAATAATTCATCGGTAGAGTTGTAGTAATTTAAATGAGTATTTAACAATGAAATGAGGTGAAATGAGGCACCATTTCCACCAGCAGCTTCTTTACTTGACATTCATTTGCTTTTAATGTATTTTTTTTTGTTGAGGACAAAGCTCTTATCCCTACACAAACTTCTGTTTTTGTAGGTGGGTGTGGAGTGGGTGGTCAAACATATTCAAGAACTGCAGAAGCACCTCCCAGAGAACTGAGCCCACCTATTATTAAAGCAATTGGACCTGCACTCATAGAAGTGAAATGGGCACCACCCAAGAAACCAAATGGCATCATTACTAACTACTTTATTTACAGGTAAATGCCCTTATTGCCTCAGAATCTAAGTCTTACTGAACGGTTCCTTTCATTATTCCTTGATATTTTGGGAGGTGAAAAAAGGTGTAGAACTACATGAAAAAATATACATTACCTTTCAAATGCTAAGGTAAGGAGCTGATCTGTGGATGGCCATGTTGGGAGCTCAAACAAGAACCATCTTCCTGAACTACAAATGACAAATAAAAGCACGTGAAAATAGATGTTTTAAAAATTCAAGGGAACAAAAGATTTTATAAAAAGTTCGTAGGATAGATACTTTTACTGTGTTTACCCAGACCACTAGGTACAAACTTCACTCTTCTCTGATAGACAGTTGAGAATTTTGTAATTGAAACAGGAGTAACTCACAAATTCTGAGACTTTTAAAAGCAGGAAAAGGCATCTAGGTTCCTAAACCAGATCAATTTTCCAAGATAATTTATGTTCCTAAATAATCTGGACAGTGATTACAGTGCATCTGTTTATGTTCCTTGGTGTTTGTATTCATCTGCCCTGTGTAGGTTGTTGACTGATGCATTCTCACTTCCCATAAGGAGTTTCCTAAGCCCTGAGTTAGGAGTTTCCTAAGCCCTGAGTGAGGAGTTTTCTGTACAGATAGCTGTGTTTAGGGCAGTATTAAACTAGCAGAGCACTGATGTCTGCTGTGCCTGTTGACCCTTTGTTAAAAGCTTGCTGAAACGACCTTCTTAAATAGCTTCAGAAGTCAGAGAATGTTAAGACTCAAGCCATATATTGGAGAGGGATTTAAACTCTGAAGCTCCTGGGTTTTCCAGCTCTGTGTGGCAAACACATGCTGGCCTGATCCTAGCCTCCCACAAAGAGTTTGGGACTTTTTATTATATTAAAGGTGTGACTGAGAAGATGGGTAATCAAATTACCTTTTGGAATCCTCAGTGATAATTAATATAAATTCACTTTTGCCTTAAACATGTTAGTAATCTCTAAAAATTCCTGCTGTCTTGCAATACCCTTTTGTTTGCCTTTTTTTAATTGTCTGATCAAAAACCTGAGTCCCTCCCCTGCATAAAGAGGAATAAAGTGTATGTTATAGCCCAAGACATGTCTTCACTCCGTTGGTTTTGTAAATAAAGCTGATGATTACCGCTGCTATTCCATGGCAACCATAGAAAGGGAAAACAGGAAATATAATGCAGAAAGCCTGCTTCAGTGAAAAATACTGTAAATTGAATTTGACAGCATTTGATGGCATTTGATTATTCTAGTCACAGCCAAACAATGATATAAAGAGTAATATGAAACAGAATGTGTTACTGCCTAGCAGACTCAAAAGCAATAAACCTTCCTCCAATGTGACACAATCACTTCACAATCATAATTGTAGCCTGTTTGATACCTCTGAGTACAGCAGAAGGGCACTGACTGACATAGATACATTTTGTTTTTTATTTAAAGTGAAATGAAAATGGCGCACTGGGGCTCCAGATACAATCGGTATATTCACCTACATAGGCATGAATCACTTGGCAGTTATTTCAGCTGAAGTTTAAATGTGCTTAGACAACAACAATATCAAATCTTTCTCAGATAGCTGCAAAAAAATCAGAAATGGGATGTAAGCACATAGTTCTTTTTCATTTTCTAGCCACACATGGCCTTACATTGTTATAGCAGCAAGACTGCAGTATTTCTATGGGAGGTTATGGAATGTAATTTCTTCTTCAGTATGTGCCTCTTCCTTACTGCATCACCACCAAAATAAATTCATTTAACTCAAAACCTGGAATGCTTGGGGACCTAGTGTGTGTGCAGATCTCTGCATTAAAGTGGCAGGACACGTGCTTTCCTCTAGCATCATAAAAGTACTCCCAAGTTTGCAGCCATTTTGCTAGAAACCAAAAAATTAAAATGTTATTTTATGATAGAAGAGATGGTGATATTTTGTTTTTGATTCATAAAGCAGACTTAAACACAGATCTGAGACTTTTAAAATTTTCTAGGAAGGACCACAACTTAGAAGAGTTTGTGAATGAGAAAAGATCTGGTTCATGAGATAGTCACCTAATCTAGTTCTGTTCCCATTCATCTTGACATAACATTGCTGTGCCAACCACAGAAGTTGCTACTCTGAAAAAAATAATAATATTATGAAAATAGAATATATATGGTTTTTTTTCCTATATTTTAGTAAGTTAGAGGTCACATGAGCTAATGGAGCTGCTCTCTATTGATTACCAGCAGGCTCAGTATAGGAGGCACATGAGATGGCCCTTAAAGACATATTGCCTGTAAAATTAGAAGTATTTTGGTTCTTAACTTCCTTAAGGGAGTGTCTGAATTTCTGTCAAACTGTCTATGTCTTGCCCAATAAGATTATATTATTTAGTATATATTTGTGAAATTGAAATGTAGCTCTCTTGAGCTGACCTGTCCTGTTGGTGAAAATGTAGCAGAAAAATCAAGAGGAAATTTGAGACAGAAGACATGTCTCAGTGGCTGTCATGACTTGCAGTGTAGAGGCTTCTAGACTGACTCTTTATGATTAATTCATTGCTTAACTGTACACTCTTAACCATGAGTTGTACCCAAGACAGTTTCCAAGGAACATATGTTACTGGATGGTTTAATGTAGGAATCCCTATGGATGGTTATGTCATTGAATACAAGACCTCCTGAAGGCTTTTATTTATACCTGTAGTTGATGTAATACCCAACCTAAACTAGTGTATTACATGCAATAACCTCAAATTCCTTTTGCTCTTTTTTTTTTCACATCAGAACTCATGTTTAGAAAAAATACTCCAAGTCATAAAAGCTACATTAGTGTAGATTTGTTGAGTACAAATGTAAGTGAGGTTTCTTTGTTTAATTAGATGGGAAACTGCAGAGGGGGAGCATTGCTAATGTTGCATTGTTCCCCCACATTTAACAGCATGATTCCCCAATCATTTGAATTTTACCCCAAGACTTCTCATTGTTCCTAAAAATAACTCACTACCACTGTGGTAAGGAAAGCAGCAGGCGCTGCTAGAACATGTAATTTAGTTGTATGGTGAAAGGTAAACGTGAGGAGTAATTCTGGTTTGACCCGCGAGACCTCGGGGATTCGCCGTCTCTGCACACGCAGGGAAGGCGAGGGGCGAACGCTGGCAGTCTGCGCTGCTGCGGCGCAGCTCTGGAGTTATCTGTCACAAAGAAGATTATATTCTCCTCCTTATGTCATCCGCCTCAGATTGGCACTGGGGCAGGGAGAATTTGCCCTTATAAAAATAACTATCTGAACATCTTCAAAATGAATGTAAGCAGCAAATCAGACTATGCAGATTAAGAGACAGCTTCCAGCTCTTGGAAATGTTATTCTCCCTTGCAGCTCGTTGTACGTAAGAAATACTTCCAGTTAAATGAGCAGCTGAATCTTAAATCTTAAGACGATTGAAATGATTACAGATTGTTGAACCACTTCTGTTCAAAGTTTATTCATACATGAAGATATTCTGGTTTTTAGCACTACAGATGGAACCATTTACCTAACCATAAGTTTCATTCATTAAATATTCAGCAGTAATAAGATCTAAATACTTAACCAGGCTACAGTGTACAGCTTTGCCTGTGAATCAGCTTACAGTTGGTGGCATATTTGATCATTCAGTGTGAAAAAAACTGTTTATCACAGTTTAGAATATTTATAAAACATAAATTTATGTATTTGTGTAAGTCCCACACTGTTTGGTCAGCAAGACACATTAAATGTGACTTCATTGCATTAAAATGTACTCTCTTTTCCCTTATTTACAGCAATTTTTTTGGACATGTTTTTGAGTACACAGAGGAAAGGCTGTATTTTTAGGCTCAGGAGAAAGCCATAGTAGTGATTCACCTTTCAAAATTATATGGCTTGCATTACGTCAGTGAGCAGCATCCAAGGGAGAGTTCTGCAGGAAGCTTAACTTGCCTTTATAATAGAGCATGGGGAATTGTATTAAAAATTGCTGCTGGAATTTTGGAGACAATGGGAAATTTTGGACCCTGACTCTTACAGAGAGACTGAGGATTTCTAGGGAATTTTTCCTGCTTCTTCTACCTGCCAGTCTTTGCCCAGTTCTGCCAAGCAACCCTCAGTATCAACACATCTTACAATTTACCTATTTCACTATGATAGAGATATTGCACCTCAAAACTCTTCTATTTATAAAAAAGTCACACTTTAACCCTTGTAGACTGAACAGTGTCCATATAATCTGCTTATCTCAGAATTTAGCAAAAATTATTCAGCTTCATATAAGAAAATAATGTCTTCGTTCCTGCCTTATATATGCATATACGCAAAGGATGAGTAAACAGCTGTGTACACACTTGCATTCATTATGGTCTTCATATTTGCATGTTAATACCTGGGAATATATTATTACAAGCAGCTAAGATTATCAGTTTTAAAAAATCAATGCTTTTTTATTTTTAAATTAATTCCTGGTTTGATCTAACAAAATGAAAACCAACAACATTCTTTGAAACACAGATTTTCTCCTGCCAAAGAAATGTTCTACAGCTTCTATGTGTGCATGTAGTGATGATGACACCCAGTAGCCAGAAAAACCAATTTTACTTCTGCAAATTTGCCCTACTTGCAATAAAACTGGCAGATAATGTGATTTGGATTTTTGTTGTTGGCATCGAGGGTGAAAGTGCTTTTATGTTCTGCAGAGGCCAAGGTTCTTGTGAAGAGTAGGGGAAATACTTAAATTCATGTGCAGTACAGCCCAACCATCACTGGGATTTATCACAGTGTTTAAATGTAACCAACTTAATTTCACACAAACATTTTTATGCCAAGTGAAAGAATTGATTTGATAACTCTGTTTTGAAGATGAGCACTCAGCTTATTAAAACTGTTGTAAATTATATAGAAAAAGGGGCCATATTACAGAGGGGCTGAGGATCATCTGTAATCTCTGGTAATCAGAGTATCACCAGGTCCAACACAAGCATATCTGGAGTAGTAATGCTATATATACATATATATGTGTACAAATGTGTGTGTCTGTGTATACATATATGTGTGTGTATATATATATATGTACTAAAAGGAAAACCCATTGTGCCAAAAATGTATGCAGGAATTTTCTTCATATCTCTTAGGTTTGCATTTTTAAACAAAAACAGTGTTGGAAAAAATACGTAGTTTATTACAGAAAACACTATGTGTGATATTTTAATGAGGTTTGGTGGTGGAGCTGCAAATTCAGCTAAGTTTATGCACAAGGGATTACTTATTCCATTTGCAAGAAAAAATGGGATATTTAGTGTGAGCAAACCAGAATTTGAAAGTGCACAGCTTTAGTTTTGAGGGCACGAAAGTATATTTATCCCTTGTTCACTAGGTAACATTTTTCTCCAGTAAATTGGTCATAAGTTTTCCATAAATGAGGCATCCTGAGGTGCATACCTCCATAAATAGATTGATTTTCAGAAGTGCTGAAAACTTGCACCCATTTTGCAATTCAAGTCATTGCTTAGCAACTACAGATAAATTTAAAATTTCACATTCTAAGTTCTGAAAGTCTCATTTGTGGTGTGTTCTATCCTAGAAGGACAACATGCTGCTGTGTTGCTATTCTGTTACCCTGGGCTTGTTTGCCATGTTTTATAGTATACTTCTAGATAAAGGAGAATAATTGATTGCCGAAAAAATCTCTCTTCACTACTCAGCACCTAACACAAGTTCAGGAAAATGCTTTTAAGGTGCAAAGATAGGTAGGCAGTTCCTTGTGTGTGTGTGTAACATACAGAAATAAGTTCAGTATTTTTCTGAGATACAAGCTGAACTTGGAACTTCAGGATCTACTATTATGGGTCTGCTAAAGCTATTTTCAAATTTAAACACACTGCTTTTGATTTTATTCCAGACGTCCTGTGGGCAGTCAAGAAGAGCTGCTTTTGTTCATCTGGACTGAAGGAGCTTTGGAATTCATTGATGCATCCGATGCTCTCCAGCCTTTTACTCTCTATGAGTATCGTGCCAGAGCTCAGAATTCTGTGGGGTCCGTGGACAGCCTGTGGGCTTCAACCCAGACTCTGGAGGCTTCCCCGTGGGGCATGGCAGCCCCTTGGGCACAAGCCACGAGTGCGTACTCGGTGCGGTTGAACTGGACGCAGCCAGCCTCGCCCAACGGTGTCATATCTCTGTACAGAGTGGTCTATCAAGAGAAACGCAGCGACCCGACATTTAGCACCCCAGCTGTCACAGCACTCACCGTAATGGTAAGAACTGGGCCACAAATCCAGTTTTAAAATGTGTTTACTCTGCTTTGATCTTGGTTGTATTTTAAAATCTCCTTTAACCCTGATGTGAAGAGTGGGGTTTACAGTTGCCAGTTGTTCTGTTGGTTTAAATTTTGTGTTTGGCCCAATGCAGACTAAAACATTTCACGTTAATATTGAGTTTCTGGTAGGGGCGAGTAGATTACTCAAAAGCATGGATGTGTCATGTCTGGAGGAATTAAGCACACGCATTTGTCAGCCTTGCTCTGAAAATACTGTTCCAAGCTTTCTGTCTGCTGACAAAATTAGTTTCACAGGACCTGTACAAAGAACAGCAATATCACTCCTCCTTGTATAGAGCTCTGTTTTTTATTTCAGTTGGAATCATAAAGTGAATGAATTAATTAGTAATTACGTAGTTCATATATGCAACCCATTTGCATGTTCCCCTCATAATTCATCAGTAATAAAAGCAGTTCTACTTTTATTTCCAATTCACGTGCTTATATTAGAATTTTCCTTTGCACTGCTGATCTGTCTTTCCCTTCTCTTTCTTTCCCTGTTTCTATTCAGTATGTGAAGGGATAGATTTGGGAAAGGGCATTGTTTTGTGACCTGTCTAACAACATTGTGTAAACCAGTGACAGAAGTGGTTGTGTTTTGTGCATTTGCCACTGCTCCTTCCCCCTGTATATTACATTCTAGTCTTTGTACAGTAAGACAGCTTATAGATAGTTGGACTGAACTGTTGTATATTAGGACAGCTGCTGTACTTGGTTGTCTTCTGAAATAAGTTTTAAAAGTTTAAGGAGGTTGTAATAAAGTTTGGTTTCCTCAGCAGTGCCACCTCAAGTTCATGAACCTAGAATTTTCCCTGAATTATCTTCACAGTCCGTGTTTGTATCAAATAACACTGGAAATCCCCTAAATTCTTAATCATCCCAATTATAAAGTATCTGCTTGATGATTCAAGTAGGATTCTAAAAAGCTTTCCCTGGAATACCCAGTAGTAACCTTTAAGTAACTTCCTCTGACAAATCTCAACATGACACAGTGGAAGAAGTTTCCAGCTTCGTAATCTTACACACCCTTGATCATAGGGTTGCAAAGCAGTTTTGTGTCTAGCTTCCTAAATGGATTAAGTTTGTAGTACATCTTTTTCTGAAAAGGAAAACAGGTCCTGAAGTGAATTATAGGAATAATGTATACTTTTGCCTGTGGAAGCATTGCACAACACGCTGGACTTTAAAAACTAGATTGGGATTCTAAAGTTCAGTGGCATTTTGGTACTTAGCTCTCTTAACTTGTTTTAAGAAAAATAACCACCATCATAATTGTGAGGACACACCTAAGATTTTAAAACCAGTGAGAAGCCAGGGCTTCTCCTACTACTCTGCTTCAGCAGCGTGCAATGTGTTGCTGAGCATCAGAATTGACCTGGTTGGTCATGCATTGCAATGTCTTCTAAGCATGCCGCCAGCAACAACAGAAAATGTCCAAGATGGTTGTACTGTGGGCAATAAAACCTACAAAAATGGTCTTTTAAATAATGTTGCTATGGCATGTTTCTTTAACAGCATCAGTTAAAAGCCTTTTAGATTAACAAGCTATTATTTACTGAATTCATATTTTCCTGGCTCCAAAATCCTTTATTTTCCCCAAACAGTATCCTGAATCAAAATGACATTCTGGCAGCATACATATAGCTGTTCTACTAGCATTGCAGCAAAGCTAGCTTGCATGGGTTTTCTACTGTCCTTTGTCTTGATCATGGATCAATTATTATTTTTGCTACCCATTTTTATTTAAAATACTATACTACCCTTTGGGGACAACTCTTTCTGCACATCTCTTCCATCTCCTCCATCAGTTGCACTCACTTTAAGCTGTTGCAGCTGTATTAACTGAGTAGAATTGCTGCTGATTTATACCAAGGACCTGAGATCTGAATCCCACATCTTCTGAATATAGCAGAACAGCTGAAGCTTTGAATCAAAGTTATTGACATACAGCGGATGGAGTCCTGTTATCAAAGATACCTGCAGGAGGTTAGGTCAATTATCCCAGCAGGCAAAAACCTGGACAGCAACTTTTAAAGTTATAAATGCTTAAAAATAGAATTTTATCATGGAATTGCTGATATACCCTTAACTTTAGCTTTGTGAATAAGATACTTTAATTAAAATGTAATTCTATTGAAGGAACTAGAATTCCAATGATTAAACTTCTGCCCCTTTAAAATATAGCCTTCATGGGTACTAGGCTAAATCATTTAATCTCCTAAAGCATCTCTATTGGAGCTCCCTCGTGGGATATGCCATTAGTCATTCTCTCTCACAGGCTTCCATGTTACAAGTAAGACTTAAAGTATTAAGAAAGCAATGAGTTTGGTCCTTTATTTAATCTGTTACACTCCATTCTTATCCTATTAGATTATTCCAGAAAAAAAAGCAGTGCTAGAATCATGGTGGCTGATCCCACCCTGGCCCTGGGACATAAAGCTTGACCAAAACTTAGAGGAGAAATACAATCCTTGTGACACTGTAGGATACAAATTAAGTTTTTCCTAATGTCCCTGCAGACTGTTCTAATATGACAGCTTCATTTCCATCCATTTCAGAGCCAAATGCAAAGCATCTTCTGGGTTTTCAAACAATTTGACAGACTTATCCACTATACCTTCCCCAAATCCAGCTATTTAATCTCCGTTAATATGTATTTGAGTTAATATGTCAAAGGTATGGCTGGCTGGTACCTTAAGGTTGTCACTGACGCCTTGAAATTTTACACTGCCTGTGGAGATAAAAACAAGAACTCAATTCTCAGAGCAAAAGCTGCTACCCCTGAAATGAAAGGAGGGTGTCCTGCGCCGTTAGAAGCAAGTGACATACGCAGGAGCCATTTTGATGCTTCATAGTTAAAAAGCAGTGTCACCCATTTCCTCAGCTTGTTTGGCCAGGAGTGTAGTGACAGATGTTAGGTGACAGTGAGTTAAACTGACATTCTGGTTTATTTGCAGAGCAAAGTCAAGTCAAGACTGGTTAGAGCAGCAGAAGTGTCTCCCACAATGTCTTTGCACTTCATTTTAACCCTCTAAAGCAGGAATCATATTTAGTGTCTTGAGAGCATTAACATGAGACAGACGTGTTTATAGGGGAAGGGATTGGTAGTAGGTTCTCATTCACAGAAATCTGCATAAAGTGACTGGATTGTCAAAGCAAGCTTCTCACTCCTGTGAACTTAGAACTTAAGCTTGTGAACACAAACCCCAGAGCTGATTTAATTATAAAGCCAATGAGTGCCTGCCAAATGTCATCAAAGCACCACAGCTCTTTAACTGCTGTATTCCTAATGTGGCTGTGAGGTAGAACTGTGGCTAGGTTTGGACATTCCTTGGTACATGTTTTGTGGGTGTATAATGCTGTTTTTCCCATGACAATTATATCAAGTGTTTGGTTGTTTATTGTGAACAGGAGAATTCAAAGCCAGGAAAATGAGTAAAAAAATAGAAAATATGTAGCTGTTAGAATAAGCCTGGAGAAAGAAGAGCATCCAGAGATGAGGGTTAAAAAGAAAAACTCTGCCTGCTATGGGCAGTGCTCCCCAGTTATTATTATGTAGAATCAAGGTCTCAGTGTGTTAAATTCACCTCAGCCAAGTGTAGATAAAAGTGCAATGTGCTTGTTAGAGGATGCAAGAGATAGGCGTAAGCATTCTAGGCCTTTTTCCTGGGAAATCCTGCACTTGTGCACAGGTCTTCTCGCAATGTGTTTTGTAATGTGAGGCTCTCAGACCAAACTTGTCCTTAAAGACTTTTTTTGGATTAACCATGCCAGCTTGGGGTGAAAAAATTAACGCATCTCTTAGCTGCTATCACTGCCTCAGCAAAGCCTCTGGTTTGAATGCAGCTGTGCTAACAGCTGAGAACACATGTTGGCTTCCCTTACATTATTTGGGGAGGTGGTATGTAACTGCACTGGCCAAGCTTCTCTTGGCAGGTGCTGTGACAGGGAAATCTGTAGACATTGCAGAATAGCAGTAATAAAGACTTTGGTAGGAGGATGAGGCTTTGGCTAATGTGATTGTGTTGTTATAAGCAGACAGTAATTTAAGCATCAAATAAACTGAGTCAGAATATTAAGTATAGTTGACTTGTTGAAAAACTCCATATCAAAAGTAATATATCAGAAGTAATCTTGAGTGGCCAGTACTGTCATACATGCATGCCTCCTATGCAGGATTTTACAGATATCTGGAATCATGCATCCAGAGTTAGTCTCTTTCTATTCAGTGCATTTAAAAATACTTATTGCATTCATGTGTGATCCTTCACTTCTATTTCCTCATAGAGACCTGTGAACATTTGGCAGCATTAAGGATGAGATACCACATAGTTATTAACTTCCTTGTACAGACTATTCAGAAATGCAGTATTCAGTGCTGTACATGGCAACTTTCTTATAGAAGAAGTAATGAAGAATAAGAAAAAAATATGCCAAGGAGAGGGACCAATGAAACTTTTTGATACATGCTTATTGCAGATGCCTGGGAAATGGAGTGCACCCTATGAAAAGAGGTTGAGTGTAAGGGAAGGAATCCCTGCACATGCCATAAATTCAGAAGATGTGCTACTTAGCAATGAGTGAAAGCTGTAAACGGCAGTGGAGGGCAAAAGTTAATTAGGCTACTGTGCTGCTGTTAGACAGTGGAAAGTAGCCACCACCAGAAACAAGATGGCTGCTCAGCAGTGCCCTAATGCAGCCAAAAGATCGTCTCCTTAGCTCTGCAAGGGCTTATGGGTTAGGGAAAATCATACACAGATGACTAATTTTTTTATGGTTCACAGACGATCAAAGTGAAATTCAGCAGCTGTTCAGGACAAGTGACCACTCTAACGGCTGTAATATAACCTGCTAAATAGAGAGGGAATTGCATGAGAGCAAGAGGTTAGCTGTGATTATCGGCAGGTGAGTGCTTTATTGAAGTTGAAAGACCATTAACATTGATGGAGTAATTATTTCAACTTGAAAGTAATTACCTTGATGGGTGATAACTTCTCCGGTGTTCCCAGATTTGATTGGACCAAACAATTGTGAACTCTTGAAGCCTAGAAAAATATTACAACAATACTGCAATGTTTAAATTACTGAAACCACTGTTAGAGTATTTTAATTATGCCTAACAGTGAAAAGATTTTAACGTACAACAACTGGTGACCTCTCATGTATAGAGACATTTGCTTTCTAATTTCAATGAAATGATCCCCACCTACCCACGTGTGTGCTGTATGTGATGGGTTTGCAAATGAATCGTTTGATTTACATGCAGTTTTTAAGATTCAAAGCCTTATTAGCACAGTTTCACGAAGGGCTCATACTGGAATGCTCTAATTGTTTTATTTGCCAGGAAAGTCCAGTAATATAAAATTCTTTCCATGTTTTAATCTCTAGACCTGTTAAGCTTACACAGGATGAATACAGGACAAGTGCTGCTTCACATTGAAGGCTGCTCAAAAAAAGTGTGTGAGGCAATCTGTGTCTCACAGATTCTGTTGTTTCCACACTGCTGCAGAATATGCTGGATTTGGCACTACAGCTCTGTTTAAATAAGCATTTGCATTGGCACTATGATGCCCCTCCAGAAACTGATTAAGTGCTTCAGTAAGCCCCACCTATCAAGACAGACATGTAGAATTGCCTAATTAGAGTAGAAAGGATGAAATGGATTGTTGCACAACTTTGATGATTTTGAAGTACTGTGGTAATGGAACCAGAGGGGAATGGTGAGAGAGAAAGAGAGAGGCTTCAGCTCTTCTATTTATACCATCCTTGCCATAAACAAGGCCACTTCACTGTCTCCTGGATGTTTCCGGCAGCCCCAGAAACATAGCTTTAGACCCTGCTGGAACTCTGCCAGAAAGGAAAGAATCCTTGTGAGTTCGGAAGGAAAGGTTTGTCTGGTGTCTGTGAGGTCTTAGTATGTTATCAGACGACTGGTGATTTGAATTAGTGAAGGTTACAGCAAAGACGTTTATTCCACTTTTTTTCTTTAATGTTTTCTCCCTAATTCTGTGTGCAACACGAAGCTGACGTAATTTTGTCTTTCAATAAATTTTTGGATCAGACAGAAGTAAAAACACTGATAGAGTTCTATCTCACCATGCCTAACCACACTCTAGATTGACTAGGTCAGAGTGCCTGGATCAATAGGTAGTTTCTTCTACAAGTAAATTAGTCATCTGTTTGGAAAAATCTGGTGTATTTTATTCTTGGGCTTCTCCTTGTGCAAGGTCCATTTTTCACCCATTGTGTAGTCTTTTTTTGATGAGTGAAATACATGTAGAATTAGGTCTTTTGAGAGATATTCATAATGTCTGACTTCAGACATCTAACCTAGTTAAGAGCATGAATGTCGTCTATGGACCATGAAACATCGAGAACATCTAAGGCACGGACATGTACCATCCTTGGGCTGCAGCTGTTCACACGAGACTGCTTTCCTGTGGTTCACTTGTGTGCCACTAGTGATAGGTGTCAGTCAAAGAAGGTGGTTGATTTTACACCGATTAATCAGCTTTCTTAACCCCCACAATGGAATTATGCAGTTTGACAGGTTTAAAAGATGGTACCCTTTGACAGAAAGATGGTGGTGGGCAGCACTCTGAAAGTGGTAATTGTTTGTGTGTGTGCACCTGCAGCCATGAGAGAATAGGTGACCACCTGACAAAGCCTAAAGGCTGATGGCTAAAATGAGATTGCATAAGTGTTCCATATGCTCTTTCTCTACGTATGTTTTTATATATGCTTTATATTTATGCTTTTCACTGTGATTTTTTCTGTATTTGCATTCCAGTTGTGAGACTAAGATCAAGCTAACCAGGCAGTGTAGAAAAACACCGCTAACAGAATGTTTTCTAATTTGTAAAAACAAAATAATTTAAGTATAATTTGTTAGGAAGATTTAATATGGGGACACTCTTCCCTTTGTGCCCTGTTACGTGACTGCACTAAATCAGCTTTAAAAAGCAATGTTTTAGCAAGCTACAGATGCTTTTTCATATATAAGTAGAAAATAAAAATGAAGAAGGAGGAGGCAGAAATTTGTTGGGTAATACGTACAGCTGTTTTTCAAATTAGATATCTGTTTAAAAATGCTTAATTGGATTTGACTAGATTTTAATTCACATTTAGCCAACATTCTTAAGTGGATGTATCAGGCAACTCCAAGATAACGCTCTTTGTTGGTGAAGTCATAGGGCAGCTTCCTAAAATCCCCAGGGTCATGCCCAGCAGTTACAGATACAGGAATTCTTCAGCTGATAATTAGAAAGGCCACTCTCCAGCCTCCATCCTACTCTCCAGCCCCACTTCCCTCCACAGATAAGGTCTTTAATTCAAATTGGCTGAGAAGTGTTATGTCACATGCTTATATTTCATGGGGAATTTTAGCAAGCAAAGGGTAATTTTAATAAACAGAGAATCCTACCTTCTTTTTTTAGTAAAAAAAGGCAGCAAAAGCAAGCCATAGGACTCATGGGAATTGCTAATATAACACAGAGCCTCATACCACTGGGGACTCCATTTGAATCTAATCCAGGTCTACAGTCACCAAAGTCATTCTCATCAAACAGCCATGGGGTGTCCTATGCAAGATAAGTTTAGTATTCTCAGCTGACCTCCTGTCCTTTCTCTTTACTGCTCCCTTTTGAATCCATTCCCATCACTCAGCTTCACAGCCTCATTCAGGCTCATCCCCCCTATGCTTGTTGCAGTTTCCCGTTTTCTGCCTGCCGAGTGACCTCTCTCTCTCCTCTTTTCAGACTTTACAAAAAGCCCTGGAATACATGTATAATCTTGCTATGATCTTGCCCCCTCTTTCTTTAGGGAGCAAGACCCTAATATCTGCATGGTGCTAAAAGATGAGTTTACCATCAGAAAGCTCTTTGGGAGTGGGAATGGGTGTCCGTCTGTTAATTTACAGCATTATATAAATATTATTTTTGAGACTGTAACAGCAATTATGGTGAATAGGGGCCAGATGGCCTCTGTATCTAGAAAGCAGAATGGCAGTGTATTTTTAATGGACTTAAATGTTACTTTTTGACAGGAAGCTAATATTAAATTCTGTGGTTTAGGTGCCTGTCAGGTGAGTATGGCTCTGAGTTTTGGTTTTTCTTAAAGTAATTACTAATGTCATGCCTGGATACTTCTGCCCACTAAAGCCCTTTTCTGTGGTGGGGTCTTTGTTATTGCTCTGGTTGTGTTGTTTTGTTTTGATTTTTAAGGATGGTTATTGATCTCTTGCTGAGCTGAGATTTCAGTTTTATGCCAGATAGTTTGATTAATGGGTTGGTTTCTGTAAGTGGACTGAATGGGGATAGGAAGCACAAGCCGCTCATGCCGCCAACCCTAACTCCGTCAAGACGCATAGCTCATTATGAAACAGTTATCAAGTATACATGAAAAATTAATTGGGCTCAGTTTGATTCTGAAAAGGATCAGCTTTCTACTTGGCGGTCCCCCCAATCTTTCCAGATGTTGCACGCTAGCCCCTCGAGAAGCAGCGAAGGGAGATGTATTAATACATTGTATTGATTAGATCAAGACCCCTGACAGTTATTTGTAGAGATACCATCTGGCTGCTGTTCGAATTCCTTCACCAAAAACAGGACGTGACATGTTATTAATCTCAACTCTCTAAGTATAGACAGTTGCCTTTTCTGCTAAACCGCATTTTACCATTCCGTAGGAGATGGAGGCAGACCTGAAGGGTGCTGAAATTAAGGTTATTACACAAATTGAGCCATATGGTCCAAATATTTCAGCAAGAAAATTGCCAGGCAATAAAAATTGCTCCTGCCTTCCTAATGGTGTAAATTACAGTTTAACCATGGCTCTAATGATGTCCTTCTGCCGCGCTTAACTACTGTTACATGAAGGACATTGTTTTAAAAATATAAAAAAACAAGTAAATGCCAGCAGCGTGTTTTACAATCTGTTAGTGTGTCATTAAGAACACTGTCAGAATTACATAAACATAATGGCAGGCAACCTAGCATACAAAAGAATGAGTATGGAAATAGAAAGCGTCTTGAAAACTCCTTTAGCTTAGTCAAGAGCCCTTTCCTTTCTGGAACTTTTCCAGTATGGGAAAATGTGGCTGCTTATTTATTCCAGTTCTCACCCAGGCTCTGATGGAGACTTTAAAAACTGAAAAAAAACCCCACTGAATATTCCAATGCATTTTGAACAGGTGACAATGGAGGGGTATAAATTTACTATCACATTATACTGTAGCTGTATATAAAGTTAACTGGGTATGAAAAAGAAATCCAAAATGTGACTCTCATTTCAAAGTGCAGCATTCTTTTGATTCTTTTGGATCATAATGGGACTTTCTGTTGTTTTTCAGATTGTTGGGAGAATTGCAGTGTATTAAAATTATTTCAAAGCTGAAAAGCTCTGTGAGATTTTACCGACAGAGTTGACAGTCTTAAAAATTAGTTTATTAAAAATAGTTGAAAAACAAAAAAACAAAATGGAAGTGGTTATCCAGTCAGCAGGTGCATTACCGACTGATTCTAGTGATTCATCTTATAAGGTGGGAATTAAATTGTAATTAAATAAATTGAATAATTAGCTAATATAATTTCATTTTGAAAACAGTCATACAGCTACTAAGTTTGTAAAGGGAAAATTCTGAGATGGCCATACAAAGAGGAAAAATCACAGAAGTTTATAATAAATGCTGTTCGGAGTATTGAGTTTGACCCCTCCTGCTTTCAGCCGTGTGCAGATTCTAATAGTTTATATATGCCAGCCCTTTTGGTAAAACAGCCTTGCACAGCCATGCTCCCAGCTTGGGATGAGGCTGCCTGGGTGCACGTCAGCAGTTCAGGGCATGTGCCCTTGGAGCGGTCTGTACCCTGTGGGTGCTGAAAACCAAGGGGTCCCAAGCCCCACTGCTGCCACCCCTGCCTCCCTTTGCCCTCATCACTCGGGGTGTGCTGTGCTGGCAGAGCTGCTCCCCTCTCCCATGCCCCTTTGAAGGCAGGAACTTCCACACCCTTGCAAGGGCACCCAGTTCCTGCTGGATCTTCACGCTGGTTGAAATGTGTTTTGACAATGTTGAAAGCACAACTGAGCAATGTCAGAGAGAGAAGAGAAGGGAGATTGTGAGTTAACTGTCTGGGCTGACTGGCTGGTGAAGGAGCTGACAGGCAGCTCTGGTATTTGTCTTCAGACCTAGCACAGCTTCTGAATTGTGTGAAGATCTCGTTTGTGTGTGGAGCAGGGAAAAGATGACAAGGGACTTTTAGTCTTGACTAATTTAAATTGAGCCCAAACCAGACAGTTAATCAGATTCAATGAAGTTCACAACAGTGTTTATATTTGTCCTGCTTGCTTCTCAGTATCAGTATGATCATGAATGAAAACATCCAAACATAAGTAATTCGTAGTTGGTTGGTTGGTTTGTTTCCAAAGAAATGGAAGGCAAAAAATAGTAGACTGCTGTGAGGATGGTAGTCTGAAAACTGATCTGCAATGTGTGGGAGTACTTTACATATATATAATCTCTATTAGGAGGAAACAAAGTCCGATTTATGAGTTTATCCCCTCATAAACTACAAATATTTCTCTCAGTACCTTGAACTTTTTGTGTGACCAAAGTTACAGAACTGCATGACAAATGGGATCTGCAGCATCCAAGTGTATTTATACTCTACTCACAAGGACCCATGATGGATAGATTTTATTGTTTAACTGCAAAAACTATTGTTCTCAAGTCTGTTTCTTTAGCATTTTTAAAGAAAATCTCTTTGGTCTTTAAAGAAAGAGAGAGATTGGTACGGATGTCCCTCCATCAGCATCTGACAGGCCAGATGATTTGGAAAGGACATGCTTGTTGAACTGCTTTATGAGTGCGAAGAAAAACTATAAGCGTGGAAAGACGGTTTCTACCTGTGAAATGGAGGGCTTGCTGCAAGAACCCCAACCAAAGCTGCTGGTAGATTCAGAGTAATGTTTCTCACCTTATTAGTAGGTGCCATGTCAGAGCTTTTGTGGAATAAAATATCATCTGTTACACCGCTGGCACCTTCAGGCTTCTTTGCTGCTGCAACCCAAACTGTGGAAGCTGTTCCTTCCTCCCTTCTTTTCCCTTTGCCAGCCTTCCTTCCTAAGAGCACAGTTAGAGACTATGATGATATAAGAAGCAGGAGTTTCCATCCTGAGGGTCTAGTAGAAAATAACTTCAGTGTTTTTCAGAGTTTTGTTAGGTGATGCCTGGGAGTGGCTACCTAAAAACAGAGGCTAGGCGAGAGTTAAGAGAGTAAAAGTAGGTATTTATTTGAAGGGCCTTCAAAGGTACATCCTGGGCAGTCAAAAGGCTACACCCAAGATGGACCCCAGGTCATGGGTTCTTCACACTTTTATAAGTTTGGTCCATTTGCATATCAGGGTAAATTCTCCAATTATAATTTCAGTTAAATATGTAATTACCCCAGGTTTGCCCCTCCTCTCAAAGGCTTTTAGTTTACACAGTTTGGGGCCTGGGACAATCGAGATGTCCTTGAAGAGCAGACCCAGGGAGGTTTGTTATGTCTAACCAGCATGAGATAACAGCAGCTAACAGGCTGCACGAAACTTCAGAGTTACACACTAGGCAGTACAGGAACTGAAAAATATTAAAGTTAGACCCTAAGGCATCATAGGAACTTGTTTCTGTTCCCAGATACTCTGAGGGTCCTGCAATCCTTCCAACAGGCAGGACTCTGCTTCAGTCAGGTAATGTCCTGTAAAGGCCTTGTATCATCAGAGGCTATGTAGCTACACAGGCAAAGCTCTGGGAGACAACCATTTAGATGCTCACTTAAGGCAACCTGTGGCTGGTGCAAGAGCAGCAGCAGAACCTGCAGCACAACGTCCTTAAGCTCTTCAACTTTGCAGCTGTGGCTATCTTCTTTGAACTAATCTATGGCTGTTCCACCTTCCTCTTTTATGGTAGCATGTTTGTCTTCTCAACAGTTCTGTGCCCAGACCACCCTAAGGTGGAGATGATGTGACTGCTGGGGTTTGGTCTGTCTCAGTGAGACCCCTGGAGTGGGTTGTCTGTGTGCCAAAAGGACACTGAGGAGTAGTATATTTACAATGGGAAGATGGACAGACGTCCCAGGATCTAGTTAACCTATTGGGGCATATTACAAATCATTACTTGTTTTGGTTCTGAATTTTGCTCCAAGTGTTTTTCTAAGTCCACTTCCAGCAGATTTGAATGCATCAATTATTTTTTTTTCCCATCCAGAGCAGAGTTCCTAGTGTGAGACAAATATTCCATTCAGCGTGGAGATGCTACTCTAGTGGCTGCAAAAAAAAGGGCATCGAGTTTACTATTGTCCCACAAGATCAGAATTGCAAATGCACTTTTAATATTGCAAGAGAGTGAGGGAAGTGGACTCCTTGCAGTGATAAATCTTCTGTATTTTTGCTATAAAGAAAACTTTACACCGCACAAACAAAATGAATGAAACTTTGCAGAGCTCTTACATTTCAACAGGCTTTAAAAAAGAATTAATGAGAAGTCAGAAGACATCTTCTCCCAGATGAAGTATTATTCTTGTCATTACGGTATAATAAAATTATTTTTTATTGTTTTCTCTTCAGGGGTTTGAGACAGATGATAATTTAGATTTTCTCTAATACTAGTCTATGCTAGAAATGCTGCACCCGTGATGTACTAATAGATCATGAGATTTATACTATAGTTGTAGCTTAAGACAGTGACATATTTAAGTGCTGTGTTTAATGTTACTGTAAAGTCCAGGCCTAAAAAGACTGAATAGAGACCCTGGGAGCAAATGGGAAAGAAAACATCACCTTTTTCCAGCACGTAACACCATAGTTTGAGCTCTAATAGCCCTGATGTCAAATACAGTACTGCCTTTGAGACCAGAGTTGAGAACACGTGGCTTTTGAAATAGGACGTTTCTGAGACAGAAATTCACAACCTCTCTTTAATGCTGCAGTTTTTCTCCTTCTGGTCCCACATAGCATTGCAACACCTTGAGTTTCTTTGGTAACAAAGCCCCATATTGATATTTGGTCTGAGGGTTTTAATGGAAATTTTAAACCACACTTGAGTTACGTCATCTCAGACTGAAGATCATCTCCAGCATGCTGGCCTGTGCATGGAAAGCAGGAGGCTGTTTGCTTTAGTATTAACTACATAGATATTTGCTTCAGATTAATGAAAACAAATCCCTGTTCTGGTTGGATGCCCCCTACATTCACCCTGTAGTTTTGTTTTTCCGCTTATGAAGACCCCATCCAGAATCCCTGGAAAGGAAAATGGAAGCTTACATTGATTTCAAAGTCCTTTAAACCACTGCAGTTTAGTTTCTGAAGCTGTGAATGGTTTTCTGTTTCATTTTAAGAAAAAATGAAGAGAACACCTGGAGGGTCTCTTCTTGTGTGCTGTATGAAAATATTGTCAATGGCTTTATTTCTCTTTGGGTCTTACATGAATTTAAGAAAACACCTGTGAATTCTATGAATTTACCTTGGATGGCAAATCTAGGTGAGTCTCACGACTAATGTGTCATGAGAGAGAGTGAGGCTGCTCTGACAGGCCGTTCAAAAGAGACATTCACTTTGGAGAGAAACTCTACCACTAACCCTAGCCCGAAACCTAATCCTAACGCTAATCCTAACCCCAAATAAAAACCATAACCCTAACCCTAACAAGAACCCTAACCTCAAATCTGAACCCTAAAGCTGACCTTAAGAGTAATCTGAATCTAATCGTAATCAGGATCTACCCTAAACCTAAATCAAAACCTAAACGTAACCCCAAAAAATAACGCTAACCTTAAACCTTTACAAAGAAAGGCAAAGCCTAAATTTAAGACTAAGAAAAGGCATAACCCTAACCCTACCCCAAACCCTAAACCAACCCTAACACAAAATCTTCGCCCTAACCCTAAAACTAACACTAAACATAGGCATAACCCTATACCTTAATCAAAGCCTAATCCTAAAGATGAATTTAACGCTAATCCTAAAACAAGCCCTAACCCTAATCTAACCCTAACCAAAAGGGTAAACCTAACCGGAATCCTAATCTAGCCAAAAAACTGAGCCTAGCCCGAACCATAATACTAACCCTGCTCTAACCCTAACCATAAAACAAACCGTAAATCTAACTCAGACTCTAACATTAGCCTAATCTAAATTTAACCCTACCTAAACCAAACCCTGGCCCTAAACCATAACCCTAAACCTAATCTAACACTAATCCTATCCCAAACGTCAACTCTAATCTAACAAAAATCGTATCCCTAATTCTAAAACTTAACGAAAACAAATCCTAACCCGAATCCTAATCCTAGCCCTAAACCTAACCCTAACCTTAACCCTAACCCTAACCCTGACCCTAACATTACTCTAATCTAACTGTAACCCAGACCTAGACCAAACCCTGACCCTACACCATAACACCAAACCTAATCTAAAACTAATCCTACACCTAACTCTAATTCTAATCTAACCAAAATCGTTACCCTAATCCTAAAACTAACACTAAAACTAATCCTAACCCTAATGCTCATCCTAGCCGTAACACTAAACCTAACCCGTAATCCCTAATCCTAACCCTAAAAATAATCTTAACCCTAATCCTAACCCTAACCTCTAACCCCTAACACTAACCCTAATCCTAATCCAAATCTAATCGTAATCATGATCTACCCTAAACCTAAACCGAAATATAAATGTAACCCCAAAAAATAACGCTAACCTTAAACCTTTACAAAGAAAGGCAAAGCCTAAATTTAAGACTAAGAAAAAGCATAATCCTAATCCTACGCCAAACCCTAAACCAACACTACCAAAAAATATTCTCCCTAACCCTAAAACTAGCACTAACCCAAGGCGTAAACCTATACCTTAATAAAATCCTAATCCTAAACATAAACTTAACCTTAATCCTAAAAGTAACCGTAACCGTAGTCTAACCCTAATGAAAAGGGTAAACATAACCGGAATCCTAATCTAGCCAAAAAACTAAGCCTAGCCCTGACCATAACACTAACCCTGCTCTAACCCTAACCATAAAACAAACCCTAAATCTAACTCAGACCCTAACATTACCCTAATCTAACCCTAACCCTAACCTAAACCAAACCCTGGCCCTAACCGATAACCCTATGCCTAATCTAAAACTAATCCTAAATCTAACGCTAACTCTAATCTAACGAAAATCCTAACCTTAACCCTAACCCTACTCCTAACCCTAACCCTAAAACTAATCCTAACCCTAATCCTAATCCTAACCAAAATCCTAATCCTAGCCGTAACCCTAACCCCTAACGCTAACTCTAACTGTAATCTAACAAAAATCCTAACCCTAAACCTAACCCTAAAATTAATCCTAACCCAAACACTGAACCTATCATTACCCTAATCTAACCCTAACCTAAACCGAACACTGGCCCTAAACCATAACCCTAAACCTAATCTAAAACTAGTCCTACCCCTAACTCTAACTCTAATCTAACCAAAATCCTAACCATAATCCTAATCCTAGCCCTAACCCTAAAACTAATCCTAACCCTAACCCCTAACCGTAACCCTAATCCGAATCTAATCGTAATCATGATTTATCCTAACCCTAAGTTGAAACCTAAACGTTACCCCAAAAACTAACGCTAACCTTAAATCTTTACAAAGAAAGGTGTCCTGGGTTGCAGTGTATTCTATTACCATCCTCATGAGCTGTTGAAATCAGGTGGGGCAGTGTTTCCTTGCCTCCTCCCCCCAGACTATCTTTCTGTTAATGGCCCATCATTGTCCTGCCGCATGACTCAGAGATAACTCCCTCCGGACTATCCTCTGTTAATGAGCCTAATCAACACTTGGCCTCATGACTCATCACCCCATTGTGAGATGCTCCACCCAGAGGGAGGAACCAAGCATCCCATTGTGGATATAATCTGGGACTCTGGACAGCAGAGACAACCCTTCCACTGGATTTCCAGAGGACAGGAGCTACACAGCCACCACTGGACCTTCTGAGGAAGAGCAGACCCTTTTTCTACAGGATCACCGCTTCAGAGGACTGCAGCCATCATTCTACCAGACTGCTACCACCACCCTGCCTAACAGGGAGTCAGGTTGGATCTTGACTCTGTCAGTTTGAACCAGTGTTTTCTTTTAGTTTTTCCTTTTCTTTAATTTCCCCATTAAATTGTTATTCTGACTTGGTGCCTCCCACTGGTTTGTTTTAAAACTAGTACATAATTTGGCCCCCAATGTGGGGCTTGCTCTGAGAGAAAGTCACAATTACAATTTTGTATAAACAGAAACCTATTCACCATGGTGCTCAGCTTGTCTATATGGGTACTGTATCTTGCTCTCTATATTTTTCCTCACATGGGGAACTGCCTGCCTGTTGTATTGCTCCTGTTAAAACCAGGGAATGGTATGAGAATTGCTTTATTGGTTTTATTATGCTTATAGCGTAATAACCTGCGAGGCAATGAATACCATTTGGAATATATACTCAATTTTGTTCGGCTGTCCTAGTCTGGGCTCCTATGTCTGGGATCTCCTCAACAATCGCACCCAGCCCCTGGTGGGAGGAGTAGAGAGTGGTTTCTTCCAGCCTTTCAGGCCAGGCACAGCAGTTTTTGAAAATATTGAATTCCCTCTGGATGTCAAAGACGGCATAAACTTGCTGTCAGTTCTGCTTTGTCTTCTCTGTACAGCCTGCACCATGTACACCATGCTTAGAATCAGAGCTATGGCACAGCATCCTCAGGATGAGGGAGGGAAAAAGAGCAGAGCAACAAACACCATGCCTACACAGACTGACACAGAGGAGAAAGAAACCAAATGCAAAACAACAGCATCCATGTCTACACAGACTGGCACAGAGGAAAAAGGAACCAAACGCAAAGCAACAGTGTCCATGTCTACGCAGACTGTCACAGAGGAGAAAGAACCCAGACGCAAGACAACAGCGTCCATGTCTACGCAGACTGATGCAGAGGAGAAAGGAACCAAAGGCGCTGTCAGCATCCACACAAACTGTCACTGAACCAGAACAGCCTAAACCGATTGCAGTTGCCCCCGTTCAGAAGAAGAAATCAAAAAGCAAATCAGTCCGCATAGTGACTGACGAGGATGCAGCAGGACCTTCGCACCCAGCAGAAGAGGCAGAGCCAGAGATCATCACTCGGTCGCTATCCCTGGGTGAGCTGCGAGACCTGCGGAGGGAATTCACCCGCCAGACGAACGAGTCTATCCTGTGTTGGGGAAGATGAAACAGGAAAGCCTTATAAATATGATTGCCTGACAAAAGATTTTGGGAATATGAAAACTACAGGCGACATCGAAATGAAAGCCACTTTTGAAATACCAAGTCTTAGTTACTGAACAACTGGAAAACAATGGTATGGCCGACTGAAGGTAATCCCCTCTTGATTGAACAATACCCTCTGCTTGCAGGCAGGTCCAAGGGTCAGAGCAGACCCTACTAGCTCAGCAGAAGGGGTCCAAAGAGTAGTTTTTAGAAGTTAAGATGTAACACTCTATGGTAATATAAGAACTCTTATAGGCTGTATGTAAATGCCATAGGATTTGTATCTTGTATTAGATTGGTTAGTGACAATTAGAATATTCAGTACAGAAGATGATTTATTGTATTGTAACCAGGACTTCACCATTCCATTCCATTCTATTCTCATCACTTCTTCTTCACTCTCATTCCTCTCGCTCTCTCTTACCCGCTTACTCTCTTGCTCTCTTGGGCCTGCTCAGAGCTGCCAGCTGCAGCTCTGAGCAGTGCCCCTATACCCACGCCCTTTGCAATAAACCGCATGTTCCGAGATCAGACTATAGAGATCTCCGACCGTCCCGACCGAACCCCCCAAGCTCCCTACAATCCTGACCTGGCTGCTCCGCATCTGGGACGCTGCAGCCAATGACACCATTCTGGACGGAAGTGAGGCCAGGCAACTGGGATCTCTGTCCCGGGATGTGGTCATTGACCAGGGGATCGGGAGAACCCAAGAAGCCCTCAGCCTCTGGCGGCGACTGCTGACAAGTGTAAGGGACAGGTACCTTTGTAAAGAAGACCTCCAGGTGCACCAAGGAAAATGGAGCACAATGGAACAAGGTATCCGATGCCTGAGGGAATTGGCTGTGCTGGAGATCATTTTCTGAGAAGACGAGAGATTTCCTAAGAGCCCAGATGGTGTCCAGTGCACGTCACAGATGTGGTTGAGGTTCGCACTCCTTGGACCGGAGATACACTCCCATTACCTGGCAACGCTGCAATGGAGGGAAGGCAAGGACAGGGTGGGCGTCTTGGTCAACAAACTGAGGATTTATGAAGACACCGTCACAGCCCCGTTTCACACCCATGTCTCATCCGTGGAAACAAGGCTGGCTGAGCAAGTCTGGAGCTTGATTGAAGAAAGCCATCAGAAACTGAAAAAGGAACTTAAGGAAGAGATTTACCACATCTCACCAGAACCAACAAGAGTCTCTGCCATTAGGAGCCGGCGTCCCCCAACCAGGGAGAGAGGATGCACCCCACGAGGTAATCTCTGTTTTTTCCTTCAGGAACATGGAGAAGACATGAGTAAGTGGCATGGAAAACCCACTTCCTCTTTAGCAGCCAGGGTACGTGAACTAAAAAGAGGGACAACTACCACAAGAAGCTCATCTAGAGTCAACACTGCTCCGGTCTCTCGCGCACAGAACTCCAGACAGTATAGGAATGATAATATGACCGATCCTCTTGAAGGGACCTCAGGAATGTATTCACCAGAGGGAAGCAACATGCACCATGACCAGGAATAGAGGGGCCCTGCCTCTAGCCAGGTAGAGGAAAGGGAGAATCGGGTCTTTTGGACTGTGTGGGTCCGATGGCCTGGCACATCTGACCCACAAAGATACACGGCTTCGGTTGACACCGGCGCTCAATGTACTCTGATGCCATCAAGGTATGTGGGAGCAGAACCCATTTCTATTTCTGGGGTGACAGGAGGATCCCAGCAGCTGACTGTACTGGAAGCTGAAGTGAGTTTAACTGGGAACAAGTAACAGAAACACACCATCGTGACTGGCCCGGAGGCCCCATGCATCCTCGGCATAGACTATCTCAGAAATGGATATTTCAAGGACCCAAAAGGACATCGTTGGGCTTTTGGGATAGCTGCTGTGGAGACAGACGATATCAGACAACTGAGTACATTGCCTGGCCTCTCAGATGACCCCTCTGCCATGGGACTGCTAAGAGTTGAAGAACAACAGGTGCCAATCGCCACAGCAACAGTGCACCATCGGCAATACCGCACCAACAGAGACTCTGTGGTTCCCATCCATGAGATGATTCGGAAACTGGAGAGCCAAGGGGTGGTCAGCAAGGCCCATTTACTTTTCAACAGCCCTGTATGGCCAGTGGGTAAGTCCAGTGGAGAATGGAGACTGACGGTGGATTACCATGGCCTGAATGAGGTCACGCCACCATTGAGTGCTGCTGTGCCGGACATGTTGGAACTTCAGTACGAGCTGGAGTCCAAGGCAGCAAAGCGATACACCACCATCGATATTGCCAATGCCTTCTTCTCCATTCCTTTGGCAGCAGAATGCAGACCCCAGTTTGCCTTCACCTGGAGTGGTATGCAATACTCCTGGAACCGACTGCCCCAGGGGTGGAAGCACAGTCCCACCATCTGCCATGGACTGATCCAGATTGCACTGGAAAAGGGTGAGGCTCCAGAACATCTGCAGTACATCGATGATATCATCGTGTGGGGAAACACAGCAAAGGAAGTATTTGAGAAAGGAGAGAAAATCATCCGGATTCTCCTGGAAGCCGGCTTTGCCATCAAAAGGAGCAAAGTCAAGGGACCTGCCCGAGAGATCCAGTTCCTGGGAGTAAAGTGGCAAGATGGACGACGTCAGATTCCCACTGAGGTCATCGATAAGATCACAGCAATGTCTCCACCGACCAACAAGAAGGAAACACAAGCTTTCCTAGGTGCCATAGGTTCCTGGAGAATGCACATTCCCGAGTACAGCCAGATCGTGAGCCCTCTCTACCTGGTTACCCGCAAGAAGAACGATTTCCACTGGGGCCCTGAACAGCAGCAAGCCTTCACCCAGATCAAGCAGGAAGTGGCTCATGCAGTAGCCCTTGGCCCAGTAAGGACAGGACCAGAGGTGAAGAACGTGCTCTACTCTGCAGCCGGGAACAATGGTCTGTCCTGGAGCCTCTGGCAGAAGGTGCCTGGTGAGACTCGGGGCCAACCACTGGGATTCTGGAGCCGAAGCTACAGAGGGTCTGAAGCCAACTACGCTCCCACAGAGAAGGAAATCTTGGCCGCCTATGAAGGAGTCCAAGCTGCCTCAGAGGTAATCGGCACTGAAGCACAGTTGCTTCTGGCACCCCGACTACCGGTGCTGGGGTGGATGTTCAAGGGAAAGGTTCCTTCCACACATCACACCACCAACACTACATGGAGCAAATGGATCGCCCTCATCACGCAGCATGCCCGAATTGGAAACCCGAATCACCCTGGGATTCTGGAAATTATAATGAACTGGCCTGAAGGTGAGACTTTTAGATTATCTTCTGAAGAAGAGGAAGAGCAAGTGACTCGTGCTGAGGAAGCCCCACCATACACAGAGCTACTGGAGACTGAAAGACGTTATGCCCTCTTCACTGATGGTTCCTGCCGAATTGTAGGCACTAACCAGAAGTGGAAAGCTGCAGTGTGGAGCCCCACACGACGAGTTGCACAAGCTACCGAGGGACAAGGTGGATCAAGTCATGTTGCAGAGCTTAAAGCCATCCAGCTGGCTTTGGATGTTGCTGAACGAGAGAAGTGGCCGAAGCTCGATCTCTACACTGACTCGTGGATGGTAGCTAATGCTCTGTGGGGATGGCTGGATCTCTGGAGAAAGGCCAATTGGCAGCGCAGAGGGAAACCCATCTGGGCTGCTGAGATTTGGCAGGACATCGCCGCCCGAGTAGAGAAGCTGACCGTGAAGGTTCGACACGTGGATGCGCACGTACCCAAGAGTCGGGCTAATGAAGAACATCGCAGCAATGAGCAGGTGGACCGAGCTGCCAAGGTGAAAGTATCACAGGTGGATCTGGACTGGCAGCACAAGGGAGAATTATTCCTAGCTCGTTGGGCCCATGATGCCTCTGGTCATCAGGGGAGAGATGCAACATACCGATGGGCCCATGACCGAGGGGTGGACCTTACCACGGACAGCATCTCACAGGTCATCCACAGTTGTGAGACCTGTGCTGCAATCAAACAGGCCAAGCGGGTGAAGCCTCTGTGGTATGGTGGACGATGGTCAAAGTATAGGTATGGGGAAGCCTGGCAAGTTGATTACATCACCCTTCCCCAAACCCTCCAAGGCAAGCGCTACGTGTTGACCATGGTTGAAGCAACCACTGGATGGCTGGAGACCTACCCTGTGCCTCATGCTACAGCCCGGAACACCATCCTGGGCCTGGAAAAGCAAGTCCTGTGGAGACATGGCACCCCTGACAGGATCGAGTCGGACAACGGGACTCATTTTAAGAACAGCCTCATCAACACCTGGGCCAGAGAACACGGTATCGAATGGATATATCATATTCCTTATCATGCACCAGCTGCCGGAAAAGTTGAACGCTGCAATGGACTACTTAAATCCACCCTAAAGGCACTTGGTGGGGGGACCTTCAAAAATTGGGAAGTGAACTTAGCAAAGGCCACCTGGATGGTCAATACCCGAGGGTCCATCAATCGAGCTGGTCCCGCCGAGTCTGAACCCTTGCACACAGTGGATGGAGATAGAGTCCCTGTGGTACACCTGAGAGGTATTTTAGGAAAGGCTGTTTGGATTAATCCCACCTCAGGCAAAGGCAAACCCATCCGTGGGATTGGCTTTGCTCAAGGACCTGGTTACACTTGGTGGGTAATGCAGAAAGATGGGGAAAGCCGTTGTGTACCACAAGGAGACCTAATCTTAGGTGAGAACTGTGTGTAGGGTTTCATTGTATATATATGTACGTGTGTGTGTGTAGAGTTTAAGGAAGGTATTGATTTGGAATAATGTAGATGGTAATAGAATAAGGGGTGGATAATGTCCTGGGTTGCAGTGTATTCTATTACCATCCTCATGAGCTGTTGAAATCAGGTGGGGCAGTGTTTCCTTGCCTCCTCCCCCCAGACTATCTTTCTGTTAATGGCCCATCATTGTCCTGCCGCATGACTCAGAGATAACTCCCTCCGGACTATCCTCTGTTAATGAGCCTAATCAACACTTGGCCTCATGACTCATCACCCCATTGTGAGATGCTCCACCCAGAGGGAGGAACCAAGCATCCCATTGTGGATATAATCTGGGACTCTGGACAGCAGAGACAACCCTTCCACTGGATTTCCAGAGGACAGGAGCTACACAGCCACCACTGGACCTTCTGAGGAAGAGCAGACCCTTTTTCTACAGGATCACCGCTTCAGAGGACCATTCTACCAGACTGCTACCACCACCCTGCCTAACAGGGAGTCAGGTTGTATCTTGATTTTGTCAGTCTAACCAGTGTTTTCTTTTAGTTTTTCCTTTTCTTTAATTTCCCCATTAAATTGTTATTCTGACTTGGTGCCTCCCACTGGTTTGTTTTCAAACTAGTACAAAAGGTAAAGACTAAATTTAGGACTAAGAAAAAGCATAACCCTAACCATACCCCAAACCCTAAACCGACCCTAACACAAAATCTTATCCCTAACCCTAAAAATAACCCTAACCCTAATCTAACCATAACCAAAATGGTAAATGTGACCGTAATCCTAAACTAGCCAAAAAACTAACCCTAGCCCTAACCATAACATTAACCCTGCTCTAACCCTAAATTTAACCCTATCCCTAAATCTAACTCAGACGCTAACATTACCCTAATCTAACCCTAACCGTAACCTAAACCAAACCCTGGCACTAAACCATAACCCTACACCTAATCTAAAACAAAACCTACCCCTAGCGCTAACTCTAACCGAAACAAAATCCTAATACTACACCGAACCCTAAAACTAATTCAAACCCTAATCCTAAACCTAACCCTAACTCTGACACTAACATTACCCTAATCTAACCCTAACCCTAAGATCAAAATCATAACCCTACTACTAATCCTAACCCTAAAACTAATCCTAACCCTAATCCTACCCGAACCTCAAACTCCTAAATTCTAACCCCTAACCAGACCCCAACCCTAAGCTTACTCTGATTCTAATCATAATCATGATATACCCTAAACCTAAATCGAAACCTAAATGTAACCCCAAAAAATAACGCTAACCTTAAACCTTTACAAAGAAAGGCAAAGCCTAAATTTAAGACTACGAAAAAGCATAATCCTAAACCTACCCTAAACCAACCCTAACATAAAATCATATCCCTAATGCTAAAACTAACACTAACCCAAGGCCTACACCTTTATTTTAATCAAAGCCTAATCCTAAAACTAAACGTACCCCTAACCATAATCCTAACCCTGTAATACTCAGATATTAACCTTACCCTAATCTAACACTAACCCCTAACCTAAACCAAACCCTGGCCCTAAACCATAACCCTAAACCTATTCTAAAACTAATCCTACCCCTAACGCTAACTATAATCTAAAAAAAATCCTAACCCTAATCCTAACTCTAACACTAAAACTAATACTAAACCTAATCCTAATCCTAACCCCTAAAATTTAACCCCTAAACCTAACCCTAAATCTAAACCAAACCCTAACCCCAACTCTACACCTAATCTAAAGCTAATCCTACCCTACTGCTAACGCTAATCTAAACAAAATCCTAACCCTAATCCTAACCCTAAAACTAATCCTAACCCTATTCCTAATCCTAGCCCTAAATATAACCCTAACCCTAACACTAAAGCTAATCCTAACCCTAATCCTAACCGTAACCTCTAACCCCTAACACTAAACCTAAAACGTAACCCAAACCCCAACCCTACACCTAATCTAAAACGAATCCTACCCCAACCCTACACCTAGTCTAAAGCTAATCCTACGCCAACGCTAACTCTAATCTGAAGAAAATCCTAACCCCAACCCTGACCCTAACCATAAAACTAAACCTATCCCTAAACCTAAGCCTAACCCTAACTCTGACCCTAACATTACCCTAATCTAACCCTAACCTAAAACAAACCCTGACCCTACACCATAACCCTAAACCTAATCTAAAACTAATCCTACACCTAACTCTAATTCTAATCTAACCAAAATCCTAACCCTACTCCTAACCCTAACCTTAATACTAATCCTAACCCTAATCCTACTCGAACCTGTAACCCTTAAATTCTAACCCGTAACCCTACCCTAGTCCTAAACCTAATCTGAATCTAATCATAATCATGATATACCATAAACCTAAATAAAAACCCAAACATAACCCCAAAAAATAATGTTAACATTAAACCTTTACAAAGAAAGGCAAAGCCTAAATTTAAGAAAAAGCATAATCCTAAGACTACCCTAAACCAACCCTAACAAAAAATATTATCCCTAACCCTAAAACTGACACTAACCCTAGGCCTAAACCTAACCCTATCCCTAAATCTAACTCGGACCCTAACATTACCATAATCTAACACTAACCCTCACCTAAACCAAACCCTGGCCCTAAACCATAACCCTAAACCTAATCTAAGACTAATCTAACCAAAATCCTAACCCTAATCCTAACTCTAACCCTAAAACAAATTCTAACCCTCATCCTAACCAAAACCCTAATCCTAAACCATAACCCCTAACCCCTAATCCGAATCTAATCATAATCATAATATACCCTAAACCTAAATCAAAACCTAAACGTAACCCCAAAAATAACGCTAACCTTAAACCTTTACAAAGAAAGGCAAAGCCTACATTTAAGACTAAGAAAAAGCATAATCGTAAGACTACCCCAAGCTGTAAACCAACGCTAACAAAAAAATCTTATCCCTAACTCTAAAAGTAACACTAACCCTAGGCCTAACCCTATACCTTTATCAAAGCCTAATCCTAAATATAAACTTAACCCTAATCCTAAAAATAACCCTAACACTAATCTAATACTAACCAAAATGGTTAACCTAACCATAATCCTAATCTAGCCAAAAAACTAAGCCTAGCCCAAACCATAACACTAACCCTACTCTAACCCTAACCCTATCCCTAAATCTAACTCAGACCCTAACATTACCCTAATCGAAACCTAACCCTAACGTAAACCAAACCCTGGCCCTAAACCATAACCCTACACCTAATCTAAAACTAGTCCTACCCCTAACGCTAACTCTAATCTAACCAAAATCCTAACCCTAAAACTAATCCTAACCCTCATCCTAACCCTAATCCTTACCCTAACTCTAACCCCAATTTAACCGTAACCCTAACCCTAACTGTAATCCAACCCCCATCCCCTTCTGCTAGAAAAGGCGGAGCCGGGAAGGATTCGTTCGATGGATTTCTCTGACACAAAATCCCGCACTTTCCTTGGATGGATTTCTCTGACGCAAAATCCCGCACTAACACGGCAGTGTTATATGTGGGAACCGTTCATTGAAATGCAATTTAAAAAAAAAGACATGCAAACAGCACAAAGCACCAACTAAGTGTTCTTATTAAAAAAGGCGGGGGGAACAGGAAAAAGGAGCAGAGAGAGAGGGGGAAAGAAACGGAAGACAGGGAACAGCGTTCCCACAGAACCCCAGCTGTCTGTTAGCATCGGTTTGGCAGACGGAGCGCACGCGTTGCAGAGTGGGGTGCGTTTGCGTAGCTGCAGTGGCGGGCTGGGCGTGATTTTTAAAGAGCAGCAGGCTGCATGTCCCTTCTGTCAGCGGAGCCAGGCTGCTGCAGTTAAAGGCGCGCTCCTGGAGCGGCTGCGGTCTCTCAAAGTCGGGGCGAGGTGGCTGCGAGCGGCGGTGGCTGCAGGTTGGGTGCGGGCGGCGGCTGGAAGCTGGGTGTGGGTGGATGCTGCGAGCACAGGATCCTCACATCGGCAAGCTGGTTCCCGGAATTGGCACAGCAGGGCGAAGCAGGCACAGGCAGGGAAACAGGACAAAAGGGAAGAGGGAGCGAAGGCAAGAGCAGCAGAGGCCAAGATGAATCTCCAAGCTACCCAAATGAAAAAGACAAGGAAGACCTCGTGGTATTGCGGCTAGATGCATCTGTGTGCCCCCAAACTCCTCCCCCAACTCAGCTTCACAAGCCGGGTTTTGGGAGGCATCCGGGTACTTGCCTTCAGCAGCATGTTTGGGGGGATAGGATAGCTGCTTGCAATCTGATCATGGAAGATTTCTCTGCTGGTGAAGAATTTCTGGGGCAGGGACACATAAGGTTTTTTTAATACGAATTTTCTTCTCCTCATTGGTGATATATGTTGAGGCATATATATGGGACACTTTAAAACCCTAACCCTAATCATAATCCAAGCCTAATCTCAAAATCAATCCTAATCATAATCCAAGCCTAATCTCAAAATCAATCCCAATCAAAATCCCAATCTTAATCCCAATCAAAATCCCAATCTTAATCCTAATCACATTCCTAATCCTAATACCAATCCAATCTTAATCATAACCATAATCCCAATCTTAATCCTAATCCCAATCCAAATCCAATCCTAATCCCAATCCATCTTAATCATAATACCAATTCATCTTAATCCTAATCCCATTCTCAATCCCAATCCTAATCTTAATCCCAATCCTTATACCAATCCTAATCATGGTGCCAATCCCAATTAAAATCCTAATCCCAATATCAATCCTAATCCTAAAACTAATCCTAATCCTTACCTAATACTAATCTTAATCGTAACCCTAATCCATCCCTAACCAGAACCCTAACCTTTACCTTAATCTAACCCTAACTCTAACGCGGTCCCCTTCTGCTTGAAAGCGGGGCACCGGGAAGGATTCTTTGGATGGATTTCTCTGATGCAAAATCCTGCACTAACACAGCAATGTTCTGTCTGGGAACAAAGACAAACAAACACAAAGCACCAACTCAGTGTTCTTATTACACAAGGCTGTTGGGACTGCACCTTTCCCAAATGGCTGCCTGCATTCTTTCCTTTACTCTCAGCTGGTCTCGGCTTGGAGAAGTGTAGGAAGTGTAAAGCACTGAGGAAAGGAATGGAAAACCTGGTGAAGAAAAGCCCATCATTTTTTAAAATACCCAGTTGTCTTGGGGTGACCTTATGATGTGTATCCCATGTCGCTGCCTATGCCCAGAAATTAATTCTTGTGCCTTTCTATGCCTCTAAACTGAGCCTGAGAGGGGGAAGGAAAAACTGAGCAAAACTTTTTCAAAGCAGTTTGCAGCTTGTTCAAGGTCACACAGAGATAGCGACTTTTTTTTTCCCCAGCTGCGGTAGGGGAGGGAGGAAGCACCCGGCTTGCTGCTTTCCAGTCAGTTTTTTGGCCAGTTGTTCAGCTTCTTTTTCTCCGGAGAGAGAGACTGAGAGCTGAATTTTTTATTCCCTTCCCTGGAATTTCGGATTTTCTCCCTTTTCTACTGGACTGCTTCAATATCAGAGCACATCGGGAGGACTTTCCAGGGGAACAGAGGGCCTGGCCCTGGGCCAAGCCCCAGCTCCGAGGAGACCAAAGGGAGGACTCTGACACTTCCCCAGGTTTTTTCTCCACAGTGAAAGATTTTATTATTTAGCATTATTTTCCTTTTCCCGTGTGTTTGTTAAATAAATAGTTTTATCTCCTTCACTTTCCTTCAAGGAAAATTTATTTTTTCCCGAATCTGGTGGGGGAGGGGTGGTAACCTGCCTTCTCTCAGAGGATATATTTCTAAATTTGGCCAAACCGGTACACCAGTTCAGTTTAAAGGTGACATTTTAAGTTCAGCCACATACTCAGACTAAACTTTGGCCTCTATAATGTACGTCCAGGTAAATTGTTTATGCTTACCTTTTGATGTCTCCCAGAAGTGATTACATACGGAGCAGGCAAAGTTTGAATGAAAAGCTAGGGCTGTTCAGTACAGGGCAGAGAAAAAGGAATAAAAAATGCAGAAGTAAAAACCTTTTAGTCTCCTTTAAAATGCTGCTTTTATTTTCCATTGTGTTGGCAGAAAGCAGGGATTTGAAGCTGAGAATTGCCTTTAGGCTGTGCTATCTTCCTCTACTTAGCAGCAGTTAGAACTGCTGGGTTTTTGCATGCATTGGGTGAGAGAGACAAGGACTCCGAATGGTTGAGAAAAGGGAATAAACTAAGTTTGCATTTAACAATAATATGACACCTCTATTGTACCTGTGCAAAATGGGATCTAAACCAATAACTATAGTTTCCTGAAGCTGCACACAAGAACTCAGGGGGATATCCTGAGACTGACTTAATTGTTTGTAACATGATGTGAGATCCTATGATGAAAAGTCATATAACTGCAAAGTCTTAATTTTATGGAGCATTCAGTGGCATTTTCAAGGAAACTGATGTGGGAGTTCACCTGCAATCTGTGTTAAGATTCAGATTGTCCTTGTACAAATCCCCTTGAAGATTTTCTTCAAACTCTTTTTCTCTTTACCTTTCTCTTTCCCTGTTATGGCTGTTGAGCTGTGCAAAGGCAAAAATGGAAAATAATTGCTTTTATAATAAGGGGGAAACCAAGGAGTCTTTCCTCTCTGCTTTCCATTCACCAAAACTACACCTAAAGTCTCTTTTTCAAATTTTACGGAAAATAGAAATTTTAAGATACTGCACTCAGGTCATTTTAAGATCAGATGGAGATGGTTTTACAGTGTTCAGAGATACTTTTCCTCACATTATCATACATGATGTTATTTGGAAGGAGATGAAGAAGGCATCTCATAGCACACCTATTTGAAGTCACAAATGTAACAGGTGCAGTGTGAATTCTTGGAAAACAAAACTTCAAATGAAACCAAAAGCCAAAACATTTGATCACAACAAAAGCACTTTTTTTCTGCAACAAAGTAAAACTGAGTGCCATAAGATACCTTGAGTTGAGAAGTTCATGGACATAAATTACCCATTTTTATGGATAAAAAAACATTCATGGTTTCATTCCATTGGTTTATAAAGCTTCTGCCACTCTGGACATATTTAGGGAAAAATTAAAAAAAAAAAAATTTGAGACTAAGAAGACTGATGTGGCAGTCCAGATTTTGTTTGCTCTGATTCTGGCCATCAGCCAAAATATCAAATGGCAAATGCGGTTTATGGCATTAGGAAGAAATATAACATTAACCTCCTAATGCTCCATATTAAGGATGTGCCCCCTACCATTTGCAGGTTTGAGCCCTTAGGCTCTAGCTGCTGTTTGACAGCAGTAGTGGTTTTTCTTTCTCTTGCCATGTCTACAGACACTATGGAATAAATCCATGAGAGAAACCCCACTCCTAAATGTTAGCAAATAATGGATGGAAAATCATTGCTCATCAGGAGCACTACATGTGGTACTTACGTTAAGCGTAATGTTGGAGTTCAGCTGGATGAGTGCACCAGTTGTAATGAAGAGGCACAAACTCCAAGCAGACTTTGTGTGCTTGACTTTCCTAGCTTTTTTTACCTTCCCTGAAGATGTGTTTCTGTCCCAGATTATAAAGCTTCACCTCAAAGATGCTCCATTCCTATTCCCCTTGTGGCTGAGGCAGGCCCAACAAATTGCAAGCTCTGCACTACCTTGATGAATTTATGCAGATTCCACATTGTGTGGTGTGTGAATTTGGAATATCACACAAATCTCCCAGCTCGATTCTGTAGGGTTTGACGTTGCTTTAATATCATGCTGCATTTTATTTACCATGAAGTCTTTGCTGATATAGCTGCTCTCTCCTCTTGCACTCCCACCAGGTTTCCACAAAGCATGCCCCACTCAGCTGAAGACCAGGACATACAAGATATGTGCATTTTTCCAAGGGTGACACATAATTGTTGTTTTGTTGGGATTTAAGTATTTTCTGTTATGCTCTATTGTGTCTCGAATAGTACTAATTATTTTTCCTTCAGATGTAGCCTGTCCTAGTTTGAAGAGACACTTAGTCTAGCTGTTCATATTCAACATGATTATTGAAAGCAAAAAGTACCATTTGGGATAAGTAGTGATATCAGCTTTGAACTGAGTAAACCCAAAGTTTATGGGAAACTGTCCCATCATCTATCTAGTTTATAAAAAGAGCTGCTTCTTTCCTTCTACCTCACTTTTTCACCATGAGGAATAATAAACATGGTTTAAAGTGGAAAAATATGGGGGGGGAAAATAAGGCGAAAAACTGTGGTTTATTATACAGTAGGTCTTGTGAGTGTTGTTAGAGATAAAATATTAATGTTAGAAAAACATGTTGACATCGTCCTCTAGATGGTGCCTATAGTGGAATGTCATGTCATTGGTATTTTGGTTTATTTGATTTATTTAGTCATGCAGAAAAAGGAATCTTTTTTGGGTTTCAGTATTTCTTAGTAGAAATTAGACAAATACAGATGGAAATACATTTTTGAAAAGGTGCCAGTCAGTGATGTTTGATGAATTTTAAAGAAATAATTATGAAAGAAAAAAGAAGAGAAAAGCGAAAAAGAGAAGAGAAAGGAAAAGGGAAAGAGAAAGAGAAGGAGAAAGAGGAGAATCTCACTGAAATAGCAATGTTGACTTTGCCCAAAGAGGTTTCTTTAAAGTTTTACCATCAAAAGTGCAACATCATTGGTGTTTTAAAAGTGTACTGCTACCCAAAGGCCAACTTGATTTTATTTGATTTCATTTTAATGTGCAATGCATCCTAGTTTTCTTTGTGTTGCTTTGCTTTCAAGTCAAAGCTGGGGATTCAGATGCCCGGTGAGACTGCAGCAGGTCCCAGCCATGCCAGGAAAGAAAACTGTCTCCTGTGAAAATAGGCAGCAACTCCATGAGACAGATTCAGCTACATGCAATTCACAGTTCCTTACATGCCCTGCCAAGAAGGAGGAAAATGAATTGCAATGTAATATTTTTATATCAGGTATCAATTGTTGTTATTTGCAGAATATTTTGCGTTTAGATTACTGCTGTTTTTAAAGGTTTGTTCCTAGTACAGTCCACAAGCCCATGTAGGACAGTTGGCATAGGAAGTGATTCAGTTATGTGGCAAGTGAAACAGGCTGTGCAGATTTGGGTTTTTATTAAAAATGCTGCTAGCATGGTGCTGTTAGGAAAGGATGAGAACATGGGGTCACAGAGGAGAGAAAAGTTGTGTTCTCTGGTGTTGATGGCAAAACTACCATTTGTCTTAAAAATAAATTACAAGAACATTCTTAAAGTTAAAAAAAGAGAAAGCATTCATTTTGCCAGGAATCTCAAAAAAAAGAATGCTTTATGATCACACAATCAACATTTATGTTTTAATAAGAAACTATTTCATGTGCTTTACTTTGTGGGCTGAATTTATTCTAATACATTTCTAAACTAAAATTTCCTAAATTTATTTATAGAAAAGCAGGCTCAAATATAATGAATTTTTTGAATGTAATTTCCTTGCCACTGTAGAAGAAAGTGTATCGATCCATCTCTCGGCTGGGAGAGGAAGAGTGTCCTTTCATCTCAACAAAAGACAATTTGGATGAACATTCCCTGGACAAAAATGTTTAAAAATTATTTCAGGCTTAATAAGGGACAATCTGGATTTGCAAACTTAAAAGTTTTATTTAAATATTTGTCTAGTTTTCTTTTTTAATTTCTTTGGGTTTTTATTTGCCATAAAAATTATTACCTGTGTAGTACATTTTGCTGCTATTGAAAGCCTGTTGGGTCATATCACATAATCAAATCATTATTTGAAATTAAAAATAGGTGTTGAAAGGCAATTTTTAAAATTCTAACACTAAATGCAAAGTTCTTAAAATGAAAAATTTGAAGAGTGAAATTTACAAAAAAAACTTTAATGAAAAATCTAAATTTTTTTTCATACAAATTGGGAGGAAGATAAATAGTACAACATCAATTTCTTGTAAAAAAATGGAAATTCTGATTACCTGTAGGCAAGATAATTTCTGGTTAAATGAATAACATGTTGGTTTCTGTTTGACTAACCTTTGAGGTTTTTCAGTACTAACATGGGAATAATTTATATTCCAGTCCGCATTGCTACAGGAATAGACTCATAGATTACTTGTGTATCCGTAAGTTAGATCCTTGTGAATCTGAGCATAAGGCTTTAGGAAGAGAGTAGATTTTTTAAATGGAAAAGACACCGCATGCATGATATAAGCCCGCGAGCGAAGGCAGCCCAAAGGACAAGTTACTGTTTGCATGTGAATAGGAGCTCAGTGCAATGTTCAGAGTGAAGGCAGGGGCTAAGAATAGTCTGGGAAATAAGAGTGAACATCAGAGTCAAGGTAGACGTGCTCCCAGTGCTTTGCAGAAAATGGCAAAGAGTCTGGATTAGACAGGGAACTGGATAAGAGGATAATGACAAAGGTGAGGATAAACTGAGTATCTTTATAAACCCCCAAGCACTCCCCCTTGCTTCTGTCACATGTGGAGGAGTCTGTTTGACTTCCTTGATGGGGAATTTGGAAGTTTTCATCATAGGATGGTGGGATTGATCTTCTGGCTGTCAGGAGACCATGGCTTTCTCCTCCCTTTTCCAGGGAGAGTTCCCCATCTCTGCCTCTAGACAAGGGGATGTTCCACTGAACTGCCTTCCCATCGTTTATGTCCATGGGTTATGAAAGAGCTGGCTTGGATCCCTGTGCCACTACTCCAATTAACAGCATGGTAGTGTCTGATGCCACTTTAGTTAGAGGCTTGTAGAAAGAATGAGCTAGCTTTTTATTCAGCTATAAAAGATACCTGCCAAGGAGAGATTATGGTAGAAAGAGAAGATAGGGAGAGAGAAGAAACCAGAGCCTAACCTTAACATGACTGGTGATGACTTGCTGAGCTTTGATGATTACCCCTGAAGAAGGGACAGATACTCAAGCTGCCTGTTGATCAGCTCTTCAGTGGTTCAGAGATCTTCTGATGTGTCTGTCATGGTTTGAACTCATGCCCTGAGACCTAGGCAACTGGGTAAGCTGGCCTGCCTTGAAAGATGAGGAAAAGCCCAGAGTGACACCCCTGGAAAGTGCTGCTTCATCAGATCGATCGATTCAAAGATGACTAGGTTGTGTAGTTGTATGCAGTTTAAACATTTGTGCAGGGAGTCCACCCGTGCCGAGTATTATTGACAGCTACAGATCAATGCTAATTTTTGATCATTTTCAACCTACAAAGACCTCTTGACCCTGTTGCCACCTTAGGGGCACTTCAAGTAGTCAAAAGCAATCACAGTAGGCGGTGTAAAATCATCAGACCCTTCAAGGCTGTACAGCCTTGCTCATGCCTGGGAGGAGGACCAAGAGGTAGCAAAGAAGGCAGGCACCTTGCATTATGGATGCCACTGTCTTTGAACGGCATGAAAGACTATGCTAATTTGTTTCCAGACTTTTAAGTGACTTCTGTGTTCATGAATTAAAAAATAAACAAACAAAAAAGGCAATCTGAAGCAAATCTTGACAGATACATTATTCATGATTCATGTTCTCTCATTTTATGTTTTGAAAAATGTGTTAAAACAAGGTTTTATTTTAAATAACTTTTATCCTAATTTACAGTTAGAAAAGTGGAATTAGTGGAGGAGTGTATTTGTTGCTGTTAAGAGCTTGTGCTGCCACTGGCAGCATGTGAAGCATTTTACACAGCAAAACCAAAGATCCTGCTGGAAGTAGTGATAGTGCCACCAGAGCTGCACCAGGAGAGGAGACCAGGCTGCCAGAAGCAAGGACTGTGTCAAAGGCTGGGCTCTGGGCTACAGAGTGTGATCAGGTCACAGTGGCTTGTCACAACCTCCGTCCTCCCTCAGGTGTCCATTTCTATAAGTGTTTACATGGAAAGAATGAAAGGGCCATAGAGGAGGAATGTGAGACTGCACACACTTAAATGTTTGCTGGATTATTCTTAATTTAATGACTGATGGAGTGAGAATGCTTCACAGTTGGAGGCAGGAGGGCATGGGCTTGTAGTCCATTGGATTTCATGGTCAGTCAGTCCATGAACATCTTAATGTTCACATTAAAATTTTATTTTGTTGGTTTTCTTTTAATGGTGAATGAAATCTGGACTGTTAACATGTGTAAACATGGGATATATGAGTTTATGGCTTTGCAGAAGAAGACTGGGAGAATATTCCAGACAATGATTTTGTTCCCGCACTGTTTAAGGCTGTGTCGTTGTCCTCTGAAGCCAAAGTTACAGTGCTATCAGCGCAAGGTGTATTTTGTAATTTATATTTGACCATTCCAGCAGGACAGTATTTCTAGGCTGAAAATGTCATGGGAGGACATAAAGTGATTCTTAAAATGAATCACCGAGTCTGCCATCCATCCTCTTTTCAGCATCAGCCTTTGAGCTGAGCAAATTCACAACTGGCAATGGCAGCAGTGCAGGGGGAGAAAGCGTGGCTCTGTATTCTGGGAGTACATCCCCTGAGCTTACTTCAAAACCAAACAAAACAAAAATACATGTAAACCGTTTGCTCTTCAAGAAGTATCTGTAGGAGCCAGGGATAAAAGTCATCCCTGGAAGGAATGGTTTAGCAGTCTCCAGAGAACATGATGAACTGCAGGCAAGGAAATCCCTCTATCCTTGTTTCATTTCAAAGTGTAGTGAGGGTTGTAAATAATTAAATCTTGGGGTTTAGTGGGAAAATGGTAGAGGGTGATGAAAAATATGCTGGTTTTCTGTTTAGAAAAAACAGAAATCTAGTGTTTTGTAGCACTGCTGTCACAAGAAGCCACTCGATGATGCAGCTCATTAAAAAGCAGAGCCATTGCTTTTTGTCTGATGTTTTTAATAATGTGTTTGTACCTTCAGAGTGCCTCTGTGTAGCAGTTCAGGGGCAATAATTTAATGCTGTGTTCTCCCTTCCTCCCATCCCCACCCCCGAACCACGGAGTGTAAATTTTAGGCTTTTAAAAGTTCTGTTTTGAAAACCTAATAGATAACTGTCCTCATAAAAACTATTAATAAAGACTACATCCAATTGTAAAGCTAATTTTAATCATGTTTTGTGCCAACATAATTTCTGATGCCAGATTTTTATGCTAAGCATGAGCCTCGATTTAAACGTGGTTCTTTAACCTGCAGTTCATAATTTTGCGGTCGGCTGTATAGGTTTTTTGGCTATGGCAGTTTAAACGCTTCCACTTTCAAGGATCTAAGCCATAAATGTTTATTAAAAGAATCTATAATGAAATCAGGTTTGTTATTTTTTTAATGGCTGCCTTGAGTATGTTGGATGACTGAACGCACGTTGTTAATCATTAAGTACTCATGTTACAAAAAGTGTTTGATAGTATTGCCATCTAGGGGCTGAACGAAATTCTCCATACCGAAATAAACTGTAATTGAACAGGTGCTGCTATTGATAATATACATATGTTTTTGCTTTATAGCCCACATGCTTTCCATGTTTCTTATGACAAAAGATATCTCTAAATATCCCATGGCAGCCAGAGCTTTTTTATATATAATCTGTTCGAAGTGATTGCTATTTGCATTTCAGCTTATGCTTTTTTGGCAGTGATGACTGGGAATTCCTAACAAAGAATTATACTTTTTTGCATTATTAATCTTGCTAGTGTTTGCCCTGTTTAACAGAAAAAAGGAATCATTTATCAGAAAAGTATGTTTATAATCTGTACTTGTGGCATCTTCAGATTTAATATTCATAATGGTCATTCAAATGCTGTGCTATATTTATCTAAAAGACTAACTCATTGTTTTGAGGAAATAACTATTTAAATATTTATGATCTAACTTTTAATATTTTAAAAAAGAAATTAATATTTCTTTAAAATTTGTTTCTGAGTCTGATAGCTTAACAAATGTTTAAATATTAAACAATTGAAAATGTTAGCATTTAACAACTTAATACGACTTACTGACACAGGGAAATTGACTTCAGCTTGTTCTATCACATGAACGCAACTGAATTCCTGCACTCCCTTTCTTGTGGTCTATATAATTCATGCCAAAGTACAGCTAAAAATGAGATTAAATATATCAGTGATCAGCTGAACTCCTTTTTTCTTTGCTCCTCTGATCAGACACATCTGCACAGTCTCCTACTAAAACATGTTACTCCTGTTCTTTTGTTGGTCACTGTGCCTTTTGTGACTGTTCAAAATAATTCCACCTTCCTGCCTAGATCAGACTTTGTGCTGAGGCTCTCTTTGCCTGAGCAGTGTCAGGTCTGTGTCAGATGCTGTTTGGGGTGCGCTGGGACTCCAGTGGCTGCTCCTGGCCATGGCTGATGTCCATCAGCCTGCATCCCCACCATACCCCTCTGCTGGGCTGTGCTCTGGTGTGGGAGCAGGTCAGCCCCGGTCCTTGCAGCCCTGGCTGAGCCTGGTGGGATTCACAAACTGTTTATCCAGATTACAATGCCCTAAGTAGCTTGAACAGGACAGCATGCTTCTGAAATCTCACATGTACACACAAGATGGATAAGATTTCTGTAGAGCCAGGAATCACTCATGTACCACAGATTTTTACATGCTTGAGTCCAATTCCAGGAGGCCTCATTCTCACTGAGCAAGCTCAGACACATGCTGAATGAACTGTAAGTTGTGTCCTAGCTGAGATTCAGTCTGTGGAGGAATCCCAAGGAATTAGCTCCAAAGGCTCCACCAGAATGATAGATAGTATTTTTAAACCCTAATTTCTTTTTGAGGTTCAAGCATAAAAAACCCCCCAAAAAAATCCTGGTAACCAGATGAGGTATTCTGCAAAGCAGTCAGAAGTGACCCAGAGCTGAGGCCTCATTTTCCAAGTGACATAAACCACAGATGCTGATTACTTTTTTAACTAACTCAAACATCTGTATTCTTGCTTCAGGGAACAAAGCATCAGGCTCATTTATTTGGATTGAAACCTTTCACAACATATCATATTCATGTCGTAGCTGTAAACAACGCCGGGCAGGTTTCAAGCCCCTGGACATCTGTGCGAACTTTGGAAGCTTCACCCAGTGGCCTGAGCGACTTCACTGTGGAAAAGAAAGAAAATGGCAGGGCTCTGCTGCTGAAATGGTCAGAGCCCTCCCAACCCAACGGTGTGATTAAGGTAATACTCATCTTGACAGTTCACTTGATTAAAAAAGAGAAGGGAAATGCTGAATATCAAATTAAAACATTTTTTGCTGAAAAAGACTCAACTGTATGCATTATAGTTTAAAATAAGATGTAAGTCCTATGTAAGCACAAGACACTCTGTGAGTTCTCTATGCTTGTCACTTTATTAAAATGAATATTAACATCCTTGTGCTACTCTGTGACTGTAAATTTTCATTTACACTGAACCAAATTGTTCATTTAATGCATAGAAAGCTGCACATGAAACCTCATAATCTTACTTGTTGTACACTGAACATCACCAAAATGTGTTTCTAGAAAACCTGGTTTTGATAGAATGTTGTTCTGAAATTTGAGACTTCTTTTAGCTCAGTGGTTTCAACTGAGTGTAAACCTTTACCTGCAAGGTTTGCAACTACAGAGGTTTATTTGGAGGTTTTTTTCCTTAAGTGATTTTCTTTAGAGCTAGTCCGTGAGAAGCTTTCTGCTGGCCTGTGAGAGCCTCGCAATGAAACTTGATAACAATCAAATATAATGAAAACTGTCACTAAGTGATTTATTACTGCATTCAAAATGAAGAAATCATGAAAATTGGATCAAAACATTCCTTTTGTATCAGTGATCTGATTGTTACTAGCAAGGAAGTAAGTTTCTGAATCATTGGCTAATAGTCCTTACCCTATTGCAAAGATTAAGGATCTCATCTACTGGTTATTGACAAAAATTGTTTTGTTTTGTTTTCCTTTTATCCTGGCTTCTGTCCTTCCTTCCCTGCCTGCCTTTCTTTCTTTTTCTTTCTTAATTCACCAGATGTACAATGTTTTCAGCGATGACCACCTGGAGTACAGTGGTTTATCTCGCCAGTTCCTGTTCCGGCGCCTCGAGCCGTACACCCTGTACACCCTCATGCTGGAGGCGTGCAATGCAGCAGGCTGCACTCGCTCTCCACCCCAGCCAGTCTGGACAGATGAAGCTCCCCCAGTGTCCCAAATGGCACCTGTAATCCAGGCAGTGAATGCCACCAACATTGAACTGAGCTGGTTGCAGCCAGTTAATCCGAATGGAAAAATAATTCGCTATGAAGTTATTCACAGACGCACAGAAGAGAATGTTGTGGGGCACGGAGCAACAACAGAAGATGAGAAAATTGTTTTCACAGAATATAACACTGAAAGTAATACATTCACATATAATGATAAAGGTTTGCAGCCATGGACAAGATATGAATATAAAATACGCACCTGGAATGCAGCAGGCTATGCTGACAGCTCCTGGACAGTGGCAAAGACTAGTCAAACTGCCCCAAAAAGTCTTGCTGTCCCCAGGTTATCCGTGGTGTCGGCCAACCCCCATAATGTGCTCATATCCTGGAGGCCTCCGGCACAGCCCAATGGCATTCTGCAGTCATACAGGCTGCTGAAGAATGATGTTCTCTATCCTTTCAGCTTCGACGCTGCTACTCTCAGCTATGTGGATGAGGACTTGCTGCCCTACATGGTGTACAGCTATGCAGTGGTTGCCTGTACCATGGGGGGCTGCTCTACCAGTGAGCCAGCTGCAATACGGACACTGGAAGCAGCTCCTGCCTTGGTGGAGCCCCCATCTCTGCGGGCTGTCAGTGCCACTCAAATCAGTGCATCCTGGGCACCTCCCCAAATACAAAATGGAGATATCACCAAGTACATATTGAAATTAGGCAATGAAGAGTATTATCCTGGCAAAAGTTTGCAAATGTTGGTTTCTAACCTGCAGCCTTACACGCAGTACGATTTTGCACTGGTCGCCTGTACTGCTGGGGGCTGCACCTCTAGCACGTCTCAGTCTGTGATGACCATGGAGGCTCCACCATTAAATATGGAAGCTCCCAGGCTGCTGGTCATGGGCTCAGAGTCAATTGAAATCACATGGAAACTCCCAGATAAGCCCAATGGCAAAATCACAAGCTATGACCTAAGGAGGGATGGTGTACTTGTGTACTCTGGTCTGGAAACTCGGTATCTTGATTTCACCCTAACGCCAGGCATGGAGTACAGCTACACTGTCACAGCAAATAACAGCCAGGGCAGCGTGACCAGTCCCTCAGCTCGGATAAAAACCAACCCCTCTGCTCCATCTGGGATGTTGCCTCCTAGGCTGCAGGCATGGTCTTCCAGTGAGATTTTGGTGGCCTGGGATCCTCCTATCAAAGTAAACGGTGACATTAGAAACTACACAGTCTCAGTCCACAAGCCTGGCGAAACAGGAAAGAAGAGTTTTGACTTTGATGCTTCTCATGTTTCCTTTCTGAGACGGTCATACATAGTGGCACAGCTACAGCCCTACTGCAGGTAAGTATGGAAGAACTCATTTGTTGAATAAATGCTGTGGGGTGGGGCAGTGGGCTGGCAGACAACTCAGCCATCTTGCTTAAACAGATAGTCAGACCCATGGGGTTGTTTGCTAAAAAGCAAATAATAAAACAAGGATTTGTTTTCCTTTAAATGTATAGTAACACCAGCTTTATATCATCTTAGCGAAGTACATAGTGTTGACTTAGGTTGTAATTAATAGAAGGGGTAATTCAGCACTCTGCTATAGACTCCGAAACCTGTGATCTTGTACTGGTTTATCTTTCACATGGTGTCTGCTGTTGAGAATAAATAGGGCTTTAGTTGACAACATTCGGGGTGGGGAGACCAAAGTTGTAGTAGCTGGCCCATTCACAGTGTAGTTGAGTTGATATTAATGGGGTCACACCAGGAACATGGTTGAACCCTTGAGCTGGAAACGAGTGACTTGTGATTAAGTGAAAGCTAAAACTTAAGGGAGGGCACCAGACTCTCCTGCAGAAGCACACTTGATACTGAAGTAGTATCTTCCTCACTAATTCTTGATTATTCACCTGACCTTTCCTTATGTATTTGTGTAGGCATAATTTGTGTGTGTTACATGGTTGATAAGTTTGTCTACTATTTACATATAACTAATCTAAATCCAAAGAGAGTAATAGAGTGGAGTTCTACAGCTCTCAAATGACATCCAAATCATCTCTTACAATGAATCATCATTTTGATTTATATCATCAAAATCAAAATGATTTTGATCACTTGACTCCTGCAGATGTTAACTGTGCTCTGAAAAAACCCAAACCACACCCAAAGAATACCCCAGAAGACAGTGTTCTTCCTCTTTGCTGTATAAAGCACAGCACATAATCTGTGTGTTCATACAAACTGTGTTCCTATATAAAATTTCCAAAGACCAGGGGAAATTGAGAAATCTGCCAGATCTCACGCACAGTTTATATTTGTATCTGCAGCGTTTTAATCACCTTTCTCCTGCTTTGCGTTCCCGAAGGTACGAAGTCCAGCTCCAAGCCTGCACGGAGCTGGGCTGTGCCTCCAGTGAGTGGGCATCGGCACAGACGCTGGAGGCGCCGCCGGCAGTGCAGCCGGCCCCTCTCATTGAAATACAAACAGCCGGCGGCTTCCAGTCGACTGCTTCCATCCTGTGGACCGGCCCCAAGCAGCCAAACGGGAAGATTTTGTACTATGAACTTTACAGGAGGCGAACAACTCAAGCTCACATAAATTTAGACCTCTCACTTGTTTACAATGGTTCGTCAACCTCCTTCAAAGACGAGAAGTTGCTGCCTTACACAGAGTACGAATATCAGGTGGGAATTGAAGCTATTTAGCAGCTCTGATTATGATTTCAGTACACTTTGAGAGCCTTACTTTACACTTACAATGAACATACACATCTCAGTTCTAATGTTAATAGCATTGTGAAACCTGAATGTTTATTGTGAATGTATTTTAAGGAGTTGAGAAGCTGAAAATAATTTCATACAAGAAATACATTCATTCAGCATTTGTTTTTCTTTAGCTTAGTGGTAGGTGCCTGTGTATCTTAAATGTTTTTGTACCCTCCAGAGCCTCAGCAAGTCCCTGTTAAGGGAAATTCTAGTTCTTAGAAGGCAGCCTTTTTTTATTACTCTTTTTTTCTTTCTCCATCCTCCCCCAATCTACTGTGAATTAATTTTTAATTTATGATCTTAGAGCAGTTTACACTAAGAGGGACTGGGGTTGTTTTCTCTTTAAATCAGTCATTAGAATAACAAGCACATTTTTTGAGAGGTTCAAAAGTGAATTTGCTGTTGATGGTTGGTGTTATTTCTCATTTTGTTTCATATATACCTGAAGCAGTGCATTCCATGTCTTGAGCTAGGTGGTGCAATCTTTCTTTTACAGGCTCATTTGCTTTATAGGATCACAAGATCATTCAGGTTGGAAGGGCTCTCAGGAGGCCAGCCAGCCCAACTTTCTGCCTGGGTCAGTAAAGAGGTCAGATGAGGTTTTGCAGGGCTCTATCCAGATGCATCTTGAAAACCTTTGGGGAGGAGACTGCAACCTTACAGACAGTCTGCTCCATTGCCTGGCTGTCCTCATTGCAAAAAAGGGTTTTTGTTTTGTTCAGCCTGAACCTTTTTTGCTTGAACTTATACCTGTTTTCTCTTGTCCCCTCCCACCACATACTATAGTAAAGAAACAGGCTCCACCCTCTCATTAGCCTGTGGGTAGGTGCTGGGGGGCCACAATCAGGTCCCACCGAAGCCATCTCTTCCTCAGGCTGAACAAACCCAAGTCCCACAGCTTCTCCTTATAGGCAAATTTTTCCAACCCCCTGATTACCTTGGTGGCCTTCCACTGAACTTGCTCCAATTTATCAATATCTTTCTCGTATTTGGGGGCCAAAACAAAACAGACACTAAATAAAGGCAGGTAATCACTTCTTTAATTGTCTGACTGTGCTTTTGCTAAATGGCTCAGGCTGTTGGCCATCTTTGCTGCCAAATTACCCTGCTGGCTTGTATTCAACTTTCTATCTACTAAGACCTTTAGGTCCTTTCAAGCAGAGGTGCTCACTAGTTGGTCAGTAATGCTGACCCTGTGAGGGTGCAAGAAGTTATTTCTCCCCAGGAGCAGGACTTTGCATCTGTCTTGCTGAAATTCCCATTCTCCAAGCCCTTCTGACTGGCAGATCTGCCCTTCAGCATATCACCTGGTCCCTCCAGTTTGGTGTCATCTGCAAGTTTGATGAGAGCACACTGTGTAGATCAGGTTCTTTGACAGCTCTGCTCCACTGCTGTTGCTTTTTCATTTTTAGTAGCCAGAAACCATGAAGAATTAAACCTAAAATCTTGCTTTATCACATTATTCTGTCCAGCTGCTGTATGTATCTGTGTCATAGACTCATCAAGTCGTGCAGTTTGGAAGGGACATCCAGAAGGCATCTAGCCTAACTCCCTGCTTGAAGCAGGTCCAGATAGAGCAGGCTCTCAGGGCTATGTCCAGCTGAGTTTTGGATCAAGTCCTCCCTCCTTGCAGATGCAAGGATGGAGACTGTACAGCCTGTGTCGGCCGAACTATTGTTAGACCAGATTTCCTTTCTGCTTTAGTCAGGATCTGTGAGGAATGAGAATTCAAGTGCAGATGGGGCTGAGTAGACAGCAAGCATTGGTAGCAGACTCAAACCATACTTTTTAGGAATCTTTCTTAGATGAAGTAAAGCTCTCCAAGCTGTATGTTGTAGGTATTGGCTGTGTGATGTTCTCAGCTGGACTAACTTTTAATTATCTCAGTCAGAAGCTGTTTTTTGGGAAGTTGATACCACAGAGACTTTCTTCAGCCAACATTTTTAATGACTTATCAGTGAAAAATAAAAAAAAAAAGAAGCCTCTTGATCGGATTCCTGTGCTTTACTGTGCTGTATTCAAGACTTAGCTTTTTATCTTGGTTCTGCTCCATAACCAGGCTGAGCTTTTGATTGGAACTCTAAATCATTTTTGGTTTTTTTCACCAGTGGCCATTTATTTCACCATGAGAGGTTTTTCAATGCATCTGTTTGTCTTCTGCTGAAGTCACTTGCAGCAGTCCTCTGGGATCTACTCTGAGCCTCTCCATTGTTGACAATTTATATCTTGCCTGTGAGACAAGTTATTCATAAGTGTAGGGCTTGGCTTTTGCTATTATGCTGATGAAACCCAGATTTATATTTCACTTAAGCTGGATATTGATTCTCCTGTCTCTGCATTTGAGGCTTGTTTGCTGGACATAAAACTTTAAATGCATCTGAATTTCCTCCAGCAGAATGCAGATAAAATCAAAGTGCTGTGATGGGACTCTCTCCGGCATTTTTGGAGATACTGAGATTTAGTTCAATGCTCTAATAGCTTCTTTGGACCTGAAACCAGGACTTTTGAATATGGGGGTTTTTTGAGAGTTTTTTTCATTGGGTTTGTTGGTTTGTTTTGTTGTTTTTTGTTTGTTTTCCTGGAAACTTCAGCTGAATACTAGGTTTTATAAAATTAGGTGCAAAATTTGCACTTCCAGAAATGATGAAGTGAGTTTAGAAGCTCGTGATGACAAAAGGGACTATGGCCCTGAAATGCTTGATCACTATTCTTCAAGGAAGCCTATTTATACTTTAAGGGCCAGCATCTACATGAGCATATCAGCACCTACTAGGTTTCAGTGGGTTTTTACATGTCATACAGTGCCTACTGTTCCGTACTCCAAAACACTTAGATCTTCAAAATTCCCTCTGTTGGTCTAGTTGCACATTTAGATATTTGCATTTTCTAGAGCAACTTCTAGGTATTTGTTGGAATTCTGCCTGATATCCCCAACTCTATTAAATATGTGCTATTGCATCATCTCCTGAAACCCCCCCTGACTTAAACAAACATTACAACTCATGATGCCTAATGAGTTTGCAAGTGCAATCCTTTGATTCCTTGAATATTTCTGAAGCAGAATGTGTAAGCCCTCCTCAGGAATCACTGAAAGACGTGTGCAGTGCTACCATCTAGCAGCCTATAGAGCCAAACCTGCTTTTCTCAGCTAAGGAAAGGCCCTTCCGAGCAGAGACTTTGTGGCATTTAGAGCAAAGCAGAGCTGTCACAGTATGGTGTGATTTCCATGCAAATGCAGTATCACTCCTCCACGATTGCACTTAGTTGTGTTCTTAAAACTGCTTCTTTAGATTAATGGCTTAATGTCTTCCTGGTTTAGGACACATCCTTATTTCTATTTGGCAGGCACAGAACATGTAAAAGACCGAAGATTACAATTGTCCCTTTTCAGAAAGGTTTATGGCTCCCTGCAGAGGTTTATTCTCCAAGAGGACTGTTCAATGCACCAAATAGGGTCTGCAGTGCTGGAGCTGCCTGCCTCTGACCACTGTTGGAGGCACAGCATCCCTCCTGTGTGTGGAGTCCTTCTCAGCCTCCTGTTGCTGCAGCCAAGTGAAGGGTCTAGGAAATACCCTGAGACACACCAGGGTAAATATGTATTGGGTCCTCTCAAAGAGAAAACAAATCATATTTTGACTTTGTAGAGGTAAAGAGAAAAAAAATGGGTGCAAAGTCATGAAGATTAAGGAAGGACCAACTACATGGGGTGTAGAATATGTTAGCCCTATTGGTCACTTTCCAGTGCCAGGAAGGACACTTGGTTTACCAGCCTATCTGTCAAATTGTTGGCTGAGCTCCAGTTTGTGCTGCTTAGTTACTGACAAACAGGTCAGTGACTTCTGCAGTTTAAAATGGGGTAAAACTGGTTTTCCAACTGACCAGTGATGGATTGTCACCCATGTGTAGTATCCCTCATATCTGGCTCGTCTTCATTGTTTTAATTCCCCATTTCTTCCCATCTCTCTGACAGAAAGATGCACTGCAAAGCAGAGACATTAAAAAAAGAAAGAGTTCTTTCTTCCATTCCCTGCTTGTTATTTTGTTTGTAAGATTGTTTGTTCTTACAAGGTTTCTGCTTCCAGTTAAAGAGATTTTCTCATACTACATCTGCATTAGACTACCAAGCTTGACCTCAGGTTCTGAAAAGTAAAGCAGACATAACTATGTTGTTTCACTGATGCAATGATGATACCTACCTGAAATATCCTTTTGCAGAATGAGATACTTCCTTTCCCCTAGTAGAAGGCACACAATAGGGAAAAGGGCCATTTGAAACCATGTAATTTTACTCAGTAAGCCCCACCTCAGGCAGTATGTTTCTCTTGTCAACACAGTCTTAAATTCAGGTGTGTTGATGCAACAAAAGCTTGTTTTTTTACAAAAGCTTGATTTTTTTTTCATTAAATTACATACAGATATTAGACTGTATTTGTTGGCATCCAGATTTACCAGTGAGACTCTTCGAGCACCACTCTTGCAAGACCTCAGTAAATTGTGATTCTGACATATTCAAAACCATGGCAAGCTATCCTTTAAAAAGACATTAGTGTGAGTACCAGGGGAAAGTATACTCCAGGGCTCTAGATGGCTTGATATGATTTCCTTGATTGTATCTTTTTATTTATGAGGCATAATTTATGACTGCTGAAAAGCAAACTAAAATGAGTGATGACTAACTACAGCCAAAGTAATAAATCAGAAGCAAAGAAAGAAGTGGTGATTTTGATCGAATCTATTGAATTAGCTGTTGCCCTTAGCCATTACAGGTATTGGAAAGACCTTTTAATATCTGCTTATCTCTCTCATGGGAACTTGGTAACTATCTCATTATATACCCATAGGAAACAAATGATTTAATTTTCTATCTTTTAGAGTTAAACCTTTTTACATCTCTCATTAATTACGGACATTATACTATGTCATATGGAATGAGCTTCCTTTAAAATTTAGTAATTTTGTTTAAGTCCCAAAGTTTTTGCCTATTGTCTTTGCCTTCTCCAGAATGGGTTTAGTACTTTTATTATTAGCATTTGAACAGTGGAGATGAATAGCAATGTTAAGAGGCTCTAATTATCACAGTGCTGGAAGCCTGGACCTGAAATCTATCCCATTATATGTTTATGACCTCCATAAGGAGACTAACAATGTTGAAGAGGGAAAAGTTTGGATCTGAGAAGGAGCAATCAGAAAGCACACATTTGATTACTACCTTCTCTTACCCCTGCTCATGAATGGATGTGTTACTTTCTTTCTCTTGCCTTTGCTCTGTCTACCATAAACTGTGCCTACTTTTTAAACTTCCTGCTTTTCTAATACCTGCCTGACACTGAAGTGCCCAGATGTGAATACATTACCCCAATGCTGAATGCAAGATTTCGGTAGACATGCTCTGTGCTCTGAGCTCTGCTGGCATCACATCAGTAACTCCAAATTAGCCAGCCAGTACAGCAGTCAGTTCACAAAGACTTGTGAAGGATGCTGCAATTGATGGTGAGAGGGAGGTCCTTTGGTTTTCTCTAATTTCAACCAAGATTGTAGTCTCTTCAGTTTTCTTGAATATTGCTGTTTGAATGTAACCAAAAACTGGGGGCTGTGTTTCTGAATTTACTGATGTCAGATCTTATATGACCCTAAAATATCTTGCTATCTTGGAAAAGAATTATTCTTTGAAAACTCTGCATTTATGTAAGTGCAGGGTTAGAAATGGAACAAATCTGAATCAAGAAATCCAAAGCAAAGTTTCAAAGTAGTGCTGGGTCTTTGAGGTCTCCATGAAACAGCTTCAGAAAGAGAGGAGCGGTACAAACCACTCTGCTACAGTTTGTCTCTCCCAGCATGTGCCAAGCAGTGCCAGCATTTAGTCCTTTTTGGAAAGACCAGAAGCCACGGGTGTGTGAAGTCTTTGCTTGCCATAAGAGCAGAAATCCAAGTTGTACCTGACTCTTACACACAGAAGTAGAGTTACATGCACGTGTAAAAGGGCTGGCTTGATCTGACCTTGTGGTTCCCCAGAACCTATAGCCCTACATAACTGCCCTACAGCTCTGAGCACTGCTCAAAGCCCAGGAGAGGTAGTGACTTACAAATGAGGCTTTTTCTAAGGCAAAAGGTTGTTTTCTGAGTGCCTGCAGGAACTTGGTGCCAGCTGCTGACACATTCAGAGCTGAGATCTTGTCTCTCAGAGAAGCACCTGTGATGGACCACAGACTAAGCACAGTGTGAAGCAGCACAAGGCACAGTGCCTCTTGGAGGGAGCCAGAAGCCGCTGCTGGTTGGTAATCAGCTCTTTGGCTTGCTCTCTTGCAAACAGGAGGGGTGAGAAGCATCTGGCCTCCATGCTATGCAGAGTATCCCAGCTCTTCCTGAGCTGGAAAGTCAGGAGCAGCTCAGGACTGCTGCCTTCATTGAGGCGAGCTGCCCCCAGCACCCTTCTGCCCAGCAAGATCTCTCCAATAAGGGAGAGTTTCACATTCTCCATGGGCTTTTGGCTGCTTGAGGGTCCCCTTTGCAGGACTTTGAGTTCAAAGATTCCTTGCTACAGATTTGGGGTTTCAAGAGTGTTGCAGCAGATGAGTATGTGTGGTTCAGGCATGGAAGTCATCTCACAGGCTTCTTCCACTGTCAGCATCTACAGTAACATGATTTTTGTGTATCTGTACCCCAGGTGATTTTGGTCCCCTTGTTTCTGCCCTTATGGGTTGTTAGCTCTACTAAGCCTGAACAGGTTCACCGTGTTAAGGTGACTCTCTTCTCAGAACTTCTCATCCTATTCCTCATAGATTTTGCCCCTTCTTGCTGTGCCAATGAACCTTGAGGTTGTCCTGTGATCATTTTGAGTGACTGATCACAGGTTTCTTCCAGGAGCAGAGATCTGTGAAGGCTCAATTTATGATGGAAAAAACCAAGCTTAGTTATCTGTAACTGGAATTCTTCAGTCCTCTGAATATACGGTCTCCAGAGAGTTTTCCCCCCTCTCTTCTCTCTCTGGCTCCACTTCAAAGTGCAGTCTGAGCCAGGGGCCAGCAGATTGATAAAACATTAATTAGTAACCCTTCGTAGCTGATTTCAGAGCCCTCTCCTGGTTTTTTTGGGACAGTGCAGCAATTAACAACAACACATCTTTTGGCAGGGTGCTGAGCCATGCACCATGATGTCAGACTTAATGCTTGTCGAGGCAGAATATTCAGAAAGTCAAGATAGAAGAAACTTTTCTCGGCTTTCTGCTGTCTATGTTTTGTCATTCAATACATCCCTAAGATGTGATTGCTTCTTGTTTGCCCCGTGTTCCTGTATTGTCTTTCATAATTCTAAGAAGATAATACTGCTGCCTATTACGCTCTTTTTATTTCTCTATTAATGAGGTTGAATATTTTCGGCGTTGATTATATCACAATTTATAAAGTTTTTTTTTACCTCAAACAGCTTTTTACAAAAGTCTAAATCATGAAATTTCAGTTTAACCAGGCTAGCCAGCCAACAGCTTCTATCCATGACTTTTTAGTGGTGACTTTTTGAGAAGCCATGAGCTCTGATTTTAAAGACACTGCTCATTGTGGATATTGTTGCCATGCTGCCCCATTTTTTCCTGCAAAGAAGTGGCTAAACATCAGTATTTCCATCAGTTCTGGGGATTTACTGCCCCGGGTTTCCAAACACTGACCAGGATTTACTTGGACAGCAATTCTCACAGGGAAATATTTGTATAACCATCCATCCTTTTACAGATGGTTGAGCAGAAACAAAAGGAGTTAAGGGAATCCAGCTAAGGTCAGTGTAAATCTGGAATTTAGATCCTCAGAAGTCCTGTTTAGCTGTCACAGCTGTCTCAGAAACTGGCGTTACAGACTCACAGACACCGAGGAGGTTTCTGCTGGACGCATGTCTTGGCAGGGCTGAGTAGCTGGTGTCTGTCTAGAAGGCAGGCTCAGAGCATGTCTGTCTGTCAGGCCCACACAAATGTGGCCGTGACCTCAGCCTTTTTTTCCAGAGAGACAGGCATGTGGCAGCATGGTGTGGACATCAACTTCCCCTCAACCTCTGTAGGGAAGTGCTGGGCTGGGGAATCATGTCTGCTCCTGCTTGCTCCTCCTCTGCCCAGTCAACTTTGGTTTAACTGTGTTCATGCAAAATGAAACAGCTTCAAAGGGATCACTGGGAGCATCCCAAGAACAGAGATGGGTCATCCACTCGGGCATTCCCACTCCAGAGGGCAGCAGGCCCAACTGCCTCTGTTGGAGCATGTGATTGAACCTCAGTTACCTGACTCCTGAAGGAGTCCTTTAACCACTTGGCTGTAGTATGGAAGGGGATGAGCGTAGAGTCACAGAACCACAGAATCTCCTGAGTTGGAAGGGAATCACAAGGATCATCGAAGTCCAACTCCTGGACCTGCACAGGACACCCCAAGAGTCACATCATGCACCTGAGCGTTGTCCAAATCCTCCTTGAGCTCTGCCAGGCTTGGTGCTGTGACCATTTTCTTGGGGAGCCTGTTCCAGTGCCCAACCACCCTCTGAGTGAAGAACCTTTTCCTGGTATCCAACCTAAAGCTCCCCTGACACCGCTTCATTCCCTCGGGTCCTGCCACTGGTCACCAGAGAGCAGAGATTGGTGCCTGTCCCTTCACTGCCCCTTATGAGGAAGCTGCAGGCCATGGTGAGGTGTCCCCTCAGTCTCCTCCAGGCTGCACTGGATTGGAATTGTTTTTACAAGATTATTATTAGAACCCCAGGCCACACTAATGACCTCAGACCTGGTGATGAGGTGACAATAAACTGCAGTGTGTGAGGACAACACCATCAGCTCAGGAAGATGCTTTGAAGGTTTCTCAAGTACAAGAGGCCTTGCTACATTGTTCTCACCGAAGGAAGGAGATGAAAGTGCATCAGGAGCCAGTTAAGGAGTATATGCATGTCATTGTCACCTCCCTGCTCACACAAGCAGGACGTCCCTTCATCAGTCGGGCTCCCAACCCACAACTGTGGTATCTGATACAGGGCACTGCAACAGAGGAGAGGGAAGGCGGCAGTGCTTCTCCAAAAACATTGCTGTTGCTTTTCTTCTGGTTTCAGCCCATTCCCAGGCTAAAAGCAACCACACACTCATATGCACATCATGTTCCCATTATTTTGTCCACAGTTTTCAGGACAGGATATGTCTTCATTTCTATTTAAGCAATTCAAAACTGCTGGCACCCAGTGATGAAGTTCTGGATGCAGCTGTGGAAGCGGAAATTGGCACTGGGACAAATGATGGCCTCCCCACTGTCATTCTTTCTTTCATTCTTTATCCTTCTTTCTCTCTGTTTTTCCCAGGGGTGACTGGGCTGCTGTGACAGTAGAAACATTCAGGAATTCCAAGCCTTCTGTTTTGCTCTTTTACTTCCTCCGAAATGCACATTAGTCCTGCGCAAAATACAAGAGCAAATGAGATAATGGGGAACAGAATGTCCCAGGGTCAGAAGGACTCACCTCTGCTATAAATCTCTCAGTTCTGTGGCACGAGAGGACCACGTGCTGCTTGGGATGGGGATCTTCTGTGACAGTGGCCTTTTCTGGCTCCTGGCCCTTTCCTAGTGACAGGAGCGGGCTGCCTGGGGAAGAGGTCACAGCACCAAGCCTGACAGAGTTCAAGAAGCATTTGGACAACACTATTGGGTACATGGTGTGACTCTTGGGAATGGTCCTGTGCGGGGCCAGGAGTTGGACTCGATGATCCTTGCGGGTCCCTTCCAGCTCAGCTTATTCTGTGATTCTGTGACTTAAGACTTCTTCCTAAAAGACAAGGTGTATGCACCTATGATAGGTGAGGGATTGATGAAGGGAGTTCTCTCCATCCAACCCTTGGTGAAGCGTTTGTTTGCCAAGTGAGTTGCATCCCTCTCTCCTCCAAAATTCCTTGGGAATCCCATTCTGAAGCTGAATTCCTGTGCTACACAGGAAGGCTCTGCTCCTAACTCATCACCTTCGCTTTAGTTGTGGGCAGCTTGCTCAGCAGGTCTGGTCCGTCACTGTTACACTCCCTGCTCATTAAGGCCAGAGCCTGGATATAACTGGAGCATTTGAGCCCAGGTAAGTGCTGAGCTGGTGCCAGTGCCACACTCAGAGCTGCTTTTTCCATATGTGGTTTATTCTTTCCACAAAGAAATATGCCCCTTGAAATGAATGACTGTGGGTAAATCTTTGTAGCAGCTGGAACTGAACTGAGATACAGGGTTTGACCTACTGCAGTAAAGTGAACAGAGTTTGACTTTATTAATAGTTCACAACAAAGATGTATTACTGATTCCACTGAAATGGAAGTGCTTTGGCTGAGCTTTTTATTGCAGGGCATCATCTGTACTTAGTATAGTTCTGTATGTTACTGATGGAATCAGGAAAGATCTTTGGGTTTGTAATTGGCAGAACCACAGCCTTCAAAGCCACTGTAGTTGTTTTTATCTGTTTTCCGTCCCATGGCTCCTTGTGCAGTATCCTGTGTTCTTGGAAATTAATATCGCAAGCTGGAAAGACTCAGGGTCAGTTTTGAAGACCTGGTACTTCTAAACCTCCTGGCTTTTTTCAAGACATAGTCCCAACATTCCCTTCCCCAGGACCAGTGCCCAAAGTAGATCGCATAAGAATGTGTTTTAGTGTAGTTAGAACTGCTCGACATGAAAGCTTACTAAGGAATACTTACACTAAAAATCGCTCAGACAGTCCTCTTGTATTGCCATTTAGATCTATCATTCTGATTGATCACTATGTGGTTGGCTAATATTGAGTCTAATTTAACCCTATATGCTCACACATCCATCTATTCTGTCTATTGTACCTGACATTCTACAAATTACTTACTCATGCAAATGATGACCTAAGGCAACCTTTTATGATATTCGTGTTTAATTATACAAATGCTTTTTGATAAATAAGATTATACATCCTTCCATATGTTTATTCAGTCCTTGATGAAAGCAAAATTTAATTTTCATGCAGATTTGTTGGAGAGTGTGTTTAATAAGTGCTGAGTTTTATGTAGTCTGCAGATCACTCTGGTTTTGGGTAGCTGACAAAATCAGTAGGCATAGTTCATAGAGACATGTGGGTTTTAATCAGGCCTAATTCAAGCTGCTAATTTTTGAAATCTTGGAACTGAAGTCATTGCCTTTGTGCTCATGCAATAAAGCAAATGTTGTTGTGAAAATAAATGAGAGATGCTGAATTAACTATACACTTCAGTGGGCTTTATTTATATTATGAGTTACTGAAAATGTTGCCAAATAACTGATACATTAATATTTTTAAGAGAAGGATGTTCCTGTAAAACTCACTGCTTCTAAAGAATAACTAGAGTTTGGCTTGTGTGATTCAGTCAAGGTGAACACAACTTTTAAGTGCCACCCAAGGCTAGGCTGAATTCATTGGGGCTGCCTGCATACATGAAGAAATTGTGCAGAAGGGAGAAATTGCCAGGACTAGATATCAGTATGTCTTTGAAAACATTGTCCTTGTTGATCACAGCTCCTCCAGGAGTCCTCCTGGCATGGTATGACACAGACAGTGGTAGGAATTTGGAGTGTGGGGATGAGGTGTGAAGAAGACACGGGAGCACACACTGCCTGAGGCATGACTTTTGCTTCTTTTCCCTAAGTGTGGCAGTGGGAAATATTCCACTCTTCTGTTAAAAAATCACTGGGTCAACACAGGTGCTGGGTGGCCATCAAGGGACATTTCCCATGGGTGCCATTGCACCATGTTTTACCCCATGTCAGTAGAGCTGTAGTAGCCCCTCTGGCTAAAAGCAGGTGTTTTGTAGGCTTGAGTCTTTTGGTGACAGTTTCTTTGTTTTCCTGTCGAAGGTGTGGTCAGTAAACTCTGTGGGCCGGACACCAAGCAGCTGGTCCCGCTGCCGAACAGGCCCTGCCCCTCCCGAGGGCCTGGGAGCTCCCCTCTTCAACACAGTGGCATCCACTGTGGCTGTGGTGAGCATCAGCCCCCCTCTTAAGCCTAACGGGGTGGTCAGTATCTACAGGCTGTTTTCTAATGATACCACAGGGACTGATGTGGTGGTGAGTATTGTCAGCACTTTTTCTGTACTTCCATTTCCACTTGTATTTTCTAGCTTTAACAATTTTGTTCTTAAAAGCTGCTACTGTTGGTCACAGACTGCCTTCCTCTCCTGGCCTCCCATTGTTAGCTGCTTTGCAATTCACTGTCCTGTCCATGAGCTTAAGCTGTCTGATTCCACATTACCCATTTATTCCTTCCAGTGCACTTGGCTGTGGCTGTGTCTGATTCAGCCAGTTCGTCCCATTGGTGCGTGCATGGCCTTCCATTTCCATTCCCTCACACCTGCCATGCTGCTGGCTTGGCTCTGGCATCAAGAAGTACCAAGTGCTTCCCTTTGCTTGCTTGACTCTGTCCTTCCTATTTTTTGCTGAACTCTGCTAAATCACATGCTGCCAAATGAGAGCAGATGTTGCCTCTTGTTGGTGTTTCCTACACATTTTTGTTTCTTTGGCTTAAAATAAGCTATACCAACAAACGACTACGGTGAAAAGGTGAAATGGCAGTTCCTGTGAGCAGTTTCGGAACAGAGCACTGATTCCTTTGCCAGAAATGCCAGGTCTCCCTTGCTGAGCTTTGCAAAGTTTCCTAACAGGCTCACCCAGCACAATGTCTGTTTGAATGCAGAGCAGGATCATGTTGGCCCTTGACTTAGATGTACCTACCAGAGAGCACATTCTCCTGTCTGGGAGTGACCTGACCCACCAGACACACTGGTGTCAAGCTGCCCAGCACTGTTTCCTGCCTCCACATGGAGGAAGCCTGTGAGATATGCATGATTATTTGCTAGCACATTTATCATGGAGCTATTTTCCACATTAATTTATTTTCTGCTTCAGTACCACTTATCCCAGAGTCTTTCTTTAATGGTTTTCAGCTTCTTCGTTGCTGAGAATGACATTTCCAGTTGACATACAGTGATCACAGCTCAACTAAAGATGTCTTGAGACCATTGATGGCATGGTCTTTTCCTTTGAAGAGTGTCCTTTAACTTCATAGTGGGAGAAAAATGCCGAGTTCCCATTACACAACAGCTGCATTAGTGTCAGACTTAAAGGACATGCAGAATCTTCAGTCCATCTTCTTCTGGGGTTAATTCACCTCCATAACTCTTATTTAGTATTTAGTACTTGTGGTGCTTGAAGCTGTGACAAGTTCCCTCTTAATTTTTACAGCTGTCAGAAGGGACTGCCACCCAACAGACAATACATGGGCTAAAACCTTTCACCACATACTCCATTGGCGTGGAGGCCTGCACCTGTTTCAACTGTTGCAGCAAAGGACCCATGGCTGAATTCACCACGCAGCCAGCTCCACCCTCAGAGCAGCCTCCGCCGCAGATCCGCACTGTGACCTCCAGGAACGCCTCTTTCCAGTGGAATGCGCCTCAGTCACCCAATGGCATTGTCACCAGGTAGGAGCTGCTACCCAGCTGAACCTGAACACCTTGGCTGGAGGTGATGCCAGAACAATTTCAGCTGGAATTGCATGGCTGAGAGCACTGAACAGTTGTGGCATCCATCTTCCTTCCTTGGCATGTTGGTGGTGATATTCCCTGTGGCCTGAACACCATCTGGGAAGTGTTTACATACACTGTATGTGATTGCGTTTCTCCTGGGCAGGATATTGTGGAGGATGAAGGTGGAAAGGATGAGCTCTTGTGAGTGGAGGTGATTTGTTTTCAGCTATGGTTGTGTAGTCAAATAGTTCTGAGTTCAACTGGCAGTGAAAAGATAGCTGCAATCTGGAGTTACTTAGGCAAAAATCCTGACTTGCACAAGTGAGCAGCAAGGTAACAGGCGTCAACACTTTCATTGTGAGTGACTTATGGACCACCACAACTGCTCAGTTATCTGACAGTTAGGACCATAATCTCCAAGAGAAAAACTGGTATCAGGTCTATTCTTCTCTGGTAGCCAGACAGCAATTAGGATGAAATGTAGAATTGGTTTTTATGTTATTAAAGGCCCTTCATTCATCAAAATCTCAACTTTGTTCTCAGCTATGAGCTCCACGTGTACATGGCGTGTCCTCTGAACCTACAGCCAGCAGTGAAGGCTTGCAGTCCGGGCCCGACTGAGGTGAAGTACACAGGGAAAGGACAGAGTGCCAACGTGTCCAACCTAGAACCTTACACAACTTACAACCTGCGAGTTGTGTCCTACAACTCTGTTGGCAGCAGCGCTTCTGAATGGATCAGATTCACTACAGAAAAGGAGCGTGAGTATGAGAAGTGGTTCACAAACCAGTGATGCCTGCTTCTGAGGTCTGGGGCTGCACAGAGCCAAATGACTTCCCCACCTTTGGGAAGGAGGAGGTCCCCAGAAACCTCTTCTTCCATGTCCCTGATGACTGTCTCTCTGCTGCACGTTCATTGAAATTCTGCTCTGGGGCTTAACTGCTCATTCCTTCAAAAATATTTCTTTGCTCATCATCTGATGTCACATCCTCTATCTTGGGAGCCTGGAAACCTTTTATTTTACTGAAAATGGGCAGCAAAGCTGTAGAACATAAAATGTTCAAGTATTACCAGAAGGGTGATGTGTAGTAATAAATATACTGCCATAAATAATCCCTTGGAAAAGTGGAGATCTTGAAAGAGACATGGTGATTGTTTTCAGGAACACTCTTACTGTCCTAATTCATGCCACACTTCTGCTAGGTGTCATAAAAGTTTTCCTTGGATGTCATCTGAATGACCGGATGCTTGTAAGCACTGAAGTAAGAATTTGTTGCTGTCCAACCACCGCAGGCAGTGCTTTAGGCCATGTGGGGGTATGCATGGAAATTAAACATGCAGGACCTGTGCCTACAGGCAGAATAGATTTTGCCATCAAAACTGAATTTGTAGTAGTCTAACATCAGCTTTTATTAAAAAGATCTATAGTGCTGTAGCCAGAGTCATTCCATAACAGATGAGATGGGCATTTCATCTCAGTCTGTCAGGTCAGGGCAAAGATGATGTTCACTTTTTATCTCATGTCAGGATTTCAGAATCACCTTCCTAAAAATCTCTTTTGCATAATTTGGTAGTTCTGCCAAGTAATTACTAAAAACCTGTAATCTGATACATCCTTAGCTGAAAATTTCAGGTGGAACAGGCCCAGATTTTCTTTAATGTCACCACTGAAAAAAGTATCACACCAAAACCAAAGCAAAGAACAAAAAAAACCCAAACAAACAAACAAAAAAACCCAAAAAAAACCCCACCAAAAAACCCCCCCACAATAAAACAACCAACCAAACAAAAAAACAAGCAAATAAAAGAAAGATCCCTTATCTCCAAAGCTGTGTTTTATTAAATTGCAAGTTAAAAGGCTGGAGCACGATTATGAACTTCTAAATGGAGAAGATTCATAAGGAGCTGGTGAGACACATAGAAGAAAAGGATTTGAAAGCAATTTTTAAACCCCCACCCACTAGGTCCAAAGTCCTCTTCTGTCAGTCTTGCTTTTCTTGCCTTGCTGACCTCTTCACACCAGGTTTCCAGAGTCCCTCTGGCTGTCTCCTTCCTTGAGTCCCTCTGACTGCTTCCTCTTACCTCCAAGGCTTGCTTTAGTGACAGTGGGCAATTAGCAGCAAAGTGCAGCTGGACAAGCAGCTTTCTTATGAACAAACCAGCAAATACGGGGCAGATGGCTTAATGGCAACACCACAAGAAAGGACCTCAAACTTAAATGAAGTTTTTTGTCAGCAAGCTGATGAACTCTTCTTCCCTGAAGTGAGTTCTGGGTTTCTTTTCTCTCTGCCTGCCATCTGTTCTTGCTTTTCTGAAACCCCACGTTTTCATGTATGCGCATGTGTTATAGATGATCTTGGCAATTTCTTGGGGCTTGCAAAAGAACCCTCTTCATAGCAGTTCCCACAGCCCAGCCTGCTGCAGTCAGGCTTGCACAACCTCCTGTGTCTCCCTGTCTTCTACCTTAATTTACACAGTTTTAGTGTCTGTACCACATTCACAAAGGGAGGGAGTTCAATATTTGTTTTCAGGATATATTTCTGCTTTCTCAGTGCAGAGGCTGGCATGCTAGAGCAGCTTTTTCTTTTCTCCTTGTATCTTCCCTAATCATACACATGGATATGTGAGAGAGGGAGTGCATGTGGCAGAGAGCTTGTATCATGCAGAATCTCTTTCTATTCATTGTATAACTCAGTCACTGAATCACTTCCAGCCTACTGGCTAGAAATGAGCTCTTTTTCCTTGTTTTGCAGCACCTCGGTACATAGCTCCGTTCTCTGTGGTCAGCAATTTATCCACCATCCACATCGACTGGAGCCGCACCTTCATGCTGAACGGGCATCTGAAGGAGTACGCGCTGACGGAGAGCGGGCAGCGCATCTACAGCGGCTTCGACACCGAGCTCTACTTGCCAAGGACATCAGACAAAAGTCGGTTTCCTACCGCTTCCTCTCGGGGAAAGTCTGTTGAGCTAAGTTAATATTAGTGTGTGCTAAAATTAAAAAAAAAATCTCCATTGCAATCCCAAGCTAAGACCAAAGGAGCATACAGGCACACCAAAATGTATCTAAGCAAATCCTTGAAATAACATCCATGGAGCTGAGCTTTCTCTTAAACATCATGCCTGACTGGGTGAGACTGTTTTGATTCACTGTGAGGGTCAAGCTTTCCCAAATCCTAGAGCTGTTGTTGCAATTCCGTCCTTCAGGGCTATGGTCTGGGAAATGTACAGAAATCTTCAGTTTCAGGAAAGACTGAAGCTTGAATTTTCATTTGAATCAAATTAAGTCAGTAGCTCTTGGAACAATTTGCAGTCTTTAAAATACAAGGAAACTATCAACAGGGGAAAAAAGGAAAAGAATAATCAGCAAGAAAAAAGTTTTCTGTTTTTATGACATTGGGATTTTGTAAGTCAAAGAATTTTGTAATATATTTTTTATCTTCCTGATTACTACAATGGTGCTAATACCCTTTTTTTTTTTTAATTCAAATGTTCTTAAGATGTTTGTTTTAGCTATGAATGAAGTATGAGGAATTTAAGGCAAAGTGATGAAAAAATTGAAAGTTGCCAGTTACATTGGAAGAGGGAGAATTGAGTGGTGAAAGAAGAACTTATTTTGTAGTAACATCATAGTGATGATTGCTTATGATCTGCCATAGTTCATAGTTTAGAAATTCAATACCCATGTGTAAAGAATTGTGAAGCTCTGGTCTGGTACTCAGGTGGGTTATGATGTGCTATTCCTGCCTTGGTTTTTTAGAGCTGGCTGTTTACTGGTGAATCATGGTGAAAAGGCAACCTCTACAGAATTTTTATTTCTGCTGCTGACAGTATTTTCTAATTTTTCTTGCTCAGCCTTTTTGTTTCAAGTGACCTGCATGACCGATGAAGGGAGTGCTGTGACACCGGTCATCAAGTACAATGCTGGAGAGGGAGTTGGTAAGTGAAGAAATTACCTAGCACCTGTTCATTTGATGTGTTTGTGCTTGAAATTTGACATGTAGTGCATGCCAGGCAGGATAGCATCTCACTGCAGTATCAGGGGCTTTCTTAGGGCCTTGTGTATGAGGTATGTGTGTAATGTGCTTTTTTTGCCATGTATGGATTTCTGTTCCTTTACACCATAGAATCCTGAGTACTTTAGGTTGGAAAGGACCTTTAAGATCATTGAGTCCAACCATCATAGAATCATAAAATGATTGGGTTGGAAGGGACTTCAAAGATCACCTACTTCCATGCCATGGAGGACAACTTCCATTAGACCAGGTTGCTCAAAGCCCCATCCTGCCTGGCCTTGAATGCTTACAGGGGTGGGACAATTCTAAAAATTAGTTTCAGATCCTCTCCTCAGATATGTAATATTTTTTCTTTTATTTTTACCTAAGTATATTGCTCCAAAATGTTGTGCTTTTTCCTGCTAAATAGAATCTGCTCTCTTCCAGATTTAATTTCCAAATTTGGATCATCCTGAATTTCAGTCCTGTCCTCCAAAGTTCCTCCTCAGTTTGACAGTGAAAATACACATCCTCTCTCCTTCCAGTATCCCACCCAACCCAGTAAGGGACATCCGCCTGCTCCTTTCCTTTGACCAACGAGCAGATTCACCTGGGATGTGTTCCCCTAGCCAGTTTATGAGAATGTCAAACTAGACATTGTCAGGACCCAGTTTATAACACCTGCCACTTCCCTTCTGTCCACGAGGCTTTGGCCTGTTTTGTGGAAGCGAGAGAGTTTGGTGTGGTGACATCCTCTTGTCCATTGAGTAGTAGATGTCTAACAGTAAAACGTTCCAGGTTTTTTAAGTCCTTAGTTTTCTGTTAACCAAAGCCAAGTTCAAACCGTTTCTAGCTGAATTAATTAACTGGTTTAACTAAGTTCTTTTTCGTGTAGTATCTTGTCCAGCTTTTTAAAATAGATCTGCCTTACATTTGCAATTACTCTTTACTCTACATTTCCCTTATATCCCTTTTCATGCTTTCACTCCATTATCCTGCAGAATTTCAGGCAAGGCTGCCTTAAAGGCATTATAAAATGTTTTCAGTTGCTCTACGTCCACCACCTTCCATCCTCTGCCCCTTTGTTCTTTTGGTTGTTGCTTTTACCCAGAGTTTATTGAAAACTTGAATAGCACTGTAGGGAACTTGCAGAGAAGGCTTGCAAGCAAAGGTGTTGGAAATTCCTTGGCCAAGAGTTTGGTTATACATGTAGGATTGCAAATAACCAGAAATCCTGTCACTGAAATTCCTTACACTTGGGTTGTGAATGAGTAAAGCCAACCAAGTGACTGTTTTGTCTTCTAGCAGGTGGGGGGTAGGAGTAGTAAAATGTTTCATGTTGCTTGCTTTTGTATTAATGTATTAAAGCCTTCCTCCCTCTCTTTTGTTAACTGCACAGGCCTGTAACTGCACAGTTGTTCTGCAGAGAATGTCCTCTGTCTGTACCGCTCTGAAATTACCGTAGTAATTTCCACTCTTCAAGGTTACTTGGAGAACCCATTTTTCCTCACATTCCACCACCACCACCTCCTTTTGGAAGAGCTGCTGATGCAGTGGTGATTTCCAGCCTAAGCAGCAATGCCAGAGCTTTAAGCAGGGTCTCTTGAGGGTAGTAAGTTTTTTATTACAGCCCGCTAGCATATTGAACCATTATGCCACCTTGAACATAAGTGCAAATAAGCACATGACGACAAAATTACTTAAATTTCTGCCTAATTTATTAGCGAGGAAAGGGATAGCATATTGTTAAATGCTTCTTGAAATAACTGTCCCTTTCTCCCCTAATCTCTCTTTTTTACAGGTCTGATCTTGACAACACCTGGAGAGAAGGACAAAGCAGAGTCCAAACATGCAAAATTCTACAACGAGTTGTGGTTTGCAGTGCTGATGGTAGTTCTAGGATTGATCCTCTTGGCTATTCTTCTCTCCTTAATTCTTCAGAGGAAGGTCCACAAGCAACCCTACGCACGAGACAGGCCTCCTTTAGTTCCACTCCAGAAAAGAACATCACCAATGAGTGTGTATTCATCAGGTGAAACCCATCCGGTATGTTTGGAAAAATGCAATGTTGTGTATCCATGATGTTATACTTCTATCTGCCCCGTCAACACACACATGGACTTTTTCTTCCTCCTTCCAACATTTTTTTGCACACTTGGTTACCAAATGGAGGCTGTTCAGTGTAGGGCAAGGACTGCCTGGTCCCATATGGGCCATATCTACATGGGCACAGAGAGCAAGGTTACAGGTGCTTAGTCCAAACAGAGCCCTGGGACACCTGGTCTGCAGGCCCTGAAATGCTTCTGATGCCTAAGACAAACTTTGGATCTGGAGTCACAGAAAATGCAAAGCCACTGCTGTCACCTCATGTTAGTTGACATCTGCAATAGAGCTGAGAAGTCTCTGGCATGCTGTGAGAAGGTAGGTGAATGGCTAACCAGGATCAATCTGACAGTCTTTGTCAGGTATCCAGGAGATATGCCTGCAAAGAACAAGACTTAGGGAGAGGCATTATTTCTTGCCAGTATCCATCTACCACCCAGCTGGACTGCTCTAGGACAAGCTGCATACCAGGAAGGTTTGGAGTAGAGAGAGTAATTAGGGAAAAAGCTAGGGAATTTCACAAAATGCATGTGTGCATTTGTGCACAGAGACCTACAGTGGGACCATCAGAGAGGTGGGAGGGGAACTACTGGGGAGTGACAAAGAGGAAGATTTTGTATCATTTTTTTCATGAAAAGCTGTAATTCTGAAAAAAGCCACATAAAAAACATGTTCCATCGTGTAGCAGAGTAGTAGTGCTATTCTACCCCTTGAAAAAGCAGAACAAAAGCAAAATGGCAATTTTTATGGGATTGAGAATGGGAGCAGCCATGCCTTCCATTTCCATGCTTCTTCCCAGGCACAGGCCATGAGATGATTCTTCTTCTCACTTCTCAGCTTCTTTTTCCTGTGAGCGCCATCAAGCAGCATAGTGACTCCTGCATCCTTCATGCATTCTGTTCCTTCTTGTCTCGGTGCCAAGACACTGCATCTGTGCCTCAACCAAGAAGCTCTTGGAAACAATGGGATTTCCAGTGTGCCCCTTCTCCTGGCAAAGGCTATGAGCATAAGAAACTTATTTTTTTGGTCTCATGGTTTTGATTCCTTTTCCTCTAGAGTCTGTCATCTTGTGTTATTCCTCTTGACTTTGAAATGTCTTTGCTGTTGGCATGCCTGCACAATTCCCTTTCATGTTCCTGCCCTTTCTTTTCTTGTTTTGTTTTTTCTTTTTCCAGAAGCTCATGAACTTATTAGAAAGGAAGGTTCTTTAGCACAGCAGTTGAAGGACTGAGAAGTTAGGACAGAGCTACTATGGAGTGGCAAACTGGCTTGTTTTACAACTGTTAGTGAGGTCATGGCAAGCAATGCTGGCTGCCCACACGGTACTTGACCACTTATATAGTGCCTGGTCTTTGCCAGTTCCCCTACTGCCCCACATTCTGCTACACTGCTCTCCCTCACAGAGCTGCAGCTAATTCACACCCTCTGTCAGGTACACCTACACTGCACCTTGCCCTGCCCTAATGCTTTTCCTCCCTCTCTTTAAACTCAGTTTGAGACCATTGCTGACACGTCCGATTCATCAAGCAGTGTCACTCTCAAAAGATACACGATGCACTTTGAGGTAGAGTCCTCAGCTTGCAGAGTGGCCAGACGTGTGATGTGTCAGATGAACCAAGCATGCACAAAGGCATCTGACACTGCATGTTTCTCCTGGTGGGTGCATGATTTTTCCCCTGATCATGAAAAGGTCTGCAAACATCCCCTTGCTGTGCAACTCTGGGCTATCCTTCTGGTAATCAAAAATCTTTGGACTTCTGTTTGTTGGTCCTTCAAAAAAAAAAAAAAATAGGAGGAAGAAGAAAAAAGTTGGGGAAAATCCTAGTTTAGCGTTGGTAGTTTTTTTGTTTGTTTTGAATGATATGATTGTTCTATAGTGGGGAATGGTCTGGGGTTTTTCCTGTTTATAATTGTGCATGATTTTTGAGGCATGGTTTTCTCTGTTCTCCTCCATTTCTGCTTTGTTTTTGTTCAGATAAAGTATTCAAAACCATGCCCTTTATTTATTTATTACTTTGTGTCTTCCTCACAGGGACTAGCAGATACGAAAATTCCAGGGGCTGGTTCTCCCACAAGCAACCGCAGTGTCCGTATCGCGCCTGGGGGAAGGAGGCCCAGTCAGGGCCAGCTGAGTCGCACGTATTCCCCCACCTCTCTCCATCGCAGTGTCAGCCAGCTGCTCGACCTCTACGACAAGAAGACTTTTGAAGAATCACCTTGGGATGCCATCCTTCGCAACCATCGCACTACTGGCCGTGGCTTGGTAAGGGCTCCTGCTTCTCTGGGACGCTGCTGTGCGTCACCTGCTAGAGATTTGTCTGTTCTGTTGGAATCATATAAAGGCCTAAGTATCAAAAGTTCCTGGAGATACAGCCAAAAGGCCTAGAAGGACATGGGCAGAGGTTAGATCCTCAAAATTCTTCAAGTCTACTGCTCTCTTCTAGAGTTGCAGGTGCTCACACACTGCTCTTAGAGGATGCAAGGGATCCATGTGCATCTCTTTATGGTTTCCATTGAACTATTAACTCCATGGTCGGCCGAGGAAATGCACCTTGAAGAATTCCCTTCTATTTGGTGGGCTTTTTTTTCCATGCATTTCAGCAAATGTCTGAGGTGGGATTGTCTTGGCATCCTTCACACACTTAATGCCAGAGGCAGGAGCTTGTATTCTAGTGACTCCTGTTCTGTTAACAGGGACTCAACTGCTGATGAGACCTGCTCTGTCCTCTGCTCAGTCACAATGCAGAGATTATGTGAATGCTCAGATCTCCTGGTGTGTGACAAATTAATTCAAACTCTGCCCACATGGGACTGGAATGATGCTGGGGGGCAGGAAAAGTATTTCTCTTTTAATATAGGACAGGACTAGACAGTGTCATCAACAGGGATCTGAACATACAAATACAAGACATGATTTTCAAGCCAAGGACAGTGATGACTTCCCTTCCTTTGTCACGAGGAAATGGGCTTTTTAACTTCCACCCTTCCCATACCAAATGTGTGAGAAAGGGTTCAGAGATCAGTGAGACACAAAATTAAGGTTCCTAAAAAGGACTCAGAATGGGGGTGAAGGGTCTGTGTAGTAGTAACAAAATTAGATGGAGTGTGCAAGTTAGTGAGTGGATCTTGTCCAAAATGCAAATTAACTGGAGGATAGTCTGGCCATAAATCTAAGGAGCTTCCTCAGACTTTCACCTTCAGTATACAAAAACAGCTGGAAGGGCTGAAACATACAGGCTTATCAAAGTACAGGGGTGTTGGTTCCAGCACTGCCAAACCCACTTAGACGCCAACAGCAGGACCAAGGAAGTTGATAAGGCTTAATTAAGAAGGTAGTAATAACTCTAGGCAAAACCCCTATAGGTACAGGTTAACCTTCAGCCTGCACTCTGCAGCTCATGGACTTCCCAATTCAGAGGTATCATGAGTCAGCCTTGCCATTTTCTCAGAGCTATCACATCCTTGTGATTTAATTCCTTGGGGACTAACAACTCACCCAGGGTGTACCTCTCTATGATCTCATTAGCCAAAAGAACAGCTTCCTGCTGCTGAGAGGAAGCTCTTGCTCTACCCATGTATCTTGGGCTGACACCATGACTTAGGCAGCAAACCCTGCCATACGCATGCTAGAATGATTTTTTAAAATACTCCAATGAGCTTCAGGAGTGGCAGAAGCAGGAAAACAAAAACTTTCATTTCCTTTTGGCAGCAGACAACCCTGACAGCATGAGCTCAGTTTTTTATCTGCTCTTCTGTTCCTTTCCACGGGACGCCTGGGGATACTGCAACACTTCTGTCCATCCTCTGTACATTGATTTACATTGCCCTGAACCAGAGTCTTTGCTCCCGTGTTGCTCAGCTACTCTCTTGCAAACAAACATCCTGCAATGCTTTTGACTCAGTTCTTCTCTTTATTACACTCAGTAGCTTAGGAATGGTGGTTTCAAAGTTTGGTTCACCCCCTTGTCCAGCTTGCAAATCAATATAGTGAATGGCTGTAGAGGCCCAGGACACAAATCTGCAGTAACACTGCTCGTGCCCTCTTTATGCTATAGAAACAATTTATTTCTCTCCTGCTTTCAACTGTCTCTGGCCTAATGCAGGAGTGCAGGTGGAAGCTCAGACACTCCCTTGGAAGCTTGAAGAACAAAATCTTACCTAAACCACGTGTGTGATGTGGTTGTTAAGAAAACAAAAGTGTAAACATGTATTCTTTTCATAGCTCCAAGTTCTCAGTACACTGTAACAAACACTATATTATTGACCATTTGTCAGATATATAGAGCAATTGAAGTAATTGATGGTATTTTTTTTACTGTGAAAATCTAACTGGCTTGGATTCAGGTGCTTGAATGCTTTAGATTCTTATCTTATCCTGGGAGGAAAGGGAAGACATTAGAAATGCACTTATTTATCTACTTAAGAACTATTTTTAGTGGATAGGAGGAAAGAGAAATAGCCCTTTAGTCTGGTACAGCTTTGGTTGACATGCTTCTTTTTTCCCTTCCTTACAGTATGTAGATGAAGAGGATCTTGTCAATGTCATCAAAGGCTTCAGCACCGTCACCAAAGAGCACACCACATTCACTGACACCCACCTCTGAAGAACAAAACCACCTTTTCTAGAAAATGGAAGTGGGTAACTTGCCAAAAGCAGCCTGCATGGCCTTTGCAGGCAGGGATAGGTCTGCTGTTTCCCCACCCCATGCCTTGGAGTTAAAAGATAAAACTTTTTTTTGGGAGGGGATGTGGGAGGGTAAGTTGGCCTTTTTTTCAACATCTCTTTCACTGTATAGTAAAAACTGTGTGCTAGCACTGACACCTCAGAAAGGTAAGAGAACAGTCTGAAGATCCCTAAGTCATACTGTAGTAAAAGACTGTGAAGGTAGAGACTCTCATCTTTGTCACTCATCCAGCTTTCCCAACTGAGGAGGGTTGTAGGGGCACAGGAGGGAGGGAGGGAGGGGGGCAGCATGTTTGGTAAGGAAAAGTCTTTTACATGTCCAAAAACCAGAATGTGGCTAAAAGGGGCCTGCATGGCAGGATCTCCATGTTTTCTCCTGGCCTGACAGAGCTCCACCACAAAATTGTGTTCATGCACAGGTGAATAAACAGCACTGAAGGAATTCTTATGAAGTTGTTCTAGCCTTTGTGTTCTCTCACTCCCTCTTCCCCACCCTCTCGACTCAAAAAGCCCAGCAAAAGAGGTCATTAATAAATGCTGAACTCCAAGCATGCTTTTTCACTTGCTGTCACATCCTTCCCTTCTGCTTATGTATTACGAATCCACAGGCAATAAAACCTGTTCACCATCCACAGTAAACTAGGTGCAAACAGCAAGCAGCCAGAGTGACACAGGTATGAAATACCATGTCAAGGCACTTGTAATTGAGAATTATTACACCATGACAGTAAACCTACTCCTATATTCATCTCTGTCCTTTTTCCAGAGAAAGTGACAAGGAGGCCCTCAAGAGACTGCCAGTTCTGTGTATTCTGCCAAGCATATTTTTATGCATTCTCTCAGTCACAATCAGCAAAATCCATCATCTGATACCACACATTTTCAGAAAGTACAAGCAACACTCCTCTGGCAATTTATTTGGACTAAGAGGCAAAATAATATGCTGTTTTGAATAGCTTCCTCCTTAACCTGCACAAAACATTTCAGATATCAGACAGCAGCATACAGAGCAAGGAGCCCATTCATAAAACAAAACTGCAGAGGCAGCTCTGTGAATTAGGCAAAATCCACCACCCAAGACAGCAGCAGCTCTGTAGAGCAACATGTGGCTGCATCTGAAGGGTATCCTCTGCTCAGCAACCAAGTTTTCCTTTAGCACCGTCCCTTTCCCCAAAACAAAAATAATCACAACATATCACATGCCTGACCACATTTACGCAAGAATGCACAACAATATTTTGGACCAAGTACCGTACTACATTTTGGAGCATTACATAGAGCCACACATGGATGTGGGCAACCCTTCAAAGCTTAGCAGCTAGGTACTTTTTCATAACCTTACAAATTTTATTCTGGTATCAGAACAAAATCCCATTCAAGAAACAACCTACAACACATAACATTATGCCTGCTACCAGCCAGAGGGCACCTGCACCTTGTTTTTGCCACCAGACCCATTTTCACAAGCCGTAGTCTTGGCAGGATGAGTCATTCTTCCGGTGTCGTGGTGAAGCAGCTGTCTTTGTAGGTGATGGAGAAGCTGCACCAGGTACTTCAGGCCCACCTTCAGCAAGGACTGGTGCAGAGGCCAGGAGAGGCACTTTCTTCCTTCCCAGGAAACCAGCTCCTTCAAACCCCATTTTCTTTTTGCTTTCTGCTTTGGTTTCATTTTCTTCTTCTGGTCCTCTTCTTTTGAGATCCAGAGAATTCTCTGGCAGTCGGTGAACCTCTGTACTGCAACACCCACCTGCATCTGTCACACCTGTGCCTCGCGCTTCAAGTGCTGTTGATTGGACTGCCTTCCTCTCAGATGCACTGCTCTCAGCTGTTGCCTTCCTGGCCTCTGTCTGGCTTGAAATCCCATTTGTGGCAGCTGCCTTTTCTGTTGGGCTTTTGCTGGATAAGTTAAAAGCCTGGAAGTCCCGGTAACTGTGAAAGCTCTCTGTCCGCCTCGCTCTTGCCAAGAGGGGGCTTTCTCTGTATGGCCGCACAGAACCATACGTGGCAGTTTCGTGGATTGTTTCATGGTGCTGCAATTGGAGGCTTCAGAAAATACAAGAAGAGTAGATGTTAGGCTGAGAATAGCAGCCAGGTCTTCTGCACACCACTGCTCCCACCTACCACTGCAATTCCCACTACAATAGCAATACACTCATCACAGCCACCACACAAAGGCTTCCAGATCACTTCAGACTCTCAGAGGATACTTTAGTCTGCACAAATACAAACCAGAAGAAACCAAGGAGTATGTGTGTGTAGTTCAAGCCACTAAGGGCATAAATTCAGGGGCTTAGCTACAGCATTCAAGTCACCAAACCCCTTTGCTTACCTGAAAAGTAAAACCTTTGGTGTCTGCAGCCAGTGCCACCCTTGGTGACTTACCTGGAATTAGATTCTCGAAGCCGGTTTGGCTGAACAACTGAGGTGGCAGGACTGATGTTGGGTGTGGCACAGCGAGAGGTACTCAAGTCACACTGGTCAAGCAGCTTGAGCAGCTCTTCTTCTGTGGGGCCACCAACATCTGCAAGAGAGAGAGCTCTTAGAGGCCAAATCCATTTACTGCAGTCAGACACATCTGAGGACACAAAAAAGAACCACACCACAGTCCTAGCATAACACAACTTACCTTTGTCTTCACTTTTATTAACCATGTCCATAGCTGTGGTCAGGTCCCACATCTGGATGCTGCCATTAGAATGTCCAGTGAAGAGGTAGCGGCGTGGCCGGGAGCCCATCCTGCTGGATCCTTCACATTCTCGCACAGTAAATGACGAGATGGTAGTGCAGTCAACTGCCTGGATCTCACAGATCCTACAGGAAGAGAAACCCCAAATTACCAGAATGATTGCACCTGGCAGAGTTTCGCCAGTGAAGTCAGAACTGGTTCAATTTTCTGAGAAGGCACCAAACTTGCCATGAGAAAAAGACTTTTCCGCCAGATGAAATTCCTTCCCCTGCATGCCTGGCACACTGCTCAGCTGCAGACAATCCCTTCCCACCCCCAGTCCATCTGCACTCTTACTGCTTGTTTACTGGGCAACACCAACGTGTTTTATGTCCATTTTCTATTTGCAATGATTAGAAAGCTAAGGCTCTCACAAGAATGACAGAAACCAGCCCCCTCATATGCTAAACACTCTAGGAAATGAACCTGCAGAAACAGCAAATATAACACAGAAGATATGCATAAAGATCCAAAGATGATATATCCAATGTTATCTATAAAGATAACTTTTGTCATATCACAAGTGCAATTTCACTTGTCATGGCAGATCTCCATTTCTTTTTTCCCCTTCATTTCAGAAGTTTATGGGGAGTGAGGAGAAGAGAAGGACTCCCAAAACTAAGCTGCTCGTGCTCTGGGTTTGCTTTACTGGTGCTTTGCAGTGAACTTTTCACCCAAGCAGTGCCCAAATAAGTCATAGTGTTGAGGCATTAATGTTTTCATCTAGATTCAAAGTTATTAGACAAGAGATGCAAAAATGAAGCATAGAACTGAGATGCACTGTTTTTTCTGATCTCTTGTCATCTTCCTAGGCTAAGAGGAAGAAAAGCAGCTGTGGTTATTTGACAGCCATGCAGTAGAATATTTTGAAGTCAAGCTTAAGAAATAATTGAATAGATGACCTAGAAAACAGTATCTCTGTTTTAAAGGTTCTAATACCTTCGAAGCCAAGTGCAAAGGAAGAGAGATACCCTGTCTACTTTTGTGAGCAGCATAATCACTGCCACCGTAAATTTCAGCATCAGTTTTGAAATTTAATGGTAGCATGGTACCATGGTTGAAAGTCACATATTCTGTAGAGGCACAGAAATGTTTGCTTTGTGAGCTCACCAGTGTTAGCCATCACGAAGTGAGTCTCTGATATCACACTACTCAAAAAGCCTTTTTTTGGCTTTAAGGTTATAACAATCGTTAAGTAACAGTTCGGTTACTAGCACACAGACAAGAGTTCAGCCAGAGCTGTCAAGCACAGTAGAAGACTATTATGTGCAACTGCATGCACTCAGCATGGAGGAGGGAGACATCACCACCTGAACAGGCGTAGTCCTGCTCCTTTCACACTTATAAACCTCAGCATGGATGTACCTTTTCCCAGTTGAAGACAGCCTTACAAACAGCTTATTCGTAATGGGAACAACTTTTTGGATAAACACCTGTTGATCATCACGTTCACCAAAGGGTCCTAGAGGAAAAAAGAAAGATCACATATTTGTTTGTTTCAATTCCCTCACCTTTTTCCCCAATCAGTTGTGAAGACCCAGACTTATATGAGTATGACCACTGTAGTTTTAAAGCATCAGGAGCAGGGAGCCAAAAACCATCAGTAGCTAGCAAAAGCCAAATCAGTCTTTGTTGTTCTAAGGGACACACATTCTTACATTCTTAAATTCTTGTGTGTGTTCCTAGAGGAATGACTATGTCAGCACAAACCCTACACTAGGTCTTTATAATAACAGTAAGTACTTTGTTATTTTGCAGCTCCTAGATGTCTAAAGGCTTAATCAGATTTCTTGCCATAGTACTGACCCCAGGCTGTGTTCACAGGGCATCCTATTCATCAAAGGTTCATTTGCAAGGCTCAGACCACCAAGGAATCTACCTGTCTACCCCTATTTACCAACACACATTCCTTCAGTACCTTGCTACAGCAATGCGCTAGCACCATTTGCCTCTGCAGTTGCAAGGCTTCGGTGAACTTTGTCACAACTTCAAAGTCATTTAAGAATTTTTTCCATGCTTTGTTTAACCTCAGCTGAACAGTGAACTGGAATTTGCAGACCAAATGTTTGCTATGCTCATCTGCTTAATACAGTCTCTTGTGCTTTCTCTCATTCTCTAGTTAAATCAGAATTGAAATGCTACATCAGTTTGCTCAAGGAAGAGGTATAGTATCGGTGTTCCAAAGGTTTTTTGTCCCTTCTGTCATTTGGAGTAAGTCCTTTAAGTGTACTCACTCTCTACAGCCTAAATAATAATTCCAAGTGACTATTACAGATCCTTGCCATAGTTTCAAGGGGAAAGCAGTGTATAAGAGCTTACACCCATCGGCTTACATGTTATAGGGCTGAAGGTCTGCTAAACCATTATGAGACTAGTGAAGTTACAGGCACAGCACAACCAAGAGACATCCTACCAATGTCATTTCCAGAACAATAGCTGCCATGACTCTCCGCTTCTTCCAGGGATAAGATTTTGAATGATGCAAGAGGTGTTGAGCCTGGCTGAGTCGAAATCATGCCCCGGAACCGAGTCACAGTCCATGTCCGTACATGGTTGTTATCAGCACAAACTAGGAAGGAAAAGATGGGCACTTACAAAGGATGACAAAACATTTAGATAAACTTCTCTAATGATTATCTACATTATAGTTTTTCCAGACTGAGTGATCAAAAATTTAGTCAATGTGAGGTCACATAGCATCTCCAGACAATTTTCTAACAGCCTACAAATTCTTGCTGATGTCCTGTTTTCGACTAGTTTTGTATCTTCCCTCAGAAATTCAAGAAGCTGAGACAGGTGCAACACAAAACTAAGTTCTGGTTTAGCACCAATAGCCTACAGCCCGCTTCAATCCCCTGTGTGCAGATGCTAGGACAAGGTGTCACGAGAGCAGCCTGGCAGCAGAACCCTCCTCACACAATAACCCTATTGAATTTAAATCATCAATTATCTCAGTTTTGTACATACACATGTGCCCTCTCCTGGTACTGAGGGTTTAGCAGCAACTTGCAGGGGAACAGATGACCTATGGGCTGTTTATTTGCAGTATAATTGGATACCATTTTCCTGTTCCTTTTTTTCAAATAATGGGATAGCAGCAAGATGTAAATCAGTTCTCTGCCATGCCCTGGCTGCTGGATTCTGGGTTAAATAGATTTTTACAGAGGAAGGAGCCACTGCATCTTCTCTGCAAGTAAGACACCTTCCTGAGCATAAGACAGGACAAGCAGAATAGCACAACAAACACTGGGAGACTGCTGAGAAAAGAAACAGAGACAGCCCTTTGAAGTCACAGGAAGGCTTTTTCTAGGGCCCAGGAGGAGATAGTGCACATTTTGCTGCAGCCCAGAAACCTCCTGAAAGGCTTTTAAAAGAAGACTAGTCCTGAAGGACCTATGCACAACAATAAAACTTGACAGAGATACATTTGTTTACAAACCCTTTTATTTCCACAAATGGCAACCTTGGAATAAGACACAAATGAAAGAGTGAGTTGTTCTAGTATCTGGTCAAATAAAACTTGTGCCTTTCAACTGCTAAAGGCTTTGAAGAATGCTTACTTTAAGAAAGAGGATCCAAGCAAATCTAGCCTTTCCCCTGCCCTCAAATCTGTCCAACTCATTTCTATTACATGTGGGAATGATGCAAGTTACAGAGCATAGCATACAAATACTGCATTGCTCAGGAGGAGGGGAGAACCACCAATCCACATCTGTGCACACCTTACCTGACACAAGGTGTTTCTCTGAGAGCATGATCTTCGTGACAGGGCTTCGATGAACCGTGAAGGTCTGAAAGAGCTGAGGGCCAGACCCAACTGTCTCAGGGTGCTGTACAATCACCCTCACTGCTCCAGAGCTCGTGCCATATGCAATCTCAATCCAATTGCCACTTACACCTAAAACAAGCAAGAACACAGTTGTTCCCCCAGGAATGAAAGCTTGGCTTACTGGGGGCCAGGGAAGGAGACAGTAGAAAACAGTATTTCCAAGCTTCCACAGTAAGAAAGCTATGGTTTTTAAACACTGTTTACTCATTGTTTTCCCATAAACAGGAAGGGCATTTTGCAACTAAAATAACCCCAAGGTCTGTAGCAATTCCATACTACATGCTTCAACATTGTCTTAACAAAAGCCTTCTTTCCCATTCCCTTCCTCCCTCCTGTGAAAAAAGTGAAAAAAGAAATGGCTAAAGTCAGATGATCAGATATTTTGGCACCCCTCACAGTGATATGATCTATAAGTTCCACATAATATTTATTTTTCTGCCATAGTTGGAGGCAAATGGGAAAGCAAAGCAAAACAGGAAGAACTACAGTTAAAACAGTCACTGTGGTATCGATATCATTATGCGAGTAACCACTTTCTTCCAGTCTGGGCTTTTTTGAGTTTTACTTTGCTTTGGGTTTTTGTTGTTGCTGTTGTTTCTCTTTTAATTTAAAAGATAACTGCACAATGATGACAAAAGGGTGCACAGACAGAATACCAAAGCATCATCCAGCTGCATAAGGAAATGTTTCTTACTCTATTGGTTATAAAGTTAGACACAACAGCAAGGTTGTGTCTCCCCCTTACCCAGTTTGGCACAAACAATTTCAGCAAATACAATTCACAATCTAAGTGCTTCTCTTGTGCAAAAGGCTTAAAACCAACCAAGATACATTAGGCACAAGCATTAATATAGGAATACCTGTAAGTGTATGTACCTATTTATACAGATGTACAGGTGTAAGGGAAAACAGCTATGCCTAGTGTTCATCATCCATTTGAAGGTGATTAAATGAAGAAAAATTCTTTGTTTATGTTAAGGACTACCTTGTGTAATCCTGCTATGAAAAAAACCCTCCACATTTCTAACATACCCTCCGCGAAGAGACAGTGATAGAATACTAACTTGTTTTAGGTGTGAGGTAGACACTGAGAGCTGTTATAGCATCGTTGGAAGGATCATGGTACAATTCTGTCACAAGAAGATCATTGTCTTTCATTCGAAGTGGGAACTTCTGCATGTCTGTGGGGAGGAGACATTTATTACTCTCATTAGACAGAGTTGTTCTGATGCTACTTAAATCAACTAAAGAGAATAACAAAAATACTGCTCAGTACCACCTCCTTTTTATTCCACCCTGCTCCCATTTCTTACCTATGTAGTAGATAGACCCATTGTTACAGCCCAGCAGCAGGAAAGACCCAGCAGTATCATAGCTTGTGATAGGAACAACATCCTGAACCTAGTGCATATAGAAAAGAAAAAATAATCGAATCAAGAATTTAGGTTGCTACTTCCTCAGTTTTCAGACATTTTTGGTATATTTTGTTTAACATCACTTGAGTTTGGTACTGGACTGAAGCCATTGTGCACACACTTGCATGTACAACGGCATTCCTTGAAGCACTGCATATTCCTCTACCAAACTGGATCTGAAGTCCTGGAGCTCAGCGGACACATGCAGACAAATCAGTACAACTGCTCTGGAAGATCCTTCTCCATGTGAAGGAACAGAGCTTAGAGAGTTGCAGCTAAACCACATCTTCAAAAGTGGATTTTTTTTCCTATATGCCAGGGAGTGTATTTCACCCTTTCTGTCCTCTCCCTTCTTCCATTTCTGACAAGTCCTTAGGAGATTTCTGGACCAAGGAACTAGATGTTACCTCTCTACACCTTCTTTTATCCCAAGTTTTGTATCCCTCTGCCAAACTGTGGAAATCTCTGCCTCAAGCAGATATATAATGAGGGCTAAAAATTCTTGTTCTGTTACAATTTCTCACTTCCAACACACAACCACACCATGTAAACTGGAAGACAGCCCTGTCATATTTTACTTACTGGTCTACGACTCAAGGTGAAGGATTACACATGCCTTTTCTTTGCCTTCTAGGATTAAAAGGAGTGCTTATTCCTTTAAGAGGGACAGAGATCTCAAGCAAAGAAAAAGTTTAGTTTATCTTAGGTAAGATCACTTATTTCAGTAATTCTTTTTTCTTCAGCCCCAGAGAAGAAAAAGCCAAAAGCCATTTTGTCCAGAGCACTCAAACATGCACAGTATCATGGTATTTGTCCTGTACCTGTATGTTTCGTTCAGTCAGTTAACTTAATGTACATTGAATACTAATTCATGGACATTTCAGCCTAAGTTCTCATTTCTCTCTGACCAGCAGCATCCCTCCAATTGCTACAGAGACTTGAAAAATCATTTGCAAAATACTTACAATGAATCAGTTGGATAAAAGCAAAACAAACCAACCACAGAAACCTCCCCACATTGCAAAGAGCTCAGACTCTAAACCAGTAGCCCTTCCTAATTAAGTATGGCTGTAAGCCCCTAAAACATATTGTAAACGTTATCTTCTTTCCTTCTGCAGCAGACAGGAACACCAGAGGTGATCCAGCAGCTGCCATCTGCCAAGACGTGAACTTTCATTAGGAAACAGAGCAACCCTGTACAATAGTCACTGGTAAAAAAGCATGGCCAGTGAGAAACCTCACTTTGCAGAGTAGGATTTTCTGTCACACTTTACTGCTTTATGTTGCCTCTTAAACTATAGCACTTAATATGCTGCTTCTTTAAGCTCTCCTCTGCTAAGAATTTCATTACTGATGTAACTAGCACCCACACCCTCCTCCTCCTCCTCCTTGTAGCATGCAACTGAAACACTGCCAGAGGAATAAGTACTAGGGAAACAACCTCAGCAGTCTGCTCAAATCTCCAAGAAGAGAAGAAGATAAAAGAACCAATCAGATGCTGAGATCAGAATTACATCTTCAGGGTGTAATACATCAGAGAACACCACATAAGGAAGAACAGATTTGCACAAACTAAGCCTCCTTAAAGCAGAACTTAGAAAGACATCAGCCTGAAAGAAGATCAAGTTCTTGCTCTGAAATGGGGAATCAGCACACTATTCTACCAAAATTTCTCTCACAGAGAGTATGACAGCATTTCAAGTCCAGAGCTGTGGGCAGCTCATGGAAAGCAGTCAGTTAAATATCAGATATTCTCATTAGGAATTTCAAGATCAGCCCTGCCACTTTACATCTTTATGGGGTTCTTCAAGAAAAGAATGTGTTCTAAAGGGAGATGAAGATCTACAGGAAGACAGTTGTGGGTTGTTTTGGGTTTTTTACTAACAAAAGAGCCCAAGATTCAGAAAGCACCCTGAAACTTTGTTTTGGGTTTTTTTGTTGGTTTGGTTTTATGTGGGTGGTTTTTTGTTAATTTTTTGTTTGGTTGATTTTGTTTGTTTGTTTATAAAAGGAGCTATTCTCATCCTCTTGAAAAAAAACCAGCCAAAATGTTTTATAGACATATTGGCATATAAGCCTCTCAAATATTTTCTACTCTTCAATAAGAAATACTTTCACCAAATGAATAGTCAGTCAAACTGAGGAATTATTTAGGTGATCAGAAAAATTTCTGTGGCTCCCCCAGAAACAAAGATGATGAATGGGACATCAGTTTTTATTTCTTATGACTTGCTCCTTTAGAAAATATTATTAAACACCAGTTTGCCACATAGCATTAAGTTGTCTCTTAACAGAAGATTTTGCAAGGCATCAGTAAAACTTTAAATAATGTTTTGTTTAATTCAAGGCCATGCTAACATGTCTGTGTCTGCTGCAGAAGCAGTGCTATCCCACACCTATTACCTGTGTTATTTGTTACTAGTACTGTCACATAAGAGTCAAATCAGAACTCAGTCAGCAAACAGTGCAGCAACCTCAGGTCAGTTCTGCCTCTTGAGATTTGCAAGGCATTTTTGGGATTGCTATTGCATCCAGGTTTTGTGCCACAAAGGTGTACATCTGGCTGTGTTATTTGAATGCTTGACTGTTTCTCAGACTCATACTGACTCCAGGGATCTCTCTATTTAATGTGCATTCTGACAACAGGAATCAAATCAGTGCAGCCAGAAGCATCCACACACAAGACAGTCATCTTTAAAATATAATCATGTGCTCTTCTGCTGAAGAGGAGTCTCCCATTGTAAAGCAGCTTTGGAGACCCCCAGATACCAGATTCCCTTCTTGTTTTCTTCTTCTTTCAGATGGTCCAGAAATTGCTGTCATACATTCCCCACAATTTTATTTCCTATGATCCTAGTGAAGTTTTACAGAGTTAGTAATCCATAACGAAGTTTAAATATATTGGCATTTGACATTTATTACCCCAAATCACACCATATCCTTTGATTTAAAAGCCTAAAAAGCTTGGTTGGTAGTAGCACCAAACAAGTCAACATTCTGTTCACAGGCACAACACCCAGGTGATAAACTCCGTAACACAAGTCAGGGCTGAAAACACTATGATGAGCATTTTCCATATACTTTTAGATTATTTTATTCTCTTTTTACTAGAAAGCTTTTTTTACCAGCTTGTAAAAAGTGATGTGGAAAATTGAACAGACCTGCCAATGCTGAGTCACAGCGTTCCATACTCCCACTTTCCCTGTGTGGCTTGTAGCCACCAGCTGGTTGCCAATGAAGAAGAGAGCATCTACAGGGACTCCAAGACTGAACACTCCTACAAAAAATGAAGATGCTGTGAAGCTCATCTAAAGTAAAGATAAAAACACAGTAACAATGGAATCTCTCCATTATTATCACAACACATTTATTAGAGTAGCAAGCAAAGTAGCTGGGTTTGCAGTGTGCTAGGTGAGGCACCATGCATGCGGCAAACTGGGTTCCATTAAATGGCAGCATGATGTCTTCTCTGCTAATACTATTATTATTTGGAAAGGAGAAAGGAGGCAAGAGAAGCTAGAAGAGCCCTTATGAAATATACAAACCTTTTTCTACAGCCATCAAGTTCTCAAATGGCTTTAAAATTAAAAAAAAAATCATATTACATCAAGCAGGAGTTTTTGTTGCTGTTTTGTGGTTTGGTTTTTTTTCTTCCTATGACTACGAAGTGTCATTTAAGAAACAGTAATTCCAAGGGTTTTACAACTTTGTACCATACTAGTTTGCAATTACCTGTTAAAGTATTAGAAGTTCTTGATCCCCCTTTTTTTAAGTCCAGTCAAGCAAAAATATTTTGAAAATGTATTTGAGGAACTAAATATGGCTACAAGGCTTCAGCCTTATTCTTGGGAAAATACTGAACAACTTAGATGTGACCCTACTTGAATACATTCTAATTTCTCTTCTAGCAGAAATGCTTGGACCCAGAAAAATAAGCAGCCTGCAAAAGCCTACTTCTTTCTTTCTATCTCCAGATCTTTTAGCTTGGTTGCGGTCCATAAGCAGAGAGTACAGGCTAACAGGCTATTGAAACTTGAAGCTATAGAGGGAAGCAGTTTCATATTCAACTATTCATATTCATTTCACATACTATTCAAATTTGGAAAATAAAACTTACCAGCAAACGCTGACCTTCCAAGTAAAGGAAATGTGTCATCAACATTTCACTCAATAAAAATCAAAACAGTGCAGAGCCTGACAGGCATCAGTGGCTGTGGTTATAGTTGACCTTAACATCTGGGGCCTTCCACAAAATCGATCGTTTCTTTAGAGCTTCCAAGTCTCACCAAAGATCCAACATGAATAACTTTAACTGAACTGTAAACTTGGATAGCAAACTACATTTTGTACTACTTATTCTTCATGTATTTAAAAGTTACAGCAAACTCAAAAGGTCTGAGGTAATTTCCAAGTTTGGCAGCAAACTGGCCCTGCAATTAACTTGGTTTGTAAATAATTCTAGGCTATGTTTTTCTGCCTGGTAAGTACAAAAGTACTGGGGATACATTACAACACCAAAGTGTCAAGCTTTGCTCACAAGTTTCTTATTCCATCTTGCTCTCTCTACATATTTATATTACTTCTCACTAGTATACCTTAACTGCAGCAGATAGATGTTGTCAAAACAAGAGTATCCAGTAGCAGGAAAATTCCTCAACATTGTTTTGGACAAATTCAAATGAATAGTGTCATTCCCACACAAGAATCAGCCCTCTGTAAGACCCAAGAAGGAATCTCAGGAAATTGTTTTAATTATGGTGCTAAACCATTTTCCAGGGCAAAGCACAATCATTCAATGCAGATAAGACTCAGCAGTACAGGCCCATGAAAAAGGCAGTAATAAAAAAATCCACAGAAACTACTAGAATTGATTACTCCAGAGAAGGATGAGGTTCAAGGAAATCAAGGAAGACAGCTTGAATGGTCTGGAGGAATTTGAAGTGTCAGTCCTGCTTAGGCTCAACAATCTTGAGACTTGTCCACAGGGGAGACAACACTATATGTAATGACAGGCTCTTGTCCTAAGGGTCCCTCTCAGTAAAATACTGCTTACAGCAGCAACCCAGCAGCAGTGTCTTGTGTAAGTAATATTGAAAGGGAAGAAAGCGCCCTGGGAGAGCTCTATCACAAAGATGCCAGCCCACACAATTTGCTGGGGATGGTGTCGCCAGGCTCCAGCAACTGTTTGGAACAAGTAGTTTCTTTCACAAGATGACAGCAGTGTACTGTATCTCTAACACAAAGCAGCACTGCAAGCATTTGTCTCTACAAGGAAACAAAACAGCTACATTCAAGTTGTAACTACTAAACGCAAGCACTTTCTTAAACCAATCAACATGACCTACTATCCAAAGAACAGCAGTACATTTTGGTCAATGTCACTCTGACTGGGAATTTCATCCTGTAGGCACATTCTCTCTGCTTCGCCCCTCCTCCTGCCCCAAGTGGCAATTACTCTGTTTCACACTGTCACTTCAGTGCAGTACAGCCTGTTTAGCAAAGTCCTTGCTTCAGTTTTGTTGCCATTTTCAGTCATAGTCTAAGCTATCAGAACTTTATGATACTGGCATATTTTAGAGTTTTGATTTGAAAATAAAGTCTACAATGGTTTTTTGTGTTTCTTTGCACTTGATTTAAAAAAATCCAAGATGCTGCTTCTTGTATCTTACTGCAAATCCCAAGGTAACACAAGCAGCTAACTGAAAGCAGAAAATGCAGGAGGAATGTAATGGCACAGTGCTTAAAGCAATGCCTGTAACAGGAGTACAGCTGTCACACCAAATCTTCCCTGTCCTTAAGATTCAGTCAACAGGAGCATAAGAGAAGAAAAGGCTTCTCAGGTACGATAATTACTCGCTGTGTTTAATGGAGAGAATTTCATCTTCAACAAACACACCTTTCGTTTTTCTTTAATACAGTGGAATCTCCTTTTCCATTTTGCTAACCATGATTATATATAAGAACTCTAGGAGTCACAAGTAAAAGAGCTCATACAAGACCTTTGCCTTTCCCCATCTTCAAATATGACTTAGTGTTTCCACATATTCATGCAGGGAAAAAAAAAGCAACACCCATTAACATGGCTAAAAATTGCCTGAGGATCTGTCAAGTAAGCTCTTCTTTAAAGGCACATGAGTCAAAACTTGAATTTGGCCACTTTGACTTTAATTTATGGCCACTATAATTCTCAAGGCTTCAACTATGGAGATACATCTAATAACAAATTAGCTCAGCATTAAGTTTCAGAGAAAAGTGCTCACATAACCAGACTGCTGTCACACTTTGTTAGCAGTATCCACTGCCAGAGGAAACAGACATTACTGGCATAGCAGTGGTTATTCAAACACCAGGGATTAGGACAGAGGAAGTTCCAAATACCGTTCTCGTCAGTGCCTCCCAAATTTGCCCTATATTTGAACAGCAATGACTCAGACAAGCCATCAGAACAGTACCAGGGAATATTTACTTCTGGAAATGTCTTCTTGCTGTTTCTAAAGCTTACAATTTTGTGTCCTTCAGTGTCAAGGTGTGTAAGCAGTAATTCCTGTATGCTAAAAGGAATAGTGTGGGCATTTTTTCCTACTCTGACACCCAAGTTATAAACCCAAGAAATTTTCATCTTCCAAATTCCGTTTATGAACCACATTTGACAGAGAACTAAAGTATTTTCATCATCTCCATGTAAAAATGTGGCTTTAGTAACACAAAGAAAAGGAAAGAGCAGAATCTCTTTGTATCTGTAGATTTCCACCTCCAAAGCTTAATTCCTCTGTATTATGGCCTAGATTCAAATGGAAGTCTAAGGGAAATTTTAACTCTTAATTTGAATTTTTACACAAAAACCTCAAACTGAACAGTAAGTATTGGTTACTATCTCTTCAGTAAACAGAGTTCTCTTTTATTCTCCATCTCTTTGATTTTGAGACAGGATTCCTGGTGCAGAACTGAAGAAAGTTAATATACTCCAACAGTTTGCTGTACTATAGCTTGTTTGGTCAATCTGTGGAAGTGAATACTGAACACAAGGTGTCAGACTTCTTTCTAGTTACACACACAAAAGAAGAAACAAAACAGGAAATTATAGTTACCAATTTCACTGCCACTACCACCATCTTGAATGCTCCACAAGATAATGCTACTCTCTGAGGCAACTGCAACCATCTTGTCCTTGTCTCCATGAGGTCCTCCAACCACCTTGGCATTGAGAGCCACTCGCTCAATGGTCCAGTCCAGATAAGGACTTGTGAACACCTGCTGCCACCCAGATGACTCCTTGATTCTGGAAGGGCAAAGGGGAGAATGGGGAGCAGATGTCAGAGATTCAAGAACAGACAGCCCAGTCTAATCCTGAACGAGTGTGGATGATTCAGTCTTACACTCTAAGCCACAAAGCTTCAAATTCTAGTTAAGAACTACAGTCTACAAGAGCTGCACTTTTTCCCATTTTGAAGTCTGATATTGCATATTATTTCAGTGCTCTGCAGCTACTGGAATCCTGTGCTGGGCTTTTTCTTCATATAAGCACATCTGATATAGAAGTTATAAGATGAACTCAAAAGTCTGGGTTAGACAAACGCTAGATAATGAGGTTCAGCATAAGATTTTAGAAGAAAACTCATTAATATCCTTATATATCATGCAAGAAACCCAATCATGCTTTAGCACAAAGCTCTGCTCTCCAGCCACAATTTCTGTTCATGGTATACTGTAAGCAGATAATACTAAATTGAGTGTAAATTTTATTTTTAGAGGATCATTTCCCTGTGCGTTTTAAAGACTTACATGGTGTCAGCACTATTTATCTGACAACTTCAGGCAATAATTTAGATAATTTGCAATGGAGCTAAAGCAGACTAGATCTCTGCAGTCAAATGATATAAATATTAAAATTAAAAGCAGAAAGATATGTGTACTTTTCAGCATTTTTGCCATTATTTCACTTCAGCATTGCATCCTGCTTGGAGCTGAAGCACCCCAGATCACTGTGCTCTAACCATTCAACATGCAGAAGTTGTAGTGAAAAGATTTAAGAGCACAACTGCAATAGCAAGACTTTGTCTTGGTTGCATTCATTCTCACAAACTTTATGATCAAATTTTAAAAACTTTTGTCATACTTTAAAAGAAAAAAAAATCTTTAAGATGCACTGTGCTTTGCTGCAGAAGAATGGAGGAGAGAAAATTCCACCATTGTATTCCTAGAGCCCGTTCAGGTTTTGAAAGGAAAAAAAAAAAAAAATACAAGACTGCTACCTTGAGTATCTGTGAAGAAAAGCAGCACTTTAAACTGGCATGTTGACCTGCACCCTCTCTCAGCAACCATTCAAGTCTGACATGGTTCATCAAAAGCATCAATAATGGCATAATCTCAATGGCAACAAGACTTGTTAAGTAGTTTGCCAAGCAGGAAAGAGGAAGAATTTTTCACTTAAAGTGAGCTAGCAGCCAAGGAAAACAGTCAGAGGTAAAATCCTAAGAAGGGGACAATTAGCACAAAACCAGTTGCAAATCATTTCCTCTTTCTCTGTCAGACCACATGAAGCATAATTGAAAACAAAAACCACATTTAATAAAAATTAAAGACAAAAAAATTGCAGTGGTGAATGCTAGTTAGATGTGATTTAAGTTACAAAGTTTAAGCAACTGAGTTAGTATTCTAGAGAGTGAATAAGGCAGCAAACTACAGCTTTAGCTTGGCAGTAATCAGAAAGAAACAGTTCACACTACACTCTTCTCCCTTCTGTTTTTGAACCACAGTATGACAGCCCTGTTAGACTGGTATGGGCAACAGCCTTGCTAAAACTTTCCATTACTTTCCATCGAAAAGACAGCCACCAATTAAATCAAGACTACGAGATGTGACCTAAAACCAGCTTCTGTAATATGGAGGTATTGCTTATGTTCACCTGATCTTAAAAAATAGCCAGTCTGTTTTCAAGACATTGAAGATATTTTTCAGCCATCCAAGTGAAGCAGCAAGTGTTTAACAGTTTTGTTCAGCTAAAAACCATGACATTTAAGGCAAGGCAGCAAAATTATGCAGCAAAAATTCATTAACTGTTTCAAGTTCCTTGATACTGTAACTTCACAGACTGTTTCTAAACCCACAGCAGGAAAAACTTTGAAGTGAATTTTCATTTAAAAGACTGCTTTAAAACAGGCTTTTGAAACAGTTTTACTGCAGTCAATTTGCAACTTTTTCAACAGTATCAAGAACTCACATCAAGGCAGAAAAATCTGAGTTCCTATCGAGCAGTTTATTTTCACCAAAAAAAGCAACAACTCGTATTTAAAGAATCAGACTGAAGGCATTTAACTACTGCTATTTCAGAGTAAGCTTTTTGCTTTGCTCTTAGCCAAAGATTATATTTTTTTTTAGATTCCTGTAACCCGACAAAGAACACTACTCATACCTGTAGCAAACAGCAAAATGGGCGTAGGCAGCTACTATCCAATTGTGGTGGCCAGCTACTATTAAGACTTTCCGTGGGTCCACAGGAAATCCTAAAAACAACAAAGCTGAAGTCAGGCAAGTGACAAGCAGAGACATCTATAACAGGACAGAGCTCTCTGCTAGGATGTGCAACAGAAACTTTCATAATTAAGTTTTTCAAGAAATATTTTCAGCAATATTCTAGTTAGCAGTATTGTTCCTCACAGCCTTGATATGCTAAAGAACTAATGCCTGACGACTGTACCGTCTACCTCATTTCCCCCAGGACTGCCTGCTTCCAAACCTACAGCAGCTCACTAAGAAGAATCAGCAACTCATATCCTTATTTTATGTTACATACATTAACATAGTCAAGATTTTCCTAACACTGCTACAATTTACAGGATTGCAACAGAAATATGACATTTCTAACAGCATCATTTTGCTTGCAAAGTCAAAAGCTGGAAAACGACAGAATTAAGGTCTATCTCACTAACAATTTTTCCGTGAAGACTACCTTTACTCTGAAAACTTGACTCTTGCAGGGTAAGTGAGGCATCAGGAGCAAGAAAGAGGTGGAAGAACAGGAAGCAGGCCCTGAACAGAGACCAAAGAGACAGTGGCTCTCTGGTTTTATTATGGCTGTAGTACAGTGTGAGGCATTTGTCTAAGGGGCTGGGCTAAGACTGCATGAAGAACTTTGATTTGCCTTTCTCTCAAGCCTCACATCTGGATTGTGCAACAGTGAGCCTTCAATACTGCATAGGGAGTAGTGTTTAAGTATTCAGCAATTTTAACCATGCAAACACAGAACAGCAGATTTAAACCAGATACAGGCACACAGTTCTTATTTCCCAGAGACAATCATCTTTGCAATTTGATTTGGTTTTAAAACTGACACTCCTCACCTAGTCTGACTGTACCTTCCCCTGTACCAGCAAGTGTAGGCTGGACACCACCTCCATGCATCTCACTCTCAGTCTGACCCGTTCTGATGTCAGTCGGTGGCCCAGTAGTATTATTTATTTTACGGCTGGGAATGCCTATTAAAAAAAAAAAAAAAAGTTTTGTCCCCCTCCTTAAACTTTAGCAATATAACAGATTTTAGTTCACTTTCAAAATATAGGATTAACACCTGTGCATTTTGATCAAAAGTTTAATTTATCTGCTGCAAGAAACAGGCAATATTGTAACACTGAAACAAAAAGTGCTTTTGCTCTGTATGTTGACTTTCACAATTCAAGGAATTATCTTCAAAAAACTTGTTGATAAATGGCTAGACATCCTTTAGACTTCAGGCTAACACATGTACTGTGTTCATCTCTACAGAGAACTAAAAAAGTCAAACAGGTACTCATATTGGTAAGGAAAGCTCATTAGGGGTGATTTGTCACCTAGGCAATAGGACACCCAAGGTAACTACGTTCAGAAAGAAGAAAGCACCTCATGCTGATGACATTAAACTGAAAGGCTCCTGGAGAACCTCTGCTCTAGTCTACAACCAAACACAGCCTGCTTAGTACTAACATGCCACACCCCTTGCCCAGTACTCTAAACATGCTGTTTGTTACAGCACAGAGATGCAAGTCTTGGGTTTTAATCACAATAATGTTCAGTTCAACCATTTGTCCTTAGCTTTCCATAGGAAGGCTTTCTCAGGACAGTTTGACAGCCAGGGTAACCACCCCAGCCAATCATCCCCACAAACCAAAGCAGCAAGCGACTGCATGCAACATCAGATCATGAACACAAGAATACCTGGAGGAGGTAGGTAGCCATGAAAAAGGACACTGCCACAAGATGAGCGCTCCAGTTCTTCACACAGTAGCAATCTTCTCACTAAGGAGGAAACCCAGATATGACCACAGCTTTCACTTCCTTGATAACATTACATTATCTCAAATATCCTTCCTTTTTTGAAAACTTTTACTTTGGGAAAAAAAACAAAACCCTTTGCCCTTCAGGGTCATAACTGTTCAGGATTTGTCAGTAGACCATTACTACAATAATAAATATGAGCTCACATTAAGAAAAAAAAAAATTACCTAAAGGAGTGATTCCATAGAATTCAGCTTCATGTCTGAGAACATTAATACTCACTCCCCTACAGAAATAGAAAAAAACAAACCAAAAGCAACAAGAACAAAGTGAGCCAATATCTTGAATATAAAGGCTTGCATATAACTGGATATTACACAATCTAAATACCAAGCTACCTAACAGTTTACAGAATTACCACAAAATGCATTTAACATGTTGATGTTTGAGATTTCAAGGTGATCTTAATTTAACTTTCATTAAAATAAAGATACAGAAATAATAAAGAAATACACTGCAAGAAGTGGTCTAAATTATAAGAATCTACTAGCAAAATAGAATGTCGCCGTTTCTGCCTCCACCATGACATACATGTATTCTAGACATGGCCCCACATCTAGGAGGGAGCTCAGCCATATACCAGGCACCCAACCAGATAAGCAAAATGTAATATTTCTCATTTGAAAGAGTTTCTAATGCTTCTGATTGAATTAACTTTCATTTGAAATAATTAGAACTTCTTACCGTAAGTCTAACTCCTTTGTGCGAAGAAAATTTAAAATGGGTGCAAATGCTGCTGGATCTCGATCAATAAATATCTACAAAGAAAAATTTCTGTACTTGAGTACTATTATGGAGCAACCATCAACTAAAGTGCTATTTTATGCTGAATGTGGGAAGGAGGAGTTGAAGATGAGGTAGCAAGCAGACAAACAAAATCCAAAGTTTTTGAGCCTCTTCTTTGTTCTCATTATTCTACTATCCACTAATTTAACATTCCTAAAGGACATATATACAAACACAGTTGCAAATAGATGGCACTTAATAAATCTGTTCTTTAGGTTCTCATCTCCACAAAGGAAAATGGATGCTTCCACTTTCTAGCATATGTTCAATATGCAGTAACTGTAATAAGATCTCAGGAGAGGTTTAGACGTTTTAAAATTCAATTACCATCAAAACTACCTCTACACTTTTAGCAAAGTGCTTGTGTGCCTCACTATCACTCAACAACATTACTGTAACTGTAGTTTCCCATTTAAGAATATCATACCCACAGACTGGAATGACCATTTTACTACATGTTTTTGCCAAAAAAAAAATAAAAGCTACATTTCCACGTTGGAGTACTCAACTACATACGTAATGCCTATCTAAAGAAAATTACAACTCCCTGCAATACAGCAGTTAGCATTTTCTCTGCTTAAGAAAAGCGGAGTTGCTGTTTCTGCATTACCTGCACAATGCAGAATAAGAATAGAAATATGTACATTATTCCAGTTACACTTAGCTTGAAACACAAATGAGGACCCAGAAAGCCAGAGATGTCACTAATTTTGATGGAAGTTTAGCCTGACTCAGGCAGTGTAATTCCATTAGCACCCACAGTGAAAATGCTTTAGGAGAGAACCTAACCAAAAGCATAACATTGAATTAACGAGTTACAGCACATTCATTACTCACAGCACCAGTTTCATCCTTTAGTGTTGAAATTCTTCCACTCAGCAAACTGAAAAACAGGAAATCTTCGTTAGATGTCCCCCAGAAATGCACTGACACAAGCACAGTATAGCAACACTCTGGTTACTTAGCTCTAGTTGGTGACATTTTGGTAACACAGTGTATCTGAGCAAAGAAAACAGCCAGAATGCTGGAGGAGTGAAATATCTCTCCTGAACAAAGGACAAGTGTACGCACACCTAAGGAAAGGCTGAGAGCTGCATCATAAGGACCTTCAGATTCACAAAGAAAATAGACACAAGGCCTAGCCTGAAAGGATGAAGTTTTCCAAGGCACTTAGAGGGCTGTATAGTTTGTTAAAATCTGATTAAATTGCTAAAAGCTGCTGAAGCAAAAAGGAAGAGGAGACCACCCAATCTGCAAGGATTTACTGGGCAAGAATGGGATTAATTATTTTGACACAATTTTACTTCAAAGTTTTCTTCCATCAGATCAAAATACTTTTTCTCCAGACCCATATACAACACAATGCCAAAATCTCATTTTATAAGTAAGATGGACACCAACATCAACAGCTTTCATTTGATTCTGGATGACAATTATATGAGATTTTCCAGTATTGGATAACTTTCAGGACAATCTCCTTAGACAGCATATTTAGTGTTGAGAGACTGGGGAATACCATGAGACTTCCTCCTTGTGCCTTTCCTTGCATGCCTCAAAAAAGGTGACATTTCCTTGGCATTTCATCTATCTGAACATTTCATTAAAATAGGAACAGGAAATGCTGCATATGTCAGCTGCCAGGCTTTTATTGGGAAAGAAGTTTAGAATATAAAAATTAAATGTGAGGAAGCAAAATTGCCAGCATTTAGGCTTTCCTTTGTGGGTTTAGGATTAACTGAGGTGATAGAGGTACAGCAGCTGCAGAACAAAATACAAACCTAAGCAGCACAACCTGCAGAAGTAGTAAAGGCAGTGACATAAAAGGAAGATGTTCAATAATTCAGCACTTCCTGTATCACAAGTTAAAACCCTCAAAACCTTGAGTTAACTCAGAGTAGAGCAATAACTCAAAAAAACCCCAAACCAAACAAAACCAAAAATGTTACAGGCAGTGCTAATGCATATGGCCAGCAAGATCACGAGTGGTAATAGAGTCACAGCCACTGGCTTGTCCCTTTCCTGCAGAATTGGAGGTTATTTCCACAATACTCCATCTAAAAAGTGACAACTCCTCAGCGCATATAAGCTGCCATGGTTACATTCAAGCAAGAGGATGCCTCTTGAATAACAGCTTATTTCAAATGAATCTGTCTCATTGCTTGAGAAGGGGGGGAAAAAATTAAGGATACTAATAAAGATACTATTTACAACATAAATTAAGAACTGAGAACGTAAATATTATTTTAATGACTGTTAATTTGTCTTTGTTAAATGTGATGATATATTACAAATACCTGGAAAAAAATGAGTCTGGAATCCACATCAGTGTTTGTCTTGACGTGCTGAACCTATGAAAACAAAGTTACAAGTTCAGAAACAGCTATAAAGTTGGAAAGAAGCCTGCTTTATCTAACATTCTTTGATTTGTCCTACAAAGCTAATATCAAACAAGTCTGGGAAGTTTGAGATCTTTTAATATCTGCACAAAGTCAGAAGTTGCAGACTCTTTGCACAGATCGTCCGTCAGCATGAAGCAGGACTGTCTGGAGACCACAAAAGTATCATTTTTTTATCTGTTTGTAACACACTGTCCCAAACATCCTGTATTTCCTGGTTCTCCCACTTCAACATTCATGCTTGCAAAAATAAAAAAGGCCCACAAAAACCAAACACTGCTCCACACACAAAATCCAAACACTAAAATATAAATTTATCAACAGTGTGCAATATTTGTCAATAACTGCACACTACTCTGCTGCTCTTACTCAGGACTGAAAGGGTGCTACATTATGCACTGCAAGAGACTACAGTGAGCTTCAAGTTAGTATTTCATAGGAACTTGAATTATTTGCCATTTTGCTATTTGGGCCCCTCTTGGGGAGGCAGAGGGGCAAGAACAATAACAGTTAAAAGAAAAAAATCATTGACTCTGAATCATATTGTGAAATAATACAAATTATAATATTACTTATGATGCCAGACAGTACTTTACATAATAAATAACTATGGATTATTTTATACTACTTCTGGTTTTGATTTAACATGAAGGAAGACAACTTAACCAGCAGCTTGGACAATGAGCTCATGCTCTGCATCACTCTCTGTACATATCCTCTTACTAGTGCCATGACTAAGAAACCTCTGGTGACCTCTTCATTAGTGGAAAACAAAAAAAGAATATGCAAAAGTAAAATTCCATTACAACTCTCCATCTAGTACAGGATCACAAAATATTTTTGGAATAAAACTACTTAGTCATAATTTACCTAATTTTCACTACTAGTATTGTCCAGTTTTGAAGGGGAGAAAAATGTAAACAAACCCCATTACTTTATGCCCCCTAGGAGGCAGAAACACAAAGGCTTTACGGAACTACCACCCTGCATGAAATGTGGATTGTGCATCTGCTCACTGCAAACATCACAATGGCAAATCTGTCCTGAACAGAAAACCTACAGTACCAGTGTTCTAAGCACAAGCATGCACAAAGTCTTTTCTGGAAAAAAAAAGCCAAAAAAACACTTCTCTAGCACTTCTAAGTAGTTTTGCTCAGCTTTTCTTATCAGTAATACAGGTGACTACCTCTGTCTACATTAAGAGTAAGGGATGATTCATTTGACTACATTATAACATGTGAAAACAATGAATTACATTAATTTTGTCCAGAATTAATCCAAACACTGCTTGTAACTATGGGGATTGATGCAGCATCACCACCATCTTCTTTCAATTTTATCAGCCTATTTAGACAGCACCAGGATTTCCTGTCTATAATTTAGCACTGTGGTACCAGTTTAGTAAGCAATAGCTCACACTAACATATACTTTAGAACTTTTAATACACAGACATTAATCTATGTAAACAACCAGAGTCCTCCTTTCCAGGATGCAGAAAGCAGCTTAGCCTGCAGTATTTACATGCATAGGTGTATCTGCAGCTCCATACAGCGGTCAGACAGGCATTGTATAAGGAAAACTAGGCAAACCCAGTGCAATATCCTCAAAACACTCCTAAGCATATGCCAGCTTTCAGTTATTTTAAAGCAAATATAATCAACTGGAAACAGACATGTCAAGTGTCAGTTATAAAACAAACATTTTAATAGTCTGCCGTCCTTGTGGAGTTACCTTGTAACCAGAGGGAGATACAGAGCCAAAAGAATTCACCCAATTTGTTACAGTAATTTCTATGAACATTAACTTGCAAGAGACTTCTGTTCACAGTAAAGGAATCCTCAGAAGTTGTGACCAGGAAGTGACGGAGCAGCCACACACAACAAAGAAGCCCTGATCATCCCAGGGAGCAGTGGGAACCTAGTGTCTGAACATGGAAAAGTTGGGGTGTCTGTGGTACATGCTCCAAAGTATAACTGGTGTCAGAAACAGAGGGGAGTGCTCATTTCCTCTTCTCATACAGTTCTACAAACAAAACTAAGAGTTCCAGGTTTCTAGTGAGTGTAATGAAGACTAAGGAAGAGGAGGAAATGTGTACAGAACCGCACTCTTGCCCATTTGCTGTGCACATCATCCACTCCACTATCAGCTGAAAGTCACCTGCCTTTCCAAGCTGAAAAACATGGCTCAGGTATAGTTTTCAAAAGACATGGGCACTACAAGGGAAGCTGAGCTTGCAAAAGACCAAAACTTCTCACTCAGAAGTACTATAGTAGAGGGTTTCCCTATTAAACGGGAAATATCCATGCACACATTTCCTACTCCTTACATCCAAATGTTGACTAGAATCTAGACCATCAGCTAGAAATTAATTACATGCACTTGTTAGGTTGCCTCATTCTTCCTACTTCTCTGTGTAGGCAAGCCCTCTGAAGATGTGTATTTTTTACCTGATGTGTGTCCTGTACATAATTCTCAGTTCTCTGCAGAGGCATTTAATAAGGAAGATGAAACTAAGAAATTGAAGCAGCTTTTAGATTCCACAGGTAATAAAACCTTAGAAGATGAATTGCCCTGTAATTTCAAAGACAGAGTCTGCTGAAGAACTTATTCTGCATTAACACAAAATATGGTCCAAGCCTACATCCAAGTTACCCTGAAAGCATCATTATAGGTGAGTTTTGCCTGTGCAAGTTACAAGCAGTTTCTCTGGGTTGAACCAGGTTCTTAATGTCTTATTAAAACACAGGGATTCTGCATCAATTTCTATGGCACTCTAAGAAAGGCAGCAGCACAGTTTAGTTACCAGATCAAGTTCATGTTCTGAGTAATGCAAGAAAATTCTTAAAATAGCTGTAGTAGTTCCTACTACTTATAGCTGGCTCCACGCTGTACACACTACTTGGGAAAACACATTACCTCAGTTTCCACTAGCTACGGTAATCCGAATGATTTCACGCCTGAGCATTTTGACAGGAATGTTTGCACTGTTTATCACGCAGATTCTGACCACAGCTGTCTCACAATTCTCTGCCTCAGCCTGCCAAAATGTCTACATCTGCCAGCTTCCACACTTTCCAGCGTACATTGGAAAACAATGCAACTCTTTATTCTCATGGATACCAGTATCATATCAGCGATTTTAATATCTTAGTCTCTGAGGCAGCTAGACAGACTGCTCACCAGAAGCCTATGGTTGTGATGGCAAAGCAAAGCTTCTATCCCTGAAGAAGCAGTATTCGCGGAGTCTCTAAGGTGTATGTAGAGCAGTACGTATCTAGGCTGCCGTGGCATTGCGGGCAGACACCACGCGGAGCTGCCAACACACCCCGTGTCCATCCCCCGGTACCCCCGGCCCCTGCAAAGTGCTGGGCGAAGGCTCATCCCGGCCGTCCCGGCGGCAGCACCAGAGCGCAGAGCCCACGGAACCCCGCCGGGCAGTCCCAGGCGGGTCGGCACCGCCGCCCTCCCGGGCCGGGCCGGGCCGGCCTAGCCCCCATAGCCGGGCAGCGCCTCCGCCGTGCGGGCCCCGGCAGGGCCCCCTGGGCGCTGCCCCTCGCTCCGCTGCCCGCCGGAATGCGCCGGCCGCCACCGCCGGCCCCGGGCCCGCCCGCTCACCTGGTGCCGCCCACGTTGAGCTGGATGATCTCCCCGCTCCCGGCGCCAGCGAAGCCGCCGCCGTTCCCCGCCATCTTCCCCGCCGCCTGCTCCAGCCGGCGCCCGCCGCCGCCTCCCGCCGGGACCTCGCGGTCGAGGGAAGCAGCGGCGGAGCCAGGCGAAGGCGGCGGGGAAGGAGGCGGCGGGGGGTCGGCCAGCGGCGGCCGGGGCAGGGTCGGCGCCCGGCCGGGCTGCGGCCCCGCGGGCTCCCGGCGCTCAGGCCCGGCCAGGGGCGGTACACGCCATGGCAGCGCGGCAGCACCGGCAGGAGGAGCGGGGCCGGCGCGGGCCAAAAGGCCGCAGAGCGCCGGCGGAACGCGGCCCGTGCAGGAGGCGGGGCCGGCCGGGCTGCGGCGGGAGGAGCCCGCAGCGCCCCGCGGGCAGCGACGCGCCCGGAAGGGGCCGGCGGGAGCACACCCGCCCCGGGAGCGGCGTCGCGCCTCGGGGAGAGGAGCCGCGGCACCGGGATTCTCGTCTTGTGTGGTTTTAAAGGAACGGGGAGCCGCCCGTGCCGCCATCAGGCCCCAGCGACCCCCGCCTAAAATAAAGAGAAGGGCAACGGAGCTGGTGAAGGGTCTGGAAGTGCAAGTCCTGCGAGGAGCGGCTGAGGGTGTTCAGCCTGGAGAAGAGGAGGTTCAGGGGTCACCTTATCGCTCTCTACGACTCCCTGAAAGGAGGGTGTAGTCAGTCTCTTCTCCCAGGCAACCAGTGTCAGGACAAGAGGACACAGCCTCAGGCTGCACCAGGGGAGGTTTAGGTTGGACCTTAGGATGAATTCCTTCACAGAAAGGGTGATCAGACATTGGAATAGACTGCTCAGGGAGGTGGTGGAGGAAAGACTGGATGTGGCACTTGGTGCCATGCTTTGTATGACAGGGGATGTTTAGTCATAAGTTGGGCTTCAGAGGTCGTGAAAGCCATGACTAGAGTGAGGGCTCATTCGGCCTTGCATCCCCCCACCCACAGGCACCCCAGGCTTAGAAGTTCAGGCCCCTAGTAAATGCCAATTCCATGTGAGAGAGGCACAGAAACAGAAAATTGCTTGAAAACAAGATGAGAAGGCAGTAGGCAGTGCTGTGTAGTTTAAAACCTGGGTTGCAGGCCACGATCATTAATCAAATTCACCAATTAAAGGACAAAAATATTAGACATGACATATCTGAGCCCACAATGCAGTTTCAGGAAAAAAATCCATCGCAGCACCCCATAAAGAAAAATTGAGGTGGAAATAAATGATAGTGTGGTTAGTAAAGGAAGTCATAAAATCATGGTTTGTATTTTTGAGGGTCGGCTTTATGATCAATTCCTACACTCAAACAAGGTAAAGAATAAGCAAACATGAGCCTGGTATTTTAATGTAAATTTTAAGTGGAATTTGCCTAGACGTTGAAAACCCACTGAAAGGATCCACACTCTTTAAATCAAATGTTTTTCTGTGGGAATGAATGGATAGACTTCAGGCATGCTCAAATATTGTATTTTGAAAACACTGTGAGCCTAGGAGTAAACTGCTTGAAGTTACCCTGGCTGCTTCCCAACTTGCATACCTTGGAAATTAAAGGTTTATTCCTCTAGTCATATTGTAGAGTTGAATTGACCAAAGCTATGAAGAGGCCCTTGCCAGACCATGAAGTTTTTTGGAGGAATGACTTCTCTATCACCAGACGCTATTGCTGTCACAGCTGTGCTAGCAGTCAGGAGCTGAGTGTCGAACCAGCATTGTGTGTAAAAGTCAAATACTTCTGTAATGTGTTCTGCATGTGTTAATACAGCTGCTTCTATGGTGTGTTTTGCCCTACAGCCCGAGGGAAAAGGAAAATTGAAAAGCAGCTGAACATGTCACCAAGCCCTAGGCCTTCATACTTTCTGTATGCTTTGGAGTCTGGCTGTAGTTTGCCTTTCTTCTTGGGCTCAAGAAGAGACATGCTTTCAGATTTCTGCTGAGTTGTCTTCTCCTTTCATGGAAATTATAGTAATAGGAAGTAATAAATGTTCAGGTGTGCTATCAGGCACAGAAGGAGACTGAACTTCTGTTATGTTCTGGTGAAGTCCTCTAACCATTAAAATATGGGATAAGAGAATGGGACGGGATATTTCTTTTCTTGTTGTTGCGAGGAAGACTGACACTCCCTACTTCAAGCCCCCAGCTTGGCTCCTAAACCATGTTTGCCTCACAGTGTCTAAATGCCATGAAATTTAAGTTTTGCCTCTTCTTAAATAAAACTTAACCATCACTGGCATTTGTCATTCGCTTAATGAAATTCCATCTGGGAAGAAGTAAAGCAAGAAAGTCAGCTGTGCATTGATGCATTCTCTTACAGCTGCAGTCCTCAAAGACTTCCACTAGATGCCTCTATTGTTATTAAACTTCCGAAATGTAATTCCTGTTTAGTCTAACCATTTAAGTCATGTTATCAAGACCTTTTCTCTTGATGTTGCAACTAAAGTACATGATTTGCAATCACTAAAAAAGCCCCCAAGCCCATTTCAAAGCACACATCTCATCAGATTTATACAATATACAAAGCAACTTTATGTTGCTAGTTTCTACGATCATTTTATTAATTCATAACCCCCTCCCAACTACCAGTCAAAAAAGGGTCACATGTGGACTCATATGCAAAAAGTAGACATCTGAATAAAACATATGTCCTTCCAAGTGATGACTGTACTGTTTAAGAAATAAGGAGGCCTGTGCAATGGGTTGTTGGCTCTGTGGTGACACACACTAAAATTCAATTTCTTTAATTGCAATATTCAAGCTAAGACGACAAGGAAGGATTTCTTTCCCACTTTTTTCCATTTGGGTATTAGTACAGCTTTCTTGTGGAACACCCTGTATCCTGGCTAAGAAGCTAATTATTCCATTCAAAAGAAGTCAAATTCTGCTGTATAAACTGTAATAAGGGACGCCTCCCAATGGTACCCTTGCCCTTAAGCTACTTATAATAAAAGTCCAGAGAGGAATTGCTACTCTTTGGCAAGTTTGCCAGGTACCTGTTTTGCTAATTATTAACTGAGAAGCAATGTGGGTCCTGAAGGAGCCAAGGGAAGTTTGGTAATAAATTCCTTCTCTGTCTCCTAAGTAGATCCATAGAGAGGGAGATTTTCTCACAAAATATGAGACCTTTGTGACAGGGATCTTGTCTCTATAGCTTCCTGTAAACTGTCAGTCTTGATTGCTGGTGTAACACAATAACAATGCCAAATAAAAACATTTCTACCATCTGCTCTAAAGGGAGGAGCCTTGGAACCTCCCTACTAAAGTCACTCTGGAAAATGATGCCATGAGTCACTAGGAACAATGGTTCATGCATGCTCAGTTTTTCCTCAGTTTTTCAGCTTTGCTTACAATCACTTTGCTTGAAGGGCCTAAACTTTGAAGGTAATTCACTTAGTAGATGGCATCCAGTAAAGAGTGCTAGAATAACTTCAAATAAGCCACAGGGGAGAGAGAAAGCTCGTGGGATTAGGCAGAGTATGCATTTCTTCATTCCTGAACATATGGTTGTTGCTTGCAAATTAGGAAACAACCTTTCTTTTCAGCGTCCAGATGCGGTGCTGCACAGTGGGTGGCTCCCAAGGAGGTTCCCTTTGCCCAGAGCAGCTCCACCCCACAGCTGAATAAAAAGGATGTTACCAGAAATGTCTATAAAGGCCTCTTTTTCCCATCTTAAAATAGAATGAAAGGAAGGAGATGATCCAGAATCAGGTCAGAAGCAGCTTCCCAGAAGGGGAAGAAAGAGTCATCAATGTTCTGTAAAGAACTCTGTATCCGGGTGTGCTGAATTCTGTGGAAAATTATTAAATCCTTCATTTTCAGAAAAAAAAGACCCAAAATCTTTGGCTCAACAAGTCGAGGGGAAATTATTTTTATGGTCCAGCACAGCATTTGTTCTCAGCTACCAAGTTTGGGATGTCCACTACGCCTGCTACAGAGCACTACTGAGGTCTGCTCCCCAGCTGACTGACTGCCAGGACCACATGCCACTCAACAGCTTTTCTGTCAGAATTTCTGCATTTGATATGTTCCCCTGCTAAAAAAAAAAAAAAAAATCCAAGTCTACCATCTTTTTGAAAAGTCCTCTTCTTTATAGTAGTCTACACAAATTTAGTATACAAGTAAGGGTTAAATTAATCACAACCTAATAATTTGCAGTATATCCTGGTGGGGCTGGGTGAGCTGAGACGGCTCAAGTACAGTAAATTTGCAAGTGGTTTTACTAGTACGTGCAGTGTCCACAGTGTGGGGCTGTTTGCTAGTACATGTCAGTTGTGCAAGCCCAGGCTTTTTTGCTTTCAGGGCAGTGGCAAACACCACTGCTGCAGACTCCAGTTTGATTTGAAAACCCCTTGAAGTTCGTGTGCAGTGGACGCATTTGTTTTCATCATTTAAGTCATTCAGCTGAAGTTCTCTACATTTCTGTATGAAGTCAGATTCTGTTTATGAACTGGATGTAGCTAGTATCAAATATCTTCCCTGAGACTGACATCTATCCTACTCAAACAGGGTTAGATTGCAGTAAAGGAGCAGAGCTTCATTTATGTTGGACTGCTGTGCATTAAGCATCCCTGTTCTTCAGTCTGGGTTTGTTTGTAAGAGCCACAGAGAGAATTAAACAACATAGGAAAGACTTTCTAAAGAAGAGAACACAAATTTTGAATATAAGTATATCAGATATATCTGTGAAAAACTTTGATATACTCAGTTACGTTGTTGTCTTTATGCTCCTTCTGTCACTTTTCAGTCCAACAGTGTTGATTATGCTCAAGCATTTCAACACTTGCTTTGTGGTTCCTCGTTTCAATTGCAACAACTGGAGAGTTAGAGACAGACACTTCATATTCTGTATGTGAAGTTGATACTGGAGCACCAAAAAGCTTTTTGGCTTCTGTGAGCTAAAAGAACAGTTGTCATTTGGTCTAACCTACCAGCAAAATAACCCTATGCAACACCTTCTTCCTCGGTTGGACTCTTACCCTATGTTTGTAATAGATCTGGATGTCTTTCTTGATAGGCTGATGGGCAGCCACTGGAATCAAATCCACAGCATCAGCAGGTGACCTGTAAGCATTTAATTACCTTTCCGTGTAAAATTCATTCCATGTCTGCAATACATTCTTGTCTGCATTCTTTTTACAGCCATCAGTTTGCCTTCTAATGAAGAAATGTTGAAGTGAGTATTCAGCTGGGTATTTGTGGGCTGATCTAGACAACTGCTATTTAAAAACCAAAGTCTCATACCATACAACAGCACAAGGGGGCATGAGTTTTCAAAATATTTTCTTATTGAATGGTTTTCATTGCTGGCTTTGCCTGAAGGAAGAGATGCCTGCTAATTCCTAGAAGTCCTTCCAGCTTGATCTTCTGTGTACTCATCGAGTTGATGAGTACTTAAACCCAGATATCCAGAAAGCTCATTTGTGAGCAAGGTGCCCTGAATTCACCTTGCCTCATTTACTGCAAAGGGTTCAAAACTGTGCCGTATCTATTTTTACTCACTGATTTTTTGAAATCACACATATCTGTGTGAACATCTGGGTGAAGCTTTTGGAGATTGAAAATATAAATTTAAACATGAGTTCCAATCTATTTTTCATCACTGTTAATATTTTAAGCAGGAACACCTATAATGTCAGCACCTTGCCTGAGTGACTGTCAACCAACACTTAGCAAAACGTGTGTGTGTGTATGTGTGTATATATATAGACACTTGATGCTTGCGTCTACATGGGTAAGAAAAGGTCATTTTAGCAAATATTCTATTTACAATAATTTTTAATAGCTAAGTTAGTGCCTGAATTTTTTGTCTCTGGAGTGGAAGAATGCTCTTGTCTGTTGTGTCTAAAATTGTTGGAGGAGGAGGATCATTTTTACCCCCTGTACATCTCTTCATGAGAGCTTTTTAATAATGTTGGCTGCCTAACACACATTTTAAAATCTTTAATCTTAGATGGTGAGGTCTAAGTAATGTTGAAACTAGTAAAACCTTCCATACAACTAACTAGATAATGTGGCTTTTTCTGTAGCAGCCAGTGCAGGTACAGTATCTCTAATCTGATTTTACCAGATTCTGTTCCTTGCAGGATGCTGTTCTCCAGTTGCTTATCATATTGCCAGTCTTCAGGCAAATTTCCCAGGTTGTTTCTCTCATGGGCTCTGTTTGGAAACTGAAAACTGTTCTGGATATCTAAAATAAGGAGATAAGATCTCATTTTAGAGAGGCTAATAATTCTTGGGTTTACTTGAAATATTTAAACATTACTTCAGATTTGGCAAGATCATCTCCTTTAAATATGGGGGATATGGGTTCTGTCAGCAACCTAATGAATAGCCACTGAAATTTGACCAAGCTATTAGTATCTGAGAACATAAATCCCAGCTGTTCAAAAACAACCTAGACTTTAAAGCATAGTCTGAGAAATCTCACTTGGAAAGGCTGTCAAATTTACAAATGTCCTTAGCACGCTATTATTGGACCAACAGATATTTCATTGTATTTTAAACGAATTTCCACTTATGAAGCAGCTATCCCTTTCTTCCTCCTGAAATAAAGTATAATTAAGAGTTTTCCAGGGAGGAACTGAGAAGCAGTGATTAGGCCTGTACATGCAGAGAAACAGAGCCTTGATCGCCAGCTGCTGGGCAACACAGCTGCTTCTTCCAGACTGGCCTGGGTGGTCCATAGGAAGCAGAAAGACCCGGAGTCAGGTGAGGGGGAGAGCCAAACTTTTGCAGGTCACCTGGAAGACTCTTGAAAATGTTACCTTTTCCTTACTTATTCTCCCTATTCTCATCTTCATTGACGATGATTTCTGATGGTGGGAGGGTTTTTGTTGTGTGATTTTCTTTGTCTCTCATATCTCAGTTGCATGGCAGAAACCTGTATTATTTTGGCATGGTTCATGAGCAGTATGTCAAACAACAAGAACATTTTAAAGTGCAAAATCCACTTCTAACAATATATAAAGGGCAAAACTGCATTATTTTCACACCTTGCCAGAACAATTGTTTCTTACCACAGAAGCAATTAATGTTACATCATCTTTCTTTTCATATTACAGTCACAGTGCTTGACTCAGGAAAGGTAATTTTCAGTTTTCTGTTACCATTACATACACATATGGAGTCTTATTCATGAAAAAAATATTCTAATTTTGAATAAAACTTCTGAAATCTCTTGAGAGGCTAAAGATGAATAATAAAGAAACCATTCAGCACTTCTTGAAATGGACTCATTACAATGAAGATTGCCAATATTTTTTTCCTTTCATGTTTCTGGAAAAAAATCCCTAGAAATGCTGCAAAGATACAAAAAAGTCTTCCACAGCAGAACTAAGACTTCTGTTTAAAAATCTATTGAAACATTGTCTTAGCTAATATTACTAGAGGGACAAAAAATATTAAATATGCAAGGTTTTTCATAACACAGAAGTCTCCAGCCATGGCTCAGACAGAGACCATTACTGTCATTTCACATTTATATCAATTAGTGTTCTATCCTTACCTTGCATACTGCTTTTCATCTTGTCGTCAGATATTGAAATAGAAATGTGAAAGGTTTCCTTGGGGTATGGTTTAGGGAGGGAGAGGAAGTAATTTAGAGAAGATGTTAGAGGGAATGAGTTGTGAGAGAAGAGTGGAAGCCACATTTAGGAGAAAGTATAACAGTTAATATTGAAAGGTCCTTGGTTTAAGTCAGTATTAAAATAATTAACTGAGGGGATCTTTCAAACTTTGGTGATAGCAATAAAAGACATAAATTAGCAAACAGAAGAAAAGATGAATGATGTCATTTGCAGTCTGTGAACCAAATAAATGGAAGAAAATGTGTCTGAAATATAACAAGGACACAACAAAGAATTTTGTATTTTAGTTAATATATCATGCTTTTAAACAAAATTAGCCATACATGTGCATAATGAAAATACCCATAGCTACACTTCATGTTTATTACCAGCAAAATGTCACCTCATGGTGGTAAGAAACCCATAATTTTGTTGTTCAATAAATTTCTGATACAGGGTTTCTGAATTGTTCTATGACAGATTTACTTTTGGACATTGAAAATCATTGAACTGGCTTAAAAGGGACTCACTTTCAACAGGTGGGAACCTTGCTTTTTCTAAAGTTGTCTTGAGAACATCCCCATCTGAAAATCCTAATATTAATATATGAAAATTGTTATGTTATTTTCAAAATCATGACCGTAAAGTCCAATATCCTTTAGCAGTCCCTCGAGTCAGAGTTAATAAAATTCCAGCTATAGATTTTTCACCCCCACGGTTGGCAGAGAAATGCTATATAATTACAGGCTACAGGCTGGTTGATGGTGACTTCATGAGTCACACAAAAGGATAATGGGACATTTCTTTAATAAAATGCGTTTAATGAGTAATGTTTCTACTTATTCCTTTCTCATTTTAAATTGATACTTTAGCTTGATATCTCTGATTTCCTACATTTCCAGAAAAATGCTTCACATACTAGAATATACATAACTATGAGTCACGGGCTTTTCTGATTTTTGTTAAATTGTCAGTTTAATAACACAAGGTGTGAGAAGACAGTCAGCACCACATCCGATAAAATGCCAGTAGCAGCTCACTGGGAATGAAATAGCAGCAGTGTGGTTTCACTCCAGACTTCTTCATAGAACTGTGTTCCTTGATGCCATTCAGTAGTCCATTCCCATTTAAATGAAATTCACACCTGATATAGAAAAGAATTAAATTTAAAATGCTGAAATGTAATAATATAGAAATAAATAGTACATAAACTATAGCTTCATCTAATATTATCTGCATTTGTGCTTATTTTTTTCATTCTTAATTAATAGGATTATGAAATATACTTTTGTTTTCAAACAGCTGGGGATGACATTTCTGGTTTGTAAATCTTCAAATTGATTAATTAACACTTAATATATTACCATATTTGTAATCTCAGAAACATTATATTTTAAACAACAACAAAAAAAGTTTTTTGCATTTCTCCAGGCTTGCACCTCTGTGTTTCTCCATTTACCCCTTGCTAGCCTATTTATCAGACCACCTCTTTTCCTCTACCTTGTACCCATCCAGCACAGGCTCCCCTGTCAGAAGGCAGTCAGCAACTACTCTTACTTGCACGTGCCACACACAAACACTCAAGTTACTGTTTCTCTTGGCCACCAGGTTGTGTTCCAGAGAAAGAATCCAGTTTCCAACCAATGAAATACTTTCTTTCCTATTCAGGATCACAGAATTGAACTGAGAGCCCAAACTGGAGTAAAGGGATACTGTTTAATCTAATCTGGACTTAATGCCATGGTTATAGCAGGTTTGGTTACAGCACAGCGCAGATGCTTTAATAATGTTCAGACCTTCTTAAAGACCACAATATCTCCTTGTCATCCTGCTGATGACAATGGTATTTGTCAGGGCCTTCTTTATATCCAGGCTGTAGTGACCAAAGTTAAACAACGAAAAAGTGTCTTCCTAAACCTTGTCACTGACTGGATATCTTACGCCTGGGAGCACAAATATACTTTATCCTATGTAAAGTAAGTGTGCTTGGTTTTTTTTTCTTCATGTCCAATTCCTGTGGAGCTTCCTCTTTCTTTGAGTTACATAATTTAGTGGCTTCAGAAGGTTTTTTCCCCTTTTTCAGTCAAGCCCAACAAAATGCATGCCAATTATTAAAGGAAGACATAAAATTCTTCATCCTGTGTGTGGTAAGATTATCACTAATGCATTCAGGACAACGATTTTTCTTCATGATAGAAGCAATATAAAGTCTAAGACATTGTTTGTTTTGTAGTAAAGATCTGAAATTGATGCCCACTTAAAATACATTTTTTAAATTTTGTTAACAACATTTTGTGATAATGAATCATCTTACAGAAAACTCACAGCTATTTCTTATTGTGCTAAAGTCTCACAAGAAACTTAACATAGGGAATTGTTTAAACCACAGTAGATTAAAACCCTTAAAGAATTAGTAATATAAGGAAAGGGAAAAATACTAATATTTTTCTTTATTGAATATACAGTTAAAAAAGTAAAAGATGCCCAACAATATTCATATGCTGCGTACTGACTTTACTTGAATGAATCTCATGAATTTTTAGCTGAAGTCTTTTATACCATGACCAATATATTGCTATTTAAGAGCTACTCTGTTCAAAGTAAAAAGGATACATACATAAAAGCAAAAATGATAATCAACTTAAACCAGTCAAAAGATAAACCCATTTTAATGGACCAGCTATAACATGAAAATAGGCAGCATTTATGATCCATCTAAATGGATATGGAGAGAGTGATTAAGTATTCAGCTGAGAGCCATATGACATTGAGGTGGGTTTTCTTTTTAGTCCCTAGGAAAAAAATCAAATCTAATGGAAAGTAAAAGCTCTACACTTTGAGTGCACTTTTTGGAAATCTGGAAAACAAAAGTGTTTAAGTCAAGAGGGTGATAAAAGAGGATATGGGGAGTTGAGTGCACTTTTCTTTAATCTCATTAGCTATATTGAGAGTAGCCAAAAGCTGAATGACAGCTTTACTTAAATTCTGTGATTCTCAGAGGCTTTGGGTATTTGGCTATAGCATTAACTGCATCAGTTTTAATGTACTTCACTCTAAATAATAAAATATAAATACTAGTCTTTCCTTCTTTCAAAAAGGAGAAAATGTCCTCATTAAGGCATGGTATAAGACTAAAAAAGATTATTGCTTGTATTTCGAAAAGAACTGCATACATTCTAGCTAAATTGGCTTTTCTACCTACTTTGCAGACATTTACCCTATTATTCTCTCATAAAATAAAACTAACAAATCATAAAGCTGTTTTCAAAGTTTTAAAAGGGCTATTCTACTATTTATTTGGCATTTCACATCATTCTCCCTTAAAAAAAATTAAAGATGCTTGAGAATTGGTACTTTAATATCCTGAAAACATGGAAACATATTCTCTATAGGAGTATCTGAAGAAAAAGATAGCTTCTCTTTCTTTTAGTCTATGTATAGATGAATATTGCCAGATTTCTAACATTGCTCCTTATCTAAGACTTCATCAGGTGCCTGTAGTGATTCATGCAAACATATTGCAAGTACCAAGAGATACTGCAGAGTTATGTATTAAAATAGGAAAAAAACCCCACAACTAAACTCCAGAGACTGATAAGAATACAGTAAGATTTAAGGAGTTTAGTTGGCCTATAATCTTAAATGCTCTTTTAAGGTGCGTCTAATCCTAAAGGGATGATCATACTTGTTTCTCTCTCTTCATTCTTGCTTCTTCTCTTCCTCTTCCTGCTTCGCCCTTCAAATGCAAATCCAGAGAGATGCCAATTTACAGCTAACCAAGGGCACCTTTGATTTACAAACATTTCTTCCAAGTTCACCAGAAAGAGAGATCCTTTCCTGATCATAATCCATAGTAAATGCATAAGCATTTTAAAATAAATGATACTCAACTGTACTTGTCCTGGAGATTAGGGCAAACCATGAAACTAGATGATTCTAAATCACTCAGATTGTATTTCCTCCTTCTCTTTCTTTTGTAGTGAAAATCAGCTGTGATTCTTTATAAAATGTTAGGACAGTCTCAGAGAAGGCTCCTTTCTTAGTTCTTCTGGCAGCCAACAAGAAGTGAAATGCCCCTCTGTGAGGAGGAGTAGAGAAACAAATCTCCTCTTTCAGTTAATTCTCCACTGAAGACAAATCATTGGTTTTGACTTCCAAATATTGCCAAAGATTGTATTCTTATATTAGGAATGGTCAGTACTTTGGGCCATCAGTGTCAAACTGAAGGAGGAACAAGCAGTTTAAGGTATTCCCCCTAAAAGACAGGAACAAAACTCTGCATTCTATTCCACTGAGTGTCTTAGAATATCAATAAATTTGGAATATTCAAAGATACATTTTCTTTAAGAAGTGTTCTTTATAAGCAAAAACATGAAACACGATGCTTCTTTAAAAAAAAACCAGACTTAACTTGTGGGATTGTGTTCTCCAGGATCAGATTAGGGTATCTATTCACAGGGAAAACTTTCCCTAGTATGATCTATCCAGTATGGACTGTGGTTTACCTATCAAAGGTCCAAAAAACACCACTGTAAACCAGGCAAGGAGTTGGTCACAGTATTTGATTTCTGTTAGAACAGCTCTTCAAGCTCAATGTAAATAGACAGCAAAATGTGGATAAATATGCAGTCGTATTTCTATATGGAATCATAGACAATCATATTTAAAGTACTGTGTAAAAATAACCTTGTGTTTTAGAGGGGTTGGTCCCCATTCCCTACCTTTCCTTCAAGTAAACCAGAACTTCAAACTTTGAATTTCATGCAACTTAAGACAAAACATCTGAATTTTTTACCTCTGAGTCACCTGAATAATACCATTATTGAAAGTGATACTGAACACATACCAGTGAGAGTACCCCCCTGGGTTTTAAAACGTTGGAGTAACAGACTCCTTTACTTGTCCGACAATTGATTGAGTTTTCAGATCTCTTCTGGGGTTTTTAAATGAGTTAAAAGCATGGCTCTTTCCTACTGTTCTTTGCTTTTAGAAGTATTACTGTCTATGCTCCATAATGTTGATGCTAAGCAGGATGAGGAACAATAATACAAAAAACATTAATAAAACCATAATCAAGCTTTATGAGAACATATATTTAGCAATGGGGTAACCTCAAGAGAAACAGAGACACGTATTCTGAAACACTGAGAAGGAAATGGTAACCTATAATGATCTTACACATCAAGGTTCTATTTGGATTTACTAACCAAACATCTAGAGGCAGGATTTCCTTGATGGTCACAGTCCATCAGCATTTATATTAACATCCTCAAGAAAAGGCCCTGAAGCAAAAGCATTTTTGATTTAGACTGTTTCTCTTTGGAAGCACAATCGATTTTATTCCTCCATATAGACACCTACTCCAAGTCCTTATGGCCAAAATGATTAATTTAAAACCTCTTCTATGTAACATAAAATTCAGTAGAAAACTTCTGTGTTTGCTAAATTTTAAGAGCCTCCATGGAAATCCACCTGAACAAAAATATCCTTCTTTTTTTTCATAGCTAGAAGAAAAAAAGTTGCTAATTTTAAACTCAGTAATACTTTGGGGGAGGTTGTTCTTTCAGATGAGCACACAAACTTCTGGAGAAAAAAATTATGAAACCAAAACCTTATTGACTTTGGGAACAATTTTATGAAGGAATAAATTCTTTCAAGTCATATCCACTGGTCATGGGCATTATAAAAGATGCTAAGAAAGACAGAATACACATAGACCTCTTGAAACAAAATGGTCTACAATAGCTGTGCTGCCAGCACATCAGCAGGTTGTTACTGACATGGAAGTGAGTGGTACCAGCTACAGAATCACTAAAACCACTGCTGTAATGTTGTGTGTTTCTGGGCAGTCTTCTAGCCACATGATGAGGTCTGATATTTCTTCATTTGTAAAACCTGATTTGATTATTGGCTAGAAAGAGTAGAGTCCCAGCTGGCGCATACCTGGCCTTTAATTCTGGGCTGTCCGAGCCATGCTACATGGGTAAAGACCAGGAAGAAACCTATGTAGGAAAAGAGGTCATCAGAGAGCAGAATCACTATAGAAAATGGAAGTGTTATGCAAGATCTTTTTGTCTAAGAGAGGCTGGAGCATGCCCAGAGAAGGGCAATGAAGCTGGTGAACAATCTGGAGCACAAATCCTGTGAGGGTTGACCAAGTGAGCTGGGGGTGTTCAGCCTGGAGAAAAGGAGGCTCAGGGGGGACCTTATCACTCTCTGCAACTGCCTGAAAGGAGGGTGCAGCCAGGTGGGGATTGGTCTCTTCTCCCAAGAAACAATCAATAGGACAAGAGGGAAAGGCCTCAAGTTGCACCGGGGGAGGTTTACATGGGCTAAGGTGTTGGTAAGCATTAGAACCAGCTGAAGTGGTTGAGTCACTATCCCTGGAGGTATTTCAAAGGTATGCAGATGTTGTACTTAGGGACATGGTTTAGTGGTGGACTTGAGTGTTAGGTTAATGGTTGGACTTGATGATCTTGAAGGTCTTTTCCAACCTAAATGATTCGACAAAAAATCTTCCAGAATCTTTTTACCTGTTCCTGGAGTTTGACAAGGTCTGTTTTACAGTTTTTCACACACCAAATTACTGTTCCCTTGTTTGAGTGAAGTGCTGCTAAAAAGCCAGAATAAGTTTAGCTTCTCTGCTATTGTTCTCAATGTTATGCATGTATTTGTAGCAAGTTAGGTAATTACACTTTGGTTGCAGGAACTTGCAACTTGCAGAAACTTTCTTAGATTGTCTGTTCAACTTTACAGTATTTAATAAAATTTGCCCATGGCAAAGAATTAAATCAGGGCAGTGATACCTCCGTACTCACATAAATAATGTAACAGTTATATATTGGTTTTGGGTCAATAACTTCAAAAGCAATATTGTGGTCCAGGCAACTGGAGCCTAAGGTCTCTTAAACATTTGTATCCTTGGCTTATGGAAATAATTTCAATAAACTTTTGCTTAGTAGTCTCCTTGGAAAGAAGGAAAAGGAAACACCATCTGTTCTAATCAAACACAGGTAATTCAGATACTGCCTTCCCACATATTTGAATAACCCTTTAAACAAAACATACCCCTTTTGAAAGCATTAATCACACATCCACACACATCTAACTAGAGTGTACATAACTTACAATAAATTAGAAAGTGCAGACTCAAATGTCAAATCCACCATAGCCAAAATTATTTTACGTCTGTAAGATGAATCCTGTTACTTCAGGGATACCCATACTCAAATTGTTCTCGCCCAGCCCTGACACCTGAAAATGCAAAGAGCCAAGTAAGTTCAGGAGAAAAAAAGCACCCACACTAATGCTTAATTGTTTGGGGTCTTTTTTAGTAAAAATATGTATTTATTTCTAATACAGACTTAGCATAGTTTCTTCACTTTTCAATATTCCTAACTTTCACAAGGACCTTAGTGTAGTATTATAATACACTTTTATTGTTAATTAAAATAGGAGAAAAAAACAGCCCATGCAGAGCAGACCCTGAGATATAATACAGCTTCACAGCTCTTGGTGTTGAAACAGTACAGAGCTCTAGTAATCAAGATTATATCTGTCAGTGCTGCAGCTTAAACTAAGCTGAAAGTTAAGGACAAAAATGTTAAAAGAAAGAAGAAAGCAGCCCAGCATGGTATAGAAGATCATAGAATAGCCATTCTCTTATCTAAAGGGATTCATGATTTTGATAATTAAAAATATTGAAATAATATCAATTTTTCATAGTAATAAAATTTCTGAGTTGTGGTATATGTACAGGTGTATTTAAAAGAAAAACCTGTGAGATAATTTTATAAGCAGGCAATATGGTTTCCTCAATCCCTTTTACAACACAGGCTTGAAAAGGACAAGATGACAGAGACATTTGAATGCACTGTGCATTGCCTTTTATTGAGTTGGCTTCATTAAAATGGGGAGTATGTAAAAGACTGGAAAAACCCCAATAACCAAAAGAAGTAGACCAGTGACTATAAGGAGAATTCCTTGTAATCTACTCTGCTGCTCACTTCAGAGCTGTTGTCAAAAAAGAGCTGACAAGAGTGAAAATTCTACATGGCATCTGCATTGGTGTCTGTAAATCCAAGCCATAAGGCACCAGATCAAATTTTCTCTTAATTAGAAAAGATCCTTCACCAGAAAGCCAGCTGCCCATATCCCAGTCAAGAATATTCTATTACACAATCTAAGGAAATATTTTGTTAAACACTGAGTAACCAAAATGTGTATTAGTTTGGGTTTCTAAATTTGAAATCATAACTGAGGAGTAATAAACACATTGATCACCAAGACAAAACCACAGTAAGGAACTTTTTTTTTTAAAGTTTTTGTTCAACTATGAAAACATATTTGGATCCACTGCAGCTTTAATGTCTAAAGTTCAGACCTTTTTAATATATAATGCAGTCCTTCCTTATACTGGATGTTCACTAATAATGGTGTCTACCACATAAAATGTTAGTTTTGTAGATAGGTATTGATAGATATTAATGATTCATCTGTTAGGAAAGCAAGGATGTAACAATGAGTAGTTTTATTGAGTACATCATACTGTATTACAAATCACAAGACTAAAACAGATTCCAAGAGTATCATCCAAGCTAGACCCTGCTCTGTGACAGGATCAGGTATCATTGTCAGTACAGACACTACCCTGCCTGCATACTTTGCACTGAATGATTGCTTTGAAGTAAATATATTCTTCTCAATAGCTGGTATATCAATAGCTAGAAAACTCGCCATTGCAAGTGTCATGCAAGCTGTGAGGCAAATAGTGGCTGGTGCAGTGGGGCAGCCAATGCCATGAGTTACACAATGCCTCTTGATGACAAACAGTTGCCTCTTCAGTGCTAAAAAGGTGTAATTACCCTACAGCCATGTTGTTCAGCAGGTCAGGTATATTTACTTTCATGGTCAATCTTGTCCAGACATTCTGGATCCTCTAATCAGTGGTGAAAGTTTGTGAAAAATATTTTTATAGGTGTATAAATAGAGAATGTTTTGAAAATCCTTACTGGGGTGAATAGCTCTTATTTATGGGAAAGACCATGGAAATCCATTCCTCTGTTAATTATGCAGATTGACCTAGTATGTGGCATACAGAGAAGTGTTGTTTTGCTTTAAGTTAGTTCCTAGTTTTACAGTGCTGGAGCAGAACTGCAAAATTGCAGTAGAAAAACCTGCTGGTTGTAAACTCCTGACTACAGCTCAAGGAGAAAGACAAGGAACATTGTGACAAAGCACAAAGCTTAACTGGGGAAAATAAAGCAAAACAGTAAAGCACAAACGGGTATTAAAACTAAATTAATATAAACACCTCACCCTGAGGTCTTATTTCATTAGCGAACTATGGATCACAGTAGTACACACTAAAACATGCCAGCTATGTTTTATTATTTTGTTTTCCATCTCTTTATGTTATTTAAAACATGTATCATGATGGCATTCTAATGTAGCCGTGTATCAAAGAAATAACTTTAAAACAGTCTGGCTCCTACCATCTCTTTCTGAAGAGAGCTTATTGTGGAAAGAGGAGAGAAACTGATACATTTCTTCTTCCAAGGAGCAGCAGAAGCAGGGCTGCTCCACAATGGGGGATGAGGCAGGAGCTGTGGGTGACCCTGACAGCATCCTAACCCACCACAGCACAGTCCCACAGGAGCTCAGCTGGACAAACGAAGTGCTGCAAACAGGTCCACTGGCAGACACCAGATATGTCCTGGGATGAATCAAGTCCATGGGTCATTCAGGGAGCCCCAGGACCCTGGGATTCTGCCAGCCAGAGGCAGCAGGGGACAGGGCTAAAAATAAGCATAAAAATCACCTTAACAAAGATGTAGATCAACAACTCCGGGCTGGGCTCAGGTGGAGGTACTGGAGCTCCGGGAATGAGGAGTCCCTAACAATTAATGCCTTCAGGCATCAGAATGAGCATCAACCAAAGATGCAATCATGAGCAGCATGATGGAGAGGGCCTGCAGCTTCAGACTCTTGCTGAGCAAAATGGCTTTTGTTAAAGTATTGCCCTAGATTAAATGTGTTCCCAACTCTATGTGGCAAATTCACATGGGAGATCCTAGATTGGCCGACCTGTTGTGTATGGCAGATGGGGTCTCTGAAAAGAGCCAGCGTGCTGAACAGCAGAAGTGACAGCACCAGTCCTGTGGTGGAGGTCTTGGAGACTTGTTCTAGAAATGGAAAAAGCTATCTCCACTGGGATAACAAGAGTACTGGTTGAAAAACAGTGTAGAGAGGTCTGATGCCTTTTTTGTTCAAAACCTGTGCCTTCAGCAATATGGATTTTGCAGCACAGGCATTTGCAAAGTGCAAAATCAACTCTGTTTGCTCTTGTGCCAACCTCTTAAAGGTACGTTCTTTCCTTGATTATATTGGCTTTGGAGGTATTAATCTCAATTTATATGAATATGAAGACAGATAAGATTTAGGTCCTTAAACTTAATTTTCAGTTGTCTTGAGATTACTTATGATGAATTCCTGTTTCAACCTAAGTAAGCCCAGTAGTGCACAAGTACATGTAATTAAATACACAGAGCACAGTGAAAGCTTCTTTGGCAGACTGATAAATAACAGAGAACAGCACTTGATCTTTTTATCAGATCCAGTGACACTTCAGCTCCCATTAATATGGTGACCATAACATTAACAGAGAACCAATCACTAATGCCTATTTCCTATTCTGTGAAGCTGACAAATAGAACAAATTTACCTTTTCCAAATGCCATAATTTTGCTACTAAACATGATGATGAAAAATTTCTCATGAACATGAACCAATTTTGGTTTTGTCCAATACTTGTTGTGGGCAAACACGATGGTTATTTGGCTGTGTAAATGCATAATTGCTACCTTATAAAACCACAGTGATGCTGCTTGTCTTACATAAAAATTCCTGCCTTGCTTATGACCTGAAAATGCCTTGGCTTTATCCTTTATACAAGGTGAAGTATAAATTGTACCTCTTGTGCTGTCATTTCACATCTCAGGCTTTTCTCTTCCATTATCACTTTTGTTGTAGCTCTTCACCCACTTTTTGGAAGATATTATGAGCAGTATGGTGGGAGGAATGTTACATAAATGATTCAGGTGACACTTTGTACTAACTAGATGTCACGTTTCTTCAAAAGTTGCCTTTTGGGTTGAAGATTCTCAGAGAAATGCTGATCTGTTCAACTATCAGGTTTATCCTACTGTAAAAAAGAAGAGAGGTTTTCACAAATTATGAAAAGCTTCAGCTTTATCCTGAAAGCCATATCAGTCTTGATGACTGGTGTACAGGATTTACTGAATGTGGTTGAATCTGATTGCTAATGAATGGTCTTTTGACTCATCAAAGAAATCTTGGTTCTTACTTGTGACATCGATGCAAAACAATAATTAAAAGCTAAATACAGAATTAGCATGCAGATGAAACTGCCTTTTTTTTTTTTTTTAAAGACATGGTCTATTCAAAACAGACTTGCTGCCACAGCACAGCTATGACAAGAAGTTGTGAATTTCTCGTCAATGCTTTTCTAAGACTTCTGTAAACATGTAAAGGACTTCAGGCCAAATCCTCCAACATCCCTGTCTACTTTCTTCCTTACAAATCAATGAGAATGAGGTCCTCAAATACCTTTCATTTAAAGTACTATCTTTGGGAAAACAAGTGTAAAAGCAAATAAAAATTAAAGCAAATTACAGCAAAAGAGAATGACACTTGAAACACGAGTATTTAAATTAGGGTCAAGGTTCTAGTTAGATACAACATCATAAAAAGCTAAATATGTCTTTTAAACACTTCTGTCAGTGAATTCTGGTAGGAAATAATGAGATTACAAAATGAAACAAAAATGCTACAGTAATAAATACCTTACCCTGCATTAAATATGCAGCCAAGTCTTGATTATCCCACACAGATTGCTGGGTTGCACTTTGGTTCGTTCTGGCTTGAGTTTATGGGCAAGATTTGGGCCATCCAATTTTCTGAGACCTATGGGTACCTTTTGATTATTGAATCATGGCTTGCAATCTGCTGCAGCTTTGTGATTACAGTGCAAATGAGTTATTCATAGATGATCAACTTCTTCTTTCTTGATGGTAATGAGGAGACACCTATCAGTTCAAACATAAACAGGAAATTAAGAGCCAAAGTAATGACTCTCTTTTGCTAGCAAACATTTTCCTTTCCAATTACACATGCATATGAAGGATTACTTCTTAGAGGGATACCCATTGCATGAAAGCATAAGCAATATTTCTATACAAGTATATAAATAAAAGCTCTAATAAAAAATAATAGATGTTGTTAAAAACACCAGAGATTTTATTTTTACATTCAAAACTGCTAACTACTAAATGAGTTAACTGGTTCAGGTCTCCTTATCAAATATACATGAGTTCATACATATTTTGGAGCCAGATTTCTCAACAAGTTATGTTATAAAAATTTTCATTCGAAAGGGGATGCAGAGTAAAGCTTAAAAATTTATTCACTCTGAGCAAAGTAAGGATATCCCTATAAATATAATGAAGAGCATATATTAATATTTGATCTAACTTTGACATGTTTAGTAATTATTTTCCAGCAAGATGAAGCCACTGTTGCAATAAGGCAGCTGCAGAATGCAAAAGAAGGAGGAAGAACAGGCAAGAATATCTGTTTGCAGTAGAAGAATGAAATGCTGTGTCTCTGATGAAATGCCTCAGCCATGGGCTGCTTCAGCAGATACTGAAGGCATGGGACTGCTTTTGGTGACTTTAGCATGTTCAGAAAGAGCTCTTATTTTTATATATTCATCTGTCCATCCAACAAGGCAATATTTTTACAAGAAGATATTCTGAAACATCTGCTTGAGCCTACAAGACTGTCAGTGGTTGTCAATCATTGACTATTTTTAACAATTTCTCTCCCATTGCTGGGTCTTAAATTTCTCTCTGAACTTTTTCCTGTTAAAGTAGCCATTCCACCAAAAGATCTCATGGAACATAGTGTAAACAGTGAATTCATAACACAAAACATGGGAACATACTCTCCAAAAATCACAATTAATAAAATGAAAGTAATGTTTCTTTTTTATTGTGGCTCTCATTAGATGTATATCTAAGTAAATTCAGACATTAGGAAAACGGGAAAGAGGAACAGTTCTTTATGAATTCTCCATGAGCTTTTCAGTGTGAGTGAAGATTCATTAAAAAAAAAAAAACATTATTCAGGATATTTGGGGAATCTAGAGGGAGTTTTTCATTATATATGAGGTGTTTTCAGTATCATAACAAATGCATGCCACAGACCCTCAAAATGAAATGACCTGAGCTCCAGCAGAATAAATAAAACTTGTTTAGAAAAAAATAGGAAACTGAATAGCAGAAATTTCTCTATTCCTGACAGTTTTCCCCATTTTAGCACTCCAGTCTAGAATATCATTTTTAGAAGCAATGAAACTAAACTTGACAGAAGCTTAGACTGTGAAAAGTTATAAATAATTTGAACCAATCTAGGAGTTTGCACGCTCATAATTTTTATCACACTTTCATCCTCAGAAATATCGTTAGACTTCTAGCTTCTCTGTATTAAAGCAGTTCATCAGTTGAAGAAGCTGAGTTTAAGTAATATGTATGACATTCATGAGAAGCCATCTGGCTTTTGTAACATCAAGGCAGGATGCCTTTTTGCTGCCTGATCTTCTGAGTGACAGCCCATGTCCTCCTTGCTTCTCAGGATATCTGGTTGATGTTATTTTAGATCCTAACTGTTCAATCCTTCCCTTCCCAGTTCCAACTGATTCTTAGTGCTTTTGGGTACAGGGACACAGAAATTCTCTTTCAAAACTCTTTATTTCCTTCTCTCCCACATCTCTAGTGAAGGGACACCTGCTAAAACAGACATTTCTTTCCTTTTGAAATGAAAAGGTCTGAGGAGGGGAAACACCAAACCTGGGAGCACAGCAGGGGTTTACACCTAGCCAGGCCAGAAGCTGCCATAGGCAGCACACCTAAGAGCCACCATGTGCACAAAAATAACATCTGTGCTGACCAGTGAGGAACAGGGATCAGTGCACAGCTGTACAGCTCTTCCTCAGGGAGATATGTGCTAGACTGAGAGGGTGGAAGAAGGCAGGAAGGATTAGATTTCTGATGTGGCCTTGGAGTCCTCCACTTACCAAAGATCATCTGAACACTTCATGAATTTGTTCTCTTAACACGACACTGAAGCAAGAGGAGAAATCTGTGCTTCTGATTCAAAGCTCACATCTCACCCTCGAGGCTGCTGACCACTACACACACAACCAAGGGCCAGACATCATCTAACATGATTTTATGCCTATTGTGATGGGTGCTGCCTTTGGGATAGCAGGAAAGAGCATACCTACTGCCCTGGGAAGGGTAGGAAGCCCTTGCTCCCAGTCTGCAACCTTGGGGTAGCCAACTCCACCAGATAGCAGCACAAGCCTGGGAATCTCATCTGCTTTAGCCTATATTCCTTTTAAACCTTCCTATTATGTCTACACAGACATGCCTTTTAGTCATTGAAGACAAAGTCTGTCTCGGCTTGGGAATAAAGCAATTTAAATCTGCATCCATAGCTGGTCATGGGTTAAATTTCCCAAATGTCAGCTGACAGCACACACTGTCAATGTGCAAAAAAGTGCTCCCACTTTTCTCTCCACAGTGTGCTGGCCTGTAAAAATGATAGAATTTAAACATATACCAGCTATTTTGATAAGATACATCCTTAGAAAAGAATGGAGGATTGCTGGCTTTACTGCAGAGGGTAGATTCACCCTGTGTGAATTTGTTTTGTACAAGTATTTTTACTTTTACTTGCCTCTGGGTTTCAGGAAGGAGAAGGGGAACTGAGAGGGAATTGTAGCCAAGAGGACATGCTGTTTGCAAGCCTTTATTGTCTCTGAAAAATGCATTAAATACTTTTCTTGATAAGTTTCTCCCAGGCAATGAATTACAACAAATGAAAAATGTAATTAATCCTTCCTGTGCCTCCTCTTTCCTCCACCTGCTTTTCTGGACACTCAGGAAAGGCACGTGAACTGAAGCTAATTTTGGTCTTCAGGTCTCATCCAGTAGTTTCAGAATGTCAAAACAAGACTTTATGTTTAGACACACAAACACAGATTAAGGACTTGTCCCTGAACTGTTCACTTAGGGTGGACTGGAATCTTTGTCTATTTATCCTGTATGTGGGATTTACACTAGGGAAAAGATATAGACTCAGAAAATTCTATCTCTGGCCATGCTGCCTCTTGTCCCACAGGGCAAACTGGCTACAGCAGCCACTCCACACCCTTTCTGTGCCTCTGGTGGCCAAGCTCATGTTGAAGGCTAAACTCTTATTTCATATGTTAGACATCAAGTATTGTCACAAGAAATGCAGACAGGTGGTTTTGGAGGGAATGCAGGAACTGATGGTTTTGATCACCTTACAGGGGACCCAATTCACAATAAAATACTTGCTTTTGGACAGGAGATTTAAAGAAAGAAATCCACTTCCAGACCTACAGATTGTGTCATCAGTACTCACTTTGCAAATCTCTTTTCTATAATTTCCAGCAATTGACTTAGCTTTAGACAAGATGGAAAAGGATGGAATTAAGGAGTACTACTGTGGTGTGTGTTTCTCTGTAGACCAGTTTATACAGAGTGAGAAGTGACAGGCCCTTCAATAACTTTTGAAGTTTTTATTTATTATCACTTTTCTTCCCCCTGACTCCACACGCAGAACTAAACCAGTGCAACTTAAGACTTTATATTTTATTGAAAATATTTTTAGAAGTTTTTCAAGGATATAGATGCTGAATACCACTGAATATCATGCACTTAAGTTATGAAAACCAAAGGGCCTTTGATCACAGTTTACTATGGGTTTCATTATTTAGTATTCCAGTTCCAGAAAGAAAGATACTGTTTTGCAATATCCATAACTTTTTTTTCCCCTCTAGAGCCTTCTACCTTGATAAAACAAGAATTGCAAAATATGTTTTTAACTGCTGGGGTACTTTTTATGTTATTTTCAAAAAACCCAAACCCAAACAACAACAGCAAAAAAACCCAAACACACAAAGAAACCACAACAAAAAAATCCTACCCCCAAGAAACTAAACCTAACCAAAAGAGAAAAGATAAAAACCCAACAAAACACCAACTAACCAACCCTATATAATACCAAACCTCTACATTTCCCCTCCAATTTAAATAATTATTATTTTAAGCACTCTCTTGATTGAAACATATTACAGACATTTACTGTAATGTAAACAACAGCAGTGGTGCATTGGGATTATGGGGAGAATAACTGGAGACTATGGGGAGAATAATTGGAGATTATGCCTCTCTGCAGCCCCACGCTACCCGAAACTCTCAGCTTTGTCCTTGTTCTAACTCTGAACCCTAATAAACAGCCTTGGCCTTGGCTTATCACAAAACACCCAGCCCTGGCCTACATGAACAGCTCCTGGGGGAGGAATCCTCCTGTCACCTTAACAATCTTTGGCAGCCCCTTTGCAGCCCAGCTCCAACAGCAGGCCTAGGCCATCTCTCCACCCCAGCCACAACACCAACCCAAGCTCTAGGCCCTGTCAGAGGCTTGTGCCAAGTCCATGCTTAGGGCACAAACAAGTCCTCAGTGAGGAAACCTTGCATCTTTCACCATCTTTCAGCAGCCCCTGGCTGCCGCCTGCAGTTTTAGTCTCAGTCTGTCTCCTGGATAGCCTTAGCCCAAGACCCACAGCAGTGACAAACAGAAACAAGTCTCGGGGGAGAGTTCTTAGAAGAGTCTGTGCTCTCCTTTGCCAGGTTCCTTCTAATCCTACACCACCTGAAGCTCTGGACTTTGTAGCTACCCAATCATTTACTCAAAACCAAAGGCTAGGCTTTGACCAAGCCTTAGCCAAAGACCAGCATCATGGTCTACATCAACAAGCTGCTGAGAAGCATTGTTTTTGCAGTCTGCAGCATCCTTTGTCACACCTGTGTAATCCAGCACCACTTGGAGCTGTAGGTTTGCTCTCTCTCCCAGCCTTAATCCTGACCCTGTGCTTTGACAGAGTGCTGGCCTTAAATACTCATCCACGGGCCACAGGAGCAAGTTCTAACAGGAGAAGGAGTGGTGCTTGTAAAAGCAGTGGTGTTTGTTTTGACTAACAATATATTTCACTTAATGCACAGTGCTATAAATAAGTTATAACTGTATATTTTTAATCTAGGAAATTACCCTGGAAGAATATTTTAGCAGTTTTTTTTCCAGAGTGGCTTAAATTACGGGAGCTGCTTTGCCTTAGGGATGCTAATATTTCATACTTATATTAAAATATGGATAAGGTGAAATAGTATTTCATTGTTAAAACTGTATTTAATTTAGATTCAATTTAATACTTGGTGGAAAATGTTAATTGTTCTCTTTTTATGTGCTGTTGCTTTATAGCATATTAATATACCAGGCTACATCCACAGCCTAATACTAAAGTTTAAGCTTCTACAAATACAGACTTACATTAAAGAATTTACACTGTGAAATAGATGTAGAAAATTCCTATTATACTTATTTTACTGGTGTGGGAAGTAAGCAAAAATATCATAATCAGAGATTTAAAAAGGAGGGGCAGGTGTCTAAACAGGGTCTGAGGCAGATTTTAGATAAAGTTGGAGTTACTGTCCTGGAGTCTCCAGTCCACCTGGATATCTAAACAAGAATCATTCTGATCCTGTTGTTGAAGATATCTGGCCTTAAAATATCCTTAACCCCTAAAAATTCTGCTTTCAGACACACAAAGAAAAATATTTTTAAGAGTCCTATAGTACCAGATGATCACTGCATGTCTAAAGGCACAGAAAGCAGAAACCCCTCTTGAAAAAAACCAACCTCCAAGCTCCCATGTTTATTCATTAGGCATTAGACCCTACTCAAAGGACAAGTCTTTTACTTTATCCTATGGATAATAGAACAGAATTGAATTGCTGGCATCTTCCACACATTGAAGTGCTATTCTTTTTTCAAATCTGTTCCAAGGCTTAATGTTCGTAATGAAATTACTCTTTCAAGGGTGATTTAAATACACAACTCTGAGGCTGAGCTGCCACCATTTGACCACCTTCAGAAATAAAGGTTTCATGCAGAAGCTTTTGTGTAATTTGTTGTTTTATTGACAGCAGAAAATGCCACAGATGTCTCAGGGTTACGTATTAGGAAAAGAGTTGTTGAAGAAGGAAGGTTTGGGATAAAGCTGTACGCAGATTCAGAAGTTTTTTATCAAAGTTGTAGACTTGAGACTATAAAAATAAATTCTTGAGAAGGGTTTCTTCTTTCTAAATATGTGTAGGAGCCAGTAGACAAGTTCTTTGTAGCAGGCATCAAGGAAAACAAGGAGATGACAGTCTTCTGCTGTTCTCTTTCCCACCATGAGGACACCTTTGTTAAAGAAAGTATTACTCCCTCTGTTCTGATTCTTTTTTCTTCCCTTTTTGTTGTAAAGACTGACATATGTAATATAAAAGACATGTTTCTCCAGATTAAATTATCAGTGCTCTGCCACTATCCTCTTGTTTGCTTCTTTTGATGCCCTTGTGCTCAGGGTCTGAGCCATCCAAACCTCCAGCTCTCTGCTCAGATCTCAGTTCTGCTTGTGAGTTCTTGGCAAGGCTTGGTTATTCTTCCATGAAGTAGGAGACGCACAAGATCCGGTCTGACAGTTTGGGGTTTAAAATAATTCACAGAGCTTGAAACAAAGTATTGGCTTGTTTGAAAGAAAAATTTTGTTATAGAAATTGTTAAAATGCACATTTCTGAATAAAACACTCACTGCCTGGTGTTGTTTAGTTGCAACCAAAATTTCCCCATTAAGTGAGGAACATACTTCTCTTAAACAGCTATAAAATTTCCCAAAACCGTGGTCCCCACAAGACGCATGGTCCATTTGGTGACATCAGGGAATTGTTTTTAGAACTAAAACATTCCTGCTGGTGAGCACACTTGCAGCCTTTCCAACCAAGGAGAGATAAAACCAGCAGCCACTAAGCTTTGTAAGGATCACCACATTCAGCCAAATCACTGATAAAATGTCAAACCATGACGCAGGTCAGACCTGTGACTGGGTGTGACCCCTTAGTTTTATACCTTTCTGGGGGAGGGAGGTTGTGGTGACAAAAACAGCAAATGGGACAGAAAAGAAGGGTCAATAATGGATCTGCATATATATAAAGCAAAAAGGGAGGTAATACTAGGAGAAGAAGTCAGTAATTGAAAGCAGAAGGACTGGTCATTTCCAGATAGGCAAGTGGTATTTTAAGTGATGGAAGATACATTTTGCTTGAGCAGTTTCTTTTGATTAGTTTAGGTGGTTGCTGAGCATCCTGACTTTTTTAAAATAACATTTTTGTTCCCTAGTTTTCTTCATGAACCACACAGGGACCCAAATACTGAGCTCAAAGATGCTGTTTCAACCTGAGGGTGAGGGAATCAGGTGCTCACAAGTTTAGTTCATTTCAAAGCCCTGCAGGAATTAGTAATGGAGGACAGGTCTCCAGAGATATTTCAGCACACAATCCTAAAGAATTCTAACGAGAATGTTGGTGCCTATTATGTAATTTTATATGTTGAGTTCTAAGTCACTCAGTGTCCTAGTTGCAGAGGTGGGGGAGGAGCTTAGTGTGGTGTGGGTGCATCTAAATTGTTATTCTATACCACCCCCAGCATCACTCAGGGCTGTGGTTTTGGGATGAAGCTAAAGAAACTCAGCAAAGCAATATCGGGGTAGGGAAAATTCAGAGGTAACCACAACTTTGCACTGAAAAAAGAACCCTTTTTCTCCTTTTCTTCACCCACCGGAAAAATTCTCTTGAAAATTTTCAAGAGCGAATGATTTGCTTAACAACAATTTTAACATAAAATGCATGCCTTATGACACAGTTTTTTCTTCCTTGTTCCAGTAAAGTGTTACTATTCAATTTTCAGTGTATAAATTCTCAGAAGAAACTTTGAATGCTTGTTTTTCTATTAGACAAAAGGTATCACTTTCCATTTGTATCATTTACTTGGGCATATTAGAGCAATGGAGGAGAAGGGAAACTCTTGTATGTGGATAACAAAGGAGAACAGAGAATAGCTATAGATGCAAAAATTTGGAGTCATGTAAATCATCGGGAATTTGGATTGTTATATAAACTGATAATGTATGCTTTCTCTTGGCATAGATAATCATTAATTGCTATTATTCATGCAAGTTGAAGAGTCTGCAATAGAGATGGCATATGATACCAGCTGTGGGATTTTTTTCCACACTTGTCTTTGCCAGTCAATACATCTCATCTGTTAAGCCAACCATGATATTATCAAAAATACATGAAAATGCTTTGAAATATATTGTTTTAGAACTAAAGTGGCACAGGAAACTGAAGGATGCTTATGTGAAACATGAAAATTGCATCAGAGCATCTTCATAAACTATATATTTGGGCCATTATTCATATCTTCTGAGAAAGAAGATGGAGCAAGCAAGACAAGCGAACTGGCCTTCTCCAATGCAATTGGATATGCCATATATTTAAGACAGAGATACAAATTCTGGTATGCTAGTACTGATAAAATCAATTTCTATTCCCATTTCCTCCATCACCCCCTCCAAAGAAAAGGAAGGTAATTCTCAGCTTCTATCTGCCTTTTCATCCTCTCTGCTCAGCCTGCAGTAATGGAACTAACCCTCATGTCTGCATTGGGGCAAGGATTTTACATTGGTAGTTAATTCCTTCTCTTCAAATCAATTTATTGTTGGTTTCCTATAATTATATAAATACTGTGTGAGAGATACATATCATTATTAAACTGTTATTTTTCTTATTTCCTTCATTACACTGGTGCTTTGGTACCCGTGTTTTTGCCCAAGCATCATGAAAAGCCAGGATTAAATTGCACATTATAAAGAAAAACTTACAGAAAAAATTGTAAATTAACTGTAATGCACTCAAAAAGTGATGCTGCTTAGTATTATTCATGAGAAGACCAGTTTCTCTGCTGCAAAGGATGCCTCATTCTTAGCCCATTCTCAGAACTCAATTTGTCTAAAGGGTTGCTATCATACCCTTGCATAGTAAACACAACATTCCTATGTGACTGAAAAGCATAATATCAATTCCTATAAAAATAAACAGTCAATTTGAAAAAATATTAACTCAAGATTTGCAGCATTTCCCCATCAGAAGAGTTTTAGATTTCTGGATAAATGTCAGAAACACAGTTCTGTATTTCTACATCACTACTTTATTCAGTGCATTTTAGCTGAGGTATTGGTGAAGCAGCAGCCTGGTTTTAGGGCAACCTGGTCCAGAGATTGGTCCCAATATTGTATTTAAATCCCCTAAACCACAATCTCCCTCTGCAGGACAATCCTACACCCATCTTACAGAGCCAAATTCATATTTGTAAATAAACAACAAAACTTTTAGAGGGTCTGCATACAGTGACAATGACATAATCAATCAAGATTTAAATCTAAGCAGTTACACAGTTACCATAACTCTGAAACTGGCAGAAATTTGCAAGTGAGGCTTTTAAAATAAATTTTAAAAATCAATAATCATGTAGTCGACCTGACAGAAGCTTATTTTCGCCTTACAGCAGATGTATAAACAATTCTGTTCATTACTAAGAAGTTCATCTTATTCTATTAGGTGGTAAGTGGGGTGTTAAAATTTATGTCAAAATATGCAGTAGAGTTCTATCTTTGAAACATGAGCCAAATTTACTCTGATTTAAGCTAATGCACATGCCTGAAAATCCATTGACTGCAAATAGGTGTAGAACTTGGCTTAGGACATTCCCTCCGCATTGATTACAGTTTTCATTGGTTTATTTCTTCCATTTTTTTAATAGTTGGTGTTTGCCTATTATTGCTGCAGATGTTGACTTCAAAGTCGCAGACAGTAAAATTATTTGTTTACTACAGACTTCCTTCTGCCTGTTATCCTAACAATGTCTGTTAACTTCATCGATTAGTGAGACACTGATAACTTGGTCTGCTAAAATAGCACAGGAAGTTTGCATTCTCCTGGTTTTTATTTCCAAAGTGTTGCAGACCCCCTGTCATTTTTACTCAGCTTATGGTCTTTTTCACTGAATCTTACCAGGGATTCATGTGTCACCCCCACTTATATTAGTAACCTACTGGCAATTAGGAAAAAACAATAAACCCTCACCCCAAAAAACCAAACCCAATACAGTACCTGACACCAAGGACTAAAACTGCAAATAGGCCACCAGCTGACCTTGATTATTACGACCACCTTCACCTTGGTCTTCCTCCCAGCCAAGTTCTCATGGCTTATTTAAGCTCAGGCTCCAGAACTGTGTTGTCAGTTAGCCTTGTCCTTTGCTGTCCTGACTTGCTGACTGGTTTTTCTGTGTTAACCTCAAGCCCTGTGTTGCATGTCCAGCCCTATCTCCTGTTGCCCCTGATTGGCATCCCTCAGTGGACACTGGATTTATTTTGCTTACCTCACCATGCCTGGGACTGTTAAGGGACCCTAAGAGTGATCCAGCCATGTCCTCTGATATTTTGGGACTGCCCTCTTGTGTCACCCTTGGCTCCCAGATCGTTCTCTCTCTCTTGGAGCAGCCCTGCTCTTGCTGACATTGGGTATCTTTGCATCTAAATCTTGAGCTTTGGCCCAGGAACAGAGCACTTATGGAGAGCATTTACAGAAGGCAGCATGTTCAATTAGAAACTATCCCATGCAGACCAGAGGGAATCATTAGGAAAAGAGACATAGAAAACAGGTAGGTATTCCTATAGTTCTTACAGCTTATGCTGTGGTAAGAGGCATACTGGAACAGATCAGAGAGTCATCCCAGCCCATTGTTTTGTCTCTTTCAGTGACAAATAGTAGATGTTCATAAAAGATTTCCAAAATGGGCACATCTCAAAAGATTCTTTCTTGCATACACTTCTGAAAGTATATAGATATAGAAACATCTGAGACAAGGTGACATCAAGTTTCCGCATATAATCACCCCGAGTGGACATACCCTCTGTGACCTTTTGAATCCATTTAGATGTTAGACCTCTACAACATCCCACAGTAACCAGTGCCACTATGACGTTGTCCATTGTGTGGAAAAGAGCATCCCTTCATTGCGGGCCCACTGCATGGACGCTTTCTGCTTCTTGCACCAGCTGCTCAGAAACCAAATCTCAAGCAAAGCCACAAGGAAACTCAAGACAAAGCAGATCAAGGGGAAGAAAGGAGCAGCAAGCACAGGTGACAGTTCTCAAGCTGCAAAGTTGACAAACAGCATAACTTGTGTCCTCCTCCACTTTTCATGACTGAGATAACCCAAGAACGCGTTCCAGAAAACACACTGCATGCAGCTCGAGAGCCTAAATAAGCCAAAGCTCTGAGCACGAACAGGCCCAAGCCCCTTGTTTTTTTCCTTCTCAGCAGAATCCAAGTGACAAGAGTTCAAATCTGGATGTGCTTTATTTGGGCGCGAGGTAAACACTGGAGCCAGGGAGGGTTCCTGGGTGAAGTCAGCATAAATGCAAGGCATGCCTTCCCACGGAGCACGCTTTTTGGTGAGAGCAGTAAAACAACAAACAGTGCCGCAAGGAATAACAAGAAATTAAATACTTTGTGTTCGAATCTATCACAAATGTTTATCTAGCAAATACATAGTTCAAGTGCCTGAACTATCCAGATTGATTTAATTTTTAAAAAAAATCTGCTGTGCTGACCATGTTCTGGGGGGGGGGTGGGGCAGGTTTTATTACAATCCATGGCACGTCGCTTCCCTGGCTGCACAGCAGAGCTGTCAAAGAAAGCTTTAAAGACCCTGTTTCACTGGGAGGAGCAGCCCCCTCCCATTTCCCAGGCAGCAGAGCTCACATCATGAAACAAACAGGAGCTCCTGTCCTTCATGCAGGGCTTTAGTATTTATTTCTTTGGAGGTCTAATCATGAAGGTTACTGGAAAATGTTCAATCTGACGAAAAAAATTTTCCCTGTTCAGCCATTTTCACTTCACAGTCAAGATGTGACAGACTCTGATAACTTTACAGAGTAGCTTGTGGCATTTCAGCAATTGCTGGCTGTCAGTCCATGTTCACCTATTGACACCTGCTTGCAGATTTACTTTGAAGTGAGCAGACAGGTTAAAATGACTATCAAACAGAAATCAAATATTCCGGGCTATTTTAATTATCACGTTGTTCAGTGAAGCCCTCCCAAGGGTGCAAACAATATTTCTTTTTTAATCTAAAATGCACCATTCCTTTCTCTAATCTGAAGAATAGTCTCTCTGACACTAAATGTCATTTAGCCCATTAGTAATGGATTTTATCTGCACATATTTTCTTTTTAGTTTGACAATATAAGTATTACCTAGTTAGCCAGAAGATCTGAAAAGAACAGACTGTAGTCAAAAAATGCTCTACTAAAAGCAATCAAATGTAAACAATTATAAAAGTAGGAAGACATACCTCTTACAGCAAAATTTTTTTAGTTAAATGATTAATTCAAAACTACATTTGCCTCTATTTTCTCTTAAAAACTTATCTATTTTCCCTTACAAAAGGGGAACTAAAGCCTTCATAATAACCCTGTGAATTGCTTACTCAGAATGCTGATGTTTTTTATGTTCTGCATTTTTATAGGCCAAATTCCTGCTTTAGCTCTGTGTTACTGTGGCATTCAGTACCGTCAGGGCTGCTAAATTATTTCAAGTCTGCAAGGAATAATAATGTCTTGGATTAGTGTTCTGCTGATATTTAACCTTAAAGGCTATGTTTCTGAGAAAACACTGATGTCATCCTCCCCCCCAATACAGGGTGCTTCTTTTATCAGCATAACAAAGCAGTAGAAGATAAAACAACAGACAAATTCCGAAGTTTTTATATCTGAGTTCTCTGCCTCAACTCTGATTTCACCCACACAAGTCTACCATCAGCACTATTTTGTCCTCTAATAAGGTCTAACAGCACCCAGTTTTTTCCTATTGACTTGGGAAAAAAACCCAGATTATTGATTTACTTGATATTATTATTTAAATGGTTTTGTTACAAAAAAAAAAAAAAGGCAATAAAAAACGGTGGTTTCTAGTTTTATCACTTTTTTAAAATTCTACTTGCATTTTCTTCAGAAGCCAGCAACATGTACTAAAGCATCTTAATGTATTTCATCACTGTAATCTCTAGATCAACAGGTAGGCCGGAATGATTTTATTTATTTCTCTGCTAGATTAAAAGGCAACACTCTACCTTGAAATGCTAAAAATTATGCAATAAATCAAAGACCAAAACCATAATAATCATAACTCCAGTTCTCTGAAGATCAGAGGCATGAGCCATCTGAACTTCCGGACTAAAAGTGTGAGATTCTCCTGTAACTTTGTGTTGTGGTGTAAGCACAGATGGCAACTAAGTACCACACAGCTGCTTGCCCACCTCCCCACCCCCCAGGTAGGATGAGGAGAATTGGAAAAAAAACAATAAACAAGGTGAAAGAACAATTTAATTATGGAAATAAAGTAAAATAAACTACTGCTCATAATAATAACAACAACAATAAAACAAATAATTGCAATGAGAGGAAACAAAGAGAGAGAGAGAGAGAATTCCTCCTCGAAACAAACAAGTGATGCACAACACAGTTGTGCAGCCAAGTCCCCCCAGTTTAGGTACTGGACATGATGTTCTGTGGTATGGAATATTCTTTGGACAGTTCAGATCAGCTGTCATGGCTGTGTGCCCTTCCAGCTTCTTGTGCACCTCTGCACTGGCAGAGCATGGGAAACTTAAAAGTCCTTGACATAGAGTAAGCACTACTGAGCGAGAACCAAAACATCAGCGTGTTATCAACATTATTCTCATACTAAATCCAAAACACAACAGTGTACTATCTTCTAAGGACAAAATTGTCCCAGCTAAAATCAGGACACCTAATTTAGTGCAGTCCTAAATCTGGCCTTTCCCTGATTCTGTCCTAACTCAATAGTTTTATTTATGCTGAGAGCCCACTTACACGTGAAGTTAAGCAACCCTATTACAAATAATTCTCAGTTTCAGCAGCCTCTGGGAGACAAAATGATGCACCATAACAATAATCCATTTATGTCTGCAGAGCCCTCAGGAAACACCCATCTGCACTCAGTTCAAGCACACACCTCCATGCAGGCCTTTGTTTGCAGTGCTTCAGACCCCCATGCACATTTATTCTTGGCCATTCCTAAAACCATTTCCCAGAATGTCCAAAAGACCACAGTAACTTGTTAATCCTGGCAGAAACTTGCACCCAGAAAGCACCACAGAGTCCTGAATGTTAATGCTGATGTCTATCTGCAATACCAGCAGGCACTCCAGAAAGCCTGTGGAAGCTACAGGCTCCTGATTTTTTTGGCCAACTCTGTCATGTTTATGTATAAGCATAGTAATTAGTGAGATAAAATGTTTGCATGTACCACTCACCTGGTAGCAAAAGCAGGGCAGTTTGCCTGATGGACTTTGGAGCACCTCATGCTCAGGAGACACATATTTGATGCTACAAGCCCTGAGTGGATTCTACATGTGGAACAAGCACTCTGGCCTGGAATGTTTTTCTAGTACTCCTGAATGACCAAACCTGGATTCATACTTTGAGAGAACAAAGGATTTTCTTCTGCAGTTACATGAAAATTTAAGAAACTTTCTAGAGCTGAAGAGCTGGCAAATCTGCCGTGAAGATCCAGGCTTCATCTCACTCAAGACAAGCACAGAAGCAACAGCATTAAATCCTCATGGTTAGTCATAACTTAGGCTAGTTGCTGAATGCCAACTCTTAGCAGATGCTATAAAATGTATAAATCCAGCTAGCATGGAAGTTAATTTCAAGGATAATCCATGTCAAACAAATTATTTTCATTGGTTGCTGTATCTTTATATTTCATCAGGTGAGATCATCTAAGATAGGCAAAGTATTGCAGTCTTCATTTCTACAAGCCTGAAAACACCAATAATGTCTAAACTGCAGCCCCCCCAAATTATAGACTCATAGAATTGTTTGGGTTGGGAGGGACCTTAAAGATCATCTAGATCCAACCCCTCTGCCATGGATACCTTCCACTAGACCAGGTTGTTAAAAGCCCCATCCAACCTGGCCTTGAACCAGGAACAGGGCATCCACCATTTCTCTGGGCAACCTGTTCCAGTGCCTCACCACTCTCACTACCCTTCTTTATATCTAAACCTCCTCTACTTCAGTTTGAAGCCATTCCCCCTTGTCCTGTCACTACGTGCCCTTATAGAAAGTCCCTCTCCAGCTCTCATGTAGCCCCTTTAGGTACTGGAAGGTGCTGCAAGGTCTCCCCAGAGCCTTCTCTTCTCCAGGTTGAACAACCCCAAGAGTCTCAGCCTGTCTGCTCAGAAGAGGTGTTCAGCTCTTGCATCATCAAGATCAGGTAATACCACAGAGATATTTACCTCTGATCAGAAGTATCAAGCCCTTTATTTCTATAAGGCTTCATTAAAGAGAAATGTTGATTTTTGACAGACTTCTGTAAGCACTGTAGAAGCAGAGCTGCTCTCCAGCCACGTGGTTGGGCTGCCCAGCTCTGGGGCACCCCAGGCTCACAGTGTCCACTGCTGGGTAAATCTCCCATCGTTGATCACCTGGGATTTGTTTTTCAGCCTAACCAAACACCATTAAAATCAGATCCCCCCAACTGACTAGAGTTCTGCTAATCTTCCTTTTCACATTTGTACTTTCTCCTGTGAGAATGTACATAAAGTAACATTTAAAGTCTGGAGTTTTGCTTTTATGTTTTAGAAGAGGTCAGAGTCCATCAAAATAGAAGTACATTTCCTCATGCCTTATTAGAAGTTCAATAAATTTTCATCAGTTCTATATCACTTTGATATCTCTGAAGTGCCAAAAAAAATAAGATATTTGCGAAGAGTCAGAATAATCGAGATTACTCTTAAAGATTATGGGGGCTTTATGCAAACTAGGTTTTATCACCTCAAAAAGATGGCATGCATGTCTTCTGAATCTCCCAAATTTATAAAATAAGGTGATTAGAGCTGCATGAATTCCAGATTAGTAAGAGGCTGTGAACTGAACCACAGAGAAACAACCCACATTGTGCATTGACAGTTATTCACGGTTATTGTTATTTTCAGCTGGAAATGACTCTTGACGAATCAGCAGAGCATTCCCTTACAGGAATTGTTTGTGCCCAAATCATATGCAATCACACAGGCCAAAGAAGAGCAGATTTTTGTTTCTTTTCTCAGGCATTGAACCCAAATAAGTGTTGACAAGTATTTTTGCTTGTGTTTCTAATAAATCTGTACTTGAGGGCTGAGAAAAACCAATACTACAAACCACATTATAAGGACACAAATGAGATAAAAGTGCAGAGGGAAGGTAGAAATAAATTCTGTGCCGAAGGAATTTAAATATTCCTTGGAAAGAGAAAGCAACACATTTACTCGTGTGTTTGTCTAGCTGTGGGTTCCCCAGGACACTGGATGGAGGGCAGCAGGAAGGGCCACCAAGACAGGCTGGGGTCTCTGGGGCTCCAGAAGAGGCTGCAAGATTTGGGGTTTATTTATACAGGGTGAAGCATCTCCAACAAGAAAGCAGGGTATGTTTGGAGGTTCATGCTGTGCCCCAGCTTCTGCCTAAACTCCTGTTTCTGTCCTCTAGAACCACCTGCACTTTTGCCAGCAAGGTTTCTAAGGCACCTACCTGGTTTCAGATAGGAAAATCCAGGCACAATCCTCTATTGCACTTCCACCTGAAAATAATTAAAAGCTCAAGGGTATTTTAGTAAGAATGTGCATTTTTTAGGACCTCAGAGACAGCCTTAATTAGTCTGATCTTTTGCAGGCACTTTTAGTTAAAGCAAATTGAGCAACAGCATCATCTTAGCTTGCAGTTCACGCTAAGATTTTTCTATAGTTTCAGCAGATACAAAACTCAGCCCACAAACTTATCCTCACAGTCAGCACAATCTGTTTGCAAGGGTCTGAGTTTGCTAAACTGTTTCCACTTCAGTTAAAATAGAAATCAATTAAAAAAACCAAACCAAAACAAAAAAAGGCCCCAACTAAAACAGTGCTAAACTTAGGGTCTGTTCACAGAATGGAACAAAATGCCGTTTTAAATATCCTGGATCTCAATCTAAACAAGATTACACACTTATACACATGACCATACTGTCACACAGAGCTGCTGCAACCCCCTCAAAAGGAGCAGAGCTGAAAGTAGCACAGTTTGCGCCTTGGAGCCGTTCACCATATACAGCACCTTCCCAGCATGTTTTACCAAATGCTTTAACTGCAGCAAGTCACCATATGCTACAACCACAGCATGCCACAAAATGTCAAGGGCACTGCCACACTTCAGACCCGCTCAGATTTCCTAAGTACAGCTCCAGGAGGACCTTGGAAATGGATGGCACCATGACACCTAAGGTATTAAAACCAAACAAAAACCTTTTCACAATCTTTGCTGGGCCATTAGGGGTGTCTGGGGAGACAATTTGATCTTAGCCCTAAATCAGTTTAACCATGAACATATAAGCAAAATTCTAGCATGTGGTGCCACAAGAATGTTGGAACACCTTTTCTTGTTTTGTCTGCAGTGGGTCTGCAGTAGTTCACAAAAAGTAAGCTGAATGTTGCATCAAGAGGAGAACGTTCATGCAAAACCATTCTCACCCTACCTCCCAAGAGGACCAGCTGTAAACAGGATTAGAACAATAAAAATACAGTGAAAACAGAGTAATCACTAGATTCCAACAAGGACCGCTAACTTTTTGAATACCATACTCCTATGTTGTTGCTACTTCTAAAAAAGCTCATCCAACACTAGCTTTGGGATTGGTTTATCTACAAGTAACCCACAAAGAAGGCGTTTGCATGATTTTCTTGAACTCTCTTAAAGTCTTCTACAAGATAAGTGCTCATGCAGAAAGTAGTGCTGGAGCAATTCATATGTGAAAAACCTTCCCAGGCCAAATATAAGATTAAAAAACTCACCTTTTTCATGGTTACTACATTAACATCTATCTGGGGACTTATTTCCTGGCTGACACAAAATCTATTTAGCATGTTGTAGAGTTTAGCACATGTTAAGCTGGAAATTCCAATCTCTAAAGAAATAGCAAAAGTGCAAAGCAGTGCTTAACTCACAGAGCCACTGGGGAGACTTTCTGGTTTTGCAAGCTAATGTCTTTCAGCACCCAGACTCTTGTGTGTGCCCATGCACTTCCCATATAATTTGTTCTGTGAAGAAGAGAAAAGAAAAACAAAACCCCAAAATTTCTGCTTTCTTGCCTTATTTTGCATCTGTGCAATGTACAAGCCACAGCCATGATCGGCATCACACTGTACTAGGAACTGCACTAATGGAAAGAAAAATATTTTCTCCACCTTAAATAATTCATAATTTAAACCTGTAGGGCAAATGATAGTGAAGGCTGAAGTATCTTGCTAGCCAAAAACGTAATCAACTGCAAGTATATTCAGTTCCAAATCATCTTATGTTTTCACTCATTCCTCATTTGATGAGAAAAACACTCCTGTTGCCATCACTGAGAACCCTTAACTAATTGAGGAGAGAGTTAATTTTCCTTCCCTCAAATCCCACACAGCTTGTGAACAAAATCGGGGCCATTTGTCTTGTTTGTCTCTGATGTCTGCCTGCTTTTCAAGGCTCTTTGCCTCTTTGCCTCAGCCTGTTTGAAGGAACTTTTCTTTAGGTACTAGAAGCCAGTTTAACTAATTTACACAGAAAAGAAGTTGCTTACGTGCACCAAATCATAACCAGAATTGGTTCTATAATGAGAGGCAAGGTAGAAAATACTCCAAGAGAATAGGAAGTAACTTGGAGTGAATGATGGTGGAGAAAGGACCCTCTATGCAATATGTTAAAAAAAGGGAGACAAAATGAGGTCAATGAGAAATCAAGACTTGCTAGGAAACAGTGGTGTAAATATGCCTATGTGCAACATGTGAAGGTAAAACAAAGAGCTGCAGAGCAGGGCTGCTAATGAAGCCAGCTTTCCTATTGATTTCTGTCTCCTGCTCGCTGTCTCAGGTACGAGTTCTGACTGAACCTTTCACTACCAGGGGGATTTTGTGAGGTCTCTCCTGTCTGGACTCCCTAATGAAGCACAAGCTCCAACTAAGCAGAAGGAGAACCACAGTTAGTCTGCATTTTTATCTGCCTACCTGTTTTCATGGGCCTTAGAGAAACCTCACTATTAAATTGTATTGAAAGTAACTGATGGACTAAAAAAGCTTCAAGGAAAGAAATGGATGCAGAGAGAAGCATATCAGTCCTGCACAGCATGGTTCAGGTGTAGATAAGCCTCCTACCTCCCAGAGTGGGGAAGATAAAAAAAAGAAAAGGAAAAAAGAAAAACCCCACGATTGGTAGAATAAAAAGAACACAACATCAAATGAATTAGGTCATCCACATCATGTCATGTAGAAAGGCACCCAGAAATTTTTTAAATGCACAGACATCCTCTCCTGTCCTATGTTCCACTTCACACCCCTTTCTGCTCTACCCAGGTGGACTTCCGTGCATGATTCCCAGTGACCATATGACAATTTGCATCTGGTGGTAATATGGGCTATCAAGCCAAAGCATTTGCTATGTAGATTATTTGAACTAAGCATTTTTACACAGGTAAGCATTTTGTCTTCTTTAAAAGATAGCATGGTAAATCAATAAGTGCAAAATGTTATTACATTATAGCAGCAGAAAGTATATGTAGAGCACTGTCTGGACTCTATTAGAAAGTTTAAATTGTCATATAGTGGACTTTACTAACAGGACTTACATACAAAGAAGAGTCCTGCTGCTAGTATGCTGAATTAAACAGCTGTGTGAACTGGCATTAGTCCTGTACCAGCAAGCAGCACGTTTTTGCAAGCAGAAGTCACCCCTCAATGCCATTCTGCTGTCCCTGCCTCCTGCCACACTGCTTGCTCTAACCATGGTAGAATCACAGTGACGAGAAACCTACGTACATTCCCCTACATTTTATTTTAAAGGTACTGATTCGTTGTACTTTGTTCTTTGCTATCATATAAATCAGGCTCCTTGCACTGCTACAGTATATCTGCTTCTACTCAGCCTGGGAAAGACATCCTGAATTTCCTGGTCTCCAAGAGAAGGACGGAGCGAGCCAGCTGCCAAACTCCTGCAGGGATAGCAATGTTTGTTTGGACACTGTGCTGGTGCAGCAGACACTGGGATGAACTAACACACACTCACTGTTTCTGCCCCATCCCACCGAAAATAACGAAGGACAGGCAGCAGCTGGGAGCTGCCCTCGAGATGTTCCCTGACAAGGCTGCAAGCTCTGCAGTGCAAGGTGGGTCAGCAGCAAGCTGGAAGGGCACCCCAGCACTGGGGAGACTGGGAACAACTGCTGCCAGCATGCAGGAAACTACCACACGTGTCTCCAAATGTCAACTGAAATCAGAAACACCCATGCACAGAAAATCCTGAGTCAAGATAATTGAGTTCAAATAACTCAGAGGGTTTCGGGGTTTTTTGTGGGGATTTTTGTTCTCTTGATTTTTCTTTTTTCTTTTTTAAAGCACTTTGATCTAGCACCTCAGTGTCTCTCCACTCTATACCACCTTGAAGTTCTGTCATCTCCCCTTTTCAAAATGACAGCTGAAGAGCAGCACAGAAGGATCTTCTGAAGAACCAGTTTGTTCTCTGGTTGTTTATGGATTGTTATTGAGACTTTCTCAAACACATGCTACCAGCAGAATATGCGGACAGGCATTCTAGCAACACAGCTGATGCATTTGAAGCAGAAAAAGAAATACGTGGAAAATGTAAAATCAGCCCTGCAAGCAGGTCCATTCACAGAGAAGATGTTTTCTTCAGATTAAATCAATTCTGAAGTAATTATGAGACAAATATCTGAAATGCAGTGTGTTAACACTCAATTTTTGCAGCCAATTAGCTGCCTTCTATGCTTGGGTTTAAGGATAAGAATTTAGGCATTTTGTTGCTGGGTCAAGAGGACTAGCTTGGAACTGGTTCCCAGCACTAAGCAACAGCCCTGTGTCTGCTTGCAGGGCTTTGGGTCTCTCCTCTGGCACAGGCTTACAAGCATTTTTGAGAAGATAGTCAAGCTTCAAACTTTGTGCAATCATTGCTGTGGAGAGCTGTCTTGTCACATCCTTTACTCTGAGTTGTAAGCAAGTTGGTAGGATAAAACACGTAGACAATTTTGAGCAGTTACATTCTGTGATCTCTGGCTCCTTTCCCAAGTCATATATCAGTCACAATATTGTGTATAAGCTTGCAGTGATTTTTTTTCAAAACCTGTCAAATTCAGTTGATGCAAGATCAAAATCAGGAGACGGAAGAGATCTCCTTTTGTTTTCAATTTAAGGAAGTGCATGACAGGCAGCTCATTTACACTGCTGCCCATTGGTGAATTGTTATTACACTATTTAGACAAAATTGTCTTTTTGGCAGCTGTTCATTAGTGGTAACTGCATTACAAACAAAATAATTTGGTTTAGAGCTTCTCATCTTATTTTTGTAGGAATTAAGGAACAGAAATGGTTCCAAATGAATCAGAGTATGGATACCGAATTAGCAGTAATCGAAGTTCAACAGATTATCCAGTACTTCTTTGTCAGTAACCAAGAGCGTGAGCCCTCCTGGTAGCACACAACATCCTCACAGCTCACATCCATCAAAGCCGTGCAGGGCAGTTTCACCACCTGTCATCTTCACCACCTTCATCTTTTCTCATCCTCTGCTGTAGGGACTCTGGTGGGTTCGGTCGGGAGATCTCTATAAGCAGATCTTGGAACATGCGGTTTATTGCAAAGGGCGTGGGTATAGGGGCACTGCTCAGAGCTGCAGCTGGCAGCTCTGAGCAGGCCCAAGAGAGCAAGAGAGTAAGCGGGTAAGAGAGAGCGAGAGGAATGAGAGTGAAGAAGAAGTGATGAGAATAGAATGGAATGGAATGGTGAAGTCCTGGTTACAATACAATAAATCATCTTCTGTACTGAATATTCTAATTGTCACTAACCAATCTAATACAAGATACAAATCCTATAGCATTTACATACAGCCTATAAGAGTTCTTATATTACCATAGAGTGTTACATCTTAACTTCTAAAAACTACTCTTTGGACCCCTTCTGCTGAGCTAGTAGGGTCTGCTCTGACCCTTGGACCTGCCTGCAAGCAGAGGGTATTGTTCAATCAAGAGGGGATTACCTTCAGTCGGCCATACCATTGTTTTCCAGTTGTTCAGTAACTAAGACTTGGTATTTCAAAAGTGGCTTTCATTTCGATGTCGCCTGTAGTTTTCATATTCCCAAAATCTTTTGTCAGGCAATCATATTTATAAGGCTTTCCTGTTTCATCTTCCCCAACACCCTGCACCCAGAAAGCAGCACCTAACACAACCACAGAGCTGCCATCTCTCTGGACTGAGCAGAAAAGAAGGAGGTGAGAGCCCTCTGACTCTCCCCTCAGCCACAGATCATCAGTGGAAACTGCCTTCAGCAGCCTGGGGCTGCTCATGCCATGGGCAGACTCCAAAGCAGGTCTCATCTCCTGCCCTCACCTTCTCCTGCCTCTGCCTGTGCCATTCCCAGCCCCTCAGGAAGTCCTGGTCTACAGCTGTGGTCACTAAAAGGTGCTGCCAGGCATGTAGGCAGGCTCCTGACTGCTGCCCTTCCACCCTTCTTAAATATGAAATAATAGGGTGGGCTCCTTCAGCTTTTACCTTTCGGAGAGGGAAATACAGCAACCAAAGCAAACCTCACCTTAACTGAAAAAGTGGCCAAACAAAACCCTACCTCTCCATTTACATAGAGGCCTCCTGTTACTATCACCATTTCAGGAAATCTCAGTACTAAAGGCTGGATTTTCACCTGGTCACTTTCCACCTGTCTCTCAGGAACTCTTTTCCCAGTTTTCATACACTTTCAACAGTGCTCAGTAACCAGCTGAGAGACCCTTCTTCCGTAGGTTTCTTACTATATTACTTTTTCTTTATTTTTTTCTTGTCCAGAGCTGCTTGCCTTGGTGACTGAGTGCTAGTTTTGGTTACTGATTTAAATCTCCATCGAGTATTCTTGCACTTGTTTGGGCAAAGGAAAAATTTCCCCACTAGTGTTTTCAGTTTTCTAGACTATCACAAGCTGTATCTAACCACTTTGAACTTCTGTCTACAAAGCCCATGGCCCAAACTGGCATCAAATAAAAGCAAATTTGACCATAGAGAAGGTAGAAGCTGACAGAGGTGGCAACTTTATGTTAGACTTTGTATCGGACAGAGCTGCAAAGCCAAAAGGGACTACTTGTAAAAGTATGATAAATTCTTGCCTCAAGGATGATCGATAGGTAAAAATATTGTTTTAGCATACTGTTTCTAATATAGGACATCTGAAAAGGAGCATTATTAATGACACTTCTTGTGGTTCATTACTTCTGTGAGGAACAAAATTGCTTTGTAATTTAAAGATGAGAAGATTCTGCACATATAAGCAATAGAGTAAGAATGTTTAAAATTATAAATCTTACACACCTGCTCACACAGGAGCACAGTTTCAGTCAATGAAGGGCTTTGTGCAGCTCTGTCCCTACGATGAAGCTGGACATTCTTTAACTAAAAAGCCCTGATATATAGTGTATATACAACATGTGCTTCTTCCCAGAATATATAGAAGTGTGGGATAATAGAGGGGTCTCTGTAAATCATCTGGTCCAACCTCTGCTCACCAGAGCTACCCTCCAGAGTTTGCCCCTGGGCAAAGGCACCAGAAAGAACAGGGTACAGACAAAAGCAGGGAGGAGCCTTTTTGTTGCCAGGGCTCCCTTGTGATCCAGCAGCCAGGCCGCCCACGCAGAGCAGTTTCATGTGCCCCAAATGACCAGGCATTTCAATATAAGCACATAATCTTGTGGTGTTGGGCATCCTCCAGCAGATTTCTGCCAACTGGCTGCAGCACTCTGCTCACTAAATCACAGGGCCCCACAAAACACAGGCAACACACAGCCCCTACCTCTGTTTGCCACTGCTGCCCAAGAAGCCCAAACAACTCCAATGAAGTATGGGCTTGAAGTGTAGCTTTATATAATATTTCATTTTGAGTGAAAGGAAAGATGATTTTTTCTTTCATTTTGATGTAATTTCTTCATAATTTGGGACTTACAATTTTGATGGAGCTCTTCAGGTCTAGAGGACTAAAGAAAACCGCAGTCTCAGATTATATGGAGGTCAGGATCTACCCAAAATTGGAGTCATGGAGCATGGAGTGATTTTACTGCTGATTTTTATCACTTACTCATACTTATTCCACACTTTCATCCCAATGGAGTGCAAAGACTACATTCTCAAAAGATACTGGTACTTTGTATGCAGCAATATATCTTTCTTGGAGATGCTTGTGAATTTAAAGATGGAAATTATAAAAATCACTTGGAACCAGTAATCTGGCAGAACTGTACTTTGCACCCAGCTTATACTAGCATGCTTAATAATGTGCACAAATTGTGCATAATTACTTTATAAACTAATTGCAATTTTTGTGGAGTTTAAGAGACTAAGTATATAACTAAATCATTACCTAATTTGGACTTTGCCTTAGAAGGAGAGAGGTTTAGCAGTAATATGCTGCTGAATGGGGGCTATCAAGAAGACAGGATTCCTCTTGGTGGCACAAAGAGAAAGAGTAAGAAGCAATTTTTGAACACTTCCTTTTTGAGCAAGGGAAATTCTAGATGGACATAAGAAAAAAGGTTTTGGTTAAACGTTGAAACAAAATGCCTCATAGAGACTGAGAATGCCCATCCATGAGTTTAAAATTTATGGTAGACTCTTGAGGACCATTTTATATTGTTCTCTGCTGTATCTTGCCCTCAGCTCTAAGTCACTGCATTCTTGAACCTGGATCTACATAAACCTTCAAGGGGCACCATCAGATACAAGTGGAATTTCACTCTAAATTATCTCCTGCTATCTGGGGAGAGAGAGAAGCATCCATTTGCAAAGTGAACAAATAAAATGCTGGGTTTTTGAAGGAAATTGATGACAAGAGACATTCAAGAAGGATCTGTATGTCTGACTCCCTTTTAGGGTGGTATCTTTCTGTGCTGATGGAAAGCATTCTCCTGACTATCTCAACAGTCCAGGGGAGTGAGACAATGAAGACATTTATATCACTGTTATGCTTAAAAATCTGAATTGTAAATGTTGACAGGACTGATCCTCATTTACACTTGGATGCCATTTTTACTTCACTCGCAAATAAAGATGATCAAACATTAAGAGTTGGAATTCATGCATTTTTAATACACACTGGTACAGAAGGCCAGAAAAGGCCAAATGAGGTATTCAGAACATCCCTTCCCTCTGATATAAACCACAGTAACTCTGCCAGGATTAATCAGGCTTTGGCCCTCTAAACATGAAATAGCAGCTAGCCTAAGGCTCAGAAAAGGGGCTAATTCTTCCTTTTACTGAGATTGCAGCTTGATCAGTACTTGAAATTGTATTGCTCTTCTTTTGTTTTCAATTTGGAATAGCTAAACTGAAAAGACACCACTCATTCATATTCTATGCTTCAAGGTTCTCCCAGCAATCAAGAGGATTGAAACTTGAAAGCAGTACACATTTAACGACATGGCTAAGGGTCCTGGATTTATTGCATTAGAACTCCAGCATGTCCTACTACCTCTTGTGCTGTTATTACTTCTATTTTCAGGTTGTAGGGGTTTGGGGGTTTTTTGGCTGTATTTTAAGTGTGGTTGTTCTCCTTGCTTCAAATAAATTATCATTATGTCTTGAAGTTTCTCCTAGCACATGGTCAGCCTCTCACAAATCATTTTCTGTGCATCAACAATGCATCAACAATGCAAATTGCTGCTGACAATTTATGGACACAATTGCCTCTAAAGTTCTTACTCCTTTTTGTTTTAAGCCTGTGAGAAAGAAGCCTAATTAATCACTGTGGATAGAAAAGTCCTCTTCTTTCCCAGGAAAGAATTAAACAGCAGGTGAAATATACTTTTCACCTTGTGCCTCAGCCATGCCTGGTACAGACTTCTCCCAGTTTGATTTCATTCAGCCTCCCTGGTAAGAGAACTGTTAAAACCTTTCAGTTATTTGTCAAAGGTACATTCATTCACTAAAATCTGCTTAAATATCAGCTTGCTTCTTATGTAGAGGAAGATCCTGTACAGCAGGAAGTTCCAGCTCTATTCTTAATTACACACCTGTAAATGCAGAATAAAAGTTTAAATAAATAGAAGTACCTTCTGCATCCCATCCGTAACAAGGCTGGTGTTGAACCCACTGATTTTTAATCAACATATGTAACTTAAGAGCAACCATCCACAAATACCACAGCATATATCAAAGTAGAAAATCCTACTTGAGGTAAAATTGACCTCCATATGAGAAATACCACACGTTATTAGCACTAACATCCCATTTTTGCCCAAATTGCTTCTGCTCTGACCTGTGTTTCCTTAGTTTTGTCTTGGAGTGGTCTGGATTTGATTTCAAGGATTAAAAAAGCAACATAATTTTATTTTAGTCTCATCCAAATTTCAAAAATTTCATTATGTTTTTATTCTCCTTCATGCTTATTGGGAGGAGGATTTTTCCTGAAGACAGACATTTTAATCTGCCCACATTTGCCAACATACTTACCAGGGTTTTCTGGTGGACACATAAGTACAGAATTGGTTTAAAACTGCACTCCAGATACAATCCCTGCTTTGTATTTGCTTTCCCTTGTCCTGCTGGTGTCACTGAGGGCTGTAATGGTGTCCTGAAGCTGGATAATATTTGTTAGGTTTTTTAGTGCCAGCTTCAGGATCTGAATAGCGTGGTGTTTCCTGGCTTGGACTTCCCATCTCTCTCCTTTCCCAACATATTGTGTGTGGCTGAGATGGAGGCAGAGCAACACATCTTGCCACACAAGGCAGCAGAATAGCACTGGGTCCTCCATCACGCCCTGGAGGCTCATATAAAGCCAGCAAATCTTGAAAAATCACATGATGACTCAAAAGATGAATTTTGCCTCAGAAATACAGAGAAAGATGATTAGAGATATTTATAATACTACCGCCTTAACTTCATGCTCTAATGTTTGTTTTTGAGCCATTCACAGTGAAATGTGAGTAATACAAAAGCTTACTCACAGGTTATGGAAGTTTACCCTCTTCTACTAGTGACTGAGTAAACAGTTTTTCTCCTGCATAACACTGACAAGTCGAGTATTTCACCCAGGGTTTCAGTTTCCCTTTTAAAAACTGTGCACCAACTCAGTTGCACAAGCCTCCACTTATTTTCCCCAGAACCTGGAAATATACACAAATGCAGTCCTGCTTCCAGAAACCTTCTTTCACTGAAGAAAAAGGCATGATCTACATTTTCCTGAAACAGGAATTCTCTGTGAATTTTGTCTACAGATTATCGATCCTCCAGATATCCTTCACAGGCTCCAAATTTTGCTGCTTTCAGCCTCCAGGGATGCAAGCCAGATGAGATCTTCAGACTGCCTCGCAACACCATTTTAAAAGAACTCAGTGGTTTCTAGTCATGATTTGAAAATCAGGCTGCTTACTGAAAATTAGCACAAAGTTTTGGCTCATAGAATGCATATAAAATCCAAAGACGCCACTTTCATCTCTGAGATTCTTCCAACAGAAATGTACTTGTTCCTATTGTTGAATAACCTAATCTTGAAAACTACAGTGTATGGCTTTTGAATATAGTTCTCTACCCAGCAGTTATTAATGAAACATATGTCATCACTTGGTTTCAAGCAGTCTGGTGCATGAATCACTGTGATTGACTGCAAAACCTGCAATAGCCTCACAAAGGTGAGGATTTCACTTGATATGCTACAAATGAATGGAATATTCTTGATTATACTGTGGTACACTTGGGGACTCTTTTATGGCCTGTGTATCACTGCTGGTTATCACAATGAAATACTGATTTCTATTCTGGTAACTCCTTCCTTAAACTCACAGAAACTGGGCCAAAACCTTAATTTTGGGGGTAAGAATTTATATGTATATTTAAATTCCATATGATTCCACTGTTTTAATGCATGTAAAAGTAGAAATTCTGCTGCCAACTTAGAGCAAAGAGTTCATAATTTCAGATATTTCTATGTAAAAGATCTCATGTGGAGATGGGGGCTTTGTCTGTGTTGGCAGCCCCACTTACACTTGATTGCTTGCACCAATTCTGTTCCTAAGAGGCCCTTAACACAATGGTCTAAATATGAAAGCACTCAGCAGTCGAACAGCTAAACCCAAGTAGTTCTCAGGGTTTGCTAAATCAGAAAGTAGAACTGTGTTGTTTTCATGGTAACAGTACATGCTCAGCACCTCTAGAACACATGGGACTGCAGGGTGTCATCTGGGGACACTGTCCCTATTCTGGGACGTTTACTGTAAAAGTTATGGATGGCCACCTTGTCTCAGAAGGATAGATGCTATTAATCCATCAATAGATGACTGTTATGCATGCACAGGTCACGTTTAATAATTAATAAGTGCATTGCCTGCTATTCTGGGCCACAGGACTCATCCAACAATTGTTATGATTTACAGTTCATTAATTGTAAAGAACTGCCAACACAACCATGGCCAAGAATGAAGTGATGCACATATTGGTGCAAGAAGAGTAGTTAAGAAAATGAGATTTGTGCTGGAGCCCACATGAAAAATTAGAGGTTGAGAAGTAATCAAGTTTATTATTTTAACACCAATATACCTGTGTCGTAATTTTATCAGCTACAGTATTGTCAGCAGAGTACTCTTAGAGAGGTGTTGAGCATCCTTTAATTATAAGATTCATTATTTATTGCTACAAAGACTAGACAAAGCGTGCTTTATCATGGTTGTGGTTATTTCCTAACAGAATTAGGCCTCGGATTCCTCAAGTGTTTTGAAAAGGTGCCTGCAATATCATGACTACAAAGAACCAAGTTTATATAACATAAAAGCACTACAGTGTCAAAATAGAGTACCCAAGGATTTTAACTCAAGAAAACCTGAGTGAGTTCTCTCTCCTAAGGCTCAGTGAGATCACTGAGTTAAAAAGAAAGTGACTAAAAAGGTTCTGAACTTGGACGAAAGTACTGTCGCTATTCTTATGTCCTACGCAGGTTTAATTCTATACTGCAGATGTCCAATTATACTGACACTGGGTACACCCCTTTCCCAGAGATGCTTGAGCACCTATGAGCTTTTCTTACTGCTTTTTAAAAAGAGCAGCATGAGACATTAATAAACACTAGATAGCCAAAACCAAGGAAACCCAGCTTGCCAAAAGGGAATGTAATTGTCCTGATGTATCCAAGCTGACCCACCCGGTACTTCTGCTGTTCCCATACCAGGTGTTCCGGATGTCTAAGCTGGATTAATAAGGACTGCCAATTACAAAATTGAGAAAAACCCCATCTGTTTGGGAGCTCTCAATATCCAGGTGCAAGGCTTAGAGTGAAATACTCCCACATTCTTCTGTTTTATCACTGAGGAGCTTGATAATGGTCGACAAGTCCCTTCCTGCTTGGAAAATTTCTGATAAAGCATTCATATCCTGGACCCTACAAGCTAAAGACCAGAGTGTCATGGATTAAATTTCCTCCCAGTAAAGCAAGCGTTGGTAAAACACATTTTCCACTGAGTTCTCTCACAAGTAGTAACAGCAGTTTTAGAGCATGAAGGTATTGAGGCAAGCAGGCAGTTCAATGAACCTGATGGGGGATGCAGTAACAAATTTTCCTGCGCTCCTCTTGGAGATTTTCACATACAAACATGGCAGACTATGTCCTATAGGATGTCACAGCAGGTACATCTACACTGATACATCCACATTGTAAACCTGTAATATACTGTCATTATCCAGCATACATGAGGAGAATAACTAAAGAAATAGCAAGGCAATAGCTCTCAAAAAATAATGCACGGAAAACATATTTCAAAGAAGTAGGATCTCACAAAGACAGGTTAAACCAGGAGAAGATGAAATTAGTATTTCATTAATCGGGCTTACCCTATATTCAAGCATAATAGAAAATTTTAGGCACAAATATTTGGAAACGAGTTAATTTAAGGCAAAGAAATAAGAAATAAGCCTCATTCAACATTTAGTATTAAGAAGTGCTTTTATTCTATGCTATAGAAGTATGTTTTAAGAAATCAATATATTCATGCTTTTGCTGTTTCAGAGTTTTGTCAGGATTAATATAGGAATAAATAACATGATTTTGAGTAAGACAAAACTTCCTTCCTGTTCATATGCAGAAATACTTCCAAAGACTCTTGTTAAACCTTCAAAATGGTCAAGGTCTGGCACAGAACCATTTGTCAAAAATATGTCCCCACCTTATACCTAATCAAAATTTGAACCTAGAGTTTAGCTAGAGAATGGTCTATTGTTAGCAATCCACTTTCCCTTTCTCTTTGACCTCAGAGAGAGCTGCTGCCAAGTTGGATTTTTTTTTTTTTTTTTTTTTGATTATTACCTGCAAGACAAAATGGTCAAGAGCTGTATAAAGTGATTTCCTTCTTGGAAAAATTCTTAGCAGGGGTCATTGAGAGAGCTTTAAACTAGATTTGAAGGGGGTTAGAGATGTAACCAGACTTGACAGAGATAAATTTTGCAAAGGGGAGAACTATAGTGACCATCCAAGCAGAAGAAGGAGGCTTAAGAGGGGACACCTTCACTGAGCAGGAGCACCCAAAGACATAACCACAAGGCAGGACCATGGGGCACTCCTTTTCAACCCTACTGGGAAATGGAAACAATCAAATGCTTCTGTGAAGTTCCTGTACACCAACACATGCAATATGTGGAACAAACAGGAAGAACAGGAGATCTGTGTCCTGTCCCAGGGCTTTGACCTAATGGTGGTCACAGAAACGTGGTGGGCTAGCTCCCATGACTGGAATGCTGTCACGAAGGGCTACATGCTGCTGAGGAGTGACAGACCAGGAACGCGCACTGGTGGAGTTCCCCTCTGCGTGAGGCAACTCTTGGAATGTGCTGAGCTCTGTCTCAGGGTGAGTGATGAGTGAGTTGAGAGCTTATGGGTCAGGATAAAAGAGCTGGCTGGGTAGGGTGACACTGGTGTGGGTGTTTGCTACCGAGCAGGAGGAGGAAGTGGATGAACACTTCTACAAGCAACTAGAAACAGCCTCACAGTCGCAGATCCTGGTTCTTGTGGGAGAATTTCACTATCCTGGCATCTGCTGGAGAAGGACAAACAGTCCAGGACATTCCTGGAAAGCACTGATGATAACTTCCTGTCACCAGTAGTGAAGGATCCCACAAGGAATGCTGTGGTCCTCGATTTCCTATTAACAAACAGTGAGGGCCTTGTTGGAGATGTGAAGGCTGGGGGAATCCTTGGCTGTAGTGACCATGAGGTTGTTGAGATCGGTATTGGGTGAGGAGGAGGGAGGCTAGTGAGAATGTAACCATGGATTTCAGGAGAGCTAACTTCAGCTTCTTTATGGATCTTCCTGGAATAATCCCATGGGAAAAAGTCCTTCATGGAAGAAAGGCCTGAGAGAGTTGGTTGATATTCAAGGATCACTTCCTCCAGACTCAAGAATGATGCATCCCGATGAGCGAGAAATTGCTAAAAGGAGCAAGAGACTTGCATGGATGACAAAAGAACTCCTGTTGTTACTCAAGTGCAAGAACTTCCAGTCACCGGCTCAGTCTGACTATAGAAACCCCTAAAGGAAAAGGAGAAAGCCTTAAAAGCTCTTTATTATAAGCACTTTATTAACTTGCCACCTGCGTAGACTACAACGAGCCTAAGACTTCCAGAAAGCCAAAGCTTCAGTAAATAATTCCAACTCGAAGTAAGACTGACACTTTTATATGTGGATACTGTAACTTTTAAAGTCATTTTTAAATTTTAAATCACTGAAGCTGCCCATCTAAAGACGACATGGGAAAATCAGGAATCAGGACTTATCAGAGCTGATCCTTGGTCTCTGAAGCTCATGGCCCAGGCCCCTGTTGCCAAAGACCCATCTGTTCACATATCTTCTAGAGCCAATGGCAGGAGCCTGCTCAGAACCATTCATCCCACCCAGCATAGACCAAAGAACATGGGCTCCTCGTTTGGGCCCTCAGGTCAGTAGAATGAATTTTTAACCAAATACACAAGCTGGGACATGATTCCTGACTTCTGCAGACTTTTAACTGGCAAATAATATTTCAATACTTTTTCATTATTATTTATTCTGCCAAAAAAAATTTAAGTGCTGGCCTGCTCTCTGCCCTAATTTTCACAACACCAAGTGCTGTTATATGAGAGAAAAATTATTCATGCAAAGAAATAACATTTAGAAAGGCAAAAAAACCTTCCAAAACCACCCTTTGAACTTAAATTTTTCACCCGTTTAGGTAGCCCCTTATTGAGGACGAAGCTTCCTATGAATGGACTTTCAATTCAATTTTGAAAAATGCATCTGAAAACTGAAAGTTAACAATAATCTTCCTTTTGTCACCGAAATTGCTTACTTTGAAATTGCATTACTTTCTCCTGCTTCGTTTAATTTTTTCCCCTCCACTTTGTACCAATGGAAACATAATTTCTTCATCTTTGTAGTAGAATAACAAATCATTTCCCTTGCAGTTTCTAGTTAGCTTGTTCTATATTCTTGTGGCATATTTTTCAAACCTGTTCAAACCTGACCAAACATGCTTTGTACTGTATTTTCAAGCCTCAGTTATCACTCTATAAAAACCTAGCAAGTTCCCACAATTAGACCTGTCACACTAATTGATTAATTAATTTTCTATAGCACAAGAGCCACTTGAAGTATTCTAATAATGAACAAAAAACTTGAGTATCTCTTCCTTATAGTAACAATTCACTTGATTTAAGTGTCCTGTTTTTTGACAACAAATTGAAAGCTGAGTAGCTTAAAAGACATCCTTGGTGCTTTTATCTTTTTCTCGTTAGTGAATATGTTAATCCTAGTCCAATTTTTGTTTTTTTTTCAAAATACTCACTTTTTGTTGGGAATAATCTACTGAGGATAGTGTTACTCCTTATGGAGAGGAGCAAGTGGTATATGTTCTTGGATATGCATCTAAGAATTTGGTCTGAATTCAATTTCTGGACCTCTGACTTGTTTGATATCTCATGCAAAGATTGTTTATGAACTAAACTCGGTGGCTACATCCCATACAAGTGGAAGCTGATAATGTGCAGGAGGAAAAAACCACCTTGAATTGTTCACACCTGAAGTTAAGATCACAACAGCAACATGTGAACATGGGAAAAGAGGGGGACACAAGCAGAGAAAACATGTGGATGTCACAAACTGGGGTGGATTTGTGAGTGCCAGGAAGATCCCTAGATCTATGTTCTCAGTGTTCTTGAGTACATGCTGAAAACAAAATGAGATTATTTTTTTAGTTAATTCTCTGAACTTGAAATAAGGACTTTGGGCTCCACTCTAATTCCTGCTGCATACAAGATTTGGACCAATATTTTTCCCATTGCTTTTCACTTTGATTTCTTTTATAAAATGAATGTGATAGTTTGTCAGTCTCAGTTCAGATTACATATTCTCCCTGCATTTACAAGATGGTCTTTCACAGCACGCTCCTGTGACTTCAGCCTGTTTCTTAAGAGCCAGCAACGATGTGTTGCCAACTGTTAGCAGTATTTGACTGTCATCCCTGTGATCTTTTGTACTTGCTGTTTCACAGAGGGTTTGCAGAAGAATCAGTCCTCTCTCAAAGACTGCTCTAGCTTGCATTGCTATGGAGGAGCAAAAGGATAAGAAAGCTTAAAAAAGACTGAATATTGAAGGTTTTTTTCATTTAATGATTTATAACTCAACCCAAAGGTGGTTAGCAGGTCATTACTGTCACCACCATCATCTTCTCTCCTTGACCACCATAGGCTGCCAGTCAACCAGCACATAAACAGAGGGGCTCAGGACCAGGATGTGCACAACCAAGGTGGGGACTTTTCACACTTTCCTTAGTGAGATGCAATAATGAGTGAGTATGATTGAGGATCTTCAAGGCTCCCTCTGCCCCTTTTCATGCATTGCCCCTCCAGCGTTAAAGTCATGTAGATCTGCTAATGAAACACCCATAATAGCCCTTAGGCAACTTGTTCTGCTGGAAATAATTGAGATAAGAATAACAGGAAATTGGTAGATATTGGCAATTAGGACATTTATTGTAATTGATTGTATAGCATGCCTTATGTTATTATAAGGTTTAATAAGCAGAAGCCCATAACTAAGTCATCTCTGGCTGTGGAGAGCTATGACCAATATGTGCCATAAAAATAGGAGCATCTGTAGTCATTGATGTTCTCTGATCTTCTAAATGCATGCTGGAAATTGTATTATCCAAGATAACAGAAAGGGAAATGTCTTGTTTCAGAAATAGTATGAACATAATCAGATTTGAGAAACCAAATGATTTTAGTAATATGGGGCACTGTGCACTGAGAGCAGAGAAATGGGTTTGTGAGTTGTAGTTCGCTACTCAGTAAATGACAGAAAATAAGCCACAGCGGCTTTGTCCTTCGCTGTTAGCATGATTGCTATGTTTGACAATTCAATAAAAATTCTGTTTTTTCAGGTGCCACACATAGGAAACATGAGATGGGGAGACTGCTCAGCAGAGTAACTTCAGAGTAGCCAGTTGCACTATAAAGTTACTTCGGAGGAAAGAACTTCATGAAAGTAAGTCAGTTCAGTGAAAGTCTGCTCTAGGAGTCATGCCTTCCTTAATCTACTCATTATGTTCCTGCTCTGTTCATATGTGAATTCTTTGTGTATTCTAAGTGCTCTTTTCCCGGCTGTGGTTTCGTGTGTGTCCCCACTCATCACTGTGACTTACACCTGTCAATCAGCATCTGCCACCTGAAGACTTTTACATAGATATTAAACTTTCTGGGGCAGAGAAAAACTCTTTATTCAATGTTTACAAAGCTCCTAACACAGCAAAGAGCTGGTGCAGAACTGGTTTATATAGGTAATGTGGCAATTCAGATAATCAGTAATAAAAAAATACTTACACAAACACTACATCTATAATTCAGTTGCAGTAGAAGGAATCAACTGTTTCTACTCAAAGGTAGATCAGTCACATCTACAAAAGCTTGGAACTCCAAGCCTCAGGATAGCTACGGACTGTAATGATGTTACAAAGACAGAAGAAAACCCTTTTCTATACTGGAATACTCTCCTCTGAAGTAAGAAGAAATGACCCATCATAGGGGTAGGACAAGATGGATTTTGAGTCTATTCACTGTATAACTATGTATATACAAAAGATTGCAACATGAACACAACTATAAGAGAAGACCAGGACATGCTCAGCAATGCTAAAAATACATGGCTTATGTTTTTACATCAATCTAGTTTTGTCAAATGTAGTTCTTACTGCTTTCTTGTCCTTTTTTGTTCAATAAAGCAGTGAGCTAATGTTCATGCCACTGAACACTATATTTTCCTTTCCCAAGGAAGCCATTGATTTATAAGCCACGGTTTGGATCCTTAGCGCTTGGAAGATTAACAATTATACACCTTTGTATATTACTCATTATTATGTTAAAATAATTGCCATATTAGAAGATTTGAATTAATCTGGAAGTTCATATAGTACTAATTTTACATTAGGCTGTTAAAAGATACTTTCAAAGACCTTTTAGAACAAAAGATGCTAAAATTATATTTAAGATACTTTTGTATCATAAAATGGTAGAGACATTTAGTCTATCAATTATAACATAGCTATTATTAAATCAGGGTCCCTCTGAGTTAGATGAAGTTAGTAGAGACATAAAATCAGATTTTGGACTTGGAGCCAGGAATTGTAGCATACTATTGTTTATGTTCATGGCAAAGGAAAAGAAAAAAAAAAAAGCCATTTCTGCAGTGTCTGACTGCTCCAGCTAAAATATTTACAAGACTATTTAACAAAGAACCTCTTGATTAAGGTGCAACCTAATTTAATATATTTTACATTCCCTTACCACACTTCACAGATTTTCTCAATTCAGTAAGACTTTCTACTGAGGGATTTAAGACAATAAATCCAGGGATTTGTATTTCTGTGTAGGTACATATTTTTAGCTACTTATTACAAGGCAACTTTTTCTTTTGTGTATAAAACTGAACCCCTATGACAAATGGCTTTTCAGAAGATTAGCTGGTTGAGAGACACTTAACACCCCCATGTGCTGATGTTTCACTGAGCAGGCTTTCAAAACAGGTATTAAATTACATATTTTTCAACAAGCTGATTTATATGAAGGAACAGCTGGTGAGTAAAGAGAAGAATGAGTAACAGAAACAATGTGAAAATGTGGGAAAACTGGCAGCATACGAAACTGAAAAAACTTTGGTGAATGCCACCACACCTCAAAGGACCCTCTTGTTCATAAACAAATGGGTACTTCCTCTCTTTGTTATTTGTGCATCAAAATATAGTTTCTCTAGGCACTGCTCAAGTCGTTTCAGGTCAAAGTCTCAGCAGAAAAAGAATCAGGCAAATGCAGCACTGTTTTCTGCTGGATTTGTTACCAGGTTCGACTATTCCAAAGAGCCTTAGGGAAAACTTAGGTCCACAGAAAAGCACGTGGATTGTGCATAAGGAGAAGAGTTCTGAGGTCAGTTTCTGAAATCTCAGTCCAATTCAAAGGCTGCTGAAGTCTACAGACAACTTCATCATAATTTTGTATATAAAGACTAGAGCAACATCTTCACAGAGCATCGACAGGTAACTTGCAAAGTAGTCACTCGATATTTCTCTAGGTGTACATGAACAAATTCCCTCTGCAGTACAGAAAGGGGATACAATAAATAGTGTGAGGGGTTTTCAGCTCCCCTATACTAGTATTTTTAAATTCTAACACCACTAGTCCAAAAGGGTAGGGTGTTCTGTGGCTTTTTTGGAGGGGTCTGTGGTATGGGGCTTTGGGGAGAGGGAGGTGCTTGATTTTTGTTTGTGGCAGTTTTGGTTGGTTTTTTTGTGATTCCAGCTTGGCTCAAAGATTTTTATCACTAAACAAAATGACAGGATGGTGAAATCCATTGGACAAGAACAGCTGCTCAGCTGAACAGTTCGTCTCACCATTCCCATTACCTTGTGAGCAGCCTGTTGTTTCCCACCGTGGGTAACTGAGCAAGGGCAAACTCTGATTTAAGGAACAACAGCCATTTCTACAGACAGTTCAAAACACACCTCAGAAGCCTTTCCCCCAAAGCCACTTTGCATCTCGGGTTGTGCAAGGCTTTGGGTGCCAGAAGCCCCTCTGGGCAGGTGGGGAAGGAGAGGGGGGCATGTGTTCGCTCCAGCAGAGCAACAGAGGGAAAGGTTCTGTCTCCTCCCTCACCTTGCCCTGGCACAGCCACCATGCCAGGCAAGGGGCAGGTCACCATTTGGGGAGGGAGATTTAAAGCCAATCAGCATTCCTGGCTCATTACTAACTTCACGGCAAGGGAAGAGGCAAGGTGGAGGTTGTCAACCATAATGAATGCCTGTTTTAAAAGCACTTTGCATTCCTTGCCTGACATGTGCTTCACAAAAGCCAGGAGCTGTTGTTATTAACAACTTGCAGCATAAACACACTTGGCCTGATTTTCCTCTCCCACACAAAAGGCTTCATGCTTGTTTAGGTCCTGACTGGGATGGAATAAGGAGGCTTTCTGCACTCAGTGCAAGGGAAGGCCCCAAGAGTTGCCATACAAGAATCTCCACAAGAAAAGCCAGCAGGAACATAAAAAATTATCTTGGTTAAGTGCTCCATTTCTTGAAGGCTGAACATAGAATCAAAACAACATCCACTGTATAAACCTTTGCTTCTGTGAGCTTCTTACTTGGATGAGTGAAAAATTGTGTTGTTTGGAGAAATTTTTTTCACAAATTCTTTTTTCCTTTTTACTGTGTCAAACTGCTTATGATACAGCTAGAGCTAGGGAGACATCAAAGAAATTCTGCTGAGATGCTTTGATCAGGAAAACAAATGAACCACAAAAAAAAAAAAAGGAAAGAAAGGAGACAGGGTTCATCAGCTTGGATCCTGAAACACTTCTCTGTAAAGCATTAAGATATTTGGAGAGGAAAAAAATCCCCACCAAACCCTATCCAGTTCTCAGATCAGTCCCAGAGGTTATAAGCTTTAATGTTGTGCGGGTCACAGGAGGCTCTTTAGTTCGTCCTTGATCCTTTCAAGTAGCTGGAAATAAAAACACAGTGCAGAAGCTGCGGCTTCAATTAGACATAATATCAAAAAAAGGTTGATAGCTCTCCCTTGCTAATGAGGAAAAAAACAAGTGCTCTGGAACAACACCACCCCACCCTGCCAGCTGACGTCAATAGAGCAATCACACACATCTAAATGTCATAATTCAGGGTATCTCACAAGCACATTTTACACCTTTTTGCTTTACTTTGGCTCCTTCAGAGATGAGGCTAAATCTATCCCTTTTCTAAGTTTTTAATGTTTTCCTCTCATCTTTTTAGCACTTCAGGAAAAAAACTCAGTTAAGAAAGAAGGCACGGGCTTCTTTGGCTTCTTCCCCCCGCCCCCCCCCCCTTCTCCTCTAATTTGCAAATTACACCAAGGAACCAAAACAGTTACCTCTGAAATCACAGTTATTCTGACCAATATGCCTTACCAGAGAAGAGGTGTCAAAGATCTCCCTGGAGAGATAATACTAATTTTGGAGAGGAGATGGATGAGAGAGTTTAAATATCAGTTTCAGCCCTCATTCTGCTTAACATGGTTTGTTGTGTATGCAGGTATTTAGGGCTTCATACAGCACCTCTGCCTATACTTTTGTGCTTTTTCACATAACTCAGTTTATTGTTTGAAGAGCAGGAGGAGATCAGCATTAAAACCAAAACCAAACCAAACAAACAAACAATTGGAGAAGCTATAGAACTGGGAAAGAAAACTAAAGGATCCTTATATATTTAGACCAGATTTTAGTACCACAGCACCCTTTACTCCTGAATTAATACAATGGACAATGATCATGCCAGCTTGGGTCTTATCCCATAGGATAAGAGTAAAAGTAGGGCTGATGCAATGACTGACTACTGAGGTTCCTTATGAAACATCTAAATATTCTAGTCTGCAGCAAAGACCTTGAAAATATACCTCCACTATACAGTGGAACTCAAAAAAGGACCAAGAATGTGAGCATATTTGTGGGTTTTTTTAATGAGCATTACTGTAGCCCCAAGTAATCAAATCTCTTTCAGTAAAAAGGTATTACTTTTCCTACATTTAACGAGAGAGTGTTAGATTCAGTTATATTGCCCTTCTACGTGTGCAAGAATTAGTGTTTTCCTAGCATCAACAGCTGGGAAGAAATAGTGTTATTTGCTTGGAGGCACTTTTGCTTCAAGTTACTTTTAATTTAAATAATGTATCAGTTTGTTTGGGTTTTTTTAATATAATGTAAAATATAAAGAATACAATGATGCCTTCAAACAGTAGCTCACAGCCAGCACTTCACATATTATTGTAGGGTGAAGTACAATTTCATACAAGGTGGGAAACTGAGCTCAGCTCTCCATTCCCACCTTGAGTGTTTCTCAAAGATGAGATATGTCTTGAATGAGTCAGGTCTGTTTTTTGGAAAGCAATAGCTCCAGCCCAGCCCCACAGCAAGGCCTTGCTCCCCTCCAGCATCACCCACTGCTGCTGTCTTCCCTGGCAATCAGGGATAGAATTGAGGGGTTCACAAAATGATTTACTAATGAGACAAAATACTGGCAATTTCCTCAACTGAGACTTAAATAAAATAAAACAAACAACTTCTCAGAGCATTATATATTTTAACTTCTTCAAACAACTAGGTTTTTCTCCAGAGTCTTTAGCACTGTACATGTTTTTTACAAGCCTCCTAACCCAAATTGCTTGTGGAATTACATAGCTGTAGCAGTTATAATGGAAAGTGTCAGGAAACTTTCCTAAGAACCTACTTTTGGTTAGTTGTGATTTTGCAAAAACCATAATCACTCTAGGGATTTTCTATCAAGGATGCAGGCTCCCTAGATCCTATTAATAGGATAATTATTAGATTATCATTTGCTGGTAACTGGTAGAGACTTGCTGGACCTTGACAGCTACAGTGTTTAAAAACCTTGCTGAGTGTGGAGTCACCATGCAGAGCCCTTCCTGTTGGAGAGATCACACATTCATTAGGATAAAACCAAAGCTGAGCATGCCCCAACCTTTTACAACCCCTTCACGAGCTCTTTCCAGAGCACTGAAATGTTTGTGCAGTCATGGAGATGTGCAATGAACAACAAAAGTAGGAAAACAGGTTCTGTGGAAAGCTCCAAGTTCAGAGCTTTCCAAGCACATTTTTTCATGCCCATCCCCTCCTCTGTGCCATCCAGAAGGGAGCATAAGCACAGCAGTTGAGACTCAGAAATGGCACATTTTACAGAACTTTTAATTGCTCAGACTTTGAGGAAAAAGTCTTTTTCCCATAAAATTCAGGCCCTCGTTTTGTATTACTTGCACCAAAAATCAGTTGTTATGATTGGCATTTTCACAAATGACCATGAAATTCTAGCATTACAGCCATTCATTCCAGGCATCATCCCTTCAGAAATGTCAGTACTACTACTATTAGTAATAATAACCTCCTTCAGTACACATCCCTTGCTTTTTTATTCTTTTGCATAAGAAGGTGGAGTGTTTCCAATCAGACATTTCTAAGTTTATAGTCACCACTGCTCTGATGGTGTTCTCTGGGATGGCCAACAGCTACACAGGTATAGTGACTACCTGACAGTGCTTTTTAGCTTACTGAAAAAAATAGGAACTAAATGGAAAGAAACCTGCTCATAAGGGTAGTTGTTAATTGAGGAGGGAACATTTAACTTCCAATTTAATTTCAGATAGAATAACTGGAGCACTTCTATTGCTCCCTTTTCACCACTGAATGTGGCAGAAAAAGAGGACAATTATTAGGCATTCTATTCCAGGAAAAATCCTGAAGTGAGTTGCTTGAATTACACCTTAACTTTTTATCCCTAAGGATAAGATCACCACCATCTGTAAAATATCTACATATATGTGGGTGGAAAATTCTGTAAATGAGTTTTAAAAATAAATCTGCTTTCAGAAATAATTAACCCTCCTCCATAATTCTTTCTTTCCTGGGTTAGAAGAGAAAAAAAAAAAAAATTTAGTTACCCTCAAGCAAAGGTGTGGGGTTATGCTGGTGGTATTCTTGTGTTTTGATCTTAACTGAATGTCAACAAAACTCATAAAAAATTAAAATTATAAGGACTGAAAATTACAGAAGACAGCAGGTCCATGAAGCCCTGGAGAGCTGCACATTGTCAGTTCATACACAATAAAAGGCAAGCTCAGAATGCCTTTGATTAAGTCTGTCCTTAATTATTGAAGAACAAGGTAATACAAATAAAATATATATATATGAATCTGCAGCACTATTTATACTTTTCCTATCTAAACATTGTATGTTTAGTTCTTCAGATGACAATCAGACAGCAGAAGTTATGGTTGGCTCTGCAGAAGACTCACTAGCAAAAGAGTTGGGCACACTGATTTGCAGTTTGTTGTCTGCAAATAAGTTAGTAAATTGTCTGCAGGGTTTTTGGCAGTTCAACAAGGAAAATAACCAGCTTGATTAAGTGGTCATCACTGAAGAATCTCAAAAAATACTACTTTAGCAAAAAACAGCCAGAAGACAACCAGGCCCCATCATCAGAAGTGCTTTAATTAGAAGCAGTCATGCAGCCTTTAAAAAATTATTTCTATTTCAAGAAAAGGCCTAGAACTAGATCTGAAACAGTTTCATGTTTGTATAGTTTCAAAATTCAGCAGAATTCAAATCTAAATCCAGACACAGCTAGGTAAGTGATCTACTGAAACAAAGCATGACCTTTTCTCTTCCCACAGAGCAACTGGGAAGGATAGGAATTTTAACTGGGTGAAGGAGAGAGAATTCTTCTCTTCTTGAGCAAAGTAGAATGTATTATGTTTTATTTATATGTACATTGCATTAGTATTCCATGCTTTATTATAACTATGTAATGCTTTGCATGTTGTGTACGTACTGTACAATTAAAAAGCCCTAAATCACTGTTATAACATGGAAAAGTAGAGGTAAAATTTGCACCCAAGTCAAATTGATGGGTAATTCAAAATAAGCCTCTCGCCTCTGGCAGGTAAAAAGAAAACCAAGTAACTTTTAGATGAGTACAGCTAAGAGGTAAACTCTACCTGATATAATAAACACAGGCCAAATAAACAGCAGCGTCTTCCTGAGAAGAGTTTTCCCCTGCTTTCTTTCAGACTCTTTTCTCTCTATGAAGAAGAGAACATTTTTTTCAACTCTTACTTCAAAATACACAATAAATCTTAAAAAACTTCACTTTTTATAGTACTCCCATTTAAGATTAATATTGTAGCCTCTTTTACTGTTAGATAAACCTTGATCTAATTTTAGAGAATTGCTGGAAAACATCTACATACACACACCTGGAAGCAAAGCCCCTTGTTAGGTCACAGATCCTTCAATGAGGTCCACAGCACACAAATGGCCTTGGCCAGCTCAGATACCAAAATCCTCTAATTCCTAACATGGTGGGACACTTGCCTCTTCCTCTTGCCATCTTCCTCTCAAATCTCACATGGGCCGACTCTGCTTGACATTATGTACCTGTTCTCTAAATTTGTACCACAAACAGTCACCCAAAACACAATTTCCAGGAAATGATACCTTCACTAACTAAACTTCAATTTTCAGAAATAAACAGCTGAAAGTACACTTGCTTAAAATTATTTCCAGCGAGAACTAAATCCTGTATCTAGGATCCACAGCCCTGATTTAGAAGATTTTGATCATCTACCACTCCAAACAATGGCTGGAGTAGTATGATTTCTTTGCAAGGCAAATAGAATATTTCCTTACTTGAAGAAAAAGAAGACATCCAGTTTAGTTGAAATATATCTCCAGGGTACACTTCTAGAATTCAAACTAATTTTTTAACAAACAAATATAAATTATTCTACTGGAAACTTATGAAAGCCAACAGAAAAAAATAAGTCACATATAAAATTGTCAATACCCATTCAACAGTTACATGCTCAGTAATTAAATTTAGACTTCAAATGCTGAAGCAAAGGCCTGCATATCCTTGGAGAATCCAGCTCTTAACATTACCAACTATCAATATAAAAGTAAAACCCTAAATTTAAATGGTATTTCTTGTCCCTACAACTAAATTAAAAGCAGAATCAGACATTGAATTGGTAAATCCAATGACATCAACATAAAGTCCTTAAGTTTAGTCAGAGGTGATCATTAGGAGGCAGCAAATTATTTCCCATCTCAATAGAAACAGAAATGTTCTCCAAACTTATTTTTTTTAATTGTCAGGGAAAATACCCCAAGCAAAAAGAAAAAAAAATCCAGGTATCAAAACTCTCTTAACCTTTCTAAAAGACCAGATATGTTCTGGGTTTTATCCTTGATTAAAACAGACATGCCACCGGTGCTCCAGAGAAAAGCATGTACACTCAGCTGAACTTCCACCTCTTTGGTTCAAAGGATAATATCTTGACATTAATCAGAGACATATAAAAGCAAAACCAGTCAACAACAGCAAAAACCCTTTGTCATTTCAGCATGGTTTTCAAATAGGACCAGTTTGGCTGGTTTAGACCAAGTTGTAGAAATACACCTTTATTTGCAGCTCAAGGTGAGCATTGAGATTCTTTGCTACTACAACAGCAAACCAAACCCAGCAACAAATGGCTGGAGTGCTGCCAGTTTGAAGACAGAACTGTGGAAGTGTATTAAGGAGTATTGGTCATTAGAAAGGAAACAAAAAATCCTAATTTTGTGTTGTTTGACAACAAAATTTGTTTCCTATTGCAAGATCTTTCATGTTGTTTCACACAAACTCAGGTTTTGCAAAGAGGACATATTTTTAGGCTGGCTGTGTCCAGAAGCAATGGAAACATGGTTCCACTCTTACCAATCACCCAGGCTACCTTCCAGATCAAACATGTGCCTACACTTTTACATTACCATCCCCAGCTGCAAGGAGTTGAAGATTCCAAAAATAAAAAGCAAGTTTGAAGAATGCCTGTAGTTTCTGCCCTGACAGAATATTGATATTCGGAGAGATGAAAAGCCCCATTTTATCCAGAGGGCAAGAACAGCACAGACAGGGCCTGGAAGCTTTCTGTGTTGTCCTATCCCTCAGAAAATACTGAAACAGCAAACAACTTTGAATGAATCCACATTGTCTCCTAATTCCAATGGATTTCAACTCCCTCTTCTCTCCTCTCCAAAGAATCTTGAGCACCCAATATAACATCCCTAACAATAATGATAATAATAATGTATCGTTCATTTCCAAAGCACTATAGACAGTAGTAGATCATGGAACAGTACTCCTGTTCCCAAAGTCTTTGTCTTTCCTTTCTTGAAGATCTCTTCTTCGTGAGGGACTAAGAAGGGTAGACACAGGGTTTATGGTCAATCACATCATTAAGAGAAATTTTGGTGGTGATTTCAGAGGTATGAAACCTTTACCTGAAATTTTTGGCATCCTCAGATCAGCTGTACTAAAGCTAAAGAATTTCCTGCATAATCCTTCATTTTTAAAGAGTCTTGTCTTCAGGTAAAGAAGACTGATAAAAATAGTACAACAGTTAAATTTCTGTAATCAGTGTGCTGCACTTCAGTATTTTTCTATTCAGAAATATTTCACTGTTTCTAGAAAATAGCTCCAAGAACACTAAGGCACACAGTAAGGTTTGACTGTGTCTCTAGTCACTCGCTTCAGCTGTGGATGTTCAGTGAACAGAACTGTTTCTCTTTGTTTCTGCAACAGTTTCTCTGACTAGGTAAAGCAGCTACAAATGAGACCCGGAGGCCAAGGTGATTTAGTGGAGCCAAGAGTTCTCCCCACAAAAAAAATGGCCAGCGTATCTATATATTTTCACATCACTCAGAAACAACATAATTAAGACCAGGTGAAGAAAGAAGTGATTGTTTTTAACCTTAGTTTAGGTTTCATTTCATCTAATCTATAATGGTAGGATGAAATGATCAGATATTTCTCTAGTCAGTGTTCCATCCAAGCATTTGCCATTTCATTTTAAGGAAAGTGGGTGAATAAAGGTATGCCTTGCAAGCAAATGGACTGCTGCTTTTCAAGAGCCCTTTTCTGGTACTGGTTAACCTAAAAGTAGTTCCAAACAAAGGTGCAGATTTCTCAAAGGAGTTGCCAAAAGCCTGACATAAAGCTCACAGACCTGAAAGATGTCTGGCACCTATTGACATCTGATCCACATGATCCGTAATGGATTTTATCAGCACTTTTGAATACCCAGAAATGCAGAATGTAACTGATCGCACATTTAATTCCTACCAACTTGTCAGCCTAAGCTAATGAAACAAAAATTGGAAACCAGACTCAGCATGCCAGGACAGCAGCAAGCTGAGTAGGCTTGCAGTTTTCATTTTTATTTGTAGTGAGTTCAACAGCATAATTATTCCAGAGCTTAAGAGTGTCACTGAGGTTTGGATGAAACTCTGCCAAGCTTCGATTATACAAATAATTATTTGGATATAGTTTGGAAAATGAAGAGACTAAAGAAGATGTTTTTTACTAAAAGATTCTGGTATTTCAATCTTTAATACCCTCTTTCTATTGGCAGAAGTAGAACTATATAAAGCTGCATTTAGGAAGACTGCCTGTTGCTGAAAATCTAATGGCTGCTTCAAACCCCAGCCTGTTATTACATTGTTGCATTACTCGTATTAAAGTACAATTATTCTCTTAGGTGGTGCAGTTACACTGAATTCTAGTTACTATTAGAGTCAGTGTAAAGCAGATACACTCACAACAGCTGCAGCTCCTTTTGGAGCTGTACTGTTATTGAGACCATATGGCCATTTTGCTGGTGGTGTTTCCTCTTTTATTCTCTTCTCTTGACAGATATTTTATCTTTAAACGTGCTAACACCCTTCAGAGCTGGCCTGAACACTGTTGTATTTTTATCCTGAGATGCTAACGCCCTTACACATAATCAAAAGTCAAGGGAAAAGAGTACAGGTGTTCAAAATCCACCCCTCTTTTTCCTCATTAATGTCATGATTACAGCACAATTTGAAAATAAACAATACAATTTTATTTACAATACATGTTTGTTATTACACTTCCACCTTTTAGTGCTAGAGCCTGTTGCTTGGAATTCCAAAGTCATTAACTGCCAGAGTCACCAAATTCAAAACTTCAGGTTTTATTGTTTAACCTGGCCCTGTTGAAGGATTTTCCAATAAGTCTGTGCAAGTAATATGCAGAAATTAAATTCACTTAATTCCAAAACTAAGCTCTATATGACCACACAGTATAAAACTATTTAACTACCTGATACTATTGAACTACCTGGGTTGGGAGGAAAGCAGCCCTGTGGGTATCAGAAAGCTGAAGGTGGGGGTTTCCTCAGGTCATCACTACAGGACAGAGTCAACATACAGTTTAATTTCTTTGCAGAGTGCAGCTCTGTGTATCCTATTCTAAACAATCTTGATTTAATTTTGAAGTCCTGTTTGCCAGTAGTTTGACTACATATTAAGCCTAATATATGTGTCCTGCTTTCCGCTGGGATAGAGCTCATTTTCTTGTTAGTGGCTGGTGCAGTGCTGTGTTTTGGATTTAGGATGAGAATAATGTTGCTAACAGACTGATGGTTTAGTTGTCACTGAGTAATGCTAAAAAATACTGCCTAAAATACTTGTAGAAATAGTCTAAATCAAGGAGTTTTCAGTTTCCCATGCTCCGCCAGCAACCCAAACCAGCCAAAGGGCTATTCCATTTCATAGAATGTCATGCTGTGGTGGTGCATCCTTCTCCCCTTCTCCTCACACTACAGGAGCCCCTGGCAGGCCTTGACTGAACCAGCTGAGCAGTGAAGTGCCCCTTTCCCAGATCAGCTGGGCAGCAAGGCATCCCTGCCCATACCAGGAGCTGCCTGTGCAGGAACATCAGCTGCCTGACCAAGGTGGGGAACAAAGGATAATCAGTCATCCCCCGACAGCCTTGGGACGTTCCCTACCTGAATCATAGTCCAAGTGAAACAGGACCACTGTTTCCAGTAGTTCCCAACTTGGGATATGGTCAGAATGGAAACTTACTGATGACTAAAGCTAATCATCTTGCGATCTTATTAACAGCAGTCCCAAATGAGGCCTGTGGAGCTCTCCTGGATTGCAGCCGGCTGCACCAGCACCTCCCCCTGACTGGAATACCTCTCAGAACCCGTGAACCCTCAAGTCTGCCACACTCAAAGGACCATCACTGACTACGAGGCACAGGCTGATACCCCTGCCACACACAGAGACTCCTCCAAGTGCAGCTCATGCCTGCTGAGAAACACCAAGGGATTGGATGTGAGTATTCCCTGAACCCTAGGGGAGTTTTGGATAGGTGCCTTTATCTCTGTGAAGATGCATACACACCTCTCTGCCTGGGAATTGATTATGGCATGAGTGTTGTTATTGTGAATCTATAATGAAGTCATGATTAGAATTGTAGCAAATCCTAGAGAACCGCTTTTTTAAATGTTAAGTTAATTGATGATTAAGTGCTGATAAACCCTTTTGCACCCTTGTCTTTCTGTGCACATATTCTTTGCACCCTTTCTCTCTTGCATCCCCGGTCCTCGTGTAAGTCATTCCAAATTGATTCTAATTCAATTCTCTTATGTGTGCTTCCTCTATGTAGTAAGTAACAGAGTGAGCCTTGCCATTGATTCATAAATTCATATTAAAACCTGCTTTTTGCTAATACTTTTGATAGTGATTCTTTAAGCAGTCTAACTACTCATTTGCGAGAGAGTCCCAGTATATAAACTGGAGAGAGTTGGCCTGGAGCCGTTGACTACTGTTTGGGGACAGGATGGGCATCAGTCAGGGGGTGATGAGCAACTGGATTGTGCCCCACTTGTTTCTCTTGAGTTTTTTTACTCTCTTTATCTCCTTTTCATTATTATTACTATATTTTACTTTATTTCAATTATTAAGCTGTTCTAACCTCAACCCATTAATTTTACCTTTTTTCCCCCTGACTCTCCTCCCCATCCCACTGGGAGCAGAGGAGTGAACAAGTGGCTGCATGGTACTTAGTTGCTGGCTGGGATTAGACCACAACACTAAGAAATATAAATTTATAAATATATATATAATAGAAGATTAAGAAATTTGCCCGAAGGAGTATTTTAGACTAAGAGCAGTTATCCAAAATCTGCAATAGAAAAAACCCTCAGAGCTTCTAAAATTAACAGGAAAAACATACACAACTGCAAAGTTTCTAAATATTTTAAAAATAATTGCATATTTCTGATAAGAAAAGTAGTTTAAGATGCTTTTGATGAAATGCAGAAGGGATTTTGACATGCAACAGCACCTCAGTGGTGCAGTCAAGCATCTTACATTTGCCCTGGAATGGTCCTTTCTGGGATGAGAGAAAAGCACCATGCCACAAAAACCAGCAAAATTGACTGTTCTGTGGTTTTCCTGGTAAGAGGAGAGAGGGATATAGAAATGAATAAAAATAACAATTTGAAAAAAAAAAAAAAGAAAAGAAAGAAAAAAAAAGAAGAGGTGGGGAAGGAAAAGAAAGAAGTAGGAAAAAAAGAGGCAGGGAGGGTGGGGAACTGCTTGTTTTATTGTTCAGCTGTCATAGAAAAGAATGCCACATGCCTCCTGTTGTTAGGACCTTTCACCAAGGAGTCATCTGTGCTGTAGTCTTGCCAGCACAGTGGCAACATAAAAACCTTATTTCTCGATTTTACTTTTGGGAACAGCAAGCTGGCAGCAGCATGCTTCTTTTTGGGCACAGGCTATTCTTTCAGCCCTTGAACTGATGCCTCTTCCAGTGCTTTCAGAGACACGCTTCAATTCTTATTTCATTCATGCCAAATGCAAAATTTCTCAGAAACCTCTACAGGCAAAGATAAGAACATGGTCAGACAACCAGCAAGGAGTGACCCCAGAAACGTTTTGCAGGTTGACATAAACGTGGAGTTGCCAGAGGGTGACAGACACACGAACAGTTCACAAACTCTCCAAGTGCATTCCCTCGACTCCTGGCTCCCTCAGCTCGTGCCAGGGATGAAGGTGGATAAGCTCAGTCATACATATGCCCAAGCAGACTGAGAGTGAGAATCTCAGGGAGAGATCTGCCTTGGGCTAGAGAAGAGCATTTGCAGCTCCCAAAGCAACAACAAACTACAGTGTAGTCAGTACAAAGAGAGCACCAGAGTGGAAGCAGGCTGAGGCAGGATAGAATAAAGAGAGGAGGAAACATCTATTTCCCCCGAACACAAAAAGGAAGATACTGTAATCAAGCACACAAGCATCTGGCAGATCCAAACCAGAACCTGGCAATGTTTGCTTTTTAATCCATTTCTCTGCAGGAAAAGTAAACAAAGCATTTCTAACTCTATTTGCCCACAGTACCTCCTCTGACATTCCTGCGTGGCCATCCAAAAGCCCTTGATTCCAGACACTGTGGGCTCCTGCACACGGCTTCCTGTGTCCTATTGCTATAGCTTGGTGTCAGTGTCAATAAACAGTCAATTCAAAGCCAGGACTGGAACCTTCATGTGAACAGGGACAGTGAGAGCCTGAGTGCTCTGAGCAAGGAGGGAACACAGCCTTTCCCAGAGGGCTGCAGGGCAGAACAAGGGGACTAAACCAACAAAGAAGGACAAAGTGATAAACAACAGTTGTCTCTGGAGAAGTTTTAAACACTAAACCTATATATTTGTTAATTAAAGCCATGTATTGGGTTTTCACGGCAAGGCTTTGGTAGCAGGGAGGCTACAAGAGGTGGCTTCTGTAAGAAGTTTCTATGAGCTTCTCCTGTGTCCCACACAGCTAAAGCCAGCCAACTCCAAGATGGAAACACCACTGGCCGAGGCTGAGCCCACCAGCAATGGCAGTGGCACCTTGGGGATATAAAGTAGTCAGGAAAGGAGAGAAAAAAACCTGTGCAACACCAACCGCAGCTGGAGACAGCACTGAGAATGCGTGAGAGGAACAGACCTGCAGGCACCGAGGTCAGTGAAGGAGGGGGAGGCTGTGCTCCAGGCAACCAGAGCAGAGATTCCTGTGATGAAGACCATGGTGAGACAACTGTGCCCCTGCAGCCCATGAAGGTCCGTGGATGAGGAGAGCTCTACCTTCAGCCCGTGCAGGAGTCCCACTCTGGAGCAGGTGAATGCCTGAAAGAAGGCTGTAACCCTCTGGGAAGCCTGTTGTAAAGCAGGTTTTTTGGCAAGACTTAGGACACTGTGCGGGACCCACACAGGAGCAACCTGTTCCTGAAGGACTGCACCCCATGGAAGGGACCCACGCTGAAGCAGTTCATGAGGAGCTGTAGCTGTGGGAATGGCACATGTTGGAGAAGTTTGTGGAGGACTGTCTCATGTGGAGCAGGGGAAGAGTGGGAGGAGTACTCCCCCCGAGGCGGAAAGTGCAGCAGAGACAAAGACTGATGAATGGATCACAATCCCCATTCCCCATCCCCCAGAGACACCGGTGGGGAGAAGGTAGAGAAAATCAGTAGTAAGGTCAAGGCCAGTAAGAAGGGAGAGGTGGGTTGAAAATGTTTTAAGATTTAGCTTTTATGTCTCATTATCCTGCTCTGACTTGATTGGCAATAAATGACATTAATTTTCCCTTGAGTCTGTTTCGCCTGTGACAGCAATTGCAGTGTGATCCCTCCCTGTCTTGCCTTATCTTGACCCACAAGCCTTTCAACATTCTTCCTCTCCCCACTCCAGCTTAGGAGGAGAGTGACAGAGTGAATTTGGTAGGCACCTGGCATCCAGCCAGAGCCAGCCCACCACAGCTCAAAAAGGCAGGCTTGCAAGGTGTTTTTTTAAGAGCCAGAGCAACAAAGTCACCTAATATTTTGATTGTTCACGGTGATTTTCCCTGAATTATCTCATTGTTGTCTCTGTATACCCCAAACCTAGAGCCAGGTTTTTCAAAAACACTTTAACATTTCCTAGTTTGATAAATTCACCTGACAGCCCTACAGGTTTTATTTATTTAAAAAACAAACACACACAAAAAAAAAAATCAAAAAAAATCTACCCTGAAAACCCAGCAAACAAAACTTGCAAACAGAGTCACAAAAATAAGACTAGGAATAACGATGTATTTTTAGGTATCATTCTTCACAATGCATCAGTTCAGATGAATTTGGATCAAAGACAAAAGTGAATAGAAAACAAAGGGCCAAAGAGTGAACTCAAAGAAAAGCTGACTCGCACACAACTTCTTCCTTTAGGAAAGTGAACTAAAATGTGGGCTTGCTTGACTCCTCTTCTGAAAAGCAGTAGCACACACTGATAATTACTTTGTCATTGCAATTATATCTGGCAAAACCCCACGTTCATTAAGTAACCTTCAGCAATAAACTTGAAAAAGCATTTTTTTCAACAAGCTATCAACATAAAACCCATGAAGAACTGTAACAGGCAACTCATCTGATTTTGCACAGTGCATTTTCTTTTTCCGTAAGCGTTTGATTAATGTGCTGCTTCTGCTCAATTTCTCTCTCTGCAGCATGGTTGCTGCTGGATTCCCTACCATCTAGCTTACTTAATATCATTGGGACATTTCCTATAGCTCTCCAGGAATGCCATAATTGTAGGAAGAATATTAACTTGTCACCACCAGTCATAATATTTTCTGCAGCAGGCATCACTAACTTGGCTCAAGTACAAAGCAGCATCAGACTTAACAAAATTCTCACTTCTAGGTTGGGAGAAAAGCAGCAACATGGTGTGTTAGAAAATATTAGTTTCCTGAATTGTGGAGCAGTGTAACTCTCCACCGCCTGTCCCTTGATTCCCCAGCTGGACACAGTCCACCTCTGGAGAGGGCCCTGTACTTGGCAGCCACATAAACCTACAGTCCCTCCAGTCATGGACAATCTTAGTGGAAAGCAAAACAGTAGCAAACCCTCACCCATCTGTTTAAAACAAAACCAAAAAAGCAAGCAAACAGAAAAACCAAAGCAAAACACCAATGGTCAAGACAGACTGTCCTCCCCCTTCTCCAGCATGGCTGGAACTCAATACCCTCACAAAATGGAAGCAAGTGACCACACACAACCCTCCTCCCTAGTTTTAGCTCACTCACCAGGCTTTGTCTGGGTGCACCCATGATGATCCAAGGGCACTTCAAATCCTCACACTTCCCTGTGCAGGCTCTCCCTGCGACCCAGTGACCAAAAGACCTCACCATCACAGCCACTCTCAGCCCTTGATATCACCTCTACCACCACAATCAGTTCCACCACCGCAAACACCTGGTGTCACCTCCCCCACCACAGCTGCCAGAGCAGAGACTGTTGAGGCCTCAACCACACCTTGCTGCAGGTCCCAATTCCACCATGTTTTACCAGAAAACTGGGGTCAATCCTTTCCATCCCAGAGAACTGTATTTTTGGGATTAGGCTATTTTCCAGATGCAGCCTGACCCCTTAGGCCAGTACCCAGGGATGCCTCCCAGACTGGAGACTCTGGCAGCCAATCTCTGCCTGGACAGCTGCCTAACTCTCCATCACTTTGCTTTACAGGGGCAGTGAGTCAGCAATAGGGCTCAGCTGTGTGGGACTACCTTGCACCTGAGCTGCAGAGCCTCCAACCCCTCAGCTCCATGATTTGCCATCCTCCAATTTCAAGCAGGAGAAGTAAAAGTCCTGCCTTGATGGCCTGACTTGCTGCCCCATGGTTCAGCTTCCCTTCAGGGATATATGAACTCATCCACTCCAGCTAATGAAATTCAGTCTCCCAGAGAGCTCCAGGGTAAGAGCTATTGTGTAAAAAGGGGCAGTAGCAAAACCCACTTCACCCTTCTTTGACTGCACAGTAAGAAGTCCTGCAAAGTGCTTTGAGGGGGCAAAAACCTCAATAACACATTAGTTCAAGCACTGTGAAGAAGCAAGTCCCAGCATCCTCAGACACATCTTGAGTATAAGGCTTCCCTCTGCGTTTTTGGCATTTCTTTTGTTTAAACCAGGTCTAGGCATTAGGATTAAATGGGGAGATAAAGGAAATGGCAATTTAGCAAACCCCGATGCTTCTTAGGAGATGGCAGGAGAGCTGAGTTGCTGTTTAGCCCCCTCCACCACATCCCTGCATCATTAACAGAGTCACATTTAGCCTGGCTAATTTTGGGCAGGCTGAGGGCAGCAACCTTAGTCCCCTTCTGATGATCTGAGAAATTTTCTTGACTGCTGCGTTGCTCTAGGGCTTCCATAGTATGCACAGGGTTCTGGGTCTCTATCTGGGGATCAAACAATGGAAAGTTAGGTTCTGTATTTACTATTTTTAGATACATAAATTCTTTATTGGACCTAAATCTCAGAGCTCTACTGAATGAAGGCATCAATTATTAAGCCTCGCTTCAGTAATTAGTCTTTCATGTTAGCTGAAAAGCTTAGCATTCCCTCATTTGATCAGAGGTCTCTGTCTCTGTCATTTCAGATTTATTTATGTCAAGCTTGATCTTTTAAACTTGAGGACTTATGAATTAGAAGGAAAATGTTCTTTAATATCATAAAAGCGAGGGCTAAAAGTTATTCTAATGTATGCTAATTAACTGTATATTTTATCCCACAAAAAACCCCAACCCAGCAGTTGAGTGGTGCTTTTACATACTGTAAGAATTTAGCTGCGCAGAGGTCACTCAAAAATGGGGCAAGACTGAATGGATGAGTCCCACCACATGATATTCCAGCCTCATCTCTTGTGCTCGTCATCTCCATGTGATTCGCAAAGCAAAATTTAGACATACTGTGTCCTTTCCTTTGTGAGTCTTAGGTACATAAAGATTGCCTTAGAAAGTGTTTTTTCAGGGTGGGTGTTTTATTTTTTTCTTTTAGGCAAGTGATACCATGACCATTTTTTTTCTCCTCAACGGGCTTGAAGGTTTTGACAAGATTTTCAGGTGGCGTGAGGAGTGACATTGCAGAAGCATGAAGATAGAGATGAGTTCTTTCCCTTCATACACTTCCTTTCCTAGCTTAATTTATTTAAAAAAAAAAAAAACAAGCCCTCATCTGTCAGCCTATCTATCCCCCTACACATGGAATAAACCAAGAGTGACAAAGATGGGACAAGTGCTCCCTTGGGTGGAAAAAGCATCTTTAGTACGTTTGCCTGCTCTACGGAATGAAGAACCTCAAAAGAACATTGAGGCAGCTGTTCCCTCACCTCCAGGTAGCTCAGGACACGCTCTGTCACTTATTCAGAAATATGCCAGTTGAACCAGCAAAGCTCCCAGAAGCTCAAGTGATTTGAAGTGCCACAGGAAAGCAACTGCTCTGCTTCCAGCCTGAATCCATGTTTGTCACTGTGATGTACAGGGGGCATCTTTCCAGCACAGAGCCAGCAGAAGAGGTCTGAAGGGAACAGAGGTTGCACAGCTTAGGACAGCTCCAGTCCAGTGCCCCTCGTCACCACAGGCATCAGCTACAAGATGTCCACAACAGCTTTTGGCCCTTGTGCCACTGCTACTGGGGCAGTGAGCTGAGGTGGCTGCAGACCTCCATGGACCTGAAAGTGACTTGGGGTTGTAGATTTGAGTGCCAAGCTGAATGAACATTCAGGCAGATTAGCGACGTCATTACACTTAATTGCACTTGTATTAGGTTCCCACTCACTGCATAAATTGTTCTTTTGCAAATACTAAGACTTGGTGTTGATTTAGAGCAAAGCCTTTCTGGCACTGTCCTTGCTTTCCCACTTTTTTCTGAAGACAATATCCCTCTGTGGGTTAATGGAGCAGAAGCAGTTGTGATATTTATATGTGAGGCACAACTGCACAAGCAAGTGAGAAAAAACTGCAAGAAAAGACTTTTGTTGTTATTGCCCTTATTCAGAAACTACACAATAGCATAATTTCAAGAACGGGATCAAAGAAAATGGTTAGAAAGACATTTTAACAACACATTTCATCCAAATTTTAGAACACTGGAGAGGCACACAGCATTGAAATTCTCTCCACAAACACTGTATTCCTATTTTTTGCCCAATCCTTCAGTTCCTTTGGGTAGGAACTGTTTTACCCTACTCCAGGAGGAGGCTGGGGGATAGAGTTAGTCAAAGAGATATAGAGATGTGACTGTGGCCTCGTATTCTGCCCAGCTGGAAGGACATCCTTCTAAATAACTCTGCTTCCCATGAAAAGGCTCTCATGTTGCCTTCAGTGACAGCTTATTTGACATGAAAAACAGGACTCTGCCTCCTGGGCTTTTGATTCTTGGAGGCAACACTCAAAGCAAGGCTCTCCTTTTATATTTTCTCTTGTATATTTTTTAATTTCATGTACCTGCCAATGGACTTGGATTTTGCACCCCTGAAGCACTCCACCAATCTGGCTACATCATGTATCAAAGCAGATTCATGTCTAGCCTTTTACTGAAATTTGCCAGCATAGCTTTTAGTAAATTAATAATTGCTGTCATCTCCCATGCTGAAAGGGAATATGGAGGTATCCATTGCTCCAGCCTAAAGCACGGGGCCACAGTCTATTCCCTTCATGCACTTTCCAGAAGTCTGTACTCAAAGGGTTGCCTATTCTGAAGAAAAATTAGGATATTTAACAAGTACTGCTTTCCAGCCTAACACTAGGAAGTTGCAGTGAGCCAGCAGTTCTGCTCTGGGGAGAAGTCCAAACCCCAAATGCTGGTTTAATTTTACATGCCTGTCATTATGATGACTTGACAGATGTTTAGAGTCCTCTCAAATAAACCTTACAAACAAAATTTACTTACTATCTGTGGTTCCCATACTTTTCAATGCCATTTATTTATTACATAGGCACAAATCTTTCCCAATAAACTGCATTAGTTAAGGATCGTAGTGTCATCCCAAATCCATGAATACAGAGCAGGTTTTTTTTTAACATCCTAATTCAAAAAAATTTCTTCTATAAGCAACAATTTTCCTTTCTTCAGAGTCACCCTGCACTTTGCTAGATATGCAGGGCAATAAACAAACCAAGGGATCAAGGGAATTTCAGAAGTTCCTGGCAGTCCACATGGTGGGGGTATTCAAGATGACTCATTTGCCTTGCCACAAGAGAGAAATGAGGCATTTTGGTATCCAAGCCAGTGAAAAACACAACAGTATGATCACACCATGAATCTGCATTTCTGCAGTATGAACCAGCCATGAACAAAGAACCTCTTTGTGCAGGGCAGAGAGTAGAGCAGAGAGCAGAGGTGAACCTTGTCTCCAAATCCCAGGACAAGAAGAAGTACAAGGATACAGACAGACATGGAATATCTCAGCAAAATAGAAACAAAGCGAGTGACCACAACAAATTTGCTCCAGGTGTGACAGTAGCCATAAAGGACTCTGTCTTTTTACCACTGTAAAAGAGAATTTGTTAGAGATTGAGGAGAAGGGGATAAAATACTTGTAGAGAGCTTCTCTCAAAAAGAAAGGGAAGCATGTGCTGGAGCTCAGACCCTGAGATCAGCTCAGTTGGTTACACCAGGATGATAATAACACACAGAGTTGTGGGTTCAATCCCCATATGGACCATCCACTTAAAGGATGGCCTTGATGATCCTTGTGGGTCCCTTCCAACTCAGAATATTCTACCATTCTGTAATCTGCAGCAATAAAAAGAAAACAAACAAACAAACAAAAGCCCAAATCCAGAATGCTTTCCATGTTAGGTTTTTTTGTTTGGTTGGTTGTTTTTAGTTTTGTTTTACGGAGACATCCCAATGCTATTGTTACCTATGCTAAAGAAGTTAATCTTGCTGGTCCCTGAGTAAGCCACAAACTGGAATAGAGTACATAAACCTAACTCTCAAACTCCTTTTTTGACCAATGAACAACACAAAAAAACATAAAATAAAATGGGGAAAATGGAGAGATGGAAAGGGTCACATTATAGTGGAGGGATATTGCTGGAAAACACTGAAGAAAGAATGAATTTGCTGAATTGTTGCACTGTTTTGGGTTTTGTTGTTTGGGGATTTTTGTAAGGAATTTTCAGACAAATGATTTTTAATTCTGGTTTTTATAATTATCCGTAAGATTTTAGAGGAATACACAGTCAGGTGTAAAGGACTTGACTTTAGAGAACCCTGATTTTTCGTGCCAATTTGTAATAATCCCTTAGCTCAGGTATAGCTCAAATACAGACAGACTGTCAAAAGCCTCCAAGATAATAACTGTCTCCAAAAAATTTCTATTACTTCTTCGAAATCATTTTTAGTTTCTTTATTTCTGAGTTAGTGGAGGATTACAGACAGTTTCAAACCCAAGCTATAGATCTGCAGAGATGAGATAGTACTTCAGTTGCCAAGGTATGTCTCTCACACAGCTCGCAAATAACACGGGTGGAGAAAAGGACACTTGAGAACTTGATATAATCACCACAGCTGTCCCTATTGTTCAGGATAGTATCCCCTGTCTTCCTCTTGTTCCAACTCTCTTCAAAAAAAATTCTTTTTGCTGCTAAATTACCAAACTGACAGGCAGACATGCTGGAAGAGATTGGAAAGCAGCTTTATGCTGGTTGAATGCAATTCCAACAGCTATGTTAAGTACTGAAAGACATGGCAACCCCATGCTGATCTGCATGTGATCGTGTCCTCTTCAAGCATCGTGTCATGCCACAGTCTCCACAGCAACATATTTTTTTTTAAAATTCTGGCATATTAATAAGGAAAACACTGGTCAGATGCTTATTCCATCTTAACCATTTCTCATGTATGTTTTTCTCAAATAGCCCTTTTTCACCTACAGTGGAGAATGTTTTTTAACTTCTAACAGGACCAAAATGTGCCAACCAGAGGTATACAGCACATAAATTTGCTTCGATGAGTTACATTTATTATGCAAGATGCCACATTAAAATGTATGAAGCGTTTTAACTTTAGCCCACAGACATAAACAGAAACAACAACAAGAAGAAAGAAAGGAAAAGATCCTGACTTATCTTAGCTGTACATTTCTGCACTCTGCTTTTTCTGTACAGGAAACTGTCTTAGGATTTGTAAGAAAAAGGAAGAAAGGTCTATGATGTGTTCTGTAGTTAAGGGCTTTACATGTTCTCCATTGTAATCCTTTACTCTTGGAGCAGGCAGCTCTTTTAAAGGACAGTAAGTATGGAGCAGTGTGCAAGTGCAGCCCTTCGGTACTGGCAGTAAAAGCTAGTTTCCTTTCTAAACCTGATTTCCATGATCACCAACCAGCAGCTTGAATTTAGAGGAATTTTTTCATTTCTAATTCTCGAGGAACTGTTTTCTTGTATTTTCTGTCTACACAAGTAAAAACCGTATCCAGTGCTAATTCTGTGCTAGTCTTGCTCATTTAGAGACAAGGCAAGCTCAAAAGCAGCATGCAGCTGCAGAGATAAAAAAACCCTTCAGCCTCTGCTCTGATCTTGGTAGAGCAAATAGGAATCTATTATTCCAAAAATCTTTCTCTACATGAAGCAGTTTTAAGGACTTCATATTAGCGAAAGTGAAATCTGTCCAGCATTCAGGTGTGTCCTGCCTCTTTCCAAAGGACAACAAGTTGTTCCTACAACAGCCAAACCCATTTCTTCTTACTCCACCTGTGCCATATGAGCAAGAGAAAGTGTACCCATCAAGCTACCCTGTCAAGCTATCACTGGCAGCCGAGTGGCACCCAGGAAGGTACTGTACCTCTGCAGCTGGGGCACGTTCTGAGCTTGCAAAAGAGCAAGAGCACAGTGATATAATGCAGGCTACACTCTGACTCTCTTCTGACAGTCCCTGAGGACACCAAGAAATGAAAAGGTCTTTGTGTCTGTGCCACCTCCACTTTATGAAGTACAATAGTACATGGGCTGTTACTCCCACTTTCACTTCTCACAGCAGAGCCTAATTTTTTATGCTTCTTTTTGCTACAAACCACTGTGGTGTTCTCTATTAAAAAGGCATTCAGACTTTGTGACTTATCAGTCTGCAGTTCAGAAGGGCTCAGGCTGCATGTCTTGGGCCATTAGTCCAAAAGTGCAGTATAATGCCTTTAAATCTGTACATTCCCTCTCTTCTGCTACAGAACAAGCAAGGTGACAAATGGTTCTGAATGTCAATACATAACAGGGAAGGGTATGCTAAGTATAGCTAGGATAGTTAAAGCAGAACCTGTTTATCATATTTTCTACCAGGGCTAGTGGCTTTGCATGCTTGAGTGCATGAATACTGAATAGTATAATCTTTGCAGAAAAAGCAAAATCCACACAAAATAGAAGCAGACCAGGTGTCACTGGTATAAAAGTCAAAATCAGCAGTACATGATATGTATTCTCTCATGTTCCCATGAGAAAGTTTTCAACATACATGTTCACTTTTCTAGTCACCCAGCAAAGTTAGTCTCAGTACCCCCTGAGCCAAACAAGACTAAAATATATGTCTCACAGCAAGTATATTGCTTCAGCAAAACTTCTGAGAACACCCTGTTTATTTGAAGGATCAAATTAATAATGAAAGGAAATAAAATGGAGCTAACACTAAACTGCTGCTTAGGAAGTCATTTCAGGCTGTTGATTATCTTCTGAAGAATGTTGTTATTTATTACTAATGACAAACAGTACATTCCCATCAGGATTTCTATTATATGTGTGTTATATGCCTTTCTCTGGAGGATGAAGATCTGGCTGCATATAATTAGTCTTGAGAATTAGCTATTATTAACAATTGAATTAATCTAGTCAATCCTTCTAAAGGAGTTTCTCACTAAGGACATTTTTTTGCCAAAGTCAAAATAGAGATGTCTGTATAAATATTCTTGTGACATTCCCAGAAAAGTCAGTGCACCCAGAGAATTTACTGAATGCTGTGGAAGCAGAACATAATACCTCCATTTTAACCACTAAGAATTCTAATACCAGCAGCCCAGTCGCAGTGTATTGATCACAAACTATGGAGATGAGTTGCTTTCTTCATAATTATCTGTCTCCAGCAACAAGGGAGGCAAACAGCTAATATTCAGAAATAACTAAAACTGGCAATCAATAAGATATTATTTATTACATCACCAGTGTGTATAGACTGTTATAACTCATAAAAAGTTGCAAAGTCTATTGATTTTCTAAGATACTGACTTAAAACTGAGCTATATTTTCAAATCACTGAGTTTACATGAAACTATAGTCATTATACCAAAGTGGGTTTTTCAGTCAATTTAAGAAGGTGCAACAATGTCAATACATATTGAAGGCACAAATATATCTGGGTCCAGAATATAGAGCTGCATATGCTACTGTATCAGTTGTTATGAATGAAGGGGACTTGTTGTTCTACAATAAGTAATGTACTTGTTTACAAGCTTATTCAATATATTCCTCTGAAAGTTCATAAAAGCGTGATAAGCAATGGCCTAAAATTGAAATACTCAAGTTTTCCACATATAATAAAACTACTCCTATTGATTCTCACAAAGGCTCTTTACAACTGTAACAATAATTTGGCAAAGCAGAGAATGCTTGCTCAAACAAAAAAGCTGACATTTTTAATTTCCATGTAGCTCAACAGCTTATTATTTCCAATAACAGTAAATCAGCATCTTGTCTACCTTTCCCAAAAGGAACACTTTGTTTGCTATAAGGTTATGCTGTTCATTTGAATCTGCAGGGCAACAGGAACAAAAAAATTTATTCATTTTTTTAAATGACAAAATAATTAACTCTGAAAGTCATGCAAAATGTGTATTTCTCCATATATATAAAATCCTTTCCTTTCAAGCAGCTCTGCAGGGTAGGAAAGAAAAGTTAATTATCACATAACTGTATGACAGGAATTCATTAGAAGCATTACTGCTGTATTTCAACACTGTAGGTAGTTTTCCTGACAGGAAAATCTCCTTCCCGGGAGTTAGTTATAAATGTGTACCCACTTTAAATGTGCATTTAGATCTGACCAATCAGAGCAGCCTCTTTTCCTCTTCTGCAGGGTGTGTTCTGTTCCTCTTTAGAGGTCATTGATGTAGGAACAATGCTGGAGGAGCAAGAGCTCCAAACAAATGCACAGATCTCCCACCTGCCATCCTGGTCTCCCAGTGTGACTTAAGGAAGGTGCCTTTCAGGTCAAGAGTGGGAACCTTTAGAGGTTTAGCTCTCTGTGGGCTCCTGTTACCCTGAAGATTTCCTCCTATTGAATCAGGAAGAGGTGGAGAGAGGCAGATATGGCTGGGATGCTCATGAGATTCAGCAAGGTTCTGGGTTTGATCCTTCCATGCTTTTCACTGCTCTGTCCTCAAGGCTCCCTAAATATTAGGAAAAGGAGGAGAGGCAGCCTGGAGCTACAAAGCACATGGAAGGGATGCCAAAGAAAGCTCTTGCCCTGGTACTCAAGCAAGAGTGGGGCATGGTACAAATTCTCTGCAACTCGATCTCCCTGGCTCTCACACAGGACTATCTAAAAATGGAGAGTTTGACCAACACAGACGCTTTACCAGACTCCAAAGTATACAAAGAGAAAAAAAGTAAGATTATCACAGCCAACAGTAAACAGAGTCACAGAATTACCAGGTTGGAAGAGACCTTCAAGATCACCGAGTCCAACCCGTGCCCTAACACCACCTTAACTAAACCATGGCACTGAGTGCCACATGCAATCTTTTTTTAAACACATCCAGGCACAGTGACTCCACCACCTCCCTGGGCAGATGATTCCAGAACTTTATCACTCTTTCAGTACAAAACCTCTTCCTAGCATCCAACCTAAATTTCCCTTGGAGCACCTCAAGACTGTGTCCTCTCGTTCTGTCTGTTGTTGCCTGGAGAAAGAGACCAACCCCCACCTGACTACAACCACCTTTCAGGAAGTTGTAGAGTGTGATAAGGTCACCTCTGAGTCTCCTTTTCTCCAGGCTAAACAAACCCAGCTCCCCCAATCAGTCCTCATAGAGCTTGTGTTCCAAGCCCTTCACCAGCCTTGTCGCCCTCCTTTGGATATGTCCAAGTGTCTCAATGTCCTTCCTGAACTGAGGGGCCCAGAACTGGACAAGGTACTCAAGGTGCAGCCTCACCAGTGCCGAGTACAGGAGAAGAATGAGCGATACAGATCACTGTAGCTGCCCCTTCGAGAGATGTCAGATTGGCTTTCTTAATGAAAGGTTTAATACTGAGAAATAAATTGTTCTGTTAGGTGGCACATGTGCCTGTATAGATTCCTATGTGCCACAATTTGTCTCTCATACAGAACATTTTCTGAATGCCTCTTTTTTTTTTAATATAATAGCAAATAGCCCCTTACCATTTTCACAAGCTTGCTTAAGTACCAAACGTATGAGCAGTCACAAATGTTTACATGTATGGGTGGCAGAAAGGAGGGTACAGATGGATCCTAATTCATGCTTGGGTAGTTCCATATTTGGAAGGGAAAATGAGCTATGCAACATTCCCAGAGGCAAGAAAGGCAGGTTTTTTAATACAAAAATCTGCTCTTATGGGAATAAAGAGAAAAACATTTGAGTTCATCAAGTATTATAAAGTAACTGAGTCATTCTCAGCATTTGTGGTCTATCACTATATGTGGAGAGGGAGAAAAAGATTTTCCAATAACTTTCATGGCACTGGCTATGTTTGGATCATGGTAACTCTACCTACCTACACCATCTGAACTGTGGCATCTTTTCTTCTTCAGTTATTAAACTTCCAGATAAAGGATTTTGTTTATGCTTTGTTCCCCACAGGTAGATCTATTTTGATAGGGGAAGATAACTTAGATCTGTTACAAAAGTGAAAAAATAAATATCTTATACATAAGTTACCAGGGGTTCTTTTCCCAGGGATCATACTCAATATTCAAAGCAAATAAAAACTGAATGGATTTAAGTATCCATACTTGTATCTCAAACATTGCTGCAGGATCTCCAAAAAATGCACTCTTTTCAGCAGGTCCTGAGATGCCCAAAATTTCTTTACAATTACAGAAACCACAAAGCCAAGCACTTCTGTAGGTTGGTAACTGGAAACAAGCTGGTTAGAGTGATACAAGGCTTTAACCTAAGGCGTCTCAGGGAACCAAGGACAATAAACTTTGAACATTACCTGTCCCTTTCTGAAAAATCAGCTCCAGAAGGCACTAAACAACAAATCAGAGTGAAACAATATTAAAAAAACAGTCTTCCTCACCACCACACTGGTGTGGGCTCTCATTCCCTTGGCCAAGACCTAATTAAAGAGGCCCCTGTAGAATAGTCACTGTAGGAACAACTGCTGCAGGGTGAAAGGCTGCTGCTCTCAGAGCTGCTTGTTCACACACTCTGCAGAAAGGTACTAGCAACCACCCGAAAACCAGCAGGACAGAGGGGCAGAGCCCCCTGCGCCTCCCCCAGGGCAAGGATGGAGCAATTGCCAGAAGCTCTGTAGCAGATGATGAAGAAACTGAATCCTGATAAGTTTTTGAAACAAAATAGCAAGAAACACAACTTAAGGTATGGCAACCAAAGAGCATCATTTTTAATATCAAGAAAAAAAATAGTAATTTCTGAGCTGGGTAAGTCAAGCCTTTATTGCTAAACCAGCTTAAATTAAAGCAGGTGGCAAACTGCTATAGTCTGTAACAAATGAAAGCATAAAAATCAGTTTCACAAATTGCTCCTTAGCATTCCAGTTATAGCAAGCAAGAGATTCAGGAAAGCTTATTTTAATTAAAAACTTTATTTTTCATTACAATTCACAGTTTATACATGGCAAGAAGAACCCTTGCCATGTGGACATTCAGAACACTGTGCTGGGGAGACAAGGGTCTTTGTTATAAGAGCATTGCTCGGTGCAATGTCATGGAACTTTCTTAGTTTTAAAAGCGTACTCTCTGTAAATGTTAATTGACTGATATTTACACTGAATTTACATATTAACTTATATTTATTAGAAAACAAGCTAAGCATCCAAAAAACATGAACATTCATATCTTGCATGTTATCTAATGGTCAGAGATGCTGTAAGATTTGCCACTTGAATCATGCCCAATCAGCAAAGTCCCATTCTTTTTTAATTTACAGAGCCTAAATTTTTCTTTAAGGCCTGTTCTATTCATTTTCTGTACAGCCAGGCTACAATGGACTAACATAAGGAAAAAAATGCAAAATTATCCATTCCATCCTGCATTTCTTCTGAATCTCATGTACACCTATAAGCAAAACAGAAGGTACAAAATTAATGTGTTTTCTTAAAACCAATAAAGAAAACCCCATAGTCTGGTTTAGATCTGCTTCTTGTCAGCCTATCCTGTCTGAACAATCATCGGTATTCAGATTGTGCTATTTATCAGCTCTTCTTCATGCCTGCTCTGATATTCAGAGCCATCTCTATTTGAAATGTAGAAAGTCACAGTGATACCAGTTTCAATTGCATTCCCACGTTAGCCACAGCTCTGGCACAGGCAGCCCACGTGACATTCAGGAAAGCACTCCACCAGGGTTCCTGGGTAAAATATCATGTAGCCTCTGGAGTAACTTGACTTAAAAAGGAAATTAAGATTCCTTTTCATACCAAATATCTGGCAGAAGGTTTATGCTTATTAAAAATAGCTGTATTCTTCTGCATTGTTTTTTGGATGTGATTATTAGAACACAGCAATTAGAAGCCTCCCCCTGCCTTTCACCAAAACAGTAATTTTTATTTGCTCTTGTCATCTACCAAATGATTTCGTGATAGATAAGCTGCAGATTTTTTTGGTACATCTGATGCAGAGAAAAACAACTGCTGAACACTGCTTGGAAAACTAAGACCTGAAAAGGGTCTGCAAATCCTACAAGTCAGCATGAACAAGTATCAGCTGGACCTGAGTAAAACAAAATGCTTCTGGGGGACAGGTTTGCAACTTTTGAAACTGCAGTGCCTTTAAATTTGGAGCTAAGAACATCAATTGATGATTGTTGAGTTTTGGCATTCATTCGTGCTGGTTGGTATCTTCACAACAGACACCTTTGAAACACCATCATCTCAGGAAGAACGAAAGCTTAAATGAAACACATTTCTCATGCAAAAACCCAAACAAACAAAAGTTGTACAGGAACTGTAGAGGTTCTGGTTCTTCAAAAGATAAGGCACTGACCAAAATTTCTTAGGTAAAAGGCTGCATAAGTATTTCTTGCCATTTACAAATGTGTTGTAGTCCAGAAATGGTCCATTCCTAGGCTCAGTAAGGTAGACCCTGAAATTTTAAGGACTGATCCCTCAAAGCTACATTGTTACCATAAACAAGTGAGATTCATTCGTGAGGCCGTATGGCACATTAGAAGTGAAAAACAGTCTGGGCAGATAAAGGCAGAAAACATTGCTTGTTCCAGCATCTTTCGGAACCAGCAGTGCCATTCGTCTTTGTGTCTCTGAAGAGATGCAATGGTAACTCGGGACTGTAGTTTTTCTGTGGAACTCATGCACACATATAAAATGCTGCTAGCACTGGTCATCGACAGGGTGGAGGAAAAAAAGGTGGATGGCTAGTCTAAGCCAAGAGCTTCCCAAGGAATGGGATCCAAAGTCATGGCTACTTAATGTTCTCGATCACGGCTATCTCTTCTGCTGCACAGTGCGGCGTCAAGCCGTTCATGTAAATGCTGTCCGTCTTTGTCAGAGCTGGCAAGAGGTCCTTCTCGCTGGTCAGGTGGTTCACTGACAGTGTTCTCTTGCAGGGGGTCAGGTCTTGGTTGTGGTTGACAGCGAGTTCTGCAGAGAGTTTCCTTTTGATGGAGGTGGCCCGCTGGAATTTGTCGTAGATCTCCACGCTCAGGCGCCTTCGGGTCTCCTTGAACTCAGCGGTGACATTGGCTGTCCACTCTGCAGCGTGGGCTCTGAACTCCCCAACCTGCAGCAAAAATCAGGAATAAAACAGAGGCATTATGGAACCAAGGACTTCAGACACTGTTTATCTTCAGGAGCCTGGTGAGAGTGCAGGGCTGCCAAAGAGCTGCCGCCGGCACAAATTTCTCATGCCAAAGACTCAGTCTTTTATTGACAGCAACTAAAGAAGAAACACTGCACTAGTAAGAGCTAACAACAACTCCAAAAACACAAATAAAAATATTTTCTGCTGCTTTTTTTTTTTTTAATTGTTATCATAGACAGCCAGCAATACAGGGAAGCTGCAGAGGCTTGACAGCTGCACAATACCCAGCTGGTCAGGGGATGCTGAAATCCCAGCAATTCAGGCTGTGTTATGTATTGTTACTAGGGTGAGGGTTATTTATGAGCACTTTCACTGTCTCTGGAAAGATCCTTGGGAGATTTGGCAAAGAATTTTCTAAATTTAGACAGAAAAGCCTTTTTAAAGGGACCATCAGGTGTTTGCTTTCTCTTTTCTGCACTCGCTCAAACATAGCACCAACATAGCAACAGTTAAAAGTCACCTCAGTGGCATATATGCTTCCCACCCTCAAGCCCAAAACGTCCTTATTTTTCCTCAGATATGGCATAAGGTAGACTGAGCAGATCTACTCTGAAGTAAACTATGGCCTGTCATTTATTTACTGTTTATATTTTTGCACTTGTATTTCAGTCAAACCACTGTTACACTAAGTTACACTAAGTTACATAGGTAACTAAAAGAGGCACCCTTTGATGATGATATCTCATTACAACTGCAAAGAAAACCGATTATTTCTCTTTAAATATCTGCTCCCTAGTCAGCTTAATACTGGGAAGGTACAGCACAGGAAAGATAAATCACTCATAAACATAACTCCAAAGTGAAGCACTTTAGGAGAATTTAACCCACATAAATAAATTAGTCTAATTGGTACTGCTCAGTCCAGAATTTAAATCACTGGCAAGAAAACTCTGACTTGGTAAGCACAGAAATGAAAAAAGAGTTTACACAGAAAAATACAGGGAGCAAACCATCAGAGAAAAAGCCACGAGCTTATTCATGCTTTGCAGTGCACTGGAAAACAGGAATATAATGAAGGTTAAAATTAATCAGCTCATCCAGGAGTGACAGGGTTTCAGGAAAACTTTCCCCCTCCAGAAACAAAATAAAAAGATCTCTTTACTCAAGGGTCATTTTATTACATTCATCTCCACTTCAGTGAAGATGATAAATGTGGACAAATATGTATTTTCTAAAACAAGGGTAATTATCTGCAATACACAGAAGACTCACCTAGCTGAATGATTATTAGTATTTAATTTGTGCAGCTAGGATCAGATACACTGCACTTCAGATCTGAACATAATGAAATCTGCAATGCTGAAACATCTCAGCTGCTCCAATATTTTTACTTGTAGTAAACAAGTAATAAAAATATGATAAATAGTATCAGTGCAACCCTGGAGCAATTTTCTCTTTTTCCTATGCCTTACTAAAGACAGGCTGCTCAGGTTCTGGAGAATGGTTCTGTCTGGGGGAATAAAGAGCCAGCACACAGGTTTCTATTTTACTGCATATATTTATATGTACCCCTCTGTGTAAGCATTTAACAGACCAGGTATTTTACTCAGGCACACATCTCTGGCATTGCATATGGTCACATACAAGAGATGCTATCAGGCTTTTAAATTGTGTCTCAGCACAATTGAATTGTCTCCCTGTAATCTTTCAAAATTTTTTTTTTTTTTTTTTTGCAGTTCCCACGTGATTTCATGTTATCCAGGAAAGAAAATCAACTGGACTTGCTTCTGAAGAAAGCAAGTCTCTGTAACCTCTAGGATAGGCTCAAAATGTTCCTGGTGATGGTCCTGTCTCACACAGGGCAAGCTGCTCTTGGGCATGCAAGTTATTCAGGAGAATCTTGAAATTGTAGCTCTTGGGGTATCTGATGACTGAATTCTAACCACATTTCTTTGGGAAAGCAAGTTTGTGCAGCCAGCTGACGAGCATCAATAAATGTGCCTTTGGAGATAAGCTCACTCTAATTAAGGTGGTGTGGAACATTAGCACAGTGGACACAATTCTACCTGCCCATACACCAAAGTTGTAATGTTGGTTTATATTAAAAAAGTAGGAAAAAATACAAATTACAACATGCTGCTAGTAATACTATGACTAAGTAGAATCAACACGCGTTAGTAGGAAAACAGAGGGAATTGGCACACATTAGAAACCAAGAGTTCAGTGCTCTTTGTACTATACATGCCCCAAATCACTGCTCTCAGCCTCTACTTTTCATGTGAACTGAAACACATTCAAAAATGTTACCTCTTCTAAATAAAGCTCTTAGTTCCATGGCACTTCCAGACTCAAGCATAACAGGTTATAAGAAAAGAAATGTGCAGTTTTAACTACCAGTGTACATTAGTAATTTGCTTATATAATTTGATCCCTCCTTGATCCATAGGGACATATCTGTGTATGTTCAGGTTCTTTCTGTCCTTAGGTTATGATACTTTATCACACTGCATTACAGCTCCTCTTCATCTGGGTTCTGACAACCAAAAAAATGTCTTATGCAAAGCCACTGAAATGCCACTTGCCTGTGCTGCTCAAGAAAATGAAATTCTTTGCATACCTACCTACTGTGACAACTATTTACTTTCCTCCAGCTCTGTCGCCTCATTACAACACAGCTCTGTAGATTCTACAGCTGTCATAGTTGGAGGCAGTGTGACATGAGGACAAGGCCTCTTAGTCACAGAAATTATTGACAACTACGTACTTAACAGAAGGCCAAATGTCACAAAATATTTCAGAAGCAATATGAAAAACATGTCACAGTGATAGCACCTGACTCAGCCATACAACAAGCAGCACTAATCTGGTGATGCTTCTCACTTCAACCTTCAGGGAAGAGAAATGCCACTAGTAATGGGGACATGGTCCCTATCCCAGCTCCTGAATTGACTTCCTCCACATCAAAATCCAAATTAGACTGCAAGGTGTTAGACATATTTCACAAGGAGTATCAACCTAGCTACACTGAACATCAACAGCTAGTAACTTTATTATGTATTTAAGAAGCAGGAAGCAGCACCCTACTGCCTCATGATTCTAGGGAAGACAAGTCTCAATAACAAGTTCTCAAGAATTATGGTATATAGTAACACAAGTAAATATTCCACACAGAACACTTCCCCACAAAACCAAACCAAAAAATAAAAAAACACCCAAAAAAACCAAAACCCAAAAACCTCAACCCCCAAAAAAACACCCCAAAAACAACACCCACAACTTTTCTAACAAATGAACAGCATTGGCACAATTCCTTGCCCAGCACAGGTTCCCTGGCCTCCAGCTACCACTGCCAGGATATTCCATATGATCAGCACCATATCCAACAGCCCTATGGGGATGTCTCAAATACCACGGGTCATCTCCAGTAGCACCTCCAAATGTCTATGCCAATATATCTGTGCCTACCTGTGGTGGAAATCTCACATTTGCTCTAGTAGGATATAATGAGAAATTGCCTCTGAACCATTTGTGAAGAGTATTCTACTCATTCTTGTTAAAGTCACTTTTAGGTTTTTTGGGGAGTTTGTGTAGTGAAAAACAGACATCAATAAAACACTGCATGAAATTCCTGAATGACCAAATGAATGACCAAACAGTTCCCAGGCTGCACACATACACCACCACCAGTATAACTTCAAGACAGATATACTAAATTTAATAGAACTAGGAAAAAAAACCATGGACTTTAAGCCATCATTCCTTCTCCTACTCCTGCCAAAATCCATCTAAATGAATAATGTCCTACAACTGGCTCTCAGTCAATATCTCTAGCAGGACCAAAAGTTCCTATCCAGTTTCACTGCCACTGTGTTTTAGCTTTCTGTCTAGCTGGGCTCCACACTCAGCTAAAGGTCAGCAGCATAAGACAGCATGTAAGTATGTCCAAGGGGATGCTACTGTTAAAACTAAAAAAGCATTTGAACGTACTGAAGCACCTGCTTCATTCTCCACTACCTTTACTCTAATTCCTTATACTTGTCAAGAGTTTGAGAATCTTTCTGGACACTCACAAAATTATCCAAATACTTATATGAGCAAAACTTCCCTCCATTCAGGAAGACCACTCTTCCTATTAAGAGTCTGGAAAGCACAAGCCATGTAGCAATACACAAGTAATCTGTATTTTGAATTAAGCCACATCTGTGCTCTGGCAGGAAAACAAACAAACAAAAGCATAATTAAGGACATCCTTAAATAAACCAAGACAAATGCACTTGCCTAACTTAACTTTGCCTTAGTTTTGCTCCTCTGTCTCAGGGAGATTCTTGAAAAATCCCAACATTACAGTATAATCAGTTAATCTACTTGTATTTACAGAGTGGGAAGAAATCTATCCTGCTTGGATGGAGCTCAGATATATGACATAAAAGTTATGATATACTCAGGAGGAGACAAACCACTGAGTAGCAAATAAGAAAAAAAAAAATAGTGTTATATATATGTCATGCAGGAAAATGAAAACATATATTTCTAAATAATGTGTGCAGCTTTTTCTGTCATAGCTGTGCTTTATGTTGTTTCCCATTGGCATACAGGGCTCATACATTTTATGATGAGCATGGTCGTGCAAGCCAAAAAATTGAATTTAAAAAACAAGTAGATGAGCTGGAGGTATCCATTTTACTACATTTTAGGGTGAAAAAATGTGCCCTTCCTTACAGATATTCTTAATGGTCTAGATGTTCCCCAGTATATAATGCCAAACATTTATCCCTACTGCATTCTCCGAATTTTCATAGCTTCATTTTTCCTCTCCAGTGTACTTTATCCTGCTACTTAAAAATAACACATCCAATTAACCTCTCTATGATATACTACTCCGACAAAACTAGAAAGCGCGTTACATGTCAAATTACGCAGGCAGCAGAGTACAGAACATAACATTTTGTCTTAGTTCTCAGGAAACTCACCCAGCATTCACAGAAATTGAAGTTTCTTTTTTTAAAAAAATGTAGGTACAGAGAGGGGTGATGAGTTTAACAACTCAGCTGCTGGGTGGGTTTATCCCTGAGTGCATAGGGGGGGTTTCCTACCTGCCATCTCACTTTCCTGGGCAATCATATGGCACCTTTTCCCATCCAAGTTGCTGCTGGACACAAATTTCTATTCACTACCTCAGCTGGCTATAGGTTAGAGAAGACCAGAATGCAGAAGAGAAAAAGATAAGTTTCACAAAAACTTTTTGTGAAACCCATGCATTTGCTGCATATTAAGGGAATCTCATTTATAGTCCACCTAAAATTCCCAACCCAGTGATCTGGCTTTCAGTATTTCTACTTTCATAGTGTTATTAGTACATACACAAAATAGCTGTGGACAGGTGTTTAGAGAAGAGTGTGCTCTACTTGTCCTTAAATGTAAACAGCCACAAAATGCAAGAAATACCACAAGCACTAAATGAGATACCTATGCTGAGCTTTCTCAGGTGTTTAACCACCATCTTCTACTTGATCCTGTCAGGACCTCAGTTCTGTAGCAGGGAACTCTTCTTCACCAGGTCTTTAAGGTACCAGACTTTAATTTCAAAGTGAATGGCACATATGAAGCACGTGAAGCAGTAAGTGATGCCTATTTTGGTTCCACTTCCCTGGTATACACATCCCTCTGTTTTTCAGACAAATATCAGGGGGAAAGGGTCTCTTTTGTGAAATTGTCATCTTCTGGGGAAAGGTTTCAATTACATAGACAATTGTGGTTTTGTTGCCATGGTGGTCAGAAATGTTTTGGGAACAATGCTTTCCTGATGGAAACTGGATTATTCAGTCCTGTAATAAGCAATGCTCGCAAGTTCATTCTGGTGGGCAAAGATTGTTTGGTTTCACCCACATAACTTCCATGAACACATCTGATGCCTTGGATGAAATAAACCACATTCTCCAATGGGAATGCAAAGAGCCCACAAATTTTGATTATTTTATTTGTGGAGGAACTCCTATGGTGGCAGCTGTGGGAATATCTTTTGTGGAGATGTGACAGATGGCAGATGCGAGAAATGGCCTTTTCCTCTATCATGGTTTTATTCAACAAAATAAAAATAGCCTAAAAATATTATTTAAAAACCATGCCTATGAAACAGAAGCAGATATACTAACAGTGAACACAGTTATTTTGTTTTACCTTATGTTTTTCCATAAATATGAAGACTGCTGTGTTAGGTATTTCCTCAGAACTATTATTGAATATTGCCCATCGGATACCTCTTTGCATAGAGCTGCATGTGCGTATGTCTCAGTAGTGTAGACAAGTTATGGGCCTGATTATCTCTCTCTCTTACACTCTGCTTTGTTGTTAACTTCCAAAGATAAAGATTAAAAAAAGAAGATGTTGACATTTTCCCTTTAAAAATAATTTCTATTCAGTTGTTTCAGCTGCCTCAGAGAGCCATCCAACCCCTCTTTCATCCTGGTGAGAGTGAATGACATGCACCTGTATTAGCCACAAGAAACTACTTAGGTTTGCACAAAGCTCTATCAGTTGAGCCTAAGGTGATTCAGGAGAACAGTGTGTATCCTCTGCCTGTGCTACAAAGCCAACCACTTGGCTGCAGCCAGGAATAGCAAACATTTTCAGGACTATACTAGAAGCATAATGAAACCCAAGCCACAGGCTGTTGAAAGACTGCCTCAACTTTCTCCCAGAGGAAAGAGACAACAACTGTTTCATAACTCATTGGACTTTTTTTATCTTATAAAGATATGCTAAAAAAGAACAAACTTAAAAAAGGAATTATAATTTTTACTTGGTAATGAGCAAGGAATGATTATAGTAACTACATGGTCAAGGCCCAGCAAGAGATGTTTATTTCTTAACTTTCTAATGTCAGTATCTGGAGTGATATTTGTGTGAAATAGCTCCACTTTGGCTGTTCATCACTAATATTACAACTGCACCAATCCCTTGTGAAAGGAAGTATTCCATAGCTTCTTCAGTCCCCTTTATCTGCAATTACAAAGCATTTTCCTCAATGTCGACACACCTACTTGCAAGGGCATTCTGCTGAACTGGCTTTGTCTGGGGACTCATCCTCAAGACACTTATCAGATTCATACACTCAGCATTAGTAACATGTTCTGGAGTCTTTTCCTAACAATATTCAAGTACTGAGATTATCCTAAAAAAAAAAAAAAAAAAAAAAAAAAAAAAAAAAAAAAAAAAAAAAAAAAAAAAAAAGGTAAAGTTTTCAGGAATGTTAATCATGAAGATGTCAGTGATATTTAATCTGGAATCTTTTCAGCCCACAATAAAGTAAACCACAGATATATTTACTGCTGTCACAAAGGATCAATTACATCTTACCTCCAAAATTAAGATTTCTCAATGTAGACCATCACAACATATATTCTGGGAATCTTCATGAGTAATTAACTCCAAGAAATGACATTGTTATAAATGATCTCTCTTTAAAAAATTTCTCTTATTATGAAGTATAAGTCTCTTGCCCTAGTTTTATTTTTGCAAATTCAATAGCTCTTGCCATCACTCCCTTGCTGCATGCAGCCTTCACTGGAGTAATTTTCTCCTTCTCTGAGCACTGTGGGAGAGCAGGGCCAGGCACAGTGCCTGGCATGAGAAACACTGACAGTGTCCCCGTGCCCTGGGCCATGCTGCTCCTCATGGAAGTGTACTTGGCAGCACATGTCTTGTAATCAGCACCCCAGGAGGACCTGGTATTCAATATGCAATAATAAAACAGCAGTCTCTAAATGCCTGGTATGCCCAGCTAAGAGGCATTACACAAATATAAATATAACCACAGCAAAACTGTGTCGATGTTATCTGAGTGCTGAATCTGAAGTGAAGTAAGCATCACATGTACAAAGTACACAAAACTACGAGGAAAGATCTCAAAAAAAGTGTCAAAAGCCATCAGCTGTTTAGTTTTCCTGGAATTCTCAGAACAAGATGTTCTTTCCTATTCACTATTGCACGTATTACCACAGCAGACTTTTAAAAAACTGATCAATATAGAAACTCAGTATTACAGACTGTTGCTAGGGCAGATTCAAGAACATCACCAGCATAAGTTAAACTCATAGAAAGGAAGAGATCAAGCTGCACTCAGAACCAGGTCAGTCACTTCCATCTCCTCCTTACACCAATACTACTCTTTATACGTCCCTGAGACTCAGGGCTGTGATAGAGAGACTGTACTCTCACCTTATATTTTGGGATTGTTTTGGTTGGTTTATTGTCCTGTTACTAGTCAAATTTGACTGGAGACATGAGGTTGCTTTGACTGTAGAAGGATTTTGTATTTCTCCCAATCTCATAGAAATTATTGAAAACAATCACCTTCTGAATGTGACTGTTCCTTCTCAAATAGACTTTTCTGCACATCTTGGATGTACAGGAAAAAAACCCCTCTTAATGCTAGACAGATTTCTCTTCAGATTTTTCCCTTGTCATTTTTGTAGCTCTCTGCACTCTTTCTGAAGTTTAGACCACAAATCTAGGGATTGTTTTCTGGTAACATACCTTTTAACAACACCTGCAGCAGTAGCACCACTTTCCTACAGAAACTCAATGATCCCCTGCTAGCACATCTTAGAATTGTTACCCGTATTAATCATTGCCTTGCAAAATTACTTTGCATGCCATGGCTTTCACATTATACTTGTGTCCCACAAATATTTGCAATTCAGTGCTTTCTAGGAAGAGACATTCATCACACCAGCCTGACCAATCTAGCAAACTTGTGGATCTAAAATTCTTTAAACTGCTGCAGCTGGGTTTGGTTTTTTGGGTTTTAGTTGGTTGACGTTTTCTTGTCTTTTGGGTTTTTATTTTGGTTTTTTGTTTGCTTGTTTTTCTTTTATGATTTGGATTGCTTATCTGTTTTCTTTTGCCAGGAGTTGGGGGGGTTGGTTGGAGTGGATGTAAGAAAAGCAACAGCCCAAACAGTTGTTTTCTTCAGCAGAAGCTGACCTATCTCACTTGGAACAATGCGAAATGGACCAGCAAATGACTCACATCTCTGTAAACAGTCTCTGATCACCAGACTGAAGAGCTATTGTCTACCAACTTCATTTCTAAGTGAATGAATTTTGTTTCTTGAAACAGGGAGAGCCAGGTCAAAAGTTCATTTACCAACTGAACAACTTCTTCCTCCTCTTTGGTCATACACCCTCACTACACGGCCTCCAAGGACAATCTGTTTGCCTGGAGCACCAAAACCCTTCAAAACTGTTTCTCACTTGAGTCCACTAATTTTTCCATCTTTTCACACATACAGCCTACATCTAGGGTCCCTTTTCAGGGGATATGAGAAATGGGCTTAAGTTCTCTTTATGTTGGGACCCTTATGCTGGGTGAGCACCTTTAGCCTGAAGCTAATAAAAAGGCAACAAATAATATGGGGAGTGCAATAATCTCCATGGCATCATCATGACAAGTCTAATTCTGTTTTGACAGACTTGAGTGACAGCTCTGTCACTGGTGCCAAGAAGATTAAACTGAATGATGACTCAGATGAGTCAAATTTGTTGAATTTGTTTATAAATATCAAATATAGCAACTGCCTCTTGAATTTCCACAAGAAGTAAATGTGATTTCGCATGAAACATTAGGCTTGGTCCGTAAATCTGGATCCATGTTGTTCAATTCAAAAGACAGACATGCAGCATGAAAAAAAATCACTTGTCCAAACTGAGCTAATGTCTAACATAAGTCAGTCACCTGGACTCATGGTATACAGTGAAGAGAGCAGGATTCTCCAGGATCTATAGCCCAACAATCTTGCCTAAGGTTGTTGGTTAGGTAGGCATTTTTGCTGAAAATGCTGGAATTCAGGAGCTGCTGCATACAGAAGAAAAAAATACGACAAAAAAAAAATCCTGCTGAAAATTTACCTTTCAAAGAGACTAAAATCAGAAGACTTTAAAAGTGCTCTGAGTAATCAGAGTGTAGAGAATAATGAAGAGGAGGGAGTTTAAGCCAAGCTAGTACAGCTGAAGCTGAACTTCAGAGACAGATCGCCTACTTAAGATTATAGCACACAGCATGTTCCAGTGACTTTCTGACACTTCATCTATCTTACTGTATGAACTGCTTCCAGATCTATCCTTCTAAAACTCCCACTTCTGTCTCTACTTGTCTTTCACTTCCCTCCCCATTTGATGCATTCAAAATTCTCTAGAGTGTTTCAGGAGACAAAAGCCACCTGAGCAACTGACTGACATACTGGCTATCTGGATTTTAATATCAAAATACAGAAGTTTTGTACATCAGTGCATATCTGATCAGATTGTTTTTGTCTCAGATCTACTTGGATATGGCAAGCTTTGCTGGTAGAATATTGAAAAAAATACATGTTTTATTTTGTTGAAACAGTGAAATGCATTATCGCCTCAAAGTCTTATGTAAACTGCTACTAAGAAAAAATACAACTGCATTAAAAATATATATGAATAGAACTATAGATTTTAGGTAATATTCATTTTCAGCATGCTTCCTCCCTGGAATAAGAAGGACTCCCCTTCATACCCTAAATATGCTGATGTTTATTGATAGTTTTTACCTTGGACTATAGGAAAAGGCAAAAAAAAGAGACTATGGCTGCCTGTCAAAAGAAATCTACTTCCGATGATACATAGTTTTGGTTGTTGGGGGGAAGTAAAGAAGGGCTTTTCAACACTTGCAACTTCTCTGACTCCATTCTGGACTCGAGTAACATTCTCTACACTTTGCTGCTTGGTCTTAGACTGCTGAAACCAGCACAATTGATCACTACTGAATGATCTACTCCCTCCTGTATTTAAAATGTGGTAGACTACTGTTCTTTCATGGAAAGTAGGATACAAGTCCTATACAAAATCTTCTTTATATTCCCATAACAATCCCCATAATTTTCAGGAAATAAGGTTTTCATCATCCTATTTCCTAGGAAATACATTAAACTGCTTCAGTATTCAGGGTGCTATTAATCACAGTTCTGTAGATTTTATCATGGACTCTGTATCTCAATAGGTTTTAATATATAACATTGCTTCCAACTCCAAAGGCTACCTTTAGGTATAAGAGGCTATTTCCTCCAGGACTGACAGAACACTTCCCTAAGACAGTTAAAAAAATAAACCCCATACGTGGAACTAGGGTTTTGCATTGCACTGATGTATATTGGAACTGCAGAGAGGTTCCTCTGCTATAATCTGCATCCATAGAAGCTGGAACAGTCCACTGTAAATTTAGGTTTAACTGGAAAAAAAGACAAGAAATCCAGTCTCATCTGGCTTCTGGCACAGAAGAGACTTGATAACTACATTTCCACTAAACTCTTTCAGCATCTTCACTCAGATTTCCCCAGGCAGATAGCAAGAATGAGCTAAGAGCAGCAGTTTTTATCATAAAATGAGACCTGTAAAAAGTGAATATTTTTAAGATGCTTATGGCCAATCTTGTAACAAAATGCAATATATTTGTATTACTTTCTTCCTACAAAGTTTCATTAGGATGGAAGAGAGAAAATAAACCAAAAAATTTCTAACTAACACACAAGGTATGTCATAATTCAATTCTCAAACTGGTCTCTGCCATTGTTAAAACTATAGAATTTTAAACTGCTAAAGCATTTTTATTTCTCTCATGAATTCACACACATGCCTGAGCAATGGGTTAAAAAATAAAGAGGGAGATTTCTGACCATCAGAGATATTATTAACTGAACAAACTGCACCAATAATGTTATGTCTGTCTTTAATCTAACCTAATACACATGAGACTTGTATACAGCAGTATTCCCAATATTTGCTTCAGCCAAGACAATTTGGTATATCTGAAGAATGATGTTTTCCTTGCTGTAGACAAAATGAATATGCTTGTTTAGGCTATAAAGGCGAGAAAGAATGAAAAGATACACTAAGTTACACACTCCCAGTGCCTGGGAAAAAGAAGCTCTGCACTGCATAACCTGGCAAACAGTTTTCCCTGATAAAAATAGGAATGCTTTTGATGTGTTAGAGGTATTCTTAAGTTTCTTCAATTCATGTGTCTTTAAATATTTTCCAAAGTTAGTCTGTATTGAAATAGATATATTTCAAGATAAACTAATATACACAAGATACTACAAATTTCAAATATTCTTAATATATTATCATCATTATAAGACTGAAACCTCAGTGTGCTATATAGTCAATATACTAAGATCTCTGGATAAGATGCTGTCTGGATAACAGAAATGAATATGAGAAAACTGAGGTTAAATATCAAATTAATTCTAGAAAATAGTGTGAAGAACTAAAATGTGTCAACAGTGTCTGAGAAAATACAGCAAAAAGAAGCCTGAGAACATTTTTTGCATAGTCTGAAGTCATAGTGCCTCAGTCACATCATATTTTTTCCAAAACATCCAGACACAAGTAACCCAGGGAAACTAAAGACAGTTTAGGAAATGCCCCAAGTTGAGAACAGTTAGACAGCAGGAGACTCCCCAGAGGAAACACCACACTTAGAATCACAGAATATCCTGAGCTGGAAGGGACCCACAAGGATCACTGAGGTCCAACTCTTGGTCCCGCACAAAAATTCCAACATGTGCCTGAGAGCATTGTCCAAATGCTTCTTGAATTCTGGCAGGCTTGGTGCTGTGACCACTTCCCTGGGGAGCCCACGCCAGTGTTCTCCTGCTTCTTCCTATTGCAGAGGGGAAAATGGGAGACCCCAACCTAATTCTGAAGTTCAAAATAACCCAACACAGCCATGCAGGTTACTGGCACTTGAATTGATGCACTGGTTTCCCTGCAGCTGGTGTAAGCTGTGTAAGGCTGCCTGTTAAAGGCACCCTCAGGGCTTTTCTAGAAAACAGAATTGCAATCCTGCAAGCTGCTGAACCTGCAAATGGGAACACTCCAGTGGTACCTGCTGCTCCCTGTGTGTGGAGGGCACTAGTAAAGCTTGTTGTGGAAGGGAGGCCGTAAATACCCTTTCAAATTTACAGCATGTGGCAAAAGATGACACTCTTAAACTGAAACTGTTCCAACAAATATTGCCCTCTGCTTCAGGGCTAAGTGGTTATGGATTGCCTGCTGAAAGTGTACTTACAGCAGACCTGTCACAGAGCTGTCTCTAACCACAGAGCCATGAGCCAGCAAGGGCAATGGAAAAGGGCTTCCTACCCCACATTCCTCACAAAGTGGGTTTAATCCTGCCCAGGAGCCCAGCTCCCACCCTCCTGCCTGCTGCCAGCAGTGCCCCTGCTCCTGCTCAGGAGGTGGCAGGCACCCTGAGGGGCTGCAGTCGGTGAAAGCACACAGGGGTAAGCTACCCTTCAGAGCAAAGGCTTTGGGAACTCAAGGATTGCCAGGAATACATCTAGGCATCGATGCCATGCCCTACAGCTAGGAAAACAATTTAAAACAATGTAAGTAGCAGGCCACTGCACAGTAGCCAACATATTCATTCCATCAAAAACAAATTAGAGCTTTTATGTTTGAGTATCATAAATCAACTGATGCGTGCAAAGGAACTCAAGCTAAATTAGAGGGAAATAATATGTTGCTTCAAACAAAATTAATTTCTCCGACTCCCAGTAAAACCTGAACTATGCACACTACAATTGAAGGAAATTTTATTTACCCTCTAACATTTTCAAAACCAGGACATTTTCTTAAATGGCAAAATTTAAGGTAAAATACTGTTGCAACATTGGAATAATAAATACACATTTACAAGTGAAACATATTTCAATTGAAAGCAATATACCTGACTACAAACACCAAGTAATTCTGTGGAAGATATTATGGTAATACACACCCAGGGATATTTAAATAATTCATTCCAATATCTTGCATGATATGAAAAATTTATTTTCTTACCACTATAAAACATAGTATCTCAAATATAACTACATAAGTACTTTCTTTACATACCTATATCCCTTGTAGAAATGAAGCAGAATTATTTTTGCCTTAAAAATTAAGGCCTACCTTCTACTGCCTAGAACAGTAGTTTAAGATTTTTTCCCCCATAAATCAAGTGCAACTGTTCATATACACTTAATTTAATAATACATTTAATCTAATTTGCTATGCAGACATGCGAAAATAAAATACTATGTTTGAATGGGCTGCTATGTAGTTTCCTGCAGTTTGAGCTGCAGCATTATAGTTCATACAGAAAGGGCTTTGACCTATGCACCCTAAGAGCAAAAGCAGCCATAAGTTCATCTGGCTTCTATTCAAAGTTTTTAAAAAGGAGTTTTCTTCACCTTTCAAAATATTCTTACCTCTTCCTTTGTCTTTTTTGATATGACCCTTAGCCAGTCTCCAATCATGCTGAGGACAGCTGCAAAGTAAGCAAGCCCGACAAGGATCCAGAACCACACCACTGGCTTGTAAAAGTCTAGGTATTCAATATCTGATCCCCCTGAAAAACAATACAGTTAAAATTAAATCAGACTTAATAGCTATAGGTGCAAAGATGTTTTTAAAAGTAATTTTCTTAGAAAAAAAGAAGTTAAATGTCTTAAAACTTCTGTATTTTTACCCATGAAAAAATTCCTAGCAAAATACTTTGTTGAATTTGAACAAATTATATAAATTAGTTTGCTCTTGGAAGCAATGGCTGGAGTATGCAAATTTTAGACAATGACTGCTAGCCATTCATAATAGTTACTGAATGAACACAAACTGGTTCAACTTCTGATATACTATCATTTAAGATAGAGGTCAGTGAAGACAGCTTGAATGAAATGACTTCCCACCTGCTCCAAATAATGATGCTGTACCAGAGGTTTAAGTATTGTTCCAAAGTATGCAATGTGTACATATCCTGAGAAATCTGGTTTTGTAAGAACTTTAAAACATCTCAATGCTTATATAAAACCTTTAGCCTCAGTAAAGAAAGAGTAGCACCTGCATTAGAGGTGCCCCTGGTGGGTAGGCAAATATTATAGTCTCCATTTTGCGGAAGGAAACCAGAGTACAGGGACTTAAGTTGAACTGATCATACTCTCCCCCCAGAAAAAAGGTAGATAAAAGAGAAGTCAGCTGAAGGCAGCTTTTTTGAATCCTACTGCCATAAGCACCAGTCACTTCTTTCCAATGTTAAAGTAAAAAGGAAAAAATTCAGATGTTGGTAATACAGCTTCCAGGTGTAATACAGCTATAAAGAACAGATGTCTTATTTCCACACAAAAAAAATTATGTTCATCCAGAGCTCTTGACAACACCAAATAACTCACATTTCACATCTTGCCATGCAATAAAACAGAAGCCTTAAACTTGTAATTCAGCTATGTTACAACAAGTAAAACCAGACTTCTAGTTTGGGCTGGTGCAAGAATTTCGATGTGTGTATCTGCCCACAGTTGAAGAGACTCCATAGTAAAGCATTCTCGGGCACGTTAAAGTAGCCTGTACAGGTACATAATACTTTGCTTACGTATCTGCATCCTATAATAAAACAAATCAAAGGAAATTGGCCTGAAAATATCAAGCATCTTGTTACAGTACTGATATTGACTCTCGTGGAGAATAACGTTTTTACTTAGCTGTATTATCACAGAGATTGCATGCAAATAACAAAGAGAGATTGCATGCAAATAACAAAGAATTTTACTGATGACTAGATTTGTATGGAAGCCCTCACAGACAGAAATTTTGTTTTTCTCATGTCAGTTACATCTTTGCATCAAGAAAAAAAAATGCATTGAGCTGCAATGGTTTACTTAACTACTCAAGAGATTAATCCACATTGTGCAAGTGGATACAATTTGATGCCTTCATAGTCCCAAGCAGAGGTAGAAGACAGGGCTCTGTTTGGAACAGAAGACATCCAGCCACCAAAGGGCTGAGTTTATCACAGCACAAGAAAAAACATCAAGTTATTTGTTAACAACATCCATCTCATGCCAATCTAGTAAAACGGAATTTTAGGGATGATTGACCCAAAATTTTTTGTAATTCAAAAAATAGTTAATTACCACCATGTCTTTGCTCTAGTAGTGGGCCACATTCAGTGGCTCATCCTCTTCTTCAGCTGTTCGTACAATGCACAAGTGTCATAGAACGCATCCACGTGGTTGGTTTTTAATTTTTTGGCATATTATGTTTATAAACCGAAACTGGAACCTAACTCTGCCAGCCTGCAGGAAGCACTTCCTTCACAGTTTATACTCATTTTATTTACAGCAAAGTTAATCACCAAGGCAGGAGTTAGGACATATTCATGTTCAACCAAGTTTTCGATGCTGTCTGGCCAGGAGATGGCTCCATCTAGCCATGCCCAAAGGAGTTCAGCTTCCCTAAAGTTAAAGGGACAAAAGGTATCCAAAGAAATACTCAAGGGTAAGGTTTCACAACTAAAACCTTTATTAGCGGTTGAGCTTCTGAATTTCAAGGACTCCTTGGGTGATTTCACAATTTAATCAAATCTCAGGGAGAGAGAGACATACCTGAGGATGTTTGTACTGTCTCCTGTCATGCTCAAACTGCCATAATGCAGTTACCTGGGAATGTCATTAAATAGGATTTCATAGAGAAATGTGATCACAACTCAGCTGTACTGAATTTAAACTAAAATAATTCATTAACTACCAAATTTACTTAAATGGGTATGAATGCATTTGTGTATGAGTACACAAAGCTAAATGTACTGAAGTATATGAGATAATCTAATGATTTTATGGGCAACATGGTAAAAACCATATCAATATGATACACCATTATGTTTCTTTTGCAAAGCAAATTGGTTTATGCAGCCCTCTAGGAAGCAAAATGCTGAGAAGGCAGAAGCTGAAATTTGTTGCTTGTTTGGCAAACCAAATTTTGTGGGCTGAGGGACAAAAATTTTCCCAGCTTTCTTTAGCCTCTACCCAAAATAGGTTAAAACCACAATGAAGAAGAAATCTAGCAGTCTCACTGCCATAATCTGTTACAGCAAGAGCAGCCACAGTTTATTGCCAAGATGTTTTCTGGTAATGATTTGATTTAAAGTAGCTTGAGGTCTACGAGAAATCAAAGTTTTCCTATCCATCTTCATCAAAGGCTATTGCATTGCTGCTGCCACCATTCTTTATCTGCCAAATAACTTTTATTTGGTATTTTCAACACTTTGGAAAATGTAAGTTGTTCTATGGCCCAAACATATTCCTTGCTAAGGTTGAGAACTCTGTTTCAGTGAAGAAAGGCATTAGAGAATATTTCAGGAGTGCTTTAGAACAGATTCTGGTTCTCAGGTAAGAGATCAGGATTACAAATATATCTTTTTTACTTATTTATTTATGTAAAACAAGTACTTTTAAAGTAAATAATTTTCTTCATTGTTGTCATTCTTTTCCCCTTTTTTTCTACAGCTAAGCAGCTCAAAATAGAAACATGTAATTATTTCTGTTAAGTTGGTTGGCTTTGCATTTTTACTTCAAATTTAGAAGGAGAGAATAGAAAGTGCTGTCAACATTGAGTATCTCAATTCCATACCAGCAAAAATTTCTGGGTTATTCAAAAGTTGGCAATGCAAACAAGGAAATGTCTGATTTTTCATCAGCAGTACAAATTAATCTGATATAGAAATATCATATAATCCAGTTTTAATTGCAGAATAACAAGTAGCTGTCCACCATCCCTGTTGTGACAAACCTGATGAACATGCTTAATCCAGAAATGTCATTTGTCCCACTCCAAAGAAATATGGAGGTTCAGCCACATTTCAAATCCTTCCTATTTGAAAGGAATTACCTCTGAGGACTGCAAAAAAAAGGGGACAGAGAAAGACTAGCTCATGTGGAGATGCGGAAATACAGAAGGCTGGGGACAAGATATTGCACTGTCAGAGATGGAATGTAAGTAGGCCATATGAGCCACGTGATGCCACTCAGAGGAAAATGGAGAGCTACTTCAGAATACAAAGCACAGATCTAAAACACTCCTCACATGCTGTCCTACACAGACACCAAGCAAGACAATGCTCCACCTTAACCTTAAAGCATAGCTCACACCAGAGAGCCCCTATTACGGGCACCAAGTCCTGAGGGGGCAAAGAGCTCCTCCAGATGCCAAAAAAAAGGCATGGAGCCTGTGGGAGAGCACACAGCTCTCCTCCAGGATGCTGGACACACCCCTGGCTCAGCATGACAGCAATTTCTCTCTGCTGGTGCATGGTATCACACAGTGACAGCAGATCAACTGGGCTGCTATGACCACCAGGTCAAGTGCCCCCGTTTGGTGACATTAAATGAGATTAAAACACCTCAGCTCACTACAAACTGGGTCTCAGACCAAGCAACTGTGCATAGACAGGTATGTGTATTACACTGGCAATACATCAGTGTGTTACAGAATGAAACATTGAAAAAGCAGTAAGTTAAAAATCAGGGCTCAAAAATGGAAAATAAGCCAAGCAAAAAACAAACAAACAAAAAAACCCACGTACTCACAAAAGTAACAAAAGAGTTGGAATACATTTTTAAAGTAAGACTTGCAGAATTCTGTGATCTGTTTCACTGAACTGGTTGAGACAATCTTATATCATCATTATGCCCCATTGTGAAATAGACTACTGATATGCTATTTATATTTTTGCCTTCTACTTAATTTAGTCAAGTTTTGGACATGCCACCTAATTTAGATTTGAATCCTCTTAGATAAATGCCATTAGAAATATTTGACTATGCCTTCCAAACTGCACAGCAAGTTAAAGAATTTATCTGTACATGTGAACAGTATGTTGTCAATTATACACATATTCATGTGCCTCAGTACCAACCTTAGTATCCAGAAATATATTTCATTGTACTAAAATCATGGCACATTCAACATGAGAAGATTTCTTTTTGTCTTTCACAAGGTATTAATAGTTTTGATTGGGTTTTCTTCTGTCATGTTGAAGTCAATGTTTTCTCTTGAAAACAAGAAAAGGGATGTTTGACTATGTCCTGATATTCATAAGGCAATGCAGGCTGTAGTACAATTTTTCTTCTTTGTTTTTGTGAGAAGCTACAATAATCTTTCTTCAAATAAAAAAATTGTTTCTCTCCCTCCAAAAAAATTCAACCATTCCAAAAATTAGAAAAGAAGTCATTTCATAAGACAAAGAAGTCAAGTTTTTCAAATACAATTCATATATTTTCTTGAACATGCATTATAAGGGCTTTTCATCTTTTCCTTTCTTGCACACACTAGGAGTGATCAGTCTTTTATGTTTGCCTTAAGGCTTCTCTTGCTGATGGAAACCCCAGCTGAAACTTCCACAGGCTCCAAATAACAACTTAGACTCTGACTACCAAAGGGAATGTTTCCTCCCTCTGGTTTCTGGGAAGAGAGTACATGGTCTCCAGTACAAAAAAGAAGAAAGTTCTAAAAAAAATCCTGGAGAACAAAAGAATTTCTAATATGACAGCCTGTGCTACAGCCAAGGACACCATTATATTCCTGAATCCCAGGTTCTTCTGTTGGCTCCCTTTTGCTACAGCTATTGAGTAACACAGTGTCCTGTACCTCCTGAAAGTTCTTCTTTTCGGCTCCTACTTGCAGTGGCACCAGAAAGCAGATAGTTTCATGTTAGTGAAAAATGATAGGTATTTCAGAAATATTTCCCTACACATCAACACATATGTTAACACAACCATGGGATTTGTTTGTAGGGGTTGTAAACTTAGGGTTTTTTTTTCCTCTGAGATGACAGTTCACAGAAAAAAAGATTTGAAAATTTTCAGATATATAGGAATTTCGGGGTTTTGAGGGAACTTTATGGGCCAAAACTGACACATGTTTATGGATTATCAGAAGTGCCTCCAAGCACTAAAACAATCATCAATTTGACTTCTATTGCAGAAAGTACACTCTGATATAATTGCAAATCAGAGCATCACTGCCCACCAATTATGCTTTGGCTATAATGCTAAATGGAAGAAGAAAATTTTCACTGTAAGTATTATTTAAGGAGAAAAGAATCAGCAAAATGAACAAATTAATGCCACTGAGAGGATTTTTTTCAACTGCATTGCATCTAGACACTGGAGCATCGTTCTGTTTGCTGCTTTTTTCTCACCATGGCAAACCAGAACCAAGACCAGCATGCTCTACAACCACAATATTCTATCATGACCACCTCTTTTACAGCCCTACACAGCATTACATGCCTTAACTCTTCATGTTTCTCCCTTGTTTGTGACAACCAGCTTTCCTAAGCTTCAAGAAGAGTTCTCCAGACAAAGGCTACCACTAAAATATCAGTGGCCCTTAGTGTCCACTCTGCAGTTATGACTTACCTAAAAGAGAAACAAGCAAACCAAAAAATCATAAAGAGAAGATACTAATGTGTTAGGGTGCAAAAAATTCTACATACTTCCTCAAAATTAATAAGGAAGCCTAGCTCTTAGGACAAATTCTATCAGCTCCATTGAGAACTTGCAATGTCAGTTTCCTTCATCATTTCATTCTTACAGATACACCGATGACTGCAAACTTCCACAATGCAAAGCTCAGCCAATTAATACCTTACCTATTTTTCAAAATCTTTATTTAACCAGCCAATTATGTACTGCAAAAGAAACAATTGGACATTTTTGAAAAATCCTTCAAGTCACCTGCCAAAACCAGAGTATTTTAGTTCACCCAAAGTTGATAATATTATCAGCTTTATCTCTGTCAAAATATAGTCCCATGGGAATGTTAACCTCCCAGTTATGATGGAGGCAGCCATCTAACCCTGTTCTCTCGAGCGTTCTCTCTGCAATTACAAATCCCATTCCTCCTTTAAGTCAATAGCATACTTCAGTTCAAATAAAAGTCTTATGCATATTGCTCAAAGAAACTAGAAAGCACTTCTGATACTTTGAAATAATGGATTTACAGTAGGATTTTTAATTAAATAAAGAACATCTATCAAGTGAACCATAAAAGGCCATCAGCTATAGAACAATATAATTCAAGGACATTCTGTAGAAAGAGAAAGTGTTTCCTGGTAAAATTAAAAAGGAGACGATGTAGGAAAAAATTATGATATCAAATGGTCTACAAATAGAGAAGTCTATGGAAATTTATAATGGGAGTAATGATGAATGTACTCAGTGTTCTAGTTAGAGCCAAGTGGGCCATTTCATATAATGCTTTACAGTAAATATAACCAGGCCTTTATACACTATCATTTTTATTCCCTGGCATACATGTACCCTTCAGGAATGAAAGTCTAAAACACCCAGACTCTTGACTTGAAAACAGCATAAATTTTTTATTTCATGCTAGTTGTTATTTGACCAGAATCACAAATTATGAAGATGAAATGAAAAGAAAAAGAATACGGGAAAGAAAATGGAAAGGCAGAAGTCAAGACACACACAAAGACATTTGGACACATCACAAATAACTATGTAAAAGTCAAAAGAAATTTGATTTGCTATTTTATAGCTCTGTTCTGTAATTTACAAGAATCTTTGGCAACCTTGCAAGCAGTCTAAAAATTAAGGCTCCCTGAATAGCTTAGTATTGTCAACAACAACTAAATTTACCCCCATTTTACCCAGATCATTTACAAAAATGTCAAGCAGTTCTGATATTTTAGAGGTCCTTGTTGGACCTCATCAACCTGAAAAGCTTTTGCCAGTGACAAGACCCCATTACTGCCATCAAGGCAAAACTTCCAGCACATCTACAAGAGGAGTTACCCAACCTGAGAGCCTCAGCTTGGCACACTTGGACTCACACAACAGCCATGGGTACAGACAAGACACAGGAGGAGCCCACAGCATATGAGTGTCTAGTTAAAACAGTTCCCTCCAGCAGAGTAGCTCACTGAGAGCAGACCAGCACAAAGGTCCTTGTCAGCCACCTCTGGCTTGCGCAGAGTTCAGGGGTGGGAGAGAGGTGTTTCATGAGAGAGATGGTGGAGCTGCATCAGCAGAAGCATCAGACCAGGCCAAGGAAAGCAAATCTCAGGCTCAGAGCACAAAGCTCTGAATTCCTGAACCTCATCCTCTACACATCACTGACTCAGATTGACATGCTTTCTCAGCACAGACAGCATATACTTACTCAAATCTAAGAAGTGAATGAATGCTTCTGACACCTTTTCAAGAAAAAGGTTGACACAGAACTGGCCCAGACTTTGATATACTGAGCTAAAAAAAGTTATTTGCAAATAATTCAGCTTAATGGGACCATAGAAATTGGACATGTTAGCTACAGGTTGTGCTAAAACTTCTCCTGACGTTACAAAAAACACATGGGCAAACGTGTACTGACAACCAAGAATCATAGAAGTGGGATGCAGCAGATCCTACAGAAATCAGATATTTCAATGCCAGAAAGAGAATTCTGGAATATTTTGAAAGCAAGGGACGCACACAAAACTTATGTTATATAACTTCACAGGGCGAGGTATTTTAAACAAGTCCAGCTGAAAAGATATATTCAGATTAAAATGCTCTATTAGTGTTTGCACTTCATAACCTGTAAGAAAAATAAAACAAACTCCCTACCTAAATTATATTCTACTTAATTTTTAATAGTATAAGAAGAGAAAAAACAGTAAGTAGAGACATGCATCAGGAATTTCACTGTCCCAGCTCCTGTCTCCACACTGTCACATTAACCAAAAGGAGGACAGGCCCCATCACATGAATGATGAAGGATAAAACTGGGAGAGAGGCACCACAAGAGAGATACATCTGTCTCAAAAATAAGAAAAGATGCAGAATAAATACCACTGTACCAATCATTATAAGATAAAGAGTTATGAAAAAAATCTTACCTGCAACATAGTCACCAAATCCAATGGTAGTTAAAGTGATCACCACAAAGTAGATTGCATCGAGTGTGTTCCAGCCTTCTATGTGCTTGAATATAACTGCAGGAAGAGCAACAAACAGCACGCAGCCAAATAGTATGAATATTATTGTTGAAATGATGCGAATCTTTGTCTGACTCACATTCCATTTCTGGAAAGGGAAGGGGAAAGACAGGAAACCCATTGTTAATAAAACTGCACCGTGCACATCAGCACCCATCACCCCCAGCGTGCACTACACAGCTCTAGAGAGCAGTGCATTATAATTCTCAAACAAACAGAAAAATTCAAGCAGGATTTTATTCTGAAATGGGCTTCAAAGCAAACATGACTATCCTAGGAAACATTTGCCAGCAGTAAACGCAGAGCAGGGATGGACTCCTCATGGCTGAGCAGCATGTGTAGCATTCACTAATATTAACAGCTGATGATGTGAAAGTTTTGAGGGCTGTCTAGATATTCAAGTGAGTTGCAAGTAGTGCATGCACCTGCAATTTCTCTAATTTTGTACATCCACAAATAACCAAATAAATAAGGTGAATTTTAATCATACAGTCCTCTGTAATCAAATAATCAGCTAAACAAAATCCTACAAAACAGAGCTGGAAGGGACGTAAGAGATCCCCTTTTCCAAACCTGCCCAAAGACAAAAACCCACCTAAGCCACTGCAAATACTTTACTTGTGACCACACTCTTGTCATCAGATAATTTTCCTAATTCTTAACCTGTATCTCAACTCCTTCAGTTTAAGTGTACTATTTAGGTTTGTATCCAAGACAAAGAAATTGTTAATTTTCTCTTTCCAGCAAGCTTTCACGGGTGTTCCCTTTTAGTTACATGTTCTTTAAATCAAATAAATTTATTTCCTTTTCTTCCCTTCCCTATATTTCTTCCTATCCCTTGGCACCAGCAAACTAACCCATGTTTCATTAAGTGTTGTACTCAGAAGTAGATATGAAAAAATAGCACAAAGTAGAATGGAATGACCGTTTCGTATGCTTTGCCTGTTTACAGTTTTACCTACAGTGCATGCTTTTCCATGGCAGTATGACATTAACCCATGTTAGCATGCTAACCTCTAGAGCCCACAGAGCATTCCTATAAAATTGCACTTAGCTGGTTCCTGACATGCGGCTGCATATTTTATTATTCCATCGTATATTACTTTGAATTTGTCCTGCTTGAATTTAATCCTGTCTAGTCAGACTGCTTTTCAAAAATTTTAAAATCATTTTGATCCTCCAAGTTTTAGTTCTCTCCCCAGCTTGAGACCAACTGCAGATTTAATGAATCATGTCATTTAGCTGTTGTGTATGAACATTTTTTCTAAACTGTACTAAAGCTAGAACAGACCCCTGCAAAGTCCCATTTTGCGTGCCCAGCCAATGTGACATTTTCCATCCACTCAATGCATGTTGGTTCAACCTAAAAGAAGGAATTATACAAGAAACTTTCACAGAAATCAACTGAAAATATTGTTCAGAATGGACGTTTTCTTGTTTTTAATTCAGTGGGAACTGATTGTGTTTACAGCCAGCATGACCAAGGTCAAGTTTTGTAACCCAAACCAGAGTAACAGCGTGTGTTATGGGAACATAAAAATCCCTGCTCTGACCCATCTGCATCTCCCAGTTCTCTAGGCAAACTAATAAACAGAATTAGGGAGTGTTCCAGGCTGCAATATATAGACCAGTGTTTTCATTCAGATATTGTCGGAAGGCAGCAAGATACTGCTTTTTATGTTGGGGAATTCTTGTTGTAGGGATACACCCATTATAAAAAAAAAAGGAAAACCATTCTCTCTATGAGCAAGAGAAACACAAATTGATCTCAGAACTTCTCTAATTTTAGGGAAAAAAAAATCAGTTATGAAAACCCAGAAAATATAAAATGTTCTTATGCAATGTTCTTGCTTTTTTTAGACAAATCTCAATGGAAATCTGTGTTATTCACCAGCACCTTATCTGGACATGAACTGATGTTTCAAAGCCAAAAATGCATGCCTTTTCTTAAAAAGCTTTCAAGTTTGTGTTTGCCTATTGCATAAGGCTACTCAGCACAGGCCCAGTTTGCTTTGCATCAAAAATAAAGCCATGTCAGACCCTTTCTATATAGAAAAGGTGTCCTGCATGCAAGGGTAGGGCTTGATGTGGAAAACCAGTCCTAACACCTGCAGTGCTGATGCAAGCAGCTACAAAGTTGGTTACTAAGCGTTCACTGCTTCAAAAATCTCAATGAATACATTTATCACATGCTTTAAGGGAAAGTATCACAGCAAGCTTACGAGTAAAAAAGGCAGAGCAAAAATAAAAGTCTTTGGATCTTATTCCTCATCCCAACCATAATCATGGTAGGGAATGTGTCTTCACCCAATTCTCAGAGGTGTTCATTAGCAAGTGCCAAGTCCTTCCTACCTTTTCCTGTACATCTGATTGCAACGAGCTATACCCTGTTTTTCCAGCTTTTCATTTCACTTATGAAATTCAGAACAAGCAGCAAGAAAACCCAAATGAGGCAGTCAGCATACTCACAACAAAGGTATCTTCTACTTTGGCAATTCCTTTTCCAAAGATTGTCCCTAGTTGATCTCCAACACCAGCCAACAGAAAACCAAACAGAGGAATTCCCAATAAGGCATAGATGATACAGAATATCTTTCCACCTTGTGTGCGTGGAGAGATGTTTCCAAAGCCTAAATTACAAACAACTTGAGATGTTTAAGAGGTTATACACAATACATTATAAATTTTAAAAGAACTGCAGGAACAGAACAGTTAAAAACAGGCTAACCAGGTTAAACATATGACACAGCAAACATTGTGAGAAATTAAATGAAAATGTAGGTCATACCATCCTCCCTGAGCTACTCTTACCATCTATTACATGTAGTGAATAGCAATCTATTCCTTAGCCTGCCAGTGTCTGTCACTGGCTGCAGCACCTGTAAACAACACACAGTTTTCCTTCAGATGAGCCAAGTTTCAAAGTGAAGCAGCTTAAAAAACCTCAAACCACCTGGATGAGCAAAACAGAGATTTCTACCATAAAAATTCTTCCTTATTAAAGATTTTTCATTATTAAAGGCTTTGGTTCCTTTGAACAAAGCTTAGAGTAACAGTTCACATCTCTGTCCCTTTGAAAGTGGAAATCATTTTGTCTTCACAGGCTTGTGTAAAAGAGCACCCCAGATTCCTCTGATGGCTCAGTTGCTGCTGGTCCACTTAGAACAGAGAAAAAGAAATACCAAGAGCACAGGCCCCAGCACCTGTGGAATGCCCTCAAGTACATCTCCCAGGACCAGTATTTAATGATTTGGACAAGGTCACATAGGCAGAACCCTACAGACAAGTTTCATCATCTTAAGTCCTGAGTTTTAATTCAGGAGATTTTCCCCTCCAAAGGATTACTAATGTTTTGAGGGAGCAGTAGCTGTAACACCCCAGAATTGCCGACGTTCTTTCACTTTTTAACAGACCAACATGCCCTTCAAAGGAGGCAAGAGGGAAAACTTGTCATAAAAAGGCTTATCTTTAGAAATTAAACAAAAGTTTATTTTAACATTACCTTTATTGTTAGAAAAATAACTTGCAAATAAAAGCAAAGTGTTTTAGCATGTAACTGAGAAATTTGTCTTAGTGTCTTAAATTTTTCATAAGAAAAACATCATATGCACATAAATGCCTTTAAGAAAATCCAATTTTCCTGAGAACAATCAACATTTTATTTTTAAAGTAGCTTAATATTTTTTCACAATATAACTAAATTCCTACAATATAGAGCACATTTAATGTATATCTTAGCTATTTATCAGAATTTGTATTTAAGTATTCTGAGCATGTTTGTTTAACATATAGATTTTCTTTATGGAGTCTGTTATCCTAATTTTTGGTTCTGCTTTCATGTAGGTGAGCTACACCAAAGTTCTGTTGCCAAAACTACTTTTTCCTTTCAGAACACACAAGACAAAGCTGTCCCTCGCTCAGCTTGGAACAGGTTGCTCAGAGAAGCGGTGGATGCCCCATTCCTGGAAGTGTCCAAGGCCAGGTTGGATGGGGCTCTGAGAAATCTGGTCTAGTGGAAGGGGTCCTTGCCCATGGCAGGGAAATAAGAACTGGATGGTCTTTAAGGTCCCTTCCAACCCAAGCTATACTGTGATTCGTTAAAATAAAAATAAATCCCACTGGGAATATATTTTACTCCTAGATCATTTGCTCTAATATCAGTTTTCAGATTGCAATTATGTAAACAACAAATGTAAGGTTGACAGAATTCAGTTAGGGAAAAGACAGCTGATATTAAAGTTTTCCCGAAATCCTGACTAATAAACCCTGTCAAACAAAAAAAGGAACAAAATCAATTACAGGTTGCAGGGCCCTACACTTTGTAAATATTCCCTGCACTAGCATAATGAAAAAAGTCTGAGTCAGAAAACTGCAAAAAGTCATAGCAACTTTAGACCAACATAATATACTTCTCCATAAACCAAAGTCAGGACTAAAATTACAATTCAGGAAATTTCAGCTCCACTGAGTTCACTCTGTCTGTCCCTTCATGCACCGAGGAGTAAAGACTCATGTCTTAAAATAAAATTAGCTCATCACCAATCAAAAAGGGACAAACAGATCCAAGCTGATCTGTTTCCATAAATATGCCTGTTTATGCATCAACAGAAGCTTGAATTGTTCCAGGTTATAATTCCTGGGAGGTCTTAATGCAATTCAGAATCAGGGGTCTGGATGCACCAGATTTAGAAAACTCATGCTAGGGGATTTGGCAATCACTTTTTATTTACTTCTCTGCAAAAGCGATATCTTACAATGGTGACAAAACACCAGCCCAGTGGAGCACATGCCAAGCAGGCAGTTATGCTTGCCTGGCCCCATAAAACAAGCAGGCACTCTGTGAGCATCTCACGGCTCTTAGAGAGGCTGTTACTCTGCAGCATGCTCCTCATCTACTGCTAATTGATATGAGGACACCAAGTTCACATTCAGCTCTGGGTACTCTCCCTAAATCAGACTTATGTCTTCCTGGAAGGAAGGATAGTACTTCACTTTTACACTCAAATTCTTGGTTTTCATCCTAAAAACTGTCAAATGCTTTTCTTCCATAAACAACAGAAAAGGCATTGGGTGATTAATTGTATGATTAAATCTCACACATTACTGGATAAAACAACACTTCACCAGGTAGAAGTTTATTTCTGTCCAGATGCTCACTGAACATAATACAAACCATGGGTAGGGTACCTACTTTAGTGACCTGATCTACCAAGGGGTTTCCATCACACATAAATTGCATTTCCTACTGTGTCATGTTTTATAACCGTCTGCTGCTGTACACTGCAGCCTACTTTGTGAGTTACACAAGTTGTCCTTAAATCCTACTCTCAGCTTCTCCAGTGAAAACCTAATCTATTATTTATTCAACAGGAGAGGAAATGTATTTATATTTCATAGGGTTGATGTAATTCCCAAGAGATTTGTGTCAGAAAAGTATTATTTCTTCCTTTAAATAATTATAATAGAAACAAAAAGAAGAATTCTGTTGCTAGGTAAAAACCAAGGAAACCTTCATTTTGGGCACCGTGCTGGGACAACAGAACATGGTCGTAGGAATGCTGCTGCATATCCCTGCTCTCCTCCATGTGGAGGGCAGGAACATCTGGCCCCAGTGCAGTAGCTCCCCTGGCATGTTTTCACTTCTGAGTTCCCCCTTCCACTCAAGAGGCAGCATAAAGTCTGGCTAGGACTGCCTTGCCCACAGAGAAACCTCACAGAATCAGCCACATCACAACATGGTCTGCTGCCTTTTCCCTGCCTCAGGAGCTGCTTGCCTGGGTGGGATGGCAACAGGATGTGCACACTGCAACTGCACAGGCAGCCTCAGTACCTTGCTTATTCTTCACACTTTCAGTCCTGTGCAGCTCATCCCTTCCTCTGTTTCTACTGAGGGGGAAGTTCCTAGAACCAGGTTATTCCCCATTTCAACCACTGTGCTTGGGTTTGATTGAGGAAATTAATGAGTTCATTGGAAAGCTTCCCTCAAAGATTTTAACCAATGCTATCTGCCATGAACAGTACAGAGTAGAAAATTTAACTTTCCAAATGGGATCAAATTTCATCCAAAAAACTGTCAGTATCCTTTTCAGACTATTCTTCCCCAATGCACTCTCCTCACTTCACTTTCACAACAAGGAAGATGATTTGCCTCCTAATTTCACCAAATCCCTTTCATGTCCTGCTAAAATCTTAGTGTTCCTTTAATGGACAACGGACTTGTCTCTGACAAATCCTTTGTCTTGTCCTTCTGTGGACAAGAAATGCTTTTTAGAAGGAGCTTCCAGTAACCCCTGAGTGAATTAAGAATAAAAGGCCATAGTAAGTAGATTTTAAGTAATTGCTCCACTCAACAAAATCATTCCATGGTTTCAACTCCGAACTCTTTAGAGTCTCTGAGATTCAAATCAGATTCAAAGGGAATCTGAATCCCTTTGGTCAGCAATAGAGGTGGAAGCAGAGGTATGCAAAATGAAAAGGGGGAAAAAACCCAAAAAAACCCCAATCAAAATGATATTTTATAGGATTCCTTACTTTCACGTTGTCTTTTTTGACATATTTCAGGGAGAACTAAAGCATCTGTAACTTTCCCATGAGAAGCCGACACACTGTTAAGCAGATATTAGTAACTTTAATAACTATATATTACTACTTTTGAGCAAAACAATGTCTGAAGTTTCAAATCCCAGTTGAGTCTTCCCCCCCATGACAAACAATACATTATATTGCAAATATAGAAAATCTTGAAGTGCTATAAATTCTCATACAATTGACATGACACTTTTGTTTGGATGATAAGCATCTTTGTATTCACACCTTCATAAAATGGAAGACTGAAAACTAATTTAATTTTTTTCTATTTTAACTAGAGAAAGAGATCCCTTTGCTTTCTTCAGAAAACTCTTGTAGATACACATTTACAAATGGAGTTAGAAATACAGAGACTCCAAATGAGCATATTTTTTACATAAAATTCCCAGACAAAGCAAGGAATCTACTGAAACTATCTAGCATCAATAAAGTATTTCTCATGTGAGAGCTCATAGGTGCTTTTGAGAATTCTAAGACTAAATTTTACTTGCTAAATTGACTGGAAGAGAGTGCCACCACCTATGATTCATTTATTTCAAATACCTCAAGTGGGATTGAAAGTTCTGGGGAAGTTCTGAAACATTTTCGTTCTATACAAGGAAATGTAAATTCAAATACAAGTAAATGCTTTCTCCCTGTTTTTGATAAAACTCAGGTTACACAAGGCATCATTCATGACATAGCAAAAAAAAAAAAAAGTGAAAATTATCCCAAATTAATGTCATATATTTTGAGGTATGAGAAACTACTCTCAGCAGTAGGTTTGGCTATGCAGTCCATTGATGGAACAGCGCAACACTGCGGGATAAATGATTTGGTGAACAGGCACACTCTTAATTACATAAAAGTGAATTACGAAAGTTGATACTGAGATTTCACAGAATCAGAAAAAAGGCAGAGCTCCTGGCTGCTGACTCCCAGGAGGCTGGAGCCAGGGGAAGCAGCTGCTACAGCCTCGGCCTCAGCCACTGAACTCTGTGTGCCACTGAAAGCGGTGTAGCCATGGGTTCACATCAACCCTGACTACCCAGCTCAATTACAATGATTACCCTTTTCAAAGGGCACACGTGTTTTGATACTGAATGTCAAATTGATTTTAAGGATCAAAAGATGCTCTTTCCAGGCCCTGAGAGCTATCTGAAAAAATTATAAAAGGTAGCTCATTTCTAGAAGATAAAATCCTTTTTTCCCTTTGGATCACCGCTTGGGCTCAGGAGATTAGCATTAAATACATCCCTGCCCAACAGTGCCAAAGCAGAGATATGCACTTAATCACAGATGAATAAGATATCCCTTTTAGCATAAATAATGGGCTAGACATAATCATTAAACACAAAGGCAATGTTTGTACTCACACTGACTATGGGGAAATCCCTTCACACACTGCAGAAGCAGTAAAACTTCCATGTTTGTGTTCATCGTGTGGAAAAAAATAATCCACATTTTTAAACTGATCTCTTTTCCTTTCATTTTCTTAACTCTGTCCGACACTCCCAGTTTGACATGCTTGTGTATGTCAGTGTTATTTATTTGCATATTTACAAACACGTATTCCATGAGGTTTTATGGCTTTGTATAGTACAAGGGCTTTTTCACTTCTCCGTGTGACATCCCTCCCAATATTTCAAAGTAGCTAGAAAACTCCTATTCCCTTTTTTACAGGGAGGTGACTGAAGCACAGTGGGAAGGAAAGTCCAAAATTCTCTATATTATTTAGGTCCATAGCTCACACCAGATCAGTGGCTGAGGACTGTGCATTACACTAACCCTTAATTAGTGGAAGTTAGACATCTGAAGCCCTTAAAGACCCTCAGTCAGTCTTGCTGAAGATAGAGGTACGCAGACATAGATGTTGCCAATATTTACAAACTCTTTGGACTCCCCTCCTGTCAGGACCAACACATGTGCACACACACACATTCCTGAACATAAAGGAAGAGAATTTGAAGGTTGAATAAGTCCAAGGATTACTTTAAAATCTAAATCCCTAAATGAATTGAATACAAATACTCTTGCTTTGAAAGTACAATGTTTCTGTGCTATATATACACAAGAATTCTTTCACCCATGCACATACTACGTGATACAGCCCTTGCTCACAAGCTGTTGCCTGTGGATCCCAGCATGAGTATGCAGATAGTGCTCTTCCTTCAAGTTCATTCATCAATTGCACATACAGAAAATAATTTAGCTTTTAAATTTAAGAAATTCCTGCATGAGTCCTGCTGAAGGAAGAACCCTGTGCAATAACAGAGATGTTTTAGACCATGGTCTGCTACGAAACTGAAAATCTCTACAGAAGTTTGGCATAATTTCTTCATAGAATTGTTTAGGGTGGGAAAGACTGTTAAAGACTGAGTCCAGCCATTGACCTAACACTGCCAAGCCCACCATTAAACCGTGTCCCTAGGTGCCACATCTACACATCAATCTTATGCCTCCAGGGTTGGTGACTCAACCACTTCACTCACCCACTCCAGCTTCTAGAAGCCAATTCTCACAGTTTTAGTCAGTGATTTGGGATCCATGTTGTCACAAATTACTGCTGTTTATTGAGCGTTTGGTATTCTCTGGATTCCAAACTACAATATTCTGATTTTTAGCACTAGCCCGTAATTCTGTGTCACAAAACTGCAAATAGATTATTTAGAAGGTTATTAAGTTCTGTCTCAAGCCTGAAAAAAAGACATTACCAATACTTCTCTTCTAACCAGGAATAATAACAGGAAAGCCTAGACTGACATTAATAAAGTGTGCAATATTCAAGAACTGACAATACAGAAGTTGATCTCCTTTCAGTGGTTTCTTTTAATCTGTGTTCTGTAGGAGCACTAATCAAATCAATAAAACTTCTTGTAAAAGAACAGGCTATAAATATTCATAGAAAGTAAGTTTCCTTCAAGTCAAAGTGCTGTACTGGAGAGGTGAAAGAGTATTCCAAGAAAGGTCTCTGTATGAATATGGCAGTATTCAATAGCTCACACTGAGTTGCTAAGGCAATTTCTAAAGGAACTGGGTAATGATTGTTAAAATACTCTTAGAAGATTAAACATCTACTCAGATGGCTCTGCCTCCCAGCACAGATTCTGCATTTCTTTCAGCTGTCACTTCGCCCAGTAAAAAGTATCTACATCTCATTGGTAGTAAGGCTTCTGAGCTTTTTTCAATTATTTTCTTTTTGTTGTTGTTATTGCTTGCATTAATTTTACTTATAATTCTTATTCTAGCGAAGTTGAATCAGCTCCAAAACCCAAAAACTCCCACTTACTTATTTCCTCTAAGTGAAATTGTTTCACAGGAGCAAGATGTCAGGCTAACACAGCTAGCAAAAACATGATGTACTTTAAAGTAAAAAGTTAATATTTCACCATTTCATGAAACTTTTACCAGCCACATATTCTTATCAAGTGTAAGCACATATCAAATATGACGAAGCAACACTCCTTCTGCAAAAGAATTCATTAGCAATATACCAATGTGTGGATAAAATACTTGGTTCCAGGTGATCCACAGAAAAATAAAAATGGTGAATTTTAGATGTACTGACAAAAACAACCTGATACTGCAACTTTAATGGAAATCTGAAAGAATGTTTTCTGGAGTTTGGTGGATTTCTTTAAATACCATTCCTTTTTGTTCCCTAGAAGTAATTGAAGAAACAGGTTTGCATTTTGTTTACAAATAAATCAATTCTCAGTGCTGGGTAAAACAGGCTTTTGCAGGCCTCTCCATCATAGGGGCAAAGCAATACATATGCTTTCCTGCAGAGTGGAAAACTGCCTGTACCTCTTTCTTTCTTCCCTATGAAAAATAAAATGTGGCAAAAGCGCTCGCAAATTAAAGCTATGCCAGACTTAGAGCAACAAACTATAAACACAACTTGGTAGCGGTGAAGTCACAGATTAAAAACGAGAACTGAAAATTCCATAATCCTGCGCTCAGCAGATCTGGACCTCAGATTGTGACAAGCTGATACAAGTGGCCAAAATGAGTGCAGCTACCCTGACCTGTTACGGAAGCTACAATCCTCTTTCTGGTTTTAAGCTTTTCTTCACACAACCAGTTTCACTTTAAGAGGCCTTTCCTCAGGTCAGTGTTTAAGAATACTATTATTTTGCCTCATCAGTTTTTTCTTCCTGTATCTATTCTTCCTTGTAAGCTACACATACCCAGCCCATGTATCCAGGGAAATCCTGGCAAAGAGAGGAGTCCAGGGGAGATGGGCAGCAAGGAAACTGCCAGGATAGAGAAACTCCTCATTTGCACATATTTAAATGCACACTTGCTTAATCTTTGCAAGACAAGTGGGAAGAAGAAAGAGAATATATGTTGTCAAGAGGAAATGTATACATACACATAATATTGTACATAATGTCAAATAGCTGAGTATTTTATTACTAATAAAAATGCTTCTCTATGCAGTCCTACCAGCATATAATAAAACAAAATTTTACGGTTAAAAAAAGAAGGCATACTACCAAGTTTCTAAAATAAAATGCTCTGAAGATTTTTATTCATAGTGTTATTTTCTTTAAAAAGAAAATTAATTTTTTTGGCAGTGAGGTTCACCAAGTGCATGAAAGTGTGAAGTAGTCTCCTATTTCTTGTTATTCTCTTTTTCCCCTCCAGTAATCTTTGGAATTAAGACTAATACAGACTCTTACAAACAGAAAAAAATGAACCACCATGCACAAATAACTTCCACTGAGTTCCCCCTTTGACTTCTAACTACTTACGTGTTACGTACCTGATTCAGCAGAGCAAGTAACATGTTTAACTTTAAAAAGGTTTGAATTGATCTCTGTTTAGGTAACACTTAAATGACTGAGCATGAGTATACTCATTCTTTCAGCACATACATCTTCAATGATGAACAAGCACATACTTTGTCAAAGGAAATTCTTAGCAGATTTTCAACTGATTTTTCAACACTGTCATGATAGAAATCACTCTGTCACCAGCCCTTTAACTTCACAGAGTTCCACACCATGTAACAAAAAGGTTTTGATAAAATGTCATTATCCAAGCAATTCAAGAAAGTGCAATCACAAGACTGCAGAAATATTCTGAGGAACAAGAATTAATTTATGCTTCCACAGTTTTCAGTGACTTTAAACTATGTAGGTATGTGGGTTTTCCCTCTGCAGTGAGAGTGCTTCAGAGGACAGTGGAAGATGAGCCCTCTGTGGCTCACCAGCATCCTACCAATGCCTTCTTCATTGAGAGAAGGGTCTTACCATGCCTGCTCCATGCCTTTGTCCAAGCCACTTAGTGAACTATCACTCTAGACATTCTCACTTCATTCTTTGGCAAAGAGAGCAGTCTAAAGATAGGGGTCTATAGAAAAGAAGTTTCTTACTAAAGTCTGTAAATCTAAACAGAAGCTCCTAACAGAGCACTAATTGAAAATACAATTATCTCTGTGCATGCTGTAAAACCATTAAAATTATTATTGTCAGGCAGTGCAAAATAAATTCCAAATTTTTTGCTTTTAGTGCACTGATGCATTTTGTTTATATTCCTAGCCTGCTTTTAAAAAAAAGCCAGTATGATTTATAGTAGAGAGGAATTCCAGCACGTAGCAAAATTGTGAGCAATTATTTCCTTCACACCTTTTTTTAAGTATTTAGGCTATGATTTTTCTTTTACAAAGCAAAGGGAATCTTTTAGAAGCCTCTAATCACCTCACCTGCACATATGAAAGTAATTCAAACTGGGATAGAATGCTTCATGAGAGAATAAGTCTTTCAGCTAAAGATCTTATATTTATATAATCTTGTATTTCAGCTCACGGGGAAAAGAAACACTAAAACAAAAAATATATAAAAATTAGTTACACATATCAATACTTCCAAGCATTATTTCACTTCTTTTCCTACCCTCCAAAGCCCTGACCTGGAATACAAATAGCTAAGTTAGTGTAGACTGAGCCATCTCCCTCTACAAACACAGCTCTGAGGCTTGCTTGGACAGTGGGATATGGATATGCCCTCCTCTAGTCAGATGTGAAATATGGTCTCAGACCAATCACACCAACCTAGAATAAAAAAAATATTTATTAAGCAAAAGAAAACCAACTTGAGCATTTGACCTCAGATCATCAGCTCACACATTTAATGCTTCTCACCCTCATGGCTGTGAAGCATAAGATACAATCTGTCTCTTCCCTGGTGTTCCCAAAAAACCCCCAGGTATTTTCCCCAACTTTAGACCCCAGTGGAGATTATCAGCCTTCTGCCCTATTTAAATCTAAAGTACTTGAGGGCATTTCACACCCTGCAGAATCTGACTGCCCACATGAAAGCAAATGATGACCCAGGCAAGGTACCAGAAGCAAAGGAAGCCCTGGATTGCACTACCCCGACAAACAGTAAAATGAAGGCAGAAGAGGAAAGGGAATGGTCTTTGAGGAGTGCATATTGAGTCATTCAATACAAAAGTTTTAAGTTTAATGGATGAAGGTTTGATCTGGTTCCTACTTTGAAAGAATAGCTTTGCCAAGTTTAAATCACAAAAGCCTCCGTTTACTTTTTCCTGTCTCTCCTTAAGTGTCAGTACATGTTCTGAAAGCCACAGTTCCCTTTTCATCAAAAACACAATATCTCTTTGAACTGAAAGACAAGTAAAACTTTTCCTGAATATATAATAATATTGTTTCTCTTTCCCTAAAACAGGTAAGCATGCAGAGATATGGAGAGCAAAGAGGTTATGCAAGCTAAGGACAATAAGTCTTAATGACTTTTAAATAGAACTGTCCCTGCACTGAGAAGACACATTAATTAAAGCATACCCCGTGCTCTTATTCAGCCTTTTAAGGTGAATTAAAAGAGGGATGTAAGAACAGTAATATTTATATATATATATATATTCCTAGAAGAAGAATAATACTATTAATAGATTTTCAGCCGATAGCATATATTGATATTAAATTTTTGACTGTTATTATCACGTTCTGAAATGCATTGCAGAAAATAACATCTGCCAATTAGCCCCACTGAGGGTCACTACTACTCCATTACTACCAGAATAAGCAAATAGTAGCTCAGGCTCATCCTTAATTATAGGGAAAGTTCATCAACATTTTAGCTGCTGTGAATTTCATATTAGGTCCGTTTAGAAAAGAAAATGCACAGAATTTAAAATTCCCCAGGTGACATTTCAGGAAAAAATCCTATATAGAGAAAGAAGTCTGCACTCATTTTCTTTAAATGCATTTAGTACTTTCACACAGAAAATAATATTTGTCAGAAAAAAAGTCAGATGTAATCTTCCCCCTCCAAGTATTTCCATTTTTATTTAGGACTATATGATCCTGAAAATCATACCAACATAAGCAAGACTGTATATCCTGAAGAGTTTCTGAGAAGTCAAATGCTGCAAATTAGTTCCTTCAATTTTTTTGGCAAATAGTAACAGCTGGTTTTGCAGAAGCCTAGGTAACAATTGCAAACAGAGAAAACAATGCAATATATACTTCCCAATATTACTCACTTTATATTCAGCTTGAACAAGGAAGTTAGATTTACTAGCTTGTGCCCAAATATGAAAACAAAATTGTCTCCTATTTTATTTAAATGAAATTAGCATGGAAAGATATTACTCAAAACATTTTGCAACTCCAGCTGCTTTTGCTTACAGGTTGTCATTTTCCTGAAGCAACCAGAACAGAACCCAACTGGTATAACTGGGAAAACAGTGACTGTTTTAAAAATATCCCACCCAAAGCCTACATTAATTTGTTTACACTGCAATTGTCTGAGTCTACTGGAGACTATTCATCAAGAGAATACCATAATCCTCAGGTTATAAGAATTAATTTCCCAGTGAGGAATTAAGATATCAAACTGAAACCTAACAATTTTTAGCTTGCTTTAACCAGGACTTTTTTTGGGGGACCAGAAATATTTGTAAGAGCACCTTTTGTCAGTTTGGTATATCTTGCAGCTTCATCTCTCAACACAAAAATGGGAGAAAAAAAAAATGTTTGTGGCCATTTTGCTTTTTCAGTATGGCTCTGTGACTCCTGGTAGAAAAAAGAGCCATTGAATGAATTATTTATGTTTACACACCAACAGGTGGAAGGTAAATGACCCAGCAATACATTCTGGCAGCCCAGAAAGCCAGCCATATCCTGGGCTGCATCAAAAGAAGTGTGACAAGCACCAGAGTGATTCTCCCCATCTACTCTGCTCTTGTGAGACCCTACCTGGAGTGCTGCATCCAGCCCTGAGGTCTCCAACAGAAAGCTGGATGGGAAAGTGCTGGTGCAAGTTTAGAGGAGGCCATGCTCAGAGGGCTGGAGCACCTCTCCTACATAAACAGGCTGAGAGAGTTGGGGCTGCTCAGCCTGGAGAAGGCCTGCAGAGACCTTACAGTGATGCCTTGATGTGGCCACCTAAAAACCGAGGCTAGACAAAAATAAGAGAATAAAAGTATGTATTTATTTGAAGGGCCTTCAAAGGTATTCCCTGGGCAGTCAAAGCCTCCAAGAGGCTACACCCAAGATGGACCCTGGGTCATGGGTTCTTCACACTTTTATAAGTTTGGTCCATTTGCATATCAGGGTTAATTCTCCAATTATAATTTCAGCTAATGATGTAATTACCCCAGGTTTACCCCTCCTCTCAAAGGCTTTTAGTTTACACATTTTGGGCCCTGGTGTCCTTGAAGAGCAAACCCAGAGAGGTTTGTTATGTCTAACCAGCATGAGATAACAGCAGATAACAGGCCACACAAAACTTCAGAGTTACACACTAGGCAGTACAGGATTTGAAAAATATAAAAGTTAAAATCTAAGGCATCAACAGCACCTTCTGGTACCTAAAAGGAGTCTACATGAGAGATGGAGACTGACTTTTTACAAGGGCATATAGGAAGAAGACAAGGGAGAATGGGTTTAAACTGACAGAGGGCAGGTTTAGATTGGGTATCAGGAAGATTATTTTTGCTGTGAGAGTGGTGAGGCACTGGCACAGGCTGCACAGGGAAGCTGTGGGTGTCCCATCCCTAGAAATGTCCACAGCCAGGCTGAATGGAACTCTGAGCAACCTGGTCTAGTGGAAGGTGTCTCTGCCATGGCAGTGGTGGTTGGGATCAGATGATCTTTAAGGTCCATTCTAACCCAGGCCATTCTATGATTCTATAAATTACGTGTCTATTCATATTCCCAAAGTGGGTTTCCATAGTGTAAATCTGATTCCTTTCTTTAAGTGATGATGTACAAATGTTACAGTATTTATCATCTGTCATTTTAAATTTCTCCACACCAAAAAAATATATTGAGGCTCTCAGCTGGCTACCAAGACATGAATCAAAACCTTTCTGCATCCCAGGTGTTTAAGTTAAAAGAACTTAAGCAGCATATTTTTCTCCCCAAAATAAGACCACAAAGTGCTGGTGTATGCGCTAGTGTAAGTATGTGTTTCTGTGGTCCAACATACGCTAGCTCCAATCAAAAGGATGAAACTCTGGGACCTAGGGGTTTTCCATACTGTAGTTTTGAAAAATCAATCTAAAGTAGTATTTTTGTACTCAGAACATAACAAAAAGAAAAAAAAGAGAAGAGTATCCCACTCTACAAGAATTATAAGTGTGTGAATGGCTGTAACAGTTCTTCCAGAAGGGACTGCTGGTATTTTGGGTTACTTGGTAGCTGAAGCCTAGAGCACTATAGCCATTAAACTTATGAACAATCAGACTAGAAATATTTTCTTCTAAACAAATCTACATAAATTTAATTTATACTTAGTTCTACAATTCAGAAGGGTCAACACAGATAAAAAGTTTTGAACCTAAACAAATCCTTAATGAAATGCTTACAGATGGAACCTATTCTCAAAAGAAATACTGTTCCCAAATTCATCCTTCAGTAGAATAAAATGGTTATAGATGCCTTCTAGAGGAAGGCACACAAGTGAAGCTAAATGATCCTAAGCTGCCTCTAAATGAAATAGCCATTATGAGAACAAGTAGACATAGGACTCGCATACAACCACACTCAGGAAACAGACAGAACATAAAAAGATTCTACATCATAGTATCATATTCTTTTCATGTCTTCAATTATACTAATGTAGCATACACACACAGAAATTAATTGGGTGCAACAGATGTGCCTCTCCTTCTTGTTACTCGCATCAAGAAAATTGCTTCAGAAATTAGCTCATGCTAAATCAAAGTGTTCCAGAAATACAGTAACAGTAGCTCTTATGAATCCATATTGCTGCATTTATTGAAGAGAACAAGAGATGTCCTTCCAAAAAGATAGTAAGACTAAGCTTTGAACACTCTTGCCTTCAGTATTTACGTATACAGGTTACAAATACGTGTAGACAATAACGAAAATAGACCAAATCATGAATGTCCACAAAAAGTCAGTCTCCTATCTGTTGAAGTGAAAAAGAGGAATCAAATTTAAAAATCAGAATCTTCAATGGCATATAAAACCCCTCAAAAAAATATACAGTGTGTACTGGACACAGCTCTGAAAGTGAAATTTCAGGTTTCCTGTGCTGATGAGATGCCTCAGAACTTGGACATCACAAAATGTTGTCCATGAAACACAAACCACTTTCCTTATCTTGAGAAGGTTTTTGCCAATTAAAATGCAAATCATCTACCAGAATAATATAACCACTTTCAAAAAACATCTCTAGAAAAATAATCTGCCTTGAAGGTTAAATGTATTTTCCAGTATGCATTGACAAAAAATAGAAAGTTAGAACCATTTTAATTATACATTTAACTATTTCTAAACAGGCAATGCCTCTTCCAATTCTTCTCCAAGCAAAGAACACTGTGACCTGAAAATAAGTGTATGCAATGCTACAGAGAGAGAACACTGTCTCTATATACCAAAATTATTTCCCTGCACATCTTTAAAAAGGCTACTGGATATGACTAAGCCACTTGATGCTACCTCCTCTATCCTGAACAATAGCCTCCAGATGCTCATTTTCATACATCAGTAGAACCGGAGGGGAAAAAATATAAATCATAAATGTGATGTCTACAGCGCAGAAATACAGAGGCCAGAATAGAGCTTTCCAGTGCAGCCCCCTTCAGCTGAAAACGCCATGGTGTGCCTCAGTTGTGTCATTCAACCCTTTTTGCCCATTAACCCTAGGTACGCACTGCAGAGTCCTAATAAACATCCAGTGCATTGCCAGTCTTCCCTACTGCTTCCCACTCTTAACCATCATTTCGATCAACTGAGAATCTACAAACTACCACACAGACTGAACAACTGAACAATTTAGACTAGAAAACACAGGTTTCCACATAAAAAATATCCCCAAACCCAACATTTTCTCCAGTCAGTATATAATCTTTGCACATGGCAGCACCTGGCCAACAAAAAATTAATTTCTTACTTGGCATCAGTATCCCTGGACGCAGGCTGGCCTGTGAAAATGGTGCAAGACTAGGAGAAACTGGGGAAGCTTTGTCCTCAAATCAGCTTGAGAGAGAAGGAACTTCAAATCAATTTTTTAGGATTGAACTAAGAGCTACACGCTTCTTTAAGTGGCTAATGTTTCCCTTTTTCTATCACTCACTTGAAATCCTACCACTCTCAAGCTATATTCGAGAACAAATATCAGTTCACAAAGTGAATGTCATGCATATGAAAAACACAGAGCTTGAAACTGAATATATACCCTGGCCTTTTGACTGTCATGTAATAAAACTAAGAATATAAATTAAAATGCAATTCTTCCTGTAAGAGCTCATCATTTTGTGATTAACAAAATCAGCTATTCAAAATTTCTCCACATTGTTTATGAGAAAAAGTAAGCCAGACATGTTGCTAACTCAATTCCTCTTTTTCAGGGAAGCCACATGAGTGGTGTTCTTTTGCTCCACTGCATTTCTAAGCTGGTACAAAGGTTACATCTGCTCACTCACCATCCTCAGATGTTACTCTCCACAACTGTTTCTGGCCTCAGCTACCAGCTATCCCTGTGCTGCTTGTTATCCTCTATGACATGGAGGAGGAATTGCATCTTTTATAGCAGTGACATGAGATGTCCCACCTGAAGAGCCTTGAAACCTCAGAGCACAAAGAGCAGAAAAAAAAAAAAGACAAAGTTCTTTTTCACCTACTATTACTGAGTTAATTTTCTTTTATTTTCTCCCACACTTCTTTCATAACACCCTCTGCAGAGAAGTCTGAATAACTCCTGAACCCCACAGAATTTAGCTCCAATAAAACCTCTCTGACCAAAACCAAGAACAGGATCCAAGGCTCAACCAGAGGTTGTGACCACAGTATGAATCCTCAGCAAAGTTGCTAAGACAGTATCTTCTAGCAGACAAATATATTTAGTTTTTCTACCAGAGATTATAGCTGCATAAACTACATCCTTGCTAGGCCTCCCAAAACTCTTGAAAAATCCTTTAGAGACATTGCATAAGACTACGTTATCCTCAAAGGGACTGATTGCATGCATCCAAGATCACTGCTGCTATCACTCAAAACCAAATTCTGATTCAAATCAGAAACTCAAGCTTAGCTGTCAGCCAAGAGCTTCAGAAGGACAACACTGCAGAGCATGAAGTGCTCTCACCCTTCCACCACTCAGGGAGGTATCAGGGCAAAGAAAAGGGTACCAGAATGTCACCACATCAACACCACAAGTTACGGGTCAGCATTGGTGCAGCCATTTGGCTGTGAAAACATCTGTTACCCCAGTTCAGACTGGAACTTCAGGTACCAGAGGTTTCAAATCAGTGTCTACTTATATATACACCAGCTGAAGGGATCATTTGCATCCCAGAGACAAATACATTCAATGGATTTTATACAGCAATTACCAAGGTGTATCAGGTGCATGTAAACACTTAAAACACCATCCAGAACACATTAGGCACAAAGTATATATGAGAGAGCTCTGATTTTTCACAGCTGGTCAGCCTCTCTTCTGCTTGCATCAATTTGAAGAGAAATTTCTGTATGAACAGAAGTTGTTACCATACACTTATTTGTCTGGAGGTGGCAAAAAGTGACTACTAAAAGGTAAAGCCATATACTTCTTGTAGAGATGCCAACACATATACATATATTTAATAGACCTTGGTGCAAACACATTTGTGTAAACATATGTTCATAGCTTTAAATATACATTATTTGAGCAGTCAGGGAATAAAGAATTTCATTGCACACAGATTGTGACACACTGTTCTTCCTATGGCATGGCTGAGCCATGTTATTGCAGCCAAATACCAGGAAGTCTTCATATTCTTACATTCAAGAAGACATTTTTTTGAAGGTCTTTCACTGTTCCAGTTAAGTTATTTTAACCCCCATTAGCTCTGAGGAAGCTGAGGTAGGTTATGGGAACATCTGCAGCTGCCCTACAACACAGCTACCCTGTTAGAATAGGTAAGAGAATCTCCAAAAGCTCGCAGTGCAGGAGTGCCTTACTGGGATGGACTTGAAACCATTCTATATGAAAGGACAAGGATTTAGCAGCATCAAAAGAAACTCATTAAAATCTGAAGTATAAACAACAGAAAACTAGAATGGCATAGATTTGAAGAATATCTAATATAATAGAATTATAGACTATTTAAGAATATATATAGCCAAGAAACCCTAAGAAGTAGTTTCAGTAGAAGTACATTTACACTGGACCCTGGTGGTATTCCCCAGATTGAAGGAAAAAAATACTATTTTTTCCAGCATATTTGAATTAATTTGAATTAATATTACTGGAGTGCCTCACAGCAAGAACAAAATGTCATGACCACAGAAAGACTTGAAAAGCATATGTCTGTACCACAGATCAAATAGAAGAGAGAAAAACTCTGGGGTTAGGCATCACTGAACTCACAAATATTGAATCCAGGTGTGCTTCCATGCATGTGCTGTCTTCTAGCCCCAAAATCATCCCTTTTCCACAGGAGTCCTCCAAGGCCATGATTCACAGAGAACTCCCTCATGCCTCTCAAACCAGGCATACACAGATGTTTGTAGGCTCAGGACCCAGCATTTTGACTACACCACATGTCACACAAGCATTATTTTTAAATTTCCATGGTTGGATATAGTTCCATCTGACTCATGTTTAGATTTACTAGCTGCATGTATCAATATTGCCAAATGTTAATCTGTTTTTCTCTCTGGAATCTTTAGATTTTAATTTCTCTAGAAATTTCTGTATGATTTAGTATTTGGCTATATTTAATGATAGTGCCATATGCAATGTATTATGTGACAGATTTATTACTAGGCGCTCATCACCAGACTAGCCCAAAAAGTAGATGATAAAAGTGATAAAAAGAAGCATCTCCAAATGGCGACCCTGCTGTCTCAAGGTCCCTTCCTCACTCAGATGTAGGCTGCAGCCTTTCCTGGTAAGGTGGTCCTGTTAGTTCTGTGGTTATATTTCCAGGTGAGTTCAGAGGGAGGGCAGATGGAAAAGGAGACAAGGTGGGTGTAGATGAACCAACACAAAAAGGATGTTATCAAAAGATACGTTATTAAAAGACTGGGAGAGAAGGAAAGAGACTGGAATAAGCAGCCAGCACAGGATGATGAACACCCACTTGGGCTTCCAGATAACTCAGAGGAGCATCCCAGCTTTGTACGTGTATCCTCTCTACAATTTTTCCAGAAGCCGTATTCCAGACAGAGGCATAACATCCCCAGAGACAGAACACACTTTGCGCTACTCTTGCGTCCAACGGTCCCTTGTCAATGAAGCATTCACCATCCCGGCTGCTTTCTCAGCTTCCCTTGCTATGAATTTTTGGCGTTAGTTAATAAGCAGATCTCTGTGGGAGCATTTTCACAGAGGGCTGCAGTTGAAGTTTCCATCCTCTCTCTGCATGCCTACTTAGCAACATGCTGTTCTAGCAGGCATCTGGCAATCTTTCACGTCTTCCAACAGCTTTCAGTACTTCCTTCCTCTATCCTATCATTAAACAGGTGCTTTAAGTAGATCACACAAATTTATCTTTTGGAAAACCTTGAACTCTCTGGATGAGGGTGAGAATGAAGTAGCTCAATCTTTGCATCCAGTGAATGAACCATCTTACAACTGTGGGAGTGCACGGCCAGTCAGGGGCAAGCTGCCATGACGTATTTATCACTCGTCTGAAACACAGCACAGCGCGCTGTGTCCCCAGCAAAGACATGCTGCTCACTGCTGCAAGCATCTCTGCTGGCAGGGAACATGGCATGCCCAAGACTGACAGGCCACTTCCACAGTGGATAACTTTGTTCATATACATGCCCATGCATTCAGATGTCTGTCAAACGTAGGGTTTACAGAGCATCGCAGTGTAAAGCCTCCCACTCCCACCAGCTCATGAGGAGTTGGTTTCTCAAAGTCAAATACAAAATTTCTCAATTCTAATGAGAGCTGAATATGGCTCTCATCATATCATCAACATCTTATTGCTAGATCTAGGGGAATATCTCTGTATTTCTTCCTTTGATTCCCACCTCTATTGCCCTCTCAAGGCTGCAGAGCACTGGACAAGACTTGTTTAGCCAGGCAGAGCCTGGAGAGGGGATCTCTCTAACATGAAACCAACGTATTACAAACTATTTTCTTAACTAACAAGTAATTTTGACTGCTTCATTACCTACCATACCTCCAAATCAATTTATTTTAAATTTGATCTCTTATTTTCAGCAAATTACAGAAAGGATGATTGCTTTTAACTAGTCTCCATGAGTTACCACTCAGAGAAGTATCAGACAATTAATATATAAGGTTGGGGTGCTTAAAATATCAAATATAAAACATGGTGGGAGAAAGAAAATGACTAGCACAGATGGGTCTTTACACTTCCCCTGTCAGTTCTGTACTCGCTATTTTTATGATAATCCAGTAGCATGTCATTATGGAAATCTGAATTTAAAAATTAAGTGAGAATAACACACATTTTAAAATGTTTTGTTGTGAGAGTGGAGGCATAAGTCTCTCAATACATGCAAGATAGTTCAAACAATTCATGGGGAGCCCTCTTATAATCAGGATGGTAAAAGAACATAAGTGGAATAAAATGATAGGAAAGAAAAGTGTCTTTGAGTAGAACATTGGATACAATTAGAAAAACAACAGTATTTTGGGTAAATTAGGCCTTCCTCAGCCAAGCCCAAAAAGCTTATCTGTTCTTCCAGCTGTTTTGAGTGGCTCTAGTAAAAGATAGTGCTTTTTTCCTACAAATCATACCTCTTCTGACAAAATAATCACCTGTTAGTAAATTCTAGTCATATTACAGCCATTTTTCTCAATCATAATTTACTGTGTTTTTTATCAGTATGTAGTAAGACTTGCTCATAAAAGCACAAATCCCTAAAAAACACATTCTTCCAAACTCTTAATACATCACAGAGTAATAGTGATCTTTCCCTACTGCAATCTACTCCTGCATACCTTTCCCATTTTTATGAACTGCCTTCACTAGACTCATCTAAGAAGTCTCCTTTTTTAAAGATAATTTTAAAAATTAATTTTAAAATGATTCTTAAAATTAACAATTTCTTTCCTATCTCTCCTTTCCTATTGTTGTCATTGATCTCCAAAGGTGTTTTAAACTCTGTAAATCTCTCTAGCGTACAGGATTGAACAGTCTCCATGTTAAATTATCATGTAGGTTCATCAGGCTCACTACCAGTGGGGAAACTGCCAGGGATGGTTAACCTGAAAGGTGGCAGAACATGACATATCACACAGAGCACAATCCTTGGGCCCTGCAGCACACTGATTTTCTTTCATACAAAAACCCTTCTGCACCAAGCCCCAAACAAACTGACAATGTACACTTGGACGTGAAAGCAATTCAGGTTTCTCACCACAGCAGTGGGGTACTCTATGCAAACATCTCTCTCTTAAAATAATTCAAAGCAAATGAAAACCAAGAAGGAAAAGTTGGATTCTTACTCTGTACACTAACCCAAAAATCAACAGGGATACCAGCATTTTTTTCCTATTTATGCAACACCTACCAAAACCACTCTGCAGCTTCAGAGTTACCTGTGAATCTACATATATAACAAGACACCAAGCAATGAAATCTTTAATTCTTGCTTTTCAGTATCTTCCCTCCCATCTGACACTATCTTGACCTTAGTATTCTACTTGCAGCAATTGCTCAGCTATAATGTGTGTGCATTTCTGATAGCACTGACTCATTTCTTCTCTAATTATTGCTGCAGAACCACACTGGCTACTGCTCCTTTTACCCCAGTCATAACTAAAGCACAGCTTGAAAATTGCAAGACAAAACCACAGAGCTAAGAGTACCAAATAACAGTGTCTCCATGTCTTCACTGACCTATAGCAGACAAAGGGTCTACAGGTGTAGTTGAACAATCAAATCTATCTATTTGTAGGTAGACATGAAAATTCTGAATAATTTGACAGCAATGACTAATTAGCAGTCAAAAGTTCAGACAAGAGCATGAAATGCTTGCAAGTACAGATTTGAAAGCTATTTACTAGGGTAATAAATATATATTAATAGGAATCCGTCATAAGTCATTACAAATTTATAGATGTCTCTTCACACAGATGATCTACAAACCATCTCACAGCAAAATAAGGCATTTTAGGCAAGTGAAAATCTAAATTACATTTTGATGTAGCCTAAGAAAACATCACTTCAGGGCTCAGACGAAGCTCAATAAATCCCATAATGAAACAAAAAAATTAAAAATTTCTCAGTCTGGGTGATCTATAATGGAGCAGTGAATCAGATAATGGATTCTTGTTCTGGTAAGCGCATTTTCTCTGGCCAGTTCTTAACTAGACAGTAGACAGATAGATGGTCAGAGAAGTTCTTTCTCAGGCTATTGAGTTACACTTTCCAATTGCACTGTCCAAAGCATGGAGCAAAGTTTACAACCCCTAATACATGTCCTTTCACGCCTACCATCCTTTCTTCCAGCAGGGAAAAACCACAGCAAACCAGAGAGAAAAAGTTTCTTGGCCTTCATCAGGATCACTGCCATGATTCTTAGTGCCCTGACACTTGCCAGATTCCAGGAAATGTATTTTCATGCACCCATTTCTCCAAGCAGCAACCATGGTTGTTCAACAAGCTCAAATGCTGGGCTTTCTGCAAGTAATCTGTTTTTCTGACCAGAGTGAAGTTATCAATCGGTGGTGCAATAAAAGCATGACTCGGTATCTGCAGGCCAGTTTGAAGAGAAGAAACAGTTTAACCCAGAAATGATGCTGGCAGATTTCTGAAAGCGTTTGATGATATCAGATGGGTTTCAACATGTTCCAGTGAAGAACTGAAACAGGCTGCCCAGGGAAATTACTGTCCCTGGAAGTGTTTAAAAAACATGTAAATGTGGCACTTGAGGACACGGTTTAGTTGGTTAACAGTTGAACTACATCTTTTCCAACCTTAACTGTTCCATAAATATATGATTCTATATTTATGTCCAAATCTAAGACTATATTCAGACCGCCAACAGAACTTTCGAGTGGGTGCCAAAAATGTATAATCAAAGACCTTTTTAAGCCATTAAAATTAACAGAGTTATTCCCTACAGAGGATGTTACCTACTTAAAAATTGAAATGAGAAGCTCTAATAGCCCCTGACATTACCTTATCTTATTTAACTAAAAGATTATAGAGTAAGAATAAAAGATTTGCCACTACAGTGGGAAAAAAAAAGAAGTTCCAGTCTTCTTAAGTTAGTTTGTTGGGGAATTTTTAAAATAGTATTCAAATGTCACATAAAAATAGATTATGTAAATTAGAAGTAGTACAGATCCTTAATCTGAGAGAACTTTGATGCCAAAATATTTTTTGATTGCAGAGCTAGGAAATAAAAAATTAGCAGTTTAAACTGTGTAATACAAGACACCCCCCTAACATGACATCAGTTAAAGTGAGCAATACAGATACCTGGGATGCTCGGCTCTGTTGTTACCCTTACGACCCAAAATAACTGATTCCAAGAGTTTGTTACCAAAATAAACAAGACAGAAAACAGCACAACAGCACAGAGCCCAGCACAGTGGATGGCAAGTATCATGCATCACACAGCAAAAAAGCCTCAAGGACCTATGAGCCAAAGCCATCCATCCATGTTTTCCCTGATATCTGTTTTGTGCCACACTATCCAAAGAGTGAAGCAAAACTGAGCAAGTCACCACTAATACATGATCCAATGACATGACTTCAGAATCAAACTCTGCAAAAATTACAGGTGAATGAATAATCCTCACTATGGCTAATTCCAGTGGTTGAAAAACTAAAAAAGACTACTAAAATATTCTGAATTTGGGAAAGTAATTGTAGGAAAGAGGAGAGAATTTCCTTCCTTTGCAGCATCTTCAGACAGAAGTTTTCACAGGCTGACAAAATGCTACCATGTACTAAAAACAACCTGATCCTTCAAGTATCTATCTTCACCAAAAAGAAAAATCCTTCCTGAACTAAAATAAATTGTACAACTAATCCCAGTGACAGAGAAGAGTTTATTTGATAAACCCACAAGTAGCAAGTGTTGTCAATGCATTCTGGAGAGGTATTTAACTCAGATTATATGCCTGGAAACTCAGATTATATGCCTGGAGAAAGGAAGTAAAATGAAAAATCTGTGCAGCAACAGGTGATGACAGTAAGGAAGCAATTATGCAGAAGTCACAGTTGAAGCCTGGCTATCAGAAACAAGGAAGGACTAAGCCAACATACCTAATTCTTCCTTTTGGTTACAATTTCAGAAATCCCCTTGACATTCTGGCAGATACAAAACAGCACCAGTGTTTTCAAATCATATCATCTTTAACCAGACGTAGGTTTAAAACCGGATACTAGAACTTAAAATGCACATTTTATGAAGAGTACCAAGTTCTGTGGGATGAAAACTATGCTTATATTCAAAGCATTAAAAGCCTCCTCAGCATGGATAGGTTTTGTTAAGTATTTAAATTTTCAAGATTGCAATTATTTTTCCTGCTTACAGTGCTAAATACTTTCCTTATTATCCCTCTAAATATTGAAGGGATATTCCCATACCCACAGTATCTGAGCATATTGAATTACTGTTTTCAGATGGACAACTGGTTTTAGTAAGGATCCCTGCAGGTAAGGCAGACTAACTGAAAACATGATCAAATTTCTGTCCAGGGAGACTTGAATTTACACAGTTTGTGTTGTTGCTACGAAGAAACTGCAGCAAAGATGTCTAAATGAAGTAGTGTCTTGTCTTTAATTACACTTGGCTTTCTCCATGCTCTGGTTACTGATCCAGCAAAACTCATCAGAATCCCACACAAGTGCAGAAAAGGGAGGGAATCAAGTCTCTAGTGAAGCCGTGAAGGAGAAACAATCTGCAGATTTGTCCCTACAGAACGAAAAATCAAAATACTTAAGATGCTGATTTCTTACAAACACCAAGGAGTATTTCTAACTGCTCTTAAAAAAAACCCCCAACCAACCAAAAACAAATTTCAAAAAAAAAAAAAAAAGAGACTGCCTCACCTAGAAGAGGATGATTTTCACAAAATAAATTAGCTAGAAGGAAAAACATGTTATTCTCCCCAGTCCTGCTGTGCAAGCCCAGACTAAAATTTTAACCACTAGTACTCCATATAAGAACACCTTGAGCAAGACAGTAACTCATCATATGTTTTACAGGCTAATAGCTGTGCTACCACACAATTTATTTGCTTTTAGCTAGTATGTAGTAGACAATTACCCTCCCTCTAGCTTACATCACTTTTTTTTCACACCTGGAAAAGCATCTATTCATTGGTGAAACTCAGCATGACCAGAAGGTAGGTAATGCACATATAGGACTTTTCTACACTATCACCTAAATTATGCATCCCCCAAGTCTTCCTTACTGCCTATCTTACTCTTAATTTGCAATTAATGTGTGTCTTCTGTAACTGTCTGCTTCTGACAAATGAAAAATTGAAATCATCAGACTCTAATATTGTACTGAACAATTATATTTGCACTAGCAGTTCAAATCCGTATTTATCAATTTTTATCCTCTTGATCTTGTGCATATATCTGCATATGCAGTGCTTGTTACTGTAGAAATAAACTGGTACTCTTGAAAAACATGGATTTTTAACACACACTGAGATGCAAACTACAACTTTACTTGCAGGCATACCAACTCATACAGCTCTGGAAAAAGGATGACACCAGAGGGTGAGATTTTCCAAAGCACAAGAGGATTCAATACAGACAAAAATCACTGAAAAAAGTTAATGGGTTTTGTTAATTTCCCCTTTGCCTGTATTTCTACCCAGCTTCCCTTCTGGTTTTCAGGGGTTTTTTTTAATGGAATCAAGCTTCTGGCAGTAATGAGAAATCTATAAAATACAGAGAGTTCCCATTGTATAAAAAAGAAACACTTTCATAAAATGCTAATGGATATTCCCATTCGCTGTAGTGATACTTGAATGATATTTTACTCCATTATCCTGGTGGCACAAGGCAGCAGATTTTATACTGGCAGCAGTTCACATCAAGAAATCCTTAAGGTCTTTTGAGCTACCTGTATAGCATGCTTTCTATATTCTTTGGGGGGGAAAAAAATGGTTATCTTTCTGATATCATTGAAAGAGAATCAACTGGTAATTCCAGCTGTTAGGAATGGTTCAGCCAAGTCTGCATAAAAACATTTGGGTGAATATGGGGCAAAGAGTCTACCTAGGCCAACTGACCCTGTTCTTAAGGGGATCTGAGCTCTCCAACTCAGCACACCACTGGAATATTGAGGCCCAGCTGTGCCCCATGAGCACTAGTGCCTGCCCTGCTCCGACCAGCCAGCATGCCAAGGGGCATTCCTGGGGCTTGGGAGATGCACAGATTGTGTGTACATCAACCAAAGCCTTGATATGACACAAGCAGCCTTCTTCAGACCTTAGTTCCCAAGAAGAAAAACCACCTCTCCTACATTCAGATCAACATGATAGGCAAAGAGAGTTGGATTTATATTAGGCATGTTCTTACCTGGTATAAAAACCACATGCTATCCAGTCAGATCTGCAAAAACTGCTCAACAAGATGTCTTCAAAATCCAGAACTTGTGCTAAAAGTACCGAAAAAGTGCCTACTTTCTACAGTGATCAGTAGGCAGGAATTTCAGCTGATAGTCAGGTACGCTCTTGAAAGAGGTTATGTGCCCCCATGCTAGTCTTATATTGTGAGTCCCCACTCAAAAAAAAACCCAAAAAAACCCCCCACAAAACCAACTACTCAAAAATCCTGTGATGGATTACAGCTGCCATTCCCTCTTTAAAAGCTACTTCTGCTTAGCAGCTCAACTAAGCAAACGGGAAACAGCTGTGAACAAAGCAGCACACAAAGATAAACAGCTTAACATGCTCAAAACTTACCAACAGAGTGTCCTGAGGGGATGCACACTGTGAACAGGTGCTTTTATTTTGGCCTCCAAACCTTACCCACTCAGTGACCCCGATGTAGAAGCAAAGCACAAAACATTTGCTTTTTTTTCTGTTTTCCAAAATCCTGTGCCTCTGTTTGCTTATAGGATTTGATTCTCGTGGTTGGTTGCATCACTACTTATCCAATCACAAAAATAAACAAAAAAGGAGCAGGACATAATTCCATTCATCCTAGCATTCTGCACGCAGCGTAACCCCACTTGGCAATTCTTCCTCACATCCTTTCTTTTATTGATAACAACAAGATTTTGTAACCTGGGAATGGAAATGGACATGATCAGGAGCCCCAGAAACCCTGTTCTGATCAGCCATTGTTGAGATATTTGAATAAAGAACACAAAATCCAGTTTCATTAGCACATTGGCATTAACAGAGTAAGCTGTGAAAGCTTCACTGCTCATTTGCAGTGTAAATGGGGTACTGTCACAACTGACAAATTGACATTTTTACTCCACAGCACAACTTGAAGTTCCAAGCAGAACTGCTTTAAACAGAATCTGTTGTTTAGGAAATTACCAAAGGTAACGGAGTGATGGAAAGCTGCAAACCTGGCAATTTGTTTTAACACAACTATTTTCAGGTTGTGAGAAGAAGAGAAGATAAAAGCTCCGAATGTGCAAGTACATCAAACTGCAAAAATGGTGCGTCCTCCTTCTTGCTTTGCAGGATCCAGCAATAAATAGACACCACAGCAAAATAAAACTGTCAGTGCTGCCTAGCAGGAAGTTTATCAAAGACATTTAAAAGGCTTTTTTATGAAAAACCAATTTTAATGAAGTCACATCAGTCCAGAAAAACATTCCAGGTGGTCAGAAAAAATATTCCAGAACATAAATGTAGTCAGAAACTCAGTGTTCCAAGCAAAGTAAGTAGTTGGGAGAGCTCTGAATCTAAATTATAAAAGAATAAAAATGCATAAAAAGAAAGATCAGGGCAAAAAAGATAGGAAAAGTGATATGAAATGTCACTGATGCCACCACCTTCCTTAAAGAGACAGCATCCCTTCATACCATCCATTGCCAAATTTCTTGTCCAGAATTCAGAACTTACCAGATAAGCAAAAACTCTCTTGTACATTCAGACACCTAAGAGGCTACATCACCCTAACGTTTTCTAATATAGCTGATAACTTAAAGTAACAATACCACCAGAAATATCAGATCCTGAATATGGCCCACAGAACATGCAAGTGCTTGCAATTTACCATGTGCCTGCACATCAGATTCCTGTCTATCCAAACAGAGCCAATAGCAAAAAAATCATTTCTCTGTATAATGAACACTGTGTATCATCCCATAAACTTGCACTTCTTCAATTTCAGAGCTACCCTTGGCATTGTTGAGGATTTTCTTTCTCTCAGTCATTTCGGTCAGTGAGGCTCAATTTGTTTTCTGTGATTTGCTCATTCAATTTAATTCAATTTTTCTGATATACAAGCCCTCAGTGTCTCTAACTGAGCTCTTCATCTAATATAATTTCCTTTCAGCTCCTCACCATCGTCCTTCCTCCACCACTGTCCCAGGTTCCCTAGTTTTCAGCAGTCTTATCCTAATTATTGCTCCTGTATCTTGTACAGTCCAAGTATTATTTCTTCAGCATTCAAGTCAGATAAGCCCTCTTTCTCACTGCCTGAGCAAATGCAGGAGAAAATTGAGGGCATAGTGGTAATACACTTTCAACTCACTGTTCCTGGGAGAAATAATTACAGAGGAAATCTTGTTTAGTCACTACTGCCCTGGGAGACAGTATGCTCAGTTCAGATGAAATATTTGGAGAATTGCGTTGCCAAATCCTAACAGGTCTCTCCAGAGCACAATTGAAGCACTATTTGTCAACAGCCAATAACTGGGTCAAATTCAGACACTTTTTCAAAAGTTCAACAAAAGAAGCAAAGGAAATAAATTAGAATGGAGCAAATAGAGACTAAAAATCGAATTTAGTTCCAACAACTATTAAGGACAGCAGCACAGGGATGGGAAGGTAAGCACAACACTAACCTGGAGGAATGACTGAATTTTGAAGAGATCTCGGGGGGATTTTTTCTAAAACTAAAAATTCTTTCTGTTGGCATCTTATCAGATGAGATATACATGTTTAACACACTTTGAGAGTCAATGTGACTCTCAGGAGAGCAGCAGGAGTTTTCAATGGAGTCCTCTGCAGAGTAAGAGATGGAAGGAGCATTTCCACTTCATTCCCCAGTGACCTCTGTAGCATGTCTCTTACTACCACATTTTCACAGATCATAAATTTTAACCACTTTTTCTTCTGCATTGCTCTGCAGCTGGTCTTATCAGCTGGTTATATTAAGCCTTACCTCACACATACCCCTGCTAGAAGCACTATGAAATCTGGGTGCATGCAGCCAGGCTATCAATGGAGGCTGAGTCCTCAATCTTGCCTTGATGAAGAAGATTATTTCTAGTTGAGGAGCCCTGAAAGAAACAGGTTCTTGGGAGCCCTAATTCCAGTTTCCACCAAGTAGTCAAGTGCATTTAAGTAATGGACCCAAATGCAGGTTTGATTACTAATATGATGGAGAAAAGTCACATATCAGAATATTTTTCAGGCAAATGTATTTTATGTTTTTTTAATTTCAGGAGTTTTTCTCCAATCCCCTCCTCAATCAGCTTGGCATTTGCACTTCACTTTCTTTTGCTCGCTTCTTCTCTCTTCCCTTACAAATATGTAAACAGAAATCCAAGTATTTATACTCTGATAAGCTGCAATCTTTTAAAATGAAACCTTCATGCTCATCCTCCAAAGCTTTGTTTCTTCTTTGTTGGCACAAAGAAACAATAAAAGAAACATGTTCTAAGATAAGTATGTGATATTTCTTACTTTTCTGAACTAGGAGAACAATTTTTGCAATGTCATTTGCACTTTTTTATCTTTATAATTATCTGACATAATAGGTAATACATCTGATCATGGACAATATTTGTCTTCTTATAATGTCAAAAGTATTTTGTATATTTTAGTTGTCAGCACATTATTCTGTTACCTTTTATTTCAAAAATGCAGCGGAATGGTGCCAGAAGGGACAATTTTAGCAGCAGGATTTTATTATTGTTTCAAATCAACAAGCAACATAGTAAGACTTTTTAAAATACCCTGCCTTCAAAGCAAATCTTGTGTCCAGGCAGTGGGAAAATGGCAGAAGGAATGACTCCTTACAGGGAAATTGCATTTGAAGCTACGTAACTAATTGCAGCTTTAAAAATGACAAATCAGGTTGAAATTTCTAGTCAAAAATATAAATCTCTCTTTCAGCATCTTATTCACATCTGTCCCTAAAGTGTAAATATTTACAATTTTTTTCTTTATATATATATTGTTTTTTTCTTTTTCTTTTTAGTATTCACATTCCTTTGCACACTTTAATAATGGTTGCTAGGCTTTTGGAGCCCAAGCCCCCATGTTCCCATAGCTAGCTGCATGAACCCAAATTAAAGACTTTAGTCATAAATGAACTTCTCAGGAGGTTCAGTTTCCAGTGAACATGAGAAGTTTACATTCGAAAATCAAGGGCTGGTGACAACAAAAAGTGGAGAAGGACAAAAAGAAATGATGTGTTCTTCCTTTTTGGGTTTGTAGACCAAATTTTTAGCAAGTGCTGGATTTAGACATCAATAGGGCTGCAATGCATCCTCGAGTGCTAAGGCATTAAAGGAGCTCTGTTTGAAAGGATGGACTCTGGCAAACCACAGCTATCAGCAAGGTTGCTGGCACTCCCAACTGCCATCCAAGACACTCCATCTTCCAAGAGGCTGAATAAATACTCTTCCCATATGTCTACCTTGCAGTGCTTGAAAAAATCATTACAGGCTGGCTGGAATAACAGTGGAAATAATTCATCTCTTTTAGCTGAAGATCCATAGCAGACTAGTAGAGGTTCTTGTAATACAGTTTCTGCTATTACAGAGGACTCTATGTTTTTTATGTACTGAGAAGCCAGACATTTGGGAAAACAACTGCTGAGCTCAAGGCCTTGGCATGTCTTCTTTGTTTTTTCATTTCTCTAGATACAGGTCTCAAGCTTCAAGATGACAGGTCTGCTTTTCTACCCTGCTGCCAATGTAAAACCTTCCCCGCCCCTAAAATATAAGGCTGGGGGTAAGTGGGATATGTCCAGGTTATGTCTGTCGGCCCATTTCTGAGTTCAGCTACCTATTGAAGGAAATGATCCAGAGGTTACAAATCATGCACAGTGCCAGCAACAAGCTCTCAGAATAAAAAGAGGAGACCTAAAGGTTATTTTTCCCTCCTCCTCAGCACTATCTCCAGCTTTATGATTAAGTTACCATTTTTCTTGCTTTTCTCCTCAACCCTCTTTTTTTCTTTTCTTTGGTCATGTTATCTTAGAAGAGGACTGACTGGATAATGACATTTTCAGGTAGACAAAAAAGAGGTTCTTTTGTACTTTGCAGTATGCACAGTATCCCAGGGAACAATGCAACAATATTTTTCATAGATAATTTCATATTACTATTTCACTCTGCTACCCTTTTCCCTCTTAGAGACTGTCTGAAACCATTCTATATGCACAGACTAATAATCATGTAATTTCACGTTTCTTTGTTGAGATGAGGTATATTTGTTCTGGAAACATATTCACAAGCAAGAACACCCAACTGAGCCAGTCAAAGCTACAACCCTTCCTGAAACAAGTTCTGTGCTGTAGCACAGTAGTAAATGCAAAGCTAAACCCAAGGATCTGTTCTAAAGAATCCTTGTGAAATTGTTTGATTATGACTCTCAACTAAATCCACTTTTTAGAAAAGATCTAGTAGCAGTATCACATCATATTCCATTCAAACTGATTTTGCTCGTTTTATATTATGCACTGTAATATTTATTAGGTAGCATGAAGGATTATAACAGACTTCAAAAAATGTTACATAAATACTAAGCCACATTTTCTGTAGTGTTGCCTCTGCTTTTGTGAGCTGGCTTTGGAACTCTACAGATGTAATGGCACCACCAGAGTGCCTTTCAGAAACCTACAGGAGATCCAGAAGATGGCTCTAGTCTGCTGCCAGCAGCCACCAAAACAGACAGTCAATATTTTTCATGTCGATGTTCGACACTACTGGGATACAAAAATAACAGTAATTGCAAGACAATAACTTATTGCTTAGGCAGATGCTAAAGGCTTTATTTATTATCCTCTCTCCCCAGAAACCAAATATTTGTGGGGTGCAAGTGCTACTGCTGATAAAGAAAGGCTTTGCTTTCATTAAAGAAAGGTTTGAGACATTCTATTCATAGACCACCAGTTCCATTTGAATGTCTTAGATGCCGAGATATCACCAAGAAGAGTGTGGGCTAAGTGATATGGTAAAATAAGAGGTTTGGAAAGCTACAAAATCTGCTGCGACACTGGAAAGCTATCACTGCCTCTAAAGGTAGTAATCCCTTTTCTCATCTGCAAGTACTTCTTAAGGTATACAGACTAAAGGACAAAATATTTACAAATTTTATTCATATTTATCAAACCTCGTTTGCAAATTATTTCTGTAAAGTTGTTCTATGAATTTATAAGGTCTTGTCTTTGTCCACAGAAGATATCTGTAGCATTTATCTGAAACCTGTGGCAAATCTCTGGAGATGCTCATAAGCCACATTTTCACTCTCTTGAGAAATTGAATTATTGTTACCATATGGCCCCTAACTGGAAGGAATGCCTTCACTTTCAAAAAGTTACTCATATACAATAAGGTACTGTTCTGAGCACAAAATCACTTGCTGGCACATAATAACACAAAGAATAAGGGAAAGCACACCCAGCTGTTCTGTTTGCCACCATTTTCCCAGGTAATTTGCTTTTCCAAGTGCTTTTCACCACAGCCCCACCTTCTGTCACACCACAAGCCCTGTGAACCATGGTTCACAGCATTAAGACAACGCCAACCACTACAGCTTTCATATAAGCTTCTTGTCCTTGGATCCTGAGAAAAGCTCAAAAGTGCAACTGACTGGGAGTTTCCCATCACAAAGGGTCCCTGATGAAAGAAACCCAGTCACTCCAAACCCAAAATATTTTATGGGAGACTTTCTTCATCCATTTTTTCTCATGTTGCTATCACAAAACCCGAAACAAATATTTACTGTTGCCTAGTGTGACCTGCTTCTGACAACTCTGGTTTGCAGAAATGACCTGAAATACTAATTTTCAAATGCATTTCCTATTGGGTTATCTTGCCTCTTGGGAACAGTGGATCACAGGCCTGGATGCCTTTGCAGATTCCCTGCTCTCTTCTACGCCGGACTCACACACGTTTTGATAGAATCAGGTCAATAGATTAAATCAGGAAACACTTTGATTTAGAAAAACCTTAGTTTTACTTGGAAAAAAGATAGTGAGATAAAATGTTCCACTGCTTTTAAATAATTTTTGAACTTTTAATTCCTTTTCATATGTTAACTTTTATCCTTATTGGGAAGGTAAACAACTATTATGCGCTTTCTACAGGACCATAGATGCTTACAACATAAATTTTAGTGTTGTCCAAAGAGGATAACGTAAGACTGATCACAAAACTATCCTTTCAAAGTTCTTGCTTTTTTTGGTTATAATCTTTAACTTTAATTAGATTTTTCAATACTTGGGGCTTTTTATCACTGTGAGGAGGTGCTACTGTAAAATCAGTAAGTTTGCTACAAATCAAGGAGGTAAGAGTTTCAGTGGTTGTTTTCACTAAATCTGTGTTTCAGTTACTCTAGACATGGAAAAACATTCTACAGGCATAATATTTATACATACACATACAGACGTATATATTCAAACACAAAAATTACGCTACTTATGCACTTCTATATAATGAAAGAAAAAAGGTACAGACAACCCTTGAAAAGAACATCCTCTTCCATCACAATAGTGGTAATTATTGCAACCATGCTACAATTCCTTATACATTACTCTCGTAATGCATTTCTCTTTTTTTTTTTCTCATGATTTCATCTTCAAATTTCCATCTATCTTGGTGAATGCCCCTTTGTGAGCCATGAGCTACATTACATTTTTTAACTGCATACCATTTGTACAGTATTGTAGTCAAAGGGAAGAAACTGAAATATCAAAAGCTGCTTCTTTTTACACCTGCTCAGAGGGACAGTGGCTCTTTCAGAATTTAGAGAAAATAACAATACCAAACAGGAGAGCACAGACTTTAAATTCCATACATCTCAGTCAAGGTTTACTGCACATGTGCTTTAAATCATGCCCTATTTAACACTTGTGACTGTACAGTTGACCAAATTCCCCCCAGAAAATGTTTCCACAACCTCTTCCAGTCACCTGACAGAAATATACAGAAACATTTTTTTTCTACAGAAAAATCACTCAGCAAGGGCTCCTTATTTCTGTCATGCAGCTGGAAAGTAACTCTCTACTTAAAACAGAAGATTTGGAAGATTTACCATTAACAAATATATGCAAACACTGGAAATCAAAAGAGTTTCAGCTCATTGACCATAAAAAGATAATAAGCTGTGTCCTACCTATGGTGGTAATAACAGTGCCAGCAAAGAAGAAGGAACTTCCCAAGTCCCAGTGACTGATCTGAGCAGATGTGTTTCCTAAAGGTATGATTCCTGCATTTATTGCTGCCACTACTTGCTGCAAGTTTAAAAAGATTTTTGTCAATATTCATGAAGCAATTTTATTCGTATACATCACACAGTAAATTGATTACATCACTTATTTGATCCAAGCATTAAACCAGAAAACGATTTGTGTTGATCTGCTTGAGCTTTATCACTCAGTCAGGCTACAATTTATTCTTCAGCAGCCACTCCAGGCAATTCAGAAGAGCTGTAAAGTCCAGATCATTAGGGAGAATGCAAAATCCACAATATCTGTTACATCACTATCTTAGTTAGAAGGCAAATACAGGTATTTTTACTGCTGCAAGTGTTTGGTGAAGAAAAACATGCATTAGACAAAATTTATGATAAGAGTTTCCCACAATGTTCCTGTGTTGTGTTAGGAAAGCAAATGGACTTCTTAAAAACAGTCATTTAAAAACACCAAGAGAAAATGCCCATGCACTCTTCTGTATCAGATTAATTCCAATTAAAGAAAACACTTTTGTATAACAGATAATTCAATAACTTAAAAAATTACACATACAATTATAAAACTTTCACTCTAGCAACAAAAAAATCAGTCAAATATCAAACATGTATGTCCATACAACTATGTACTTCAGAAATGTTCTCAAAAAATTCAGTTCTAGCAACTAAAATCAACAAGCTTGCCACTAGTGACATTTTCATAGTCTCAAGAAATAATAAAGGTTTCCTCTTACAGCAGTGTCACCTACTGTAAATTCTTATTACAAAATGTATTCCTGTTTTGTTATATCACGATTGCAGATATATACTGGTATTTGAGTTAAACAATACACACCAGGAAAAAGTATTTTTAGACTTGCAATAAATATTTCAAAGAATATAAGTCTGCATTTCATTCTGGAACTTTAAAACTTTAAAACATGATTTATTTCTAATCATGATCCTTATAAAAATTACTGGTGTCTAACAAAAGAACAACAGAGGAAGCAATACCACAAAATGAAAATGAGCGTTTTAACTAACTAATAGTTCCTGTCTGGCAAGACGTCCAACAATCATTAGGTACATAAATATATTCAGTGATAGGACAGACCAGAACCATCTTCCATTTGAGCAGTCTGTTGCAGAGGAACAGTGTTGTACAGTAGCAATAATTTTTTTTAGTCCCAAAATACGTTGATAATTTGCAAATTAGAACATTTGTGTTACTAAACAATTCCCGCACTGTTGTTCTGGACAGAAATTATGAAGTAATGAATGCTGGATTAACTAGGACATCTATTTTTTTATTGTGGGACTTAAATCCAACATTAAATCCAACATTAAATCCAACTTAAATCCAACATTTCCAGTTGGCCATTTTCAAAGCTCAGATGCACAAAGTAACCATTTTGAAGTCCACTGCTGCCCCTCTGCAGCCACAGGGATCTTGCTGCCAAACCTAAACAATTTCCACCATCCAGGGTTGTCAACAGAAAGCCAGCTGAGGTATTTTTACACAGACTTTTAACAGCTTTCACTTTAACTTTTTTTTGGGCTTTTTTTTTTTTTAATAACAGGCACACATCGAAGAAGTGTAATTCTCAATCCTACTGAGAAAGGAAAAAGGATGGGAGAAGTGAGGGGGAAGAGAGAGTTTAATTTTCCTTTGTATTGGAAGGATAAATCTTCTTCTGCATTTGTACAAGATGTACAACTTGGCAGGAGCAAATACAGCAGCACTGGTACTGACAGGTGTTTCCATCTGTGTAAGAAGGGACACATCAGACTAAGGAGAGTGAAAACCCTCCATTGAATTGATTTTATAATTTACACAACACAGATATTCCTTTGATTTACAAAGCCCAGTGTGCTGCATTATACAGAGCATGCTGAGTACAGCCTGAGCACTGTCACATTTCAAGGGACTGAAAAGGGCCGTCACAAGTCCTGGTACCTGCACATGGGAACACGCCCTGCAGTGAGGACATCATATGATAGAGCATGGGATCAATGTAATTTTTTGGAACCATTCTTGTTCCATTACAGTTTCTTGCATTGGATGACGGCGCTACCCAGAGCAATGCACCTATTTAAGCAGTCTAGCAAGACCAAATTTTATACAAATCCAGATGCAAAATGTTTTCAGGGCTTTTATCATCACTGCACATTTTTGAAGCCGTACGTACCTCAAGGCCTTTTATACGAAAGGTGTTCCAATCTAAACTGCTCAAAGACCCACTACAGCTATGCATTTCCTGACTTCATCTACCATACCTATATTTTTCCAGGAAAAAAATAATACAACTTAACCCAAAACTGCCCAAAGCACAACAGATGGCTACAAAAGACAATTAGCTGCTATTATTATGTGTCTGATTTTATCCAACTGCTAATCAGGAAAATAATCAGGGCTGCTTTCAGAGATGCTTCCTTTTCGTACAGCCTCCTAAGTTCTGACTATGCACACTTTTAGGGACTTTCTGAGTAGGAGGCTGCATCTGCATCATGGTGTTCAGATTGGCTTGGGTGAATTGCTTTACCATTAATTTCTCTAACTTCTTTTGGAGCTCACTTGTATTTTAGGAGCCAAGTCATTCTGTGGCAGTGAGATCTGCAAATTACTTGTGGATCATTTAAAAAGCATTTCCCTTCTGAGAGTTTGTATGTACTTCAAAGTAATTTTGTAAGTTCTTATGTTATGAGGAACACTTGAATAGCAATTTCTAATTTGTCTCCTTCAAGAAATTAATGATCTTACAGACCCCTCAGCTTTCTCTTTCTTTCCAAATTAAAGATGTTTTCTTATTAAACAAAATATTCACCTTTTTAAACAAATCTGTTGTATATCACATATAAGTTGGGGGTTTTTATTGCCAGTATTTCTCATTGACTTTCTTTGTATATTTACTGATTCACATTTGTAAATTTATGGATTGTTTTAAGCACAGTTTTAGTCATAAAGGGTTAGATGATGACCTCATCATCACTGGGCTGTTGTTTTCAAACACACAAATGTTATGCTTTCTCCTGGGCTGTGACCATATTGGGAGAAGCCAGACATAGATACTAATAAAGCTGCTGCATTTTATTCCTTCAGAGTCATCTGGAAGAGTCCTCCTGACTAACAAGGGTGACAGGTGGGTAAGGTTATTGCTTTACTGAGGTCTATACTACTGTCTCATAATGTCTTTGAATGTTGCTTGCAGATTTTTCAGGAAGGGTGACTGCATTTTCAGTTCTTTGGATCAGAGGATGACTTTTCTTCTTAGTGTGGTCAGTTTTAGCCTTCTTTAGCTAAGAAGATCCTCATCCAAGACTATTCCCAAGAAAAATTTTAGAAGAAAATAATTTATTGCATATCTCCTAATACTTGTACATTTCAGGGCACTAATTTCAGGGTAATTTCCTGCCCTATGTCCACCATACAAACCTACCTGGAGGATTGGATATTAACACTTCACTAGCCCGGAATAAAAACCAAGGCTCCACTAACTTCACTGAGGGCCAGCATGTCAGCCTTAGCCCTCAAGTAGCAGGCTTATTGCTCACTGTCACAGCTGTCACATTCAGTTCTCTGACACCTTAATTCTTGGTCGTCAGCCTCTTTTTTTGACCGACGCCTTACTAATACAGCAAACTTCATTTGTCATGAGTTTGACTGACTTCCTTCCTTCCTTCCTTCCTTCCTTCCTTCCTTCCTTCCTTCCTTCCTTCCTTCCTTCCTTCCTTCCTTCCTTCCTTCCTTCCTTCCTTCCTCCCTCCCTCCCTCCCTCCCTCAATTCTTTCTGTCACTTGAGATCTTTGGCTTATCCTGACTGACACATTAGTGACAGTAACTCTGTGCATTTTGAATCTAAAGGCAGAATTATGAAAATTCTATATAATCTGCACAGTCATCATACCGTGCAGCGCTTAAACACTTTGTGTGGTCTTAACATGGGAACTTCTTGACTTATCAAAATTATTTTCCAGTATTAAAGTTAACTGACCTACTCAGTGGCAATTTTTCTAGGTTTTTATTCCATATACAAAATGAATTGGTTTAAAAATCAGTTTGCTTCAACAGTACAGAACCAGTCAACATTAGAACAGGGATGTGGACAGATTAAATTCTTAAATTATGCAGATTATTTTGCTTGCATTACCTTCTTCCAGAGCTTTGCCTAGTACTTGTTTCATATGAGGTGACTGAGGACTGAGCAGAGGGTGGGTCACCCAGAACATGGCACCCAATTAAGGCTTCTCTGCACAATGATTTTTAAAATAATAGAATATGGTTATACTTGTAGTAATATGTTTTTCTTCTTTAACGATCTTCATAATGGTGAAAAAAAATCAGGCCCTTTTTTTTTGATAGTGAAGAGAATTGAGACAAAATTTTGAAAGATTTAAAAATTTTAGAAAATTCCTATTTTTTGAATTAGGTGAATTCTTAGACTGCCTCTGTACTGTATCTCAGGATAGACGTGAAGCGTGTCTGAGATCAAGTCCTCACTTGCACTACACCCACACATCCCAGCTACTTGGCTTTGCAGCCACATTCGGGAACAAGCTTTAGCAGAGTATCAGAGAAAAGAGGCAGAGACGATTGAGCTCAGAGTGGAGAGGTCAGGCATGACCAGAGCTCCAAAAGCACACAAGCATTGCTTTCACAACATACTTTTTTTGCTTGAAATCAGAACACTGGGGAAAGGAGAGTGACAACACAAATCACATTTTGATTCAATGTCAGTTTTACATTTCCTATATAATTTAGAAAAGCTTCCTGGTCAATAAATTGTGCAGTTTTGTGTTATTCCTGTGTTCATGCAGGCATCTCTCTGTAGAGGCCATGCTGAACTTTTCTTTGCAGATTAGGACATAGAATACTGTGACTTTTCTTCTGTCAAAATGAGAGAGAAAACAGTCTTTCAAACAGCACCGTCATTTTCTGAGGACAGAAGACAATTCTAGGTCAGGGATTTTATCCTTGCAAGGAGTCTATGGCATTGACTGACAAAAGCCAGCCTGCTGGCCAGAGAGCTGCATCCACTAAGTGGGTCTGCAGAGACTCAGGAAAATAAGGAGAGGTTATAAAGTGTGAAGGCTGGCCTCTGGTAGTCAACTGTTGTCTCACATGGAAATCAGGCAGAAATAAGTATGTGTCAAACCAGTCACTCCAATGCTCATCTCCTTGTTCCACACCAGGCTCTGAATACATGTTTTTGTACCATCTTCCAGTCACTTCATTCTCTGAAATGATGTAACACAACAGTTCATTACTCTCAGCTCTTCTACCGGAAGATTAAAATAGAAGCACCTCAAATTATGCTTCTGATAAAATCCAGTGCGTGCTTTCTTTCGCTACCCAGCTTGCCAGGAGTTAGCTTGTACTTCCTGGCAGTCACTTGAAAAGTGATGTCAAAAAGTCAGATGTGTCTCAAAGTTTCTGAAAACTATTTTTCAGCCTGGATTTCTTCCTTAACTGCCATAGTTCTGCTGCCATTTGACAAGGGCACTCTCCCTTTACATGTATAAAGATACATCTCATATGGCCCAGCTACTGCTCAAGTCCGGTGTTTTTATTTCAGCTTTGGTTTACAAGGAATGGAAATCATAGTTCTCAGTTCAAAGGCACACCAGGATGCTTTTAACACTTAGCAAACAACTCTCCAGCCTCAAAACACACGGTTTTGGGCCTTGATGTTGAAAGAGATTGCAATAATATTTGTATTATAGTTCTGTGATTCCTTGTTTTTTCTTTTTGGTTTTTATAACGTATGAGCATACTCTACACTGGAGACTAGTACCCCACATGCTGAAGAACTGAAGTACTCTTTTCACTCTCTTTCACAACTACTCAAACTAAAAACATGCAGAAACGTAACAAAAAAACATTTCTATTTCTAAATATGTATTACAAACCCCATGGGTTTCTAAGTATATAAGTTCTCTGTGTGTACATACACATATATATGCATGTATATACACATACACGTTCAGGGAAGAAGGTTTTTCTTTGCTTCTTGAGATTACAGACTGAAAGAATTATGCAAACAGCTGTTCAGCAGAACTGACTTACTAATGAGTCATATCTGCCACCCTTTCTAAGACAAAAGCTGGCATTCAGATGCAATCAGGCTAAGCTAAGTTCTAGGTCCTATAAAACTCTTCATCTGAAGGAAATGCAATCTTTACGGGTCTCAACACCAGAAGCAGCAAAAAAAGTTTGAGACCAATCTGCTTGAACAAAGAAGTGACAAGGGCAATTAAAATTTATTTGTTATTCTCCCCCCAAATAATGCTCATGAAGGATAAAAACCACTTTACAAAAATCCTTTTGGTTTAATTAATATGTAGAAAATGGCTACAGAAAACAGAGCTGTCCTGTCCCTGGAGGAAATGCTCCCAGACAAGAGAAAGTTTGGCAAAAAAAAAATCCCTTCTTCCAGGAGCTGAGTACAGAATCAGAAGAGGGAGAACAGCAGGAACCTGAGCAAGTAGTACACAGAACCCAGGGGCTTCTGCAACCCATCCAGACCCAACCACAGCAAGTGGGTGTCTGTGGGGAGGAAAGGTCTGGGTAACGGTGTGATCAAAGGTCTTTCACAGAGATCTTTCATTTAATAAATATTTCTCTGATCTGGGGATTCAGGTAGAATTGGGGGGGGTGAGGAAGGAGACAACTGCATTCAAACATTTATTTCTGAGCAGAGTGAAACAGAAAGGAGACACAGACACAGCAAGAGGAAAAGAGACACATGATGCTGCTGTACGAGTTAGGACTGCCAGGACACCTAGAGTTAAGAGTACATAAGCCAAGTGCCCTGATGGGCAGACACCATACTAAGGACGGACACATGCACAGGCCAACAACTCAAACTACAGTTCCTGTGCCTCATGTTTTAACTGCTTTGAAAGTCCTTCATTTCTTTTTTCATTGCCTTGAAAACACCACCAACAGGCAGCTCTGCTGCTCGTATCTGCAGTTTGTCATAAGCTTCATAATTGAAATGCAGATGGCACATTAAAAAACTGATGCAATGGTATTTTGGATCCTCAGATAAATAAATAAAATATACTGCAGCCTCAATTTCTTCTATGCTGGCCTATCAATCTTTTCAAGGCTTCAAGTTTTACAAAGCATAAGTGATGCTTCCAGGCTAGGATCCTGACATGTGATGGTTCCTGTTTTCTTTTGAGAGTCTGGAAGGAATGCAAAAGGAGAGACTAAGAATATTTAGGGTTTAAACTTGTACATTCAAACTACCTCAGAAAGTTCCTGCTTAGAGGACCCGTAAGCTACAGCTCACAGGACTGAAAATGTCTACAAAAGTTGTGATTCAAAGAATTAATAAAATTTTATTTGAGCTTAATTGGTTTAGTTAATAAATTTTAATCTTGTCTAAATAAATTTGGGGTTTGTCTGAAAACAAGGACTTTGCATCTGTGTTTTCCCATCTACTTTATTTTAACAATTTTCTACATAATTTAGGCTTCAAGGAGCTTATCTCATTGAAATCAAACAATATATTCCTGAAAAATTATTTTTTTCCACGATAATTTTCTTGGGGCTACAATGCAAGATGTGAAGAAGCCTGTGAAAGAGACAAAATCAGCTGCTGGTAGAGGTGCAACTTAATGTAGCTACCTACCTTCAACTATAAAAATGAAGCTGCAGCAAATACATACTTTAAAGTAAAATATTTTTACAAGAAATTAGTCACATAAGCCATGATGACTTCCTGGTGATGCCGGTTTGAAGAAAGAAACACTGCGCCCATGTCATTCATAATTATATCAGGCTTCCCTCAAGAGAGAGATAAAGAAGAAAAAAAAAGCATTTGTCCTCAAGGGAGATTAAAAAAAAAAAAAAAATCCCCATTTTGGTCTCATTCATGATCTGAGAACTGAATGGAAAAAAAAGGGGAAATGCAGCTGACACAAATGTGAGATGAAAACAGGAATGGCACATAACTGTGGACCCCTGCACGGAGAGCTGTTCTCCCCACGTTAGCCACAAGCCCACACAGAACTCAAGAAGACCAACTTTTGGGATCCAAGTGAATTCAGCTAATCCTGGTGGCTCATTAATTATTTCTGTTTATTTTAAATGCAAGCACGTTTTTGTGGGCATTCAGTTTTCAGAAGAAGCCACGTATGCTGAAAGGGGCTGGATTTAAAACCCTACAGGAGTATTACTGCTGAGACAGCTTGGTGCAGCACCCTGAAAACTTGTTCAGATTTCAAAATGAAGGCTATATAAGACAGGAATTACCACACACAGCACTTGGAACACATTAAAAGATTGTGCTGTTTAGTACAATAGTATTTTTTTCACTTGTTAGCATTTCAGAATAAATATATTTGAAGGATCTTTCTGCTAAAGAAGAAAGCATTATTATTATTATTATTATTAACTTATGTTCCATTGTATCTTTACTTGAAAACTCTTTATTAATTTTCAGAATTAACTCACTAAGATAACTATAATAATTCACACCAGCTAGCTGGGATATTCTAGATATTTAAGATAATATAACTGAAATTTTTCTTATTTTCCATTTTTGAATGCGAAGCAATGCATTAAAAAACTAGCTTGGGTACTAAAAGGAATTTTTTTTTTCCATTTTGGTTTTAAAAGGTTAACATAGACAAATAACCGCTGAGCAATATATAATTAGGTGGTATTTACACAAAAAGCTCTTCTCTTTTTTTTTTTTAAATCAGTTTTTTCTTTGGCAGGGAGACAAACCATTGCTTCTCATTGCCAATACATCCCATAACACAAAATATTGGCCGCATTCTTGTGTCCTAGGAACAACATGAGTTCTGGGCAAGGAGAAAGCTAATTCACTGGTTTTTCACACACCTTATTTCCTCCACAGGATATTCAAGATCCTATAGAGGGAATGAGGTGTATGAAACAACAGTAATGACAATTTTATGATGTTGCTGAATATCATATTCAGTCAGGCTCACCTGCTCCCAGACACAACCCCAGGAGATGTCAGGAAGGAAGACACAAGCGTCTCGTGGCTGCACAGCACTGCATGAGGACATGAGTGCCACCTGAACATCAGCAGTGTAACCTAGGGTCTCTTTACATTCGTTACCATGCACAGGTCTATAAATATAGCAGGAATTTTGTCTAGGTTCCTGGCAATACATTTTGTTCATCTGAGTTTGAAAGATGTCTCTAACATTTTAAATGTTTAGTGGTAAGCTTGCTGTAGGAAGTAGTCAACAAACTAAAAGAAAATTAGAAGTAGATTGAAATAATTAGATACAAGAGCTCCAGTTAGAGAATTATTTCATTCTTTAATGCTCATTGTTATTTGTGCATGTAGCTGGATTACTCCCAGGTTTCTATCGGCTTCTACCAACAAAAAGCTCAGTGGAGAGGGAAAAATTGTTGGACAGAAGACATAAAAAATCCTTAGTGTAAAAGAAGACGAGGTTTATATGTTTTGTCACATATACATTAAATCTACACAGTCTGAACTATGTTTACTCTTTTATTCTGTCACCTGACAGTTACTTTGCGTTGCATGGCAGGGCCAAGTTGAGAGCAGGCACAGACAGAGAAACCAAAACATCATTCGTGATGAATTGCAGTGTGTTCTTCTTCCAAAAGAAGAAACAGTAGGAAAGAATCTGGCCACGTTTCTTTCTGCAGCTTTATAATGTATTAGATATCACACATAACCTTTACCAAACCAAGGCTTTCTCATCTGTTAATAAGTGAGATCCTTGCAAGACCTTCCAACTGAAACTTTTAAAAAGTGAAGTTTAGCATCAGACCATACACAGCTTGCTACTCTGTTGTATTCTCATTACTCACCCAGGTAGTGTTTGTACTTTCACAAGCCTCCCTCCTGGGATATTTCTCTAGTTGTAAATTTAGATATACCACCACTGAGTGCTGTGCACTGCCCACCTCAGCACCACTGGGGACAGCATCCAGTGATGCACTTAACGCTGTTGGTAATGCTGGCTTCAGGCTACAGCAAAAGGAGCTGAAATTGCCTGGAAAAACTGGTCTCTTGGGTGCATAAATATGCTCTGCATGACTTCTGCACATTTTTAATATGCTACTAAATAGAAGTGCTCACAAAAAGCAGAGGAATTATGTACCTGGATATACCTCCCAGGGTCCTGCCTTGCTGTGGTTCATTGCAGGTATATTCTGCTACAGTGAGGCAACAAGCAACTGAAGTGCTTTAGATTGAAAGAGATTTGCAACACTGGACCAGCAAAGTCAGAGACAGAGGAGGTCATGAAGACCATGTCCTTTTTTTGTCAGCATGGGAACAACACTGCTAGACTAGGCTGAAAAGTTATGAGGAAAACACAGGTCCTTTTTCTGAGGCAGCTGAATCTACCTCAGTGCCATCATCAGAGCACTCTATTTCATTAACTTTGCACATTTTCTAGGCTGCATAGCAGCTCTCTGTTGCCCCATATTTTTCATCTATATAAAATATATGATGTCTATAAAAGCATAATTCTCACCTAGTACACTCAGAGGAGCCACACAATCAGTGTGACAATACAAAGTTTCAGGAACTCAAAACCCAGGGAATAAACCTGAAAAGTTGGCAACAGTATATGTTGTTGTTTTGGAGACTGGTGAGAAGGATGGAGAAGACAGGAATGGAAAAATCCCTATCCTGTGTGTATTTATTGAAACACACAACACTGTTTTAGACATCTTTGTGACAAAAGGAAGATTTCAGCCAAGGTGCTGGAAACTCCATGACTCCTGGGTGCTGGCAAACTGGACTGTCTTTCCACTTGTACTTTTTTATAGCTGAATTTGTGCTCTCCAAGTAGTCTCTCTAACGTGCTCACCTGAAAAACCTACCATATATTGTACTGCCAGTGGACAGTCTTGGGACAGTCAAGCCTGCTTCAGAATAAGGATTAAATTGCAGAGCAGAAGTTTGTGAAGATTGAAAAAGCCTGGCATGACAAGCACCTTGAGCAATGACTAGCAGGAAAGAGCCAAAACAGTTTCTGGATTCCCAGAATACTAAGTTCAAAAAGAAAAGTTGTAATGAATTTCATTATAGTTTGACTCAAGGTAAATACTTGATTAAAGAACACATTGGAGTCCGTAAGCTCTGTAATTTTCTTCACACAAGACTAATCATTCCAACTCCCTTCTACTTTAGTACATATTAATTTTCAGTTTTATAGCTTTCAGTGAATTTTTAAATAACATTTACTTTTTCCTTACACACACTATTTATTTTTATTCATACAGACATCCAATGAAAACTGAAGAAACACTGCATTATATTGTAATAGCAGTCAGACAAAATCCCAGAGAGACAAAATGTATTTCACTAATTTAGTTTCTGTGACAAAGTAGCAACTAGGGAACAGATATGACCCCACATGTAAGATAGCAGCCTAGACCTGGAAACGTGAATTTGAGACTCTCTTTTAGCTTTGCTGTCCTGTTCTACTTTGGGCAAGCAGAATTTCCCAACCCTTAGGCAACATGATATCATTCACTAACACTTACTCTGCGTAAAGCAAGGCACCCAAATGGGCTCCCTGTGCCCCAGCTCTTCTCCTATAAAAGGAGTGTAACAGCACATTCCTACCTCCATCTCATGGTTCTCTTTACAGACAATGAGAAGGGAACATGGGCAAATTAAGTTTTCCATTTAACCCAACAGCAAGCAGAGCAAACTCTTCCCACAATTCTCTCTCATCTGCGTGCTGTGGGAGGCTGTGTCACCTCCCCGTGGTTCACACGCCTGTGTTTTTCTGGTCGTGGCAAGATCATTAGTGGAGATGGAAGCTAATGCTGGTATGGTTATCTGTGCTCTGATGATTGTACTGAAACTTATTTATTTTACATTGAACATCAAATGGGCGTTGAATGCTGATGAAGTGGTTTTTTATTATCAATCTGTGCTTCTGGGCAGAGAATCATAAATGCTAGAATATCTAAGTACTCCAGAGCAAACTTCAACAGTTTTTGCCTTAAGGTCCATCTCACAGATGATGTAAGATAACACGGCTTCAAAATTTCTTTTTTTATCTTCACAAGTACAGTATCTGACCTAAAAATTTCATAGGAGGATATTTATAGTAGCTACAAGAGTTATTTTTCATCAGAATGTGCTTGTATATTTCTCTGAAAGGTTATCTCACGTTCTGCTGGTCAAACCACTGGAGCACAGTTATTACACAGCATCTAAATCACTATCAGCAGCATCTCCTCAGGCATGCCTGGTCGAGACTTATGGAGACAGGAACTGTCTGACAGGCATTTAAAGGGTAGCAGTTTTGGAACACATTTTAGCAATGAAGCAGGGGAGAAGTCACAAAATACAAGACATTTTCCCAGCTTACCTTTAAAACTCATAAGTAGTGTACCATAAAAATAACTCAGCACATCAGAACTCTATATTTAAAACTGAAAAAAAACATGTCCATGTTGATGCTCAAGGCAGATCAGTGTAGAGAGGTAAATTCAACTTCTAAACTCCCAGCCATATCTGCTGGCAAAAAACACCTCCAGAAATCTTTGCTGCCCACGCATCTGGCATGATCCAGAGTTCCTGCTCGCCATGGTCTGGATGTCCAACACCCTCTCCTCCTCTCCCTGTCCCATCTTGGGCTCTGTAGACCCAGACAGCCCCATGGCTACTGTTAAGGAAGGAGTCAATCCTTGCCAACTCTTGACTGTTCACTCCAGCCTCCCGTTTCATTGTCCCAGGCCCAGAACTGATGTTATTTGGCAGCCCTCTGCTATTCCCTCCGGTGCAACTGGATATTCATAAGATGGGATTTAAGTTGGAAGGGGATTTATAAGGCTCCCGATCTAGTTCTGTGCTACTGCAAATAAATATTTCCTGTGGTTCTGAGGCAGGTGACCTGCAAGGGTAAAGTCATGTTAGTAGGAACACACCAATGTGCATCATTTGTGGATGTACCTTTAAGAAGCAGAGAAAATTGAGATTTAATATCAAAGTAGGAAGTCCATGGTACTTTCCTGTACTTAAAACAAAATCAATATAAAGAAACATACAGCTGGAAGGAAAGCTAGCTTGATAAAATCACAGTAAATTAGGAGTCCTTTAAGGCAATGGATGGTGTAGCTTCTTCCTCAGAATTAGGCACTTCAAATATTGACAGAACTTGTAAGGCACAATCAATATACCAATTCCTTTGTGAACTATTAATTATATATATTGCTGATGAATAATCATTTAATTAGCATAATGGGAGGCTTCAGTGAAAAGGCCATCTACCAAGCATACCAGACCTAAAAATAGCAATAGCTTTCCAACCATGAGGCTTTGCATGAAAATGCAAATGTTCAACTTCTGGTCTTAACACGTTACATCGCTCAGCCAATACAGAGCTTTGCTTATAAAGGTTTTGCCCCTTATCACTGCAACACTGCCATATAGAATTTGTTCCTCTAAGGCAAGGTGATGAGGGGTTTGGTATGGATTACCTGAATCAGTTCATCAAGCTCTGTTGCATTCACACAGGAATGCTGAGATACAAACGTCTGCTTCTGAATCACAATGGTGGTTCTCTGGGAGGTCTCGTGAGGCTGCTCCAGGGCTTTAAATACTGTTGCTCCAATTATTAAATACACGACTACCACCAGAAAAATTGTTGAGACTGTCTTCCATTTCATAACATTAATGGCTGAATCGCTTTCCTCCCGTGAAGCAAGCACGGTAGGCTTGGTAGAAAATGATAATCTTGGTTTGGAGTTCTGAGTGGCCGATTTGGGATCCAGCAAGTCAGGTGCCGCCACTGGCAAAAACAGAAAAAGAAAGTTAATGTTTACAGTGCCACTCAGATTTCGTTAACTAAACTTCTTGCCAAGAGATTACATGAATTCTGTTGCTTCCAAATGGAATTCTTAAACTCTTGAATCTTTCTCTTAATGCCATGATAGCTTACAACAGATCTGTTGCTCTGAATAATATCCATTTTACATGCATATGCACATTTGCAACATTTTCTGTCTGTCCCCTTATGATATTCAATCATTTCCAAAAGCAGATTTCCACTACACCCTTGCATTTCATTACATTACTCCAAGGTAGTATTTTGCTGCAGAGGTTCTTTACGTCTGCTGTTCTCTCAAGCACTGCTAAGCAGCTTTCCAGCTGTGTTCTACCTCAGCGTTACAGAAGTATGAAGAAAATACAAAACCTCCCCTGTCTCACCTATTTTGTCCTATGTTCCAACAAATGCTGCCAGAGAACAGTTGTATGATCACTTCCAAACTCCCCAGACACAGCCATAAAAATAAGACATTGCTCATCATACCGGTCTTAACGGGCTAATTGTGTATTGATTACACCTTTCAGAAAACTCTGCTACAACACATGTGTGCTTACTGGAAGCGCCGTGCATTTGTTAGAGCAGGTATTTCTATTTACAGCTACAGAAACCCCTTGGGTTAGGAAAAGAGCAGCGGAGTGTGTTAATCAAGTACTTGGATAACTCATGTGACTACCAGTAACTACACTAAAAAAAAAATCCTCCACATCAAGTGCAGGTAAAGGTCTCCTGTGGGAAGATGGCCACGGCAGTGACCACACAAGTTATATTTAAATTGTTTTGAATAACCAGTATGTTTTAAATGGCCAAGACAGCTCTTCCAGCCGCTGGTGGGAAAGCTCAGATCTACATCTAGAGGAAAGTCTCCCACAGGACGGCGGAGATGGGATGCGTCCCTGCAGGGAAGGCGGTGGTACTTGACAGAGTCACCGCCTGGGAGCCCGCCGGGCTCCGGCACACACCGCGGCTCCGGGAGAAGGGGTCGGGAGGAGAGTGGCAGCCCCAGACCGGGCCGAGCGAGGACCCGGGGCACCCCTCACAGCCCGCGGGGTGGGCGCCAGGCACTCCACGCGCGTCGCGGTCACGCCTCCCACTGCTCCGGCCCCCTCCCCACGGGCACCCGGGGGTCGGGCACAGCCCCCCGTCCCGCACCTTGGCGGGGGGAGCCCCTTTCTCGCCGCCTCCTTCTCTCCCGTGGCGGCCCCCGAGCCCCTCCGAGCCGCCAGGGCCGGTGCCGGGGAGCGCCCCCCGGGCGGCCGGGGCCGCCGAGCCCTCCCGGAGCAGCGCCGACCGCCGCGGCCGCCGGCGGCGAACAAAGGAGCGGGCACCGGGCACCGCCGCTCCGCCGCTGGCCCCGCCGCCCCCTCCCCGCGGCCGGTGAGATGCGCCGGGGGCCGCCCGCCGCCCCCGCGGGGTGCAGCCCCGGTAGCCCCCGGGAAGCTGCCGCCAGCTGGGATGCTCCGCCGCGGGGAGCGGCGCGGGGGCGAGGAGCCGGCGGCGGAGCCGGGGCGCGGCGCGAGCGGGGCCGGGAAGGGAAGGGAAAGGAGCCAGGCAAGGTACAAAGGAGCCCCGGGCCGCCGCGGGGAGCATCCCGGGGTCCGGTGCGGGGGAAGCAGGGGCGCATGCAGCATCCGCAGGGCTGGGAGCGGGGAGGCACGCCATTGTGCTCGTACTCACTTCTTATTTACCGACCCGGTGCCCTCTCCTCGCTCCACGGGCAGGCATTTTTTCAATGCTTGGGTAGATACAGTTAGAGCAAATTTTAAAAAAAAATTAAAAATTTAAAAAAAAAAAAAAAGGAAAAGAAAAGAAAGGCGGGAGCAGACCGAGAGGAAGAGGCTGATGGATGAGTCTGGAGGAGAGGGAGCGGCAGGGGCGGGCGGGCTGGCAACGCGGATCCCGCCGTCTCCCCCCGGCCCCGGGTAGTGCGAGGTGCCTCACGTCGCGCATCGCGCATCGCACATCGCGGCGCTCTCGTGTGTGTGAGTGCGTGCGAGCGTGTCCGTGTGTGTGTGAGTGCCTGTGTGTGCGTGTCCGTGTCCGTGCGCGCTCCGGTGCGCGGGGCGTGCGGAGCAGCCCGAGCCCGGCGGTGCCTTTTGTGGGGCGGCGAGCAGCCGCACCGCTGCTCGCCCCCCCCGCCCCTCCGCGCCCCCTTCCGCGCCCCCCGCCGGTGGGGGTGGGCAGCCGCTCCGCGCCGCTCCCGGCCCGCCGAGGGTGCGCGCCCCTCCGCGCAGGCTGCCCAGCTGGGCGGCCGGCAGAAGCTGCACAGGGGCCGGGGAAAGATGAAAGGGGAGCCGGGGGGAGGCAGAGAGGTACCTGCGGAGACCAAGGTCTCGCCTGGAAATAAGCGAGGAGGGAGAGAGGGAGGAGAAGGCACTGGCCAACCCCGCCGGCGAGGCTGGACCTGCCGGCGGTCCCCGCTCCCGCTCCACAGCCGGCCGCCTCCCCAGAGCCTCCCCGTGAACTTTTGAACTGTCCGAAATGCCACCGAATTAGCAGGAGAGAGGGGACAAGCGGGGACACCTCGGCCCTCGCCGGGGAGCCTCGCGGGGCTGAAGGGCCAGGCGGTTCCGTCCTTCCCGGCTCGGCCTGATTTTAACCCGGTGCTTGGCAGCCTGGTGTGCTGCTTCAAGGAGTTAACTAGGTGGGATCTAGGAGTCAGGGATGGTAGCTGCTCTCCTATCGCACGCACCGCCTGCGCACCGCCTTCTTCCATTTCAGTCTGATAGATACATCAGAAATGCTGCTTCAACTGTGCTTTCTGCCACTAAAAAGCCTGAAATTATTCTTGCTGTCTTTGCCGCAGGCTAACTCCCCTTTTTCCTGGTCATCTGTCACCTGTGACACTATTCATGGGTCAGCTGTTTACACTGAGGTCTACACTCGCCTAGAAGACAAATCCTAGAAGAGAATTTACCAAGAGAAACCAAAAACTGCTCCCTCAACCACTCTAACAAGTCTAAAAAATTACTCACCATAACAAATGGGTATAAGTCTCAAATATTTAAAGCCAGAGGCTGTATCCATAAAATGGCCAAAGACAGTCATACATCGGGTGTTTAATGGGCTATAATCCCACTTAAATCAGCAGCACCATCAGCAAACACTTTAGAAGTCACTTATTTTAACGCTTCTCCATATCAGTGTGACATAATACAAATGAGTGTAATATCGAGTTACTTAGGACTCCAATTTCAGCAACATCAATCATACCACTCTCCCCCAGTGCATCCACAAGTCTCCACAAGATGCAGCACAGGGCAGGAAGCTGCCTCTGCTATTTCAGAGCGAGCTGTAGCTCATTGCTGCCCATCCCTGGGAACCAGCAGAGCCCCTGTCAAGTAATGGCAGCCACTGGGCCCAGTCCAAAAACCCCTTGCAAGCAGATCTTCAGTCACAGGGTTGGCTTCATTAACACAGTCCCAGTCATCAAACACAAGAGAAACTGCTTCTGACTACTGATACTCCCTCGCTCAAGGAATTCTCGAAGATAAAAGATTTTCACACCTGAATCTTTTTGACACAAAATAACCCCTCCCAAAACATCATCTTTCGCCCTTTCTCTCCAGCAGGTTTCTTAATCATTAGCCTATGTAAGCACTTCCTGTTCCTATCTTGTGGAAAAGAATCAGTTCACAGGATTTCTTTGAACATCCTATGGGAAAACAGGTGTGAACATTTTCCTCCATGCTGACCTGTGTTGCTATAAAATACTGTGGAAAATAGTACTACATGCCTTTCTTTAGAAATTTAAATATTTGGAATGAGATTTTGTTTATCCTTGAGTGAAGGAATTATTATTAAAAGCTTAAAAAAGGTCATACTTATTGCCTACAAATTGAAATCTATGGGAAGCCTTCCAATAGCTTCAGGAGGGTTTGGAGCAGGCCTTAAATTTAGGGATTCCACCCAATGGGAAGAAACCATTTTGAGATCCACTCCAGGAATGACTGCGTTGGTACCTTAACCTTAAGAGCTGAAGAGCTGTCTCTGTGAAAGTAGTTATTTCCATTAATTACCTAGTAAAGATCTCCATTGTCTACTTTCAGTTTGCTGATATTTTCCACCTATTGTGATCCCAAATGCAGTCCTCAGCTGGAGCTTACCACTTACTTAGAGTGGACTTGAGCTCTGCATTCTCGTTTCTACCTGGGATATAAACACTACACATACAGCAGTGATAGACACCTTCAAATCCAGTAATTCTTTTTGTAGTCTACAATAAAAACTACAGTGTACAGCAGCTCCTGTTTTCTGGAGACCTTATACAGCACCAGCCTTTACTCCATGGAGTCATGCTCACCAATTTTTTTTTTTTTTGCAATGTACACCACACATTGCTTGAATATTTTGTGTGACCATTTTGCCCTCAAATTTGGAACTGACATTTGACCAGCTTGACGCATCAAGCCTGAGCTTTACTAAACAAACACTCTTAAATGCAGCCCTGGCAAAACTTTCTGCTAACCAACACAGAAAAAATTAAGTAGTAAAAGGGGCTACAACATGGAATTCCAGCCTTGCAAGCAAATGGGTCTGCTGCTGAGCCAAGGAGATTTATCTGAACAAACTGGAAAAAAAATGTTTTTAAGATTAAGTATAAGCGTGCTTGTGTATTTCACACTAACATGAGGAAAAACTCACAAAGTACGGGACTGTCATATGCTGTCTAAAAATGTATTGGCATGAGTTTAGGATGACCACAATACTCACAGACGGTGGCTGCTGGAAGCTGCTCAACTCTTTGAAATATTAAAAGTAGGCTCAGCCAAGAGAGACAGGCATGCAGCATGCAGAGGAAGTCAAAGTTGCATGATAAACATAGCAATCTCATATTCATGGAAATAACAGCTGCAGATGATCTAAACGTAGCTTTGATAGGACAGGAGGTCACTTGTAAGGAAATAGTTATTCCAGAGAAATATTACCCTATAAAGACCCATTTAAAAGTCTCATGTAAAAAGTACTCTTACCTGTCACTAGCACTTTCTTTTCCTCTTCCTACTTCAGGAGCCATCCCCTCCCTGGGAGGTGATGAAGAACACTTGCTTTGTGCCCAGAGCAAGAGGCTTCTGCCAAGCCCCCAGCTTTGGGAGCAGTAAATGCTCTTCTCCTTTAACCAGCTGTGTAATGGGAGGCACCACTGGTTCCAGCCTTCTTCAATCTTATTTAGTTACCAAGAATTTGTACATTCCCAAGGGACTGTTATGACAAGGGTTCCAGTGAGAGCATTTGCCTCACTGACTTCAACAGCAGCTTATTAATGTGGGCACCTGTTTAATTGGCCACAGGGGACCTGTGCCTTTGATTAAACAGTGCATTGCTGTAGGCTTTGGGACCTGCTGAGCGCAGCATCCTCTCCTCTTCCTCATCACATGATAGCAGGAAAGCTTCTCTTCAATATTTGGCCAAACCATACACCCAGTTAAAGTCAAGGATAAACCTCTTCTACTGCTAAGTTTTATTACCAGAAAGCATTGCAGAAACACTACTGGACTTATATAGTAAGTTAATTTTAAGGCTCGTTTTACTTATTCAGCAGGAGTTACAAATGACTTGTCTCTTGACTTCTTTGGAACCATTAAAAGATCTCTGCCAGTTCTTTATGGATAATTATGACATTAAGGCCATGCCATGTCACTGTATTTCACCATTAAACCATTAGTTGTATCCTGCTATGGGAATTTAAACTAAACGAGGAACTAATGGCACACAGCCTGCTTCTCTTTGGAGCAAACAAAAAGGCAGACCATGTTCTTCACAAGCAGTAGGGATGCCAGACTGCTTCAAGTGACCGTGCTGAAAACACACCCTCCCAGTACTAGGGAGAAGGCAATAGGCAGGAGACACTTGCAACTGAGTGATACTCAGCCCTCCTCTGCCTCTAGAAATGGTAAAGCCCTATAACAGTCCCATTGAAAAATACATGATCTGTTCTAATTCACAGTTTGAAATTAATTAGGCATACGCGGGGGAACTAGAATATGTACTGCAGAATCACAGAATCATAGAATGTTAAGGGTTGGCAGGGACCCTAAAGACCATCTGGTCCCAACCCACCTGCCAGGAGCAGGGACACCTCCTACTAGACCAGGTTGCTCAAAGCTGTATCCAACCTGGCCTTGAACAGCTCCAGCTTTGGGGCATCCACAACCTCTCTGGGCCACCTGTTCCAGTGCCTCACCACCCCCACAGTAAAGAATTTCTTCCTAATATCTAAATTAAATTTACCCTCTTTCCAAATTATATCAATTTCCTCTTGTTCTATCACTACAGTTCCTGACAAAAAGTCCCTCTCCAGCTTCCCTGTAGGTCCCCTTCAGATACTGGAAGATTGCTATGAGTTCTCCACGCAGCCTTCTCTTCTCTGAGCTGAACAGCCCCAACTTTTTCAGCCTGTCTTTGTAGGGGAGGTGCTCCAGTCTTCTTATCAACTTCATAACCTCCTCTGGACTTGCTCCAAGAGCTCCATGTCATTTTTAGGTTGGGATCCCCAGAGCTGGATGCAGCACTGCAGGTGGGGACTCACCAGAGCAGAGTAGAGAGGGAGAACCAACTCCCTTGACCTGCTGGACCTGTTCCTTTGCACGCAGCCCAGGATTTGGTTGGCTTTTTGGGCTGTGAGTGCACACTGCCAGCTCATGTTGAGTGACACCACCCAAGCTTGCCAGGGTCCCTCTGGATGGCATCCCTTTCCTCCAGCATACCGACTGCACCACACAATATTAATGAGTTTTATCTCCCTAGCATGAGTGTCTGTCCTACAGTGTGACAAATTATTTATTAAGCAGAAAAGCCATTGTTTCTCACCTCATCAATTACTAGAAAAAATGTTTACATGTGCTCATCTATTTTCATACAGCTCAGTTTTCAGTCTTAATTAGGTTCTAATTCTTTCCATTGCTAGTAAGCCTTATCTATTTATCCACTTGCAGCAAGAGGGAAGTTGTTTTAGAACCCATAAAGTATTCACTGTTGTAATTAATATTGTGAGTGTATATTTTTCTTTACTGACTTGCAGATCTCCCGGTGGATTTCCTCCCTGCCTGTGTCGTGTTACCGGACCTAATGGGATTTATTTATCACATGTTCTGCCACTGTTTTTTCATATTTGTTTCCACAAATCTATTATGCTTGGACAGCTTCAGAACCAATGATTATAACTAAGTTTCAGTGCCATTCTCATCAGTGATAAATGTGAATTGCCATATGTCACCATTATTATGGATTATTTATGCACAGAAAAAAACTTACTAGTACTTTGAATTACTGATCTCCTTGAGGGACAGCTAGTAGTGCTTTGGGATGATTACAAAATGCTTTTCTGTAGTCACCAAAATGTTCTACAAAATTGCTGGCTTGTAATTTGTTTTCCATTTTTGCCATTGTGGTCTCTTCATAACAAGAGGCTGACAATGGGAATATATAGATTTCATATCTGTCTGTCCACACCCAATAGTACCAATCATGCAACTGATTTTCATGGTGGTACTGGATGATTTATGAGAGGGAAACATAATCTCTGTATTGTCTTTGCAGACTGGAAAAGAGCAGGGAGTATTTTGAAAGAAAAAACATACATATGACTGCACACCTCAGGCCTGATGAGAATGGCTGAAGTTTGTGTTGACTCTAAAGAGAGTTTTCCTTGAGTCCGTAAGCTTACTTTAAACCATGTCTTGAGGAGCTGAGGACTTTTTGTATTTGTAAAGTACTATATCCACATTTTAGGGAACTCTGGAATTAGTGACACAGACCTATGACATGACAATCTGTAAATAAAATAAAATACAGACAGAGGACACTGGAAATCACCTAAAATAGCATTAGTGATTTTTTTTAGAGTAATCCACAAATAAGATTTGGCAGAAACAAAACAAACCGGACAAAGAGAAAACAAGAGAAAATAGCCCTGGCAATACTAAATAAGTATCATGCAGGGATAATGAAAGGACTTGCTAGCAGAAATAAAGAATACAAATGAGGCGATGAAAAAGGAGAACATTAAGTATCATCTATGTTATAAAACCCCCAGACTCTACTCTACCTGGCTTTAGCCATAAAAGTGTAATGAAATCTATGAATTATTTTCAAATATGCACAAGAGACTGTTTTCTGGCAAACTCTTTGTTCAGCTACATAGAGATATGTCTGAAAAGGATGTTACAGATTTTTTTAGAGAAAGATAGCTTTTGGTAGTCTTTTTACTTTTTTTTTTTTTTTTACTCAGTAGCTTGTTCTAAAGCCTGTTCTTTTTGCTGTGATAAAGATGCCACTAACACCATGCAGGCAGAAAGCTGGGTGAGCAGAGCCCAGTTTATATAAGGTGCTTGGGCAACAAGAAACATAAATTCCTGCCATTCGGATGTATCATGCATTGGCATTGCTCAGCACTTCCATCCTTGAAGGCACTTCCTTCTATTTTCTTTAAAATGTAATCTTGAAATTCAGAGCTTGGTGATTTAATCTTTGACTGGCAGCTATAGACTGTGTTGGCACGAGAACAGGCTACAGGTTCATACTCATCTTTTCAGCTTTAAAGTGGCTTCTAATCTATATACTCCTGCCAGAAGAAAGGTCTTTCAGTTGTGTCCTGCCACTGATGTCAAGCATGCAAGAAAACTCAGCCATGAGCTTGTACAGTTTTATGTTTTATTTTCTGTTGGTAGTGGGAACATTAAAAGCTGGGCTCTGGCTCCAAGGAAAATATAGGTAGAAAATACAGGGCTGGCCCATATTTTCATCTTTGCACAGCAAATATAAATATACCCCAGATGTAATACCCCAGGCACCAAAGAGAACCAGATGCGCTTAGGGCTGTGACTGGTGAGAAAGTTATTTTGTATGATCCCTTCCCATAAAACAGCTAAAATTAATATTATGAAATTTCCATTACATTTTAGCAGCCTGGACATAAAAGCTATTCTATTTCTAAAATTCTCAACAGATTAATATTTTTCTAATCATTTTCCCAAAACAATTAATTGCCCCATCACATAAATGGGCAAGTAAAATTGTAAAAAAACCCATTATGTTAGTGTAAAAGGTACTCTTGAATAAAAAGAATTATTTTTCTAAATTATTTATATTGGCAACAACAATTTTTGTAAACTTTCTGTGATTTTGTGAGTGTGTGTGTTAAAAAGGGGAGTACAGCAAATTAATGAGCATGATTGCCAGGAAAAATTTAATAGAAAAGCCATAAAGAAACCAATTCCTGAAATTATTGCTTTCTTAGCTTTTCATGTTCTCTCTCATAACAACTTCGGATATTAAGGGGATTATGACTCAAAAAATTTACCTAAGGCTTTATCCAGTAAGAGTATCTCAGTGAAAGAAATACAACAAAAGCAGTGAGCAAAGAAGCCTCAGGCTGAATATTTGCACCAGATTCTTGTGGACTTATTGGCAATTTCTTTATTTTAGAGGGAAGATCTGGTGATTTTACTAACTCATAAAAATTGCCTGGAATATTTTGGAAAGTCAGCCCTGATCACAATATTATAACTAGCAAAGTAGATTTGTGGGAAAAAAACCCCATCCCTTACTCCTAACTTACAGGGTCACAGGGAGTGGGGTCCTTCCTCCAGCCAGCAAATCCACAAAAATACATGTAATCCAGATGTGAAGGATTTTGGATATCCTGGATATATCTGCTGTACATCAGAGCAGAACCCCACACAAGGAGCTGTGTGGGAATTCAGAGCAAGCTGCTGTATGCCAAGGATTGTGCAGCATAAAACACAAAAGTATTGCCAGCTTCCAAAGGCAGGGCAGGTGTGGCCTTCCCAGCAGCACACTCAAACTGGGAACCCTGATCCCTCAGCATGGCAAACTGGCTTAATTATGGTACTCCCACTGCATGTATGTGTTGCCTTCAGTTCTGGAGTTACCCTTTTGTCGGCTCCTTTGGGGGCTTTTATATCATTTTGCAAGTGAGAGGCATAACATCCGACCTGGACAGAGGTGTCTAGAAGCAAAACAGTGATCCCAAAAAAAAGAAATTTATTTTAATTTCTGTGTGGCTCAGTTTTCACCACTGGTGGTCTTGAACAAGCTTTCTGCTTCTGGACACAAACATGCTTCCTACCATTCTGCTCAACATTATGCCCAATTCTTATGCCCAATTGATCCAGAAAATTGCCCTTCATTTGGCCTTTTTGGAAGGCTAGCAGGACAAACTTTATGCAAACAGTAGATATGCTTTCTTTTAAAACACAAATAAAAGAAAAGCCTCCAGTGCATAATAGTGCAATGATTGCAAGACTCTCTCAGAATAAGCAAAAAGGACTCTAATTGTTTCTTCTGCATAAAGACACTTAAATCCACATCTTTAACCTTCCTGGAGAGAGCCTATCACTCCAGTGTTCAAGTAAGCCCAGTTCAAGCAAGCCACACTTAAGAGATCACTGATCCTAACACATTACTGGACTCCAGTGCACTGCCCTGTAATTTTATCTGATCTCTGGGAAATATTACAGAGCTGTATTTGTTGTTCCCACTTACATATTTGTGCACAAGAAGTTTTACACTTGAGTGTTATAAATAGTAATATACTCACGTGGGTGCTCAGCAAGTATCACCTCCCTTGCCATCAACAGAAAGAATTTTACTGGAAACAGGTAAATTACCTGTTTACCCCCAGAGCAAGTACTGAGCTTGTCAGGCTGCTTTGCCTTCCTATTGCATAAAGGGTTTCTTCAGAGTCAATTAGCTGCTGACTTCCAGCTGAGCTACAGTGTCACAGAAGGGCACTCCAAAGGCATCTTTATAGAGCCTGTATCAGGCAGGATGGAAGAGAACTGGATCCCAGGACCAGAGGGCTGTGGTAAGTATTTTGGAAGTTATTTTGGCTTAAGTCCGAACTAGCTACATGGGAAAGACAAACCACTTTGAAGCTTAGCTAAAATAACAGATACCTACAACACATTTTATTGTTTCATTTCTCATACCTCTCTCCAGAAATACTCACTGATAATTTTTTTAATAATAACATTTTAGCACAATAAATTAGTTTTCTTTTTGACTGAAAGCTAGATAAAGCAAAGACAGATTTCGGGATGGCTGACAAACCTTAAGCAGCCGTGTCCTCAGTATCTGGCAAATCCTTCAGTGTATGTCAGACTATTTGTACAGTACCAAGCACCCCAAATACCTCCTCTAGCTCTAAAGATTCAGTCTGCCAACTGGAAAAAAACCAGATTCCAGGTAGGAGGTTAGTCCTGCTCTATAAATGTTAATCGGAACCTTCCCAGCAGGCATCAGGAATAAGGAGTTGGCATGAAACTTGGGGGACTGCCCTAGGTTTATGACAATCCCATAATCCAGCAGGTATTAAAGTACTCTAATGTAATCCCAGTTCTTCCTACAGGATTAAGGATTCATGAAGTATGAAATGGACAGAGGTAGAAGGAGAGAAAATATTCCTAGCTTAGTGTTCGTGCATTTACCTGGCAGAAGAATTCAGGAGTTCCTGCCCCAAGGACTGTTTATGTATTTTAACCGATGACAGTTTCAGTAAAAAATCCAAGTACACAAACAAATTACATCTGATAATTTCTACAGGTATTTATCACTGATAGTCATTATCAGTCTTAGTCAGCAAACACTAGGTTGACATCATTTTTCAAATTCTTTACCAAGTTTACTTGTTTGGCATGCAAGAAGGCAAACCATCAAGGATGCTGCAACACGCAGAAAATTCCTGCTAACTCAGTTCAAACAGAGTAATTAACAGAATTAATCAATTTCAATTGAATGAGATCAAAGAAATCTCCTATCAGTTGACTGTTTAGAATAACTCAGGGAAGATTAATTTCTATCCCAGTGTTCTCTTGATCTCAATAGGTTGTTGATGACAGGAGAGTAGAAAGCAAGCTTTTTATCATCAATCACTTTCATTATTACTTGCCTACCTGCTGTGTACAAGGATACACACATTCCTCTATTTTTAGACAAGAAAGCAACCTGTCAATAAGTGCTGAACTGCTTGCCATTCAAAATGACCACTTAGGGAAGAATGTAAGCATAGTGGCTGCTGCGTGGAATATTTAACAGGAAGCTATTTATGGAAAAATACAACTTATACTTCAAGTGTCACAGACAGCCATGTTTCCCTCCAAGTAAGTAACATTACAGCTGTATGTAACAATTACTGATATCCTAACAGCAATTCATCCTCAATATCCCACTTGCACATGCAAGACATCTCTTGTATCTACATATTTATCTACATATACTGCACTTATACACTAGCTAAAAGCCCTAGTTATTACTTATACAGAATGTACAATGTCAAGCTGGAGGCTGGAGGGTCACCAGCTTGTGAAAGGAATTACATGGTCTAGTTGCCTTCAATGGGGGAGGACAGGGGTAAGTGACCCTGTCTTTCTTCCAGTCCAGATTCACATCTCATCAGTTACTGTGTATTGATGCAGCACATTTTATTTACATCCCTAAAATAAAATCAGCCATCGTTATCTCTCTCTTATGGTCATTAGCAGTTGTGATTTCACCTCAGCTCTTCTGAGCTTCAGACTTAGTTGACACAGTGATTTCAGAGTCACCATGCTCTGCACTGACTCACAGAGCTTTGGTTAAACACATCAGATGCAGTCCAAAGTCAGAGTCTGAGTTTCCTGTGTGAGGAAAGTCAGTCACCCATGAGAGGAACTCACAGTGGTCTTTCAGGAACCGCTAGAAGCTAGGCACTGAGCAACACCAAGGAAAGGAAGTGCACTAAACCCTGTCAAGATCTGGGATTTAAATCTCTCAAGGGAGGAACTGTCCACACTTCAGATCCCAGGCATTGTTTTGGTGGGCTTCTTTTAAAGTGCTTAACAAGGACAGAGTGAAAAATGGGAAGAGTCGGAGGAAAAAGGGAGAGAACAAAGTCACCACTTAGTGCAAGTCAGTGGCTGAAACATCCACTCAGGAAACAGGAGAGGAGATCTATGCTCACATCTTCTACCTCCTTGTGAATGCTTTAACCAGCAAGCTGTTGGGTGGAGTATTGTTAAGCCCAAAATATTTAGCAAGCTGCTTATGATTTCAGCAATAAAGCATTTTCTATTGACACCCATGTCCTAACAGGCCAAAACTGAACACTTCTATCCCATTTTTATGTGTACCTGATTCAGGCAAATTCCCATCGACTTCAAAGGAAGCGTGGAAACTTGGAGCAGTCGGTTCTCACATTCTGTGTGTCAGTGTCTGTACTTACACTCCCCTGCAAGCCTTGGCACGCCCCAAGGTCCTGCTGCATGGAGCCTTCAGACCAACGCCCGGCTACAGCGTGCTGTGGCTCATGTTCCAGCTGGGCCTGGGCTTCCCTCGCCATGGGAACTGGGTCTGGCAGATGCAGGGACAAGGGGGTGGTGCACAGCTGCATCTTGCCCCAGCACAGCAGTGACAGTCAGCCTGCACCTGCTTCTGAGCACTGGCAAATGGGAAGCGCTCACACATACCATGGCACAGGAATAGCCTGTCCACTTAAGAAGTTGCCATGGGTGTTCAGCAGAGTGCAGCTCTCAGAAAATACTCACTGCAGAAAGCACAAAAGGCAAACATTAACAAAACTATGCCTTAAAAAAGTACACGCATCTTGGATTTGGATAAAGGGGAACTACGATAGAAACCACTTACCCATCATATTTAAAATCAGCGTATGAATCAAGCCAAAACACAGTCACATATTAATTTAGAATGCCAATTATTCAAAGTGAGTTATTAATTTATTCCTTAACATAAATTTTCTCTCTAGTACAGACTATGAAGTTTAGGTAGGTAAGATGTGTGCACTGGCCTCATTACAATAGCATATACATGTTAAACTTTTTGAAGTGGTCTCTATTTCAGTAATTCTTTGAGGTGAAAAAGCACTGTTACACCCATTTTTATCAAAGGGATCTAGAAAACAGTGACTTGAGAACACTAGGAGTTTCCTGTGGACAAGAAATTTTTGACAGGTTGGGCTTTATCTCTTTGTGTACTAGGTATGCACTGAGAGAACTGGGACATTTTTTTCCTTTGTAATGGACATTTCTAAAATCTCCAAAACATATAATGGATATCATGATCATGGATAGAAAGTTTCTTTCATCATGCACATGTTTAAATACTTGTGATTTTCATTCTACATGTTCCTCAGTGCTCTTTTACAACAGTAATAAGTATTCTAATTTTTTTTTTTTTGTGTGTGTGTGTGTGTGTGTATGTGAAATTTCCCTCCTAATTTTTCCTTTGCTGCCTGTATCTTAATTTAGTTTGGAGTTTTTAAATTTGTTTTTCTTTTTATCTCCAAATGGTTCTGGCCTTCTAGCTTTGCAGTCTCCCTGCAAGGAGAAGCACTACACATATTTCCAGCTTCTGTCTCCCTCAATAGCAAGTAAAATTCTGTTTTCAAGAGACTGCCTTGCAATTACATTTAGTTTGTATACAGCTGCTATTGAACTGACTTTGTCACTGTACAACCTGGGCTTTTTTCTTTGTATCCAAATTGATTTAAGGTTTCATATTGATCTGGGTATCAATATCCAGTTTATAAGCCACAATACCATTCATGTTCAAGGGCACATTTCAGTCATCTCAAATAGGGCTCTATCTGAGCAATCTCCATGGAAAAATCTTCTCTGCTGTGCAGAATACCTATACTTAATTTCCTTTTAGGTACAGCTTCCCATAGATAGCTTTGTTTCTTGACAGACTAGTAGCTCTATCAAAGGCCAGGCATTGCTTTGTTCCCATTTTTTTTCTGACAAATGGAAACTTTCACATTACTTTTCATAAATTCACTCCATATGAGAACTGAATTGTTAAAGGGTTTTTTTTATTATTTTGTCAGCCTTTTATTTTTTTTTTTTTTACTAAGACTAGTTTGTCAGCCCAATCTTCTGTAGCATCATCTCTTTTCTTTCTAAAACTTGCATTCTCATCCAGAAGTGTTTTCCAGCCTGGAACACTAACACATGCTTCTAAATGTAAGTCAGAATCTCATACCATGTTTCTCTCTCAATTTTGGTCTCTGTACTGTAGCCTGATCTCAAAATTAGGATCCCATAAACAGCAAAAATCAGATTTTTTTTTAAAATATTAAATAAATTCCTCTTTTGGGTATTTCACTTGCAATTAATTCTCTCAGAATTTCATTCCTTCAAAGAGTGGGACTCTCTTGAAATTTTTTTTTTTAGCACAAAATGGTAATTAGACTGCTCTCCTTTAATTGTAGGTTATTAAATTACATCCACTGCCTCTGGCCTGAGGTTAATGGAAAAAGAAGAGTAGCTAGCTTTTGTGCACCTCACTCTTTAGAAACTTTTTTTTCTGAAGGGAAAAAATACTCCTTTAATCTCTCTGCCTGATGAATTTCATGAGAAGCCCAGATGCAATAGCTGTAGTCCTTACCTGCTGTTTCAAGTTCTCCATCCCTCACATTTTCCTTTGCTTTTCTGACACCAAATGTGTGTTACTTTCCCTGCTTCTTCTTCAGATACCATAGAGTGCTCTTAGTGGTAATTACTGCGAGTGCCTGGGTGGGATCTTATAACCCTGAAGAATCTTTCTAATGGTTAAGAGGTAAACTAACACATATGTAGCATGGATGTGTAACACTGGAGCTTGGGAGAAACGGCAGCTGATGCTTCTCTTCTTCCTCTTGGTGTTGATCTCTTCTGGTTCAAAGCACAACATCGCACAGGAAATGCTACACTTCTGCCTTAGACTATTCACAGTCCAATTAAGCTTAAACCCTTGCTTCAACCTGAGTCTAAGATAAGCTTTATGGCCACAGCTGACAGGAAAGAAATTTTTACGAGCAGTAAGTCTCCAATAAGTGGATGGAGAGGGTTAGTACATTATGAATGAAACCCAGAGTGCCAGCCCCTTGAGCAGAAAGCCACCTAACATCACATATTTGTGATACTGATCCTTTCAGATGACCTACAAATAGCACTACCTGTGTGAGCCACCGGGTTCTGGTTCCTGACCCCCATGTTACCACTGTGTGACTACAAAGATGTGCCGCATAATAAGCTCGGCCCTTGTAGTCTGATTTAATCAAATTTCTCTTAAATCCACACTTTTGTTCATACTGATTTTTTTTGCTAGTATCAACAGTACATAGGAGGTGAGGTTTGGCCAGCAAGTGCCATCAGAGTGCTGTATGCCAATCCTGGTGAAGTGTCAGTAGGAAAAGTGCACTTAGTTCTAGTCATTGGCGAGCCACAAAAATTAATCCAAAGAGAAACCATAAAGATTTCTAGATGAATCATGTAAAAAGAAACTGGAAGAGCTCAGCTCACTTAGTCTGGCAAAAGGAATGCTGAGAAGACATCTGATTACTGTGTGTAGATCAATCAAAGAGTCTTTTTTGAGCTAAGGAACCATATTGGCAACAAAATCAGAATTTATTCTGTGAATAAATTTTGGCTGGAAATCACAAAAAGCAAGAGAAGACCCAACTTTTGGAGCAATATCTCAATAAGGAGGATGAGAACACAAACTTAACATTGTAAAATAGAGGGTGGCCAATTTATAAAAAAATATTTATCTGACACACTGCCTGAAAAAACAGGAGTTTGGTCTCAGAGGCTCAGGGGAAAGATGGTCAAATTTCTTGAACCCATAAATCACATTCTGTAGTTGTCACAGAGCCACAAAGATTTCAGAGAGCTGTGGGGAGAGTAGATAGCTCAGCAAGCCCCAGATCTTTTAGTGTTCCCTGGTGGATTTGGGCTGGATGGCCTCTGTTCCCCAGCAGCATCCAAACCAATGCAGCCCAGTGCCACATGAGTGCTGTAACCCCAGCAAGGGAGTTCATCTGGCATGCAGCTCAAAAAAAAACCCCAAACCCTTCATCCCAAACCCTGCCAGCCACACATGGAGATGTAACATTCTTCCAACCCACAGCTCTCAGGTACCAGTCTGTCTCTTCTGCAGACTGAGAAGAAAAATCATCTGGAAGAATATCTTTTGGAATAAGATTTTTTTTTTTTTATAAGTACTTGTTCTCTGATCTCCTGCAATTTTAGCAACAGTAGCATTAAGAACTGCAGTGAAGACTGAACATTTTAATGCTAAATTATTATCATCAGGGTTAAATGCTGTACTGATAATTTAAGAAGATTTGAGATTTAAGATGCAGTAACAGTGTCCTGAACTGCATGTTCTACCAAAGCCGAAATACTCACAGCAAGTAAGTGTCAAAGCCAAGGGTATGTGCCATTTATTAATAGAAGATGAAGCTATTGCTGAGTTAAGAAGTAGCCTCAAGTTACTAGTATAATTAAAAACTGTGATTAAATATTAAGATGAATGAAAAAATTTAAATTGTGAGCTGTCAAAGTGCCAAGTAAATAATTTAAAGACAGATTTAAAAAGCAGTGGGAACACCCTTTTTCTGCTCTTGCTACTTCTTCATATTACTAAACCTGTTTTACCCTTTCTAATCAAATCCTCACATTCTTCTCTGATATTTGCATATGGCAGCAAGGTTACTTTCTCCTACAATATATTTCTGTTTATAGTATGTGCTTGTAAACTGCAGAAGAGGCTGTGCTTGTTCCTATGTGAAAAAGAAAAAAAATATATCATTGGGAATAAGAGGACAACCCTTTCTGGGCAGTCACAGGGAACAAAATAGATGTTTGTGGATAGAGCAAGGAAAATTAATCAGGAAAGTGTGTATGGGCTGACCATGAGTTGTTTGATTATCGAAATATTTTCTTTTCAGGACTTTTCCATCTCCATTTTCTCGGCTGTTGCAAATTATTTTTCTTACTTTGGATAAATACCCTTTTCTTCTTTTATCAAAGGGCATCAGAGGCTGATGCTGATGAAGAAGAAATAAAAAAGAAGGCAACTGATGCTGCTAAACTAAGAAGAAGTGTGTGCACTGACTGCAGGGGTAGTCAGGTGGTCAGAAGATGGGTTACTGCAGTTCAGGGCCTCACCTGGAATATTGAATAGTAAGAGACAGTTTTACTCTGCTTGATCCAACACCTTAGCTAGCCTGGCAGTATCAAGTAGTTGCACTATTGTGTCTACAGCAGAGATGAAATGCAGGTTCCCATGGGAAGCTTCAGTTAGGCCAGTGCTTTTCTGTGAGCAAAGTTTTTTTCTTGAAGAACTGGCTTCTGTCATCAAAGATATTTTAATACACCTCAAAAAAATTTCTCACCATCTCCAGCTCATGGTAGCAAAGAATAGAAACAGAGCCCTGTTCCCACTGTGCCAGATGTGCACTCCTGATGCCTTGTTCTGTCTGCCACCAGCCTGGATGAGGGCATTGGTCTTTCATGATTGGCAAACATCCCCATGTTCTCTCTTTGCAGAGATGCAAATAGGCACCCATAGCTAAAGTACAGGGTATAATTACATCCATGCAGAAAAACTGTGCATGGCTAAGGCACTCTGAAAGGTTGAATAAACTTAGTAAAAGCAAAGTTCTCATCCCATCATTTTTCCCACAGATTATGGGAAACAGACCTCTGATGCACATTTTAATGTTAGTTTAAGATTAAAAGTACACAGTGCACAGTGGATCAGTAAATACATTTTTGAGAAGCCAAAACAGAGGTTTCCAGACAAATGTCTGCCTAGCTGTAGTATTTTGAAAGAATGTTTGAGAGTTCAGTATAGAGAACTGTAGACTTTCCCCCATTCTTAACTCTGAGGACTGCCAACCTGTGCAAGGAATGATCCTCTTCTGAAGAACTGGTGATTTTTTAACAAGAGGTCCAACATAGAGACTGCTTTTGAGCACACTCTCAAGTCCTGGAGGCATCCACAGTTCTGCCATCACTGTCCCCTCACAGTTCTGTCTGCCTGTACCTTTAAATATACTTGAGTTTTTGTGGAGAAGCTGTTCTCCACCCACACCTAAACCCAGGATTTCTGGACAGCTTTTACTAGAAATCCCAAACACTTAAGCAAAGCTTGTTGATAAGTGTGTTTCCTGGATATAGAAGCATTTTTTCTTTCCTGTCATTATACCTCTACTGCGAGACATTTTACATCCACCTGTTTTAAACATGATCTTTTAAGCCACCCTACTCCATGGCTTTGTACTTTTGAAAATGATGTTCTCATCCTTACACAAGTGCTCAGTTTTCTGTGGAAGCAGTAGCATCTGTAACTTACAGAAAACTTCTATAGAGGACTTCATTCCTCATCTGTGTGCCTTCTTTTTACCACACAATAGCAGTCTGGATGAGCTTTTCATGGGGCTGTCCCCTTCTGCTGGATACTTATCTCAGTTGAATAGAAAGCTGAATTACATTCTTGAATATAAGTATCCCAGCCTCCTTACAGCCTGCATAAAGACAAGATTAAAGGAATGAAACACCTAAAAGACCAAAGACATGTATTTTGCAAGGTTGGCAACATATGGTTTTTTCTCTCTGAGGATTTTACTTATGCTAAAACAGTTTTTTCTTCTTTTACGTATACAGTATAGGATTTTCAGATGCAACTTTTTACTATATTGTGTATTTTTGATGCATACCAGAAGTATAATGATTGCTACAAATTCTTTGTTCATTAAATTAATCTTTTATTACCTTTAGTAAAAAGGCAGAGCTTATGTATTACCTTCTTTTGGATTTTTTAATATCAGGCTGTATTTATTCAGCGAAAGAACCAATACTCTTGCAGCAGTTGTAAGTAAGATTCCCAGAACACTTGCTGTACAGGCAAATGGCAACACAGTTCGTGTGCAGGGCCCAGGCAATGAAAAAGAAGAACTGTCTTGTTAAACATCTGCAGTGAAATACTGGTTTCACTGAGCTACAGCACTGGTCCCAATTGAGTTTTACAATTAACTTTACTTTTGTATCATACACTTTGTTAAAGGCAAGAATTCTGGCCCACCTTGAAGAGGACAAGCACTGTCACTTTCTCCTTTGATTTTGTGGCTTGCACAGGCCCTTTCTCAGTAACTCACAGGACCACCATAAAGCCACAGCTGTCCCTTCAGGTAGCAATTGTCACAGCAATTGTCAGAAAGGACTCAGCTCCCAGCAGCACAGACAAAGAATGAAGGAAGCAGTAGCATGTAGTATCCCCTGAGTGTCTTGCTCCTGTTTGCTGACGGTATGAAGATACCTGATTGTGGCAAAAGTGTGAGAATGCCTATCATTTTTCGTCATGTTATTTCTATATATACGTCTTTCCACTTCAGTCCCAGGCCAGATTATATATGCAACTGTGTTTTTTATACTCTTCTTGACCAATGGTTTTCAAAATTCCTTAAAATTATTACAGTAACATTTGAGAGTAGTCAATGTCTTATCTGAAGCACCAGAGCATTCTACTAAAGGCCTCAATAAAAGTTCAGTAGTAGTAGATATAATTTAATAGAGTCATAGAATGGCCTGGGTTGGAAGGGACCTTAAAGATCATCTTCTAACTCTCCTGCCATGAGCAGGGACACCTTCCACCAGACCAGGTTGATCAGAGCCCCATCCAACCTGGTCTTGAACACTTCCAGGAATGAGACATCCACATCTTCTCTGGGCAACCTGTTCCAGTGCTCCACCACCCTCACAGTAAAGAATTTAATCCTATTGTCTAACCTAAACCAACTCTCTCTCAGTTTGAAGCCATTGCCCCTTCTCCTGTCTCTACATGCCCTTGTAAGTAGATTCTGTCTGTCTTTCTTGTAGGTTCCCTTCAGGTGCAGGTTGTAATTAGGTCACTCCAAAGCCTTTTCCAGGCTGAACAAACTAAATTCTTTCAGCCTTTCCTTGCAGGTGAGGTGACCCATCCCTCTTATCAACTTGGTGGCCTCCTCTGGACTCACTCCAACAGGTCCAAGTCCTTCCCATGCTGGGGATCCTAGAGCTGGATGCAACACTCCAGATGGGGTCTCAGCAGAGAGTAATGGAGAATCACCTCCCTCAATCTGCAAATTTGATTTGGTTCTTTGCGATAGCGCAGGTTGCTCTGGAAGTAGCACATCTTTACAAAAAGTTTGTAATATAAGTTAATAGTTATTTTCAAAACGTTGCACTCAGCTCCAGTGTTTCATTTCTGCCTGCCTAGACTTCTTCAGAAGCAAATACTTATTCTGTGAGACATCAGACTACATACACAAGGCTCAGCCAGTAATGTGCACACTGCAGATGGACCCTGCTGATCTGCCTGCCTGTCTTTGGAGAGTTGGCCAGAGCAGTTTCGGCAGCTGCGGTGTTGTAGTACTTAAACATGATCTCACACAAATGTGTAACCACATGTTCAAGGCTCTGCCTCGTTCACATGAGAGCAACACTGAGGTGAAGGCGGATCTCTTCTGCTCTATGGATGGGTTCACAGGTACAAACAGCTTCCATGGCCTCACTGACTCACACCATGAGAGCTCTCCAAAAAGGAGGTGAAGACCCAACCGTCAGACCTACTGAGGCTGTGCAATCTCAAGCCATTTGTTTATGGTTGGGGATATGATCTGGTCTCTTGTCTTCCATGTGACAGAGATCAATCTCTACAACCTCTGGTACAGTCCCTGCATCCCTCCTGCCACTCCAGGGATGGTGGTAACATCCCTGAATGGATCCTTGTCAACCAAGGAATGGCGGCAGAAGAAAATTTTGAAGGGATCCTGCAGCAACCTCCAGAGAGTTCTTCAGAGGTAGAGTAACAAGCCTGAGGAAACAAAACGTGGTGCCAGCACTTGCTTTACCATTCTATCAACTTTCCTATGTGTACATAAGTGCTCACAATACTCTAAGCTGTTTCGTGAGCAAATATAAAGCAAACGGTAGGTGGGAAAATTGAAAGATCTGTTTGAGAGAATAATGGCAATATTAGCAAGATAAAATCATTATGTAGGCATGTCTCTCAGTGAGGAGATTTTGTTTTGTAGATGTATTTTTGTTAAGAGTAGGAACAAATTAAAAAAGTACTAAATAGAGCAGAGGAAATCCAAACAGATGCCCTTACCTCAACCAACCAAGAATCCAGTACACATTTAATGGCAAGTCAATGGAAATTTTGCCTTATTCAGGAGTGCTACAGTCCCAGACACCCTTAATGATAACATTCTTCATTTTATAAATTATACTACAACCCATACATTGTTTATCTTTGGTCATATAATGTGGTTTCTATTTAAATTTAGGTTAGAGTTTCACCAGTTTGCAACAGATTTGACCTTTCGCTTGCCTTTCTCTATTACCTACCAACATATTTTTTAGACAGTGATACATTTCAGGTTTGGAACATGATGAAAATGAAAACAGAACAACACAACAGCAAGCATTTTTCAGTGACATAAAGGATAATAAAACTGGAGATCCTGTGATTACTGTGCAACTCAATGATTTTTAAATGAATAGTTCAGCAAGCAACACTCCATTATTCAAATGATTGTTAAGAAATATTTTTTTGGGTATTACAGTTTATAATATGATACACCATCTACTACTCCAAAACTGTGAGGGAGAGAATGAGCCAAATAATATTTCTCTTAAATAATCTGCACATACCATTTTTTAGTACAAACATACAAAATGAAAATACTTTTTTTTTTTAGCTTTGGTGCAAGGCTTAGTCCATGTTAAATACAGAAATAAGCAACATATTTTGGCTTAGAACATGGGATTGGCATGGTTTCTTCTATTTGTTGGTCAGTTCTGGACTGCTTGGTATGTTGGTACAGAATCCCACTGATTTTATATATGGAGACATAAATACTTAGCAGGCAGCAGGAAAAAGTGAGGTTATGAGCTTCCCTAAGTTGTTTTCCAGCTGATATATTTGTGTCCAATACATTGTCCCAGTACAACAACAACAACTAAAACTACCAATTCATTTTGTGGAAAAAACGTTGTTCTTCTCTGGGCTTCTCTTCTCACCACATATCATCAGTAAAAAATATCATATTATAATCTGAATTCTGATCCCAAAGTAAATAAAATAGTTTCCTAGTTTTGCCATCAAGCTCTTAAATAAGTGACTGTTTTAACTTGTGAAGAGTCCAAAACTAAGATAAAAACTGAATCGAGATGCAAAGAGATTTTAGGATGTATTTGGGGCTTTTAAATTGCTTTATATCCAGGCTCAAAATTTAAGGGAAATAGTGGGGGCTTTGTTACATGTAACCAGCAACAGGCACTCTTCATCTAACACAGGTCAGGTTAATGTTTAAACAAGTAGTGTGGGATCTACTGATCTCTTAGAAAATTCCTTGACTAAGGACACTCCAAATGATGGTAATAGCCTTTAATTTGACCCCAAACCCAAACCTGTAGTTTTTGATGACTATCATTTTACTGATATATATTTAATTTTCAGGGACCATAATTTTTTTGAGTACTTATTCAAGGAAAAAATATCCTGTACCAATGAAAACAACTTTTGATTCTTTGCGACAGTCATATTTTAACATATTTCAAAGAAGTTTTTCATTCCTTTGAAAAGTGATGCTTGTGGATCTATAAATGAATTAAATCATTTGTTTAAAATCAAATGAGTGTCTTTAAAATATCCTCATTTTTACACCAAACAGGCAGAGCATATGAACCAACCTTGTATGGACACACCTTTGCTGTTCACCCTCTCTGGCACTAGAGATTTATCAGCCCTGTGGCCTCACATTTCTAGAGCACAGCCCTACACAGACAACACATTTCTAGAGCACAATTTCCTGCCTGCTGGAAGCAGACTTCAAAGTAGACTTTTGCCATTGTCACTTGTTTGTAAATCCATCTCCCAAGCCAGAATAGAAGATGTGAATCCACACTTAAAATCAGAAAGCTGCCTGGAAGTGCGACTTTGTGGCCCCTGGCCTCAAAATGTGAAGTTGTCTGCTACAAAAGGACTATTCTTTCAGAAAAACAAAGAAGCTCTGAAGTCTTAGCTTTAATTTAAGGAAAAAAGAGCTACTCCATGTACCTTGGTATTTATTATGTATGCTAGATAGGGGTAAAAACATCTTCCTTTTAACTTTAACGTTAGTTAAAGCATTTTAGACATTATGCAATGGAGCAAAGGAGTGATGTTCTTTTTCTTTTTAAAAACATACTGGGGTATTTTTCAACTTGTTTTAACTTGAAATTTGCAAAATTTGATGCTTCAAGCTTGCTACTTGGCAATTTTTCTGTTTCATGCACCCTGAGTTTTTTTGTAATTTCTTATTTTTTTCTGAAGTAAATGTAGTCATTAGAATGGATTTCTGCTTGAAGAATTATGGACTGGCAAAGGAATTTTGCTTTTATGCCTAAGAACAGCCTGTCTTTATTGTTCTGAGAGTGCATATTCTGGCAGAATGTGTGTTAAAACATATTTTAGACTGCAGTTATTAAAACCTCTTTCAATATTATAGAACACATGAGTCTTTTAAAAAAACCCAACAAAATAAACATTATTAGTTAGATTGCAGTGTCTCTGCAATGCAATGGATTTATTTCAAGAACTAAAATACAATCTTCCTTTTGGAATGCTGGTTTCACTAAGGCTTAATAAAGAAAAAAGCTTACTGTTAATGATGCCCTGTAAACTATCAGCATTTCAGAAAAAAGATTAAAGTAAAAATCCAGAGCTTTTTCTGCCACAATTTTCTCTTATTTTACTGAAGTGGGGTTGCTTTACTTTAAGCACAGAAAGTATACAGGAGTTGAAAATTGCAGAGTTGTACAAAGGTCAGTTTGGTATAGTTTGATAGAGGCAAGAGTTTAAAAGCTCTCTGCAGAAAGCTCTGTTTCTTTTTGACAACACAGATTAGTTTGCCTAGACTAGCATTCAGTTCTCTTTTTCCCCAGGCCATACAGACTGAGCACTAAATATCACAGCCTTGTCACTGCTGGCTCTGGGCCACTCACCTTGTGGAAAAAAAACAGAAATAAGCATGTTTTGGGTCAAACCTTCTGACTGTTATGGCAGAAAAGATGTAATGGGAGGAGGGGGTCCCACAGTGCTGCTCTGAGCCTGCTTGTCAGTCCACCCCCCTCAGCTCATTTCCTGGAGGAGTGCTCAAAGGGCTGGCTTTGTACAGGTGAACAAAATGCGTGAAAAATCTAGTTTGCATAAAAAGTGTGCAAAAGGAAGGGGACTGCACCCCCTCCTTCTCTTTCACTCCTGTCTCACAACCCCAGCTCTGGAGCATCCACAAGGCAGGATCAACATGGAATCTAAGGACTGCTGATAGTCTTTGTTCTTTCTCCCTTTTCTGTCTTTATTTCTCTCCTCCCTTGCTTTGCCTGGGCCACACATGGCTGTCATATCCTACCCCATGCTCCATACTGAAGTTTGGTGTGGGAGCGGGGAGGTTGTGTAAGTGTGTTGCGGCTTGTAAGCCAGCACCTTTGACAAGGCTGTTGTGGGTGCTGAGAACTTATTGAAGAGTACTGTACAAAATCCAAGGGCTTGTGGAAGTCTGCTGTAGAATTTAAGAGCTTGTTAGCCAACACCTTTAGTGTCTAAACAGTGGGCTGGGTGCCTGAGTTATGGAGGCTGCACAAGAAAGCAGAAGAGTTCCCAGACACATGGTTCAGTGTCTTTGTTCAGCCTGATGAGAATTTATAAGGAACATCACAGCCTCTGCTGATGGGTCAGGACACCTTGTTCCCACCACCAGGACCACTTGTTTTGACACACTGTATCCTCACACACCTGCAGGGCAGCACTTTGCCACAGTCACAGTCATTTACATAGAACAGAGCATCTACTTACTCCACTCAGTCCTAGTCACACCATTTCAAGCAATGAACAGTGACCAAACAAAGCCAAATTCCATCTCCTTCCAAAGCACTGGACATGAAGCTGAACATGGAAGGTAGGCTGGTGTCGTGCAACTGTTACCACTGATTTTGATTTAGGAGAGTGCTAATGCAGCAATGCTTCTGGAGGCGAAAACTCAAAAGTCACAGGCAATTTTTAATCAGTACTTATTCCAAAAAATCACACTGGACAATAATACCCAAACATTTTGGATTGTTTATACCAACAGGAAACAGATCCTGCCCAAATTTTGTGGGTTTTGTTAGTCAACATTAGCAGGCAGAACAGTTAGGAAAGGAATTCTTAGCTTCTGGCCTAAACTCCTGGGGCTGTGAAAGAGGAAGTCAAAAAAAACCCAGCGAAGTTGTGCTGTGGAAACCTGGACTACAGTATATTACATTTCACTGTGAACCTGCATTTATCTTTACAGGAAACACTTCAGGAATAAAAATATCCCTCTCCCAGCCCACTCTGACCTCCCTTTAGAAAGATAGGCTCTCTTTGAGTAACTCAAAAAATCAGAGACGGACAATTGTCTCAAAACTTGAAACTGCTTAAAAGTGGTCACAACTACTTTAAATCATGTACTTTTTTTCCTCTCCACCAGTGAAAAATAAAGAAGGATGTAATAAATAAAACAATGGAAGGAATCCAAAAAGGTATTTGTCTTCATGTTATTTTGTGGCTTACCACATCATACTGAAGATTTCAGCATTATACCATGTTGAACGTTATGTGAATTTGCCTGCCAGAACAGTGGTTCCTATCTCTTCCAAAAGTGGATGTAGGAAGTAAATCCTCTCTTTTAATTGCAGACTAGTTTAGATGGGAAGTGATTGTGCATACAAGAAAGTTAAACTACCATCTATTTCATCTATGTCAATCAATCATATTAAAATAAAAATACGAAAAGCCTGCTTAATCTCAACACGATGCCTCTCAAATTCTCAAACACGCTTTGTCAGTACTGCAGATCTTCTTGACTTCATACTTGACAGGTATTGGGAATTAATTTCCATCTGTTTTTTTGTTCAATCTTTTCCAAACCCTGACACTTTTTCTTCCGCCAGACATTTTTCAGCTTTCCCTTGTTCCTGCACTTGGTATACTTCCAAATTCAAGATCTTGACCAAGTGGAATTCTCACCAAGGCCCAGGAGAAACGCAAAAAACACACACTAAGCATACATAAATTTAAATAATCTTTGCAATCTAAGTCCTTACAGCTGTAGGGCTGACAAATGCTCAGCTGTACTTGTTGATGCAGCTCCTTAACTAATCTAGAAAACGAGAAAGGTTAAAGACCAATGAAAGAGAGGCTACAAGAATGAAACAGCATTCCTTTGGCTGCAGCATGATCTAGGATGTTCTAAAAATATTTGCAAGGTGAGCAATTAGCCAAACAATGACTGCCAATTCGGGGGCAGTCTTCTGCTCTTTCTCCTCCACTTTCCAACATAATGCCTATTTCTAAGGCATTTAGAAATACCAGAAATATTTTTTTCCTTCCATTCTTCTAAAAGACTTTTACCTCAGCTTCTCCAGCATCCTCAGAGAAAGATGCTGAGCTGCTGTTTGTGCTATTAGACTGTTTATGATTTTTCCTTGTTTCCATTCTTATTTCACCATTCTTAATTTAGATTATGGCTTTTCTGGAAACAACTGTCATGCAAATACTGAAGTAGCATCAATAACCCAAAGGATGTACATATTAAATGTTCATTACACACAACCTTCAAATCCTGTCTGATCTTGTTGGCTTGTGTGCGTTATGTTTTATTTTTCATATTTAAAGTGTTTTATGGTATTTACCCCCACATTCCCCCCATATGGTGCAGCAACTTTCTTTTGACATCTATTCTAATATACCCTTCAGATTTAATGCCACAGGTAAGATACAGAAAAGGCCTATATTCTGCTAATCCAAGCTCCTATATGAAACTTCCACTTCAGAGAAGACAGAGTTGCTACTTCCTTCCCTTTACTTTTGAAAAGTACTTTTGGGTTTTGAATATTAAGTTGGTGTAATTTCCCCCAATAGGCAGCAAATAACTGAATCTATATTCACACATTCTATAAAAAGCAGATTGCATAATATAGCATGATGGTTCTATTCCATTATGCTTCATTACTAGGTTGGAAATTACTCACACAGTAGGTTTTTCTCTTTAGTATTCTATCATTCTAAATTATGGGTGCACTTTAGGTTACTCTTCATGTTATTTTGTAGTAAATAATCTAAATACAATTCCTGCCTGGCACCGTACTAACAGCAACATCTCCCTTCCCAGGTGGTCCTGGGGCCTTACTTGAATTCTAGCCATGTAATTACATTCAACCTGCCTAAGGTCTCCTTTAGACCTTGCAAATGTATTCTTCATTTGTCATGATTTTACAGTGGTGCCTCAAGCAACAGAACAGCTACACTTGGATGCTACAGCAACCTTGGTACTTCGGTATAACTTACTTCAGCTCTTTTCCATGCCTTTAAGATTCATGGGAAAAAAAGTGATCATGTGATAAAAACCTGTTAGAAAATAAATTGGTGATGGTGTTTGGTTTCAGTATTTAAAAATAAATGGTTGAGTACATCAGCTTCCTAAAGATGCAAAACTGGTCATTCCTCAGCTGTAATGCTCATGGTTGACAGGTTGTCTAAAGACTCTGACATGAGAAAGCAATGTTAAACTAAATCTAGAGAAAAGTATGTAATCACTAATAACCCCAAGACAGCAGAGCAGGAATGAAGTAAAACAAGGAGAAATCACCAGCAGGCTGAGACTTTTCAATCAGCAACTCCAGACTGAACATCCACCTCTGTGGTACACACCTTAAAGCAGTAAAAGCAGTATAAGATTACAGTTCTATTATTTCAAGGGAAAGTGATCCTTCAGTTAACAGGGCTAAGTATTTCGGAAGGCATCACTTCAGCATGATTAAACATCTAAAAGAAAGACAAATTCTAGTTCGCTTTCAGACACATTGAACAGTATACAGTAATTCAAAAGGGATACAAAACTGCAATCAGCAGAACTGCATCAGAGAATAAAGTTCTGTTGCATGGCATTAAAGGTTCCACTACGAAGGCAGTAAGTTGTTGATGCCCAATCCAAGATTATCTATTACTCAAGATTGTGTTGACCCTTATGCTCTGTGAGGACTACAGGCAACCAAGCAGGAGGAGAAAATTCCTGCTTACAAACAAAAAACAAATACATCATATTGGAAGTAAGCAGATATTTTCTAAATTTTTTTTTTTGGGGGGGGGGAGGGGAAGGCAAAAAACACCTCAAAAAAGCAAGGGAAATATTCTGAACCCAGTTTCTTTTTCTAGTAGCTCAAAAGACTCATCTCTAATTCAGAAACCTACAGTACAAGTCCCTGACCCTTGTCTGATAAAGACCTGCAAACAGGTTTTCCTCTTTCATTTGATCTAAGCACTGAAGCATTAATTTTTTCTTTGTAAGATTTTGACTGATATTTCCTCAGGGCCTGAGAAAACTTTCCAGTCCTAACTTACATACCTGCTGGTAATTCCCAAACAGAAATTCAAGGACTTTTAATATCTGACTGCGGTAGGGACTATTTACATTAAGGTTTTTAAGTTAAAACAATGCTTTAAGTGTTGTTTTTTGGATAAAGGTCACTCTATTCAACAGTTTCCTAATTTCCAAGCTCCAAATTAGTCGTCACATTGTTACATGTAAATAAATATGCACAGTATATAAGTGATGTTTGTGATCAGGACAAAGGGTATCTTCAGCTTCCCAAATAAGCATTCTCAGTAATAACGTACTGGATAAGTGGTCTAATTTTCCTAAATACCATGCAGATATAGCAAATCTTCAATATATATACAAGTGCTGTGTCTAAACAGACCTTCCTTCAAAATTGACATTTCAAAAAAAGGTCATTAACTAAAATAAGACACCCTTATGTAGAATGGATCTATACGTCATTCAGGCATTTTCTACAATTCAATTCTTAATCAATTAATCTAATTCTTCATTCTAGTTCACCATCTCAATAATGGAGACTGATTAAAACCTGCAATGCTTAACTAAATAAAGTATTTGTCTTTAGTAGCGGTACTTACAGTAAAAATTATGTCTTGCTTGTGGGTTCCTCATTTGGTGATGTAATATTCAGAAGTCACCATGCTTTTGTTCTAAGATACAGCACTTTCTTTATTGCTGTCTTGAAGAAGTCTTCTGAACACGTCATCTCGTCATAACATATTCTCGTCCGAAACACTCTTGTTTTCTCTCTCCGTATTTCCTGTCCAAATACTAAATACACAAGTAAAGGTAAACTGGTAAGTTACTAATTATGACATGCGGCATTTATAGAATGTTTTAAATGTTCCTAGTACTTTACAAAGGGCAGCTGATAAACACGTTAGGAAGTGCTTACAAACCTGAACCAAAATTACTTGAGTCTCTTAAAAGATTGAATAATTTTATCTGAAATATTCCAGAAGGTTTAAAAAGAACATACCTTCTTTAAAATAATAAATGAAAGCTAGTGCTCCCATTAATTCTTCTTTTCTTAAGCATCATTCACGTGAGCCATATGCAGCATACAGTCTAATTGCTGCTGAAAGGCCCCCAGGACGGCAGGTGTGCCTCCAAGTAGAAAATTTGTTCCATTGTTTAAAGAAGGAAGATGTACATTGCTACAATTCCTTTTCTTATTTATGAGTTTCCTAAGGAGCAGTGACAAAATAGGCTCTTTTCTCAACTGTTATTGATCAGGACACTGATGAAGAGTTAGTGGTCTTAAGGAGGGAATAACATAATCCTTAGAATTTGGTTTTCTTTTTTGTAAGTATTTTTGAAATTTAATTGTCTCCCCCATCCCTCCTTCCACCCCATGTGCTGCAATATCATGATTATGTCAGATACACATTTTGAAAAAGGATCCTGATTCATTTAGGTCCTTACCTTCCGTTGTACACAGACTTGCCAAGTTCAGATGTCATTAATTTGAGGCATACGGCTTATATTTTCATTGAATTCCTTAAAAGAAAACAATTTGTTGCAATTATTCCATATTCTAGAAAATCATATCACAGAGAAATCTTACACAGAAGATCTGGTCTGCTAGTCATAATATTTGTGAAAATATAATTGTCACAACAGTCACCTAACAAAGCAGAGAAAGAATAGCATTTTAAGTAATGTGGTGATATGGCAGTCATATAATCTTATTCTTAAATTTCTGACATATCATTTTAAATATTTGAAGATATGGTGAGGGATTAAGAGAGTGAATGTAACCATCTCTCTCTCTCTCTTAAATATTCTGTATAATCCACTCGTAAATATATGCATCCACAAAAAGGGAATATCTTCATCAGCAAAAGAAAGTCTAGCTTGACCTCTGGGATTTTAAAATGTAGCCAAACAATTATGAATGCTTCATTTTCAAGCCACTATTTAATATCCAAAGTCTTTTTCAGGCAAGAGATGAACTCCAAAATAATACAATCAGAAAAAACCAGCACCTGTTTCTGAAGGCTGTGTTACAGAGAACTCCTATTTCCCACTCCTATTCAATGAAAAATGAACTTTTTCTCATGAATTTCACAGGTTGCTAATATGGACAGAACCAGAAACAGAACCATGTGTGATAGAATTAAAACATAGTGCTCATGTACAGTCATATGATGTCATTTCTGAAGATTTTCACTGAAGTTCTTGATAGGGAGAAGCGCCATATGTGAGTCCCTGTGGTAGATACTTCAATAGTTTCTCACACCTAAATTTCACAGCTTTCCACCAGGAGCTCTAATATTTTGCTTAAAGCCTTGACGTCAGGCAAACATTGTAGACTACCAGAGTTTTTTCTTCTTTGATTGTTAGTCTTTTGCTTGCAGTTAAAAGTTGGAACTATGAGTTGTAGTTGACAAAGGCCAAACAAAATAGGAACACAATAGTATTTTTTTGACTTTGAAACTTTATTCTTACCAAGAGCCGGATAACTATGGTGGAGTTGGACATGCAAATTAAAGGAAAATCTGCCTTGCAGCAAGACTTACCAGTGTGTTATTTGTTACTAGTAACTAGTGTAAGAAGTTCTTTAAATTAGAGAATGTTTCTATTTTTGTGCATTATAGTACAGGATCCCAGCTACTCTGTAAGTAACTCAACTGTTCTGATAGACACTGCTGCTCTGCTCCCATTTAATTTGAAGTGATACAGAAATTTTCATCCATCCTTCTGTCTCTCTGTGAAAACAGACTTGTACATGCTACCACCTTAAGAACCAACCAAAATCAATACCACAGAAAACCAAGCCCCAGGAATTTTAGGTAAAAAACAAATATGGAGTTCTTAGAACTACAAGAATGACCAAAGGTGGTCAAAGCAAGCCTGAAAGTATAAATGATCATGAGAGATTTTCCACACAGCCTGTGTTTCTGCTCTAATTCTGTTTTGATTGCTTGGCTTTTTTTTCTACAGGCAAGACCATTTTTCTGGTGTGCATGTTTATGAAAATGCTTTCAGATGATTGATTCTCTTCACTGGGGCCATTTTTGATCATTTGGTTGTTACAGAAGCACACAAATTGCCTGGTCTCACTTCTCATTTCTGTTAAATTGTGTAACTCATTTCTGTGAGCAATTGCCACAACTCCCTATAAATCTCGTGTGCCTGCACTTGGGTACTGACAATAATTAGAAAAGTATGAATTGAGTTCACTTCATATGAGACAGTTAATGAAAATCTTCATGTGTAAATCCAGAGCAGGAGTTAGACTCTATGAATAAGAGAGTAATTGACAAGTTTTCTTGGAATTCCTAAGGGAATGAGATCTCTGCTGGGTTTTCCACTGAGAATTAAGGCAGATCAAATTATCTTTTCTTTGATAAAATAATCCAAATCTCATTTGTAGCCTAAGATTATGCAGCCTTAACTCTGATATCAAATCTCTTCATGATCTTCAATTTGAGTAATTTGCATTTCCTAGAAACTGAAAAAAGCATTACAGCTAGTATATCTTATATTAATTTCAATCTTGTCCTTACCGTCTATTTCCTTCCTTTCTTTTCCCTATTCTTTTCTCTCCAACCCCATCACCAAAAACATTTTTTCAGGAATCTCTTTAGTCTCTGCTGTAGAACACACTTAGATAGCCCAGAAGATTTTCATGTCAGATAGAGAAATTTTAGGTTTAGAAAAGCCCCAATAATTAGTTCCATACATTTATCTGCTTTAAGAAAAGATCTGGGCTTTTTTTTCCTTTATCCTGTCCTCTTGTCCGTTTATCTATATTTTATTTCCTGTGCTGACTGCAATTTGCAGTTGTGAATATATTCCCCCAAAAGTCCAAATTATGCATTTCAATAGAGTTCAAGAATATTCTTAACCCCTCAAAAGTGCTTTACCTGTCTCTCTTCTTCCATCAAAAACTCCATGAATCAATTCCAAGTTTCTTCTGGTGTAATTTTAGCACATGAAAATACAGTCAGTTTTGACTGGTGTCCCACAGCCACACACAATGCATACACACAGCAATCTGGGCTTTGGAGCAGAGAAGCAAAGTACACCAAATCTTGGAATTGACCCCAGAATCATTTTCCCTATTGTACCAGAAAAATTTTTACTGTGCTACATCAGCTAATAGAAGACAGAAAGCATTCAAAGTTTCTGCCTTCTAGCATAAGGTATAAACCTGTTGACATACTGTATTGGAATAAATAAAACTGATTACTCAAATTGCCCTTCTCTGAAGAAGGTAATAAAAGACTTTACTGCTGACAAAGTTCAGCAAAGTTCAGATGCTTGCCTCACACCTAAGGCATGGAAAGCTACCAAAAATACATAGAGGAAACACTTGAATGTCCCACAAGACAATTAACACCAGCCAGTTACTAAAAATACTAGGCTAAAGATACCACTTACTTCATCATCTGGGGTAACTGGCCTCAATTCCCAGTATCTGAGAAAATGGGCCAATTCCAAACATAGCCCAAGTTCAAAACCAGTGCGCAGAGACACCTGAACACATGGGAATGTTGTTCCTTCAAAGCTTTATCCCGTGAGCACTCTTAGTCCTTGTCAGGGGGTTAAAAAACAAATAATCAGACCTCAACATCTTCCTAAACACCAACATCTTCCCCTCTGTCTTGCATCTGAAGTTATGTCATTTTCCTCCTGACCAAAACCAGCTGAGTTTCAGGAATTGCAGGTGTTGATTTTAACCGAACTCTCTGAGCTGAAAGAGAGTGCTCACATGCTGTCTGACAGTGAATCAGCTTTTAATGAGCTCTTGTTTGCCACATCTTAGCTTCTAGCTATTACTACTCACATCAGCCACAATAGCTGAAAATTGTCCTACAGGTAGGCTGTAAACCTGCTGACCCTTGAAATGGGCAAGTTTAGCATTTCAGCAAGCAAGCCCTAAATGAGCTTGGGGAAATAAACCAGGAGTGCACTCTTTGACTGAATCTGTGACTTTGTTGAAATGACAAATGTTTTCCTTATTTAAGTAAAGGCATCAATTATACTGCCCTGTGAAGATACAACTTTCCTATAAGTGTATTGTTTTATATATTCATACCAGATATGCCATTTATGGGGATAAACTGCACCACTGAAAGACTGACATTATTATGAGTAAGATATTCAAAGCAAATATTTTTCTTATCAAATCCTATCAGATTAATTTAATTCCTTTAGTAATCAGTGACAAAGAGCACTTTGTAAAATTCCCACATGCAACTCTTAAGAGTTAGAAATTTAAACTATTTCTCTAAATAAAAATTTGTCCCCTCTCAAAGACATATGCATCCTAAATAACCAATCTTCTATACACAGGTGCCACAATGCTTCTCCATTCAATCTTGTATTATTTTACTAAGGCAATATTGACTGTATTCTACTGTAGAAATACAAATCCTTGGGCAAAATAAGATACCTTAACTGTGCCAGAACTGGAAGAATTAGGGATAAAACTGCTCCTGCATAGTACTTCAGCCCCTGAATTGCACATCAATTACAGAAAAGTCATACAATACCTACAAAATTCTGATCTACTGGTACTATTGGAGGGTAAAGGTTTGAACCTATGCACCTTCAACAGCACCACGGGTAAAACCGTAGTATCGGCACCATTGATTTCAGGTATAATTAAAGTACTTGTGATGATGATTTTGTTTTCATCTAAGAAATAGGAGAGAGATCCAGAGGAATTAAAGTGTGAATTTTAGATGCAAAATTATATTTTTAAAGGCATAAACATCTATGTGCACCTGTTGGCACAAGAAGTATTATTAAACAATAGGAACATTTTTTGTGTTTTCATATTACATATTACACTGACACAAAACCACAGCTGCAGAGAAAATAAAAGGTGATGAACCAAAAACTGAAAAGAAAATTATTTTCCCTCAGTGTGACAAGAATTTAAAAGATCCAAATGAGTATAAGCATTTATGTGATTATTTTTATGTAGAAGTATATCCAGAATTATGTACTTGTTATGAAAGGTGCAAAATAAATTGTTTGTATCAATTCTTAATAAAATTTTTACTAATTTAAATATTTACTTGTATTTAAGCTATTAATGATATTAAAAGTGAAAGAGAGCCACAGGACTAAGGATGGATATGGAAAAATAGTGCAAGAATGAATATGAGGAAATAGCACTAGAATGCAATAACAGAACGACTAAGAAGCAAAATGAGTTTTAAAAGAAATGATTGATAGAAAAAAAAAAAAAGCAACCAAGAAGAGATTCTATTAATACTTCAAAATTTAGTGAAAAACAAAGGAAAGTACAGATTCCTTACTTCAGAAGGGAAAAAGGAAACAACAGATGACTCACAAAGGTTGAAGCCTAACGAAATAAGGAAGACTGTGCAATTAACATAGTCCTACTCACCTTGCTAAGCTGGAGTTCCCCCCAAGAAAAAGACACCCCATGTCTCCATGGAAGAATCTATGTAACCATGAGGTAAGTTATTGGCAGTCACCAGGTTGGTTTTAAATTAATATTTATGCTGTGGCCATGAATGTCTGGGAAGGAAAAATGAACTGTTATGGCCATTTTACATGGAACAGTGTGGCATGAGAATGTATTTGGCTTTTAGGGGAAATTTTAGGAGTATGACAACTTGTGTTTCTAAGAAAAGCATTCTCATCTTGAATGATATTGCATCAGCCTTAGAAATGGCCTCTTAGCCAACAGTTAGGGGAAGGAATGAGTGCTCACAAAAAGGCTGCCAATTTGGAGGGGAGAATGGAGTATGAAAAGGGAGAAATTTGGGTAACCAAGAAGCCAATTCCATTCTGTTTTATCTGGCACAGCTTTCAGCTATTTACTGCATTCATTTTTTCTTATAAGATCATCCTCCTCCAAAGAAGAGAGAAACAGCCTTTCCTTAAGCAGATGATCTCTTCATACATGCTCATGAACTGCCAATTTCAGCCCAGCCAAGGATGGATTTTGAAAGCTGGATTCTGTTCCTCCTGGATGAACAGAATCAGATGGATGCTGTCTGCAGCTAGATCTGCAGTAACTTGCTATGCCCAACAGGTCTGTAGAGCTAGGATTGATTTGAAGACTGTGAGACTGTATCGCTAGAAAGAGACAGCATAAATCCATATCCCTAGCAGGAAAATGGAGTTATTTACTGTCACTTTTCAGAAACTGACTAAAACTTTGTTTCAATTATACAAGAGAACATTTCAGTTATAGAAAAGATGGGTGCTTTTATATATTTGAGGCAGATGGATCGCTGCTGTGTCTTAGAAAAAGTGTTGCATGTTAGAAAAACAATAACCTATAAGATAATATTTAAATATTTACACACAAAATAGGTGATGCCAGACACTCAAACATTTCACACGTCGTTTGCATTCAATTAAGCTATTTTTTTGGATGATGGCAATGAGACATTAGGAAATTGTAATGAGCCTTTCTGATGAGTCTGACTTCCATCCAAGTAGCATCTCTGGAGCAAGACTGGCTTCCTAAGTTGTTCACTTCCCTACCACCCACTCAGAATTTCTGCTGTAAATCTCAAATCTACATTGCTATAGTAGAGAGGTGAAAAATCTTACCCGAGAAACATCAACACATAAATGGATTGAACCAAGAGCCTGTCTAATAGCTACATCTGTCTTTCAGTGCTGCTGGGCAGTCTATTCCAGATGGTGGGGGTGCTGTGAACATCTCCAGTTGCCTTCATCTGAAGGAAGGCAAAAGCTCCATAGTCCTTTGAAAAGGTCAATATTAGTGACTCTCTCGGTATAAGCATTAAGAAAATCCAAGCCGGCAGGTTGCCTATTATTAAATACAATAATTATATTAATGGACATCCATTACAGATGTACCTCATCCTTTCTAATGGTTTCATAATCATGAGGAACAAAATTATTTCTATTTCCCATGGAGTACATATGTCAGATTTAACGGTCTGAAAGATGAATAAGAACTGAGCTGCTACATCCAAGCTAGCATCCACGAAAATCAAAATGTTCTCCACTGCACTTAAACAGAGGGCATTAGATATTTTCAGGTCATGATCTGAAACATGATATAGTGTTTTGCCCAAAAAGCAAAAGAAATAAACAGAAATATTTCCAGTCATTTCTATACAAAGGATAGAGGATCGTTGTGAATCTGATTAAATCTGTAGCCAAACTATTCCAAAGGACAAGGGACTTCAATGTTGCTGTGAACTGTATTGCTCTTCCATGGACTTAGGGATATTTGGGTTCTATAAATAGATTGTTGAAAGCATGCCTTTCATCCTACAGCAGTACAGGGAGATGCTGCTAACTGGTGCACTTGAGGAAGGGAATTTACTTTTCACCAATTCACCAGGTGAGGGAAGAGTCATACCAGAAATGGACCCTGTTCCTGCTGCCTCCTGTGGCGTTAGTTCCACAGTCAGGAAGAAGTCTTATGGGGATACAGAGGTGTCGTCCTACTCCTGTGACCAATAAATTTACATTTCAAGGCCAGCAACAACCAGACTAGATGGGAAAAAAGAGATATAGGCAAGGAAAAAAGAAAAAGATAAAAGAAATACAGGAGAGGACTCCATCTCTACTACATGGACTACAGCAACTTGGACAAGCAAGCTGAAGACAGGGACAGGAAAACTGAAGAAGTTTTCACACCTTTTGTCTATCTCAAAACCTTTATAAGCTAAGGTGGTTTCAACTGACCCAGGGAAAGCTAAGGAATATGTCAACAGGGCAATGTAAGTAACCAAACCCAACTCAATTTTCTTGCCACCACTAATAATCATAACAGGAGCAGTTAACCCAATTCCAGCCTTAGCCTCAACCATTAACTTTTGCAACAGAAATAAATGTTCCTTCCCACATTGCTGGAAATCTCTGCAGCAGCTCTGTCACAACACAAGTAGCAAGAGAAAAACTGTTTGACAACCTTGTTTAGCCTTTATCTTCCCCGTGATGTGGAAATTATATCTCTCTGACCTTTTTTCTCATCAACCTGTCATTTTACGTGTTGTTTCTGCATTTCATCCAAATGTTGCCAGTTACCAGAAGAAAAAAAAAATCATCACACATATCCCTAAATCCAGCTGAAGGCACTAAATGTAACAATGTGATGAAATGATACCAATTACATTACATTAAAAATCCAAGCACCTAAAAGCATGAAAATAAATAATTAAGAACATCAATCTGCCGCCCATGATATCACCACATTATGCCTATTTCAACATAACACCATTAACTGTCACACCTTGATTGTTTTAAAAATGTATAATTTTGTTTTCTTGATGTCAGTAGCTAAATCTGTTCACTGAGAAGATTGGGTTCTGGGTGGAAGGTATATAGAAACAGGAAAAATATAGGAAGAAATGTTATTTAGCTGTTAGAAATAAGTAGTATTGAATATAGTACCTTGGCTTATCCTGTCTAATGGGAAATGAAAGACATGAGGTACATTAACTCGAACACAAAATGCAGTGGAGGTCTAGCAGAACCAGAAAAAAAAGGCCCAACATACAAAGAAAACTAGAGGCAGGATGATCATTTAGTCCAGGCATAGGACTGCTGTAGAACAGCTTCTCCAGCGAAGACATTCTAAACTTGCAAATGACCATCCCCACCCCTAAATCTCAGCGTTTTCTGCCAAGCTTATATTGTGTCTAAGCAGTCAAGCCATGCTTTTGGAAGGGGAAATGAATCATCTATTATTATTTTACACCAGGTCATTCAAAGCAGAAAACTTAATCTGACCTCTTTAATGTAAGAACGCTATATTTTGGTCATGCCAACCTGAACTTTTCTGCATAAAACTGGTATAATAGAGTTCTAATAAGCATTCATACAAATATTTACAATTCAGCAATTGCAGTTATCTTTGTATTCTCTTTTTTTAAACCAACAAGGGATATTTCACAGAGATGAACATGCAAAACACACTTCAAAACTGCATTCACAAGTCTAAATTTCACATTCTCACATGCAGGAACTGGGACCTAATCTGAAATCAGTCTCTTTTACAAGTCCATGGGAACTGTGCCATTCACTTCACTCCTGTTAGAATATCACCTATGTACCCATTTAACTCAGGGGCTAAAACATCAGGACTGAATTTTGCAGGCTTGCTGTTGCACAGTATTTTTTATTTGTTACTGTTTAAGCAGAACTCCTTGAAGTACTTGAGAGACTGCTCATGTTATCTGAACCATTATCCTAAAGCGAGACATGAATAGCTTTGAAATGATTCAGGTAGTATCTGGAAAAATACATGAGAGAGATGAAACCTGAAGATGGATTTCACAAGGTGAAAGAGAATAGATCATACTGAATTATTCATCCAGCTCCAAACATTGATTAAATCTATAGCTGGTAGCTGAGGGCTCAAGCCAACACAGATTTACAACTGAACAAAATTTAGTACCAGAAATAGTTCCATCAGTAGTGTTGCAGAACAAGCTGCAGATTCTCCTTCTCTCATTTTTGAGATACACTCAGTTAAGATCTTATTATCATGCTTATATAAGAGAGGGGGAGAAGAGGACTTAGATTTTTCTAACTTGCAGCTCAAAGACAATAGATGCCTCTTTGCTTTACAAAAAGAGACTATTCTATAACATTATTTTGTTGTAATAACAGAAGTATGTAAGTTCAGGCAGTATGTGGAGATGACTTTAAAACAATGTTACCTATTGATAAAAGAATATGGATAGTTTGTTTAAATTCTTGAAGCTGTGACAGGAGCAGACAGAAGTTACTTTCTGTCTTTAAGTTGGCAACATCTGAGTAGTTGCTACTTGTGAGTGGGAAGTCATGGCCTCTGTAAGAAGCAGGATACCTGACCTGAGCAGTCAAGAGTCTAAAATGATTTAGAAAGTCATGTGCCTTATGTCCTCTAAAATTTATAGAAATATAAGTGTTGCACAAGTAGGCTTGATAAAATCAGACTACTCTCATGGTCTCTTCCTAACGCACATGGCAGACCTCTGCTGGTGTACCAAGCATAGATTCAATCATGCAAGATGGTTCTTGGGAGACACAGCTTGTTGTTTGTGTTCTGCATATGGACAGTTTTCTTAAGGGAAGCCAAGTGCTGATGAAATGCCATGGCTTTTCAGGCTCCCTTTTTCTTGATGACTATATATTCTGAAGTTTAATATGTCAAACTGGAGGAGTAAGATGCAGCAGAATGCCCTACAAAGTGCCATGATTTCTGTACCAGTACAGTGCATGCATATATGTAATCTATACTGAAATGACATTTGGCATCCACACACTTTCTTGTGTTCTTTAGGGCACAAAAGCAAACAAAGAGAAGTCATCTTTATTTTGCTTTTTTTCAACAGAGAAACTAGAAAATGTCAGACTTGACTTGTGCATAACACTTTCAAAAGATTCTCTAAGTCAGTTCTCCTCCTATTTCATTTGGTTTTCTATTGGCAGAATTATATTTGCTTGAATGGAATCACTCTTGATCTACTCAAGTATGAGAACAAAACAATCTAATTCCTTTGTCTTTTCCAAATCAGCATTGTTGTGATACTCCCAGTTCTTTCAACACTTCTATGATTTTCAAAAAATATCGTGGTACAAAAACTAGTCTTCTTTAATCTGTTCTATCTTGGTCAAATTCCAAGCTGCATGTCATTTTTGTTGCTAATATTACCTCATTTCAAAATAAGGCTTTGTACATTTTTTCAGCTCACAACTTTCCTTAATATAATTGCTATAATTGTACTTTAGCAGGAGCGCTTGAATGGTTGAGAAAAATATCTTATTAAATCAATGATAAAGTAGGGACTGAATAATTATATGCTGGAAGGGGATAAAATACACCAGCAACTGTACGTGACAAAGGTTGCAAAGTGCTTTGATGATCTGACTGTGGCTCTCTGATTGATGAACAGCAGTAGATATGCATAAAAGAGTGTGGGTGCCTCGAATGTGTCTCTGCCTTCAGAGAAGCCAGAGAAAAGGAAAAACAAAGTGCTTTGCAGAAACCCACTCTCTTGCCTGGACTGATATGCATACAAAATAAAGAATATGCATTAAACATGAGTGAGTGGAATGCAGAAAGTATATGTCCTCATATATACTCTGTTTCAGCATATTCATCCAAATTAATCTCCTGTGCTATTTCTGGGTAGCCATTTAACACAGGACAAATGTGGCTCGCTCTTGACTTGTGTTCTGACATGAACCAAACCAGCTACAATAACTGTGAAAAACTAGGAGATCCAATCCCTTAATCACCTGGGGAGAAGTGGCAGTGCCAGGTGAAAGGGTATGCAGCCACTCTGCCAGAATTGATCAGGGAATTCACTACAAATATTCACTGCAATTCCAGTGGCAGAAGACACCAACAATGACCTTTCTGCACCTCTGTGGCCTTGCTGAGGCAAGCACTCCACCTTTTCCCAGACTCCGTGGGACAGACAGATATCAATTCCACACAGCTTCAGCTGCCACAAATGTGGAAAAAACTTAACCATAAGAATTCAGCCGGAAAGGAGAGCTTTGAGAATCTGCAGAACACAAGAACCACAGTAAAACACTTCCCTCTTTGTAGTATCTGTACACCAGTGTCTGCACTGGAAAACACTCCCAAAGAGCATTCCCTGGGAACAACATTAATATCTGCACTTTCTAGGACAGCAGCCCAGTCTTTGCAGTTGGTGTTTTTGAAGGGTTGCATGGCAAATATGAAAACAAATTTTGGCCAGTATAAGAAGGGGATGTGAAAAACAACAGCATACAAATTTTTAAGGTTCTGGGAAATAAAATATGACAGAATTATGGAGGGGAGCAGGGGGTTTTCTGTTTATTTGTTTGTCTTGGTAATTAGTAAAATCAGATGATGGAGAATTTATATTTGAACTCATTTGTGTTAAACTTTTAAAGAAAGTACCCACTGACTTTTTACCTACATTCTGCTGTTTAATAGAAACCCCATGCCAATGGAATTCTTCTGTAGAGTGCTACTGTTATAGCAATAAGTGTCTCAGTTTTCTCTCCTCCAAAAATTCCTAGAAGGAATCATAATTTTCAGCAAAATACAGTTGTTTTGTATAGTTAAAACTATGGGTCATACTAACTACATGCTGTATCAATGACAAAAGTCCACTGGCTGGAAAACAAGGTACTAAATTCACTGGACAAATACACATTGGTGTTGGTAAAGAAATTATTACATACAGTGTCTGTAGCTAAATCAATGCTATTCCTTGTTACTATGTTACACAGAAATGTCTGCAAGTAATTCCTGTGTCTTAAAATGTAAACTTTATGGTGATTCAAGGAAATGGAGGATAACTTTTCACAGCTGTTATATGTCAGCAATGGAAGACCTATTCTTGCCAGTCTTTTGATTAGTATCTTCCCACTACTGTGTCCTTCTGAAATTATAGGTAAATCCCTGTGAAAAAAACCCCACATAGAATATTTATTCTTTTGGATTTTCCTATTTTCAAACCTGTAGAGAAGATTCCTTTCCTCTTGAGCACAGGTGGTTTCAGTGTTTTATTTTTATCTGACCCAAATATCCCAAAACCTAAAAGTAGCTGTTTTTATCAATGCACAGTCATTAAGAAGCATCACACCAAAATAAACAGCATGTTTTCAGTTGCATCCTTCCTTAAAACCCAAGAGCCAAAGCAACTGTTAGACCATCACAATTTAGTGGACAATTCTTCTTCTCTTGCATTCTGTACTCCTTAGTTCTGTCGGTATGACCTGGAAGATGTTCCCACAGGAAGTTATCCTAGAGCAAGTCAATTGTCATCTAAGGACTTATATCTGGAACATGGCCCTTTTGTTTATGGACACAGCTTGAGGGGGAGACCAGCACACTGTAGTGCAGCCCTGTCATCCAAGAAGCTCTTCTGTCTGCAATGAGATAAAAGGTATCTTGACTTGGGCATGTAGAAATCTAGAGGCTGATTAAAATTCTGGAATATTCTGACAACAGCTGCTTTAAGCAGAAGTTACCAGATGGTAATATTTGTGTGGGTACCACGTCATCTGGCAAGGAACAAGCTAATGATGCACAAAATGTTTTGATGCACAGCCTTCAAGCAGTAAATTTAAAGTGATATGAGGCCATGCAAGGACTCATCTACACTGCTCTGCAGTGATACAAATGCGTGATACAAATTATTCTTACCAATACAAGTGCACAGATAAGGAGACACAAAGTTATTTGGCACATAATGGTTGTTGGTATTAAAGTGAGTGTCGTTCCTCAAAATGACTAATATTTGTGAACTTCTATGTAAATTTGCAGGAAGTTATAGATCATATTTTAGATATATTGCAGTTGGGATGGTGGGTGTTTGGAATATAAAAATCCAGCAGTCACATGGAGATTAAAGCACAGGCCTCTTTCAGTCATATTTTTGAAATGGAACACAATGACAGCCTAAAACCCCAAAACCAACCCAGCCTGTCAAGTTTAAGGAAAACCACTGGAAAACTCAAGAAATACTATTTATATGGGAATATCTTCAACACAGACAAGACTAGAGCCCTTGTCTGCAAAGAAACACTTTGTATTTCAAGTCAGCTGGTTTCAGAGCTATCTGCTCAATGTATATGTATAAGAGGCTCTGATTCAACTCTTTTGATATGAATTACATGATTGATAACAGAAAAATGACAGAAAGAGTAAGCTGATTTCTTGCACTGGTCTTGCAAGAATATTTGAAGACTCTGAAGGCTCAAAGCATCAATTTCCTGGGGTTTTTTATTTGCTGAAGAAATCCACAGAGCAGAGTTCATCCAGACGTAAAAGTATCAGTACCTTTTTAACCATGTGCTATTTCAAGAAATACATGGTTGTGGTCTGCATTTCAATTATTACTCCAGAGTTCACATCCTATTTGTAACCAACTTGTCTATGGAAAATGCAAAACTAAAAATAGGCCTTCACATGCACCTTGATTTCACTCTTTCATTCAATCCTTGAGCACTTGCACTACAAAAATGAGAACCTTTTTAAAGTACATACTTTTACAGATCAGGGCTCAGTCGGAATCTCTCTGAAAATCATGTTGAACAGGTAGCCTGCTGATTTAAATTGCAATGTTGAAACCTTTATAAAAGAACACAAAATAATACTGAATGATTAGTTCAACATTCTTGTGTTCTTGAAACCTCTGAATTTGGGAATTTTGTTTGTTTTGCTGAAAAATGCAGCTGTCTTGCTTTGAATTAAATAATTTACTTCTCCTAAAAAACATTTTCATAAAATATGAGAAGTCTTCTAACAAATAACCAAAGTTTGACCAAGGTCAGATAAATTATGTTCATGAGTATATACCTCTATAAAGCACAAATATATTACTTATTACTATTTTTACTCCTCTTAGGAAAGAGTCCCTTAGCTATGCATATGCTGCACAATCAACTGTTTAAAATACACTAGAGTGAAATTCACTATAGATGATCTAAGTCTGTTACTGGTCTGTGACTGGTGGTTATCCTTTGTTCCTTTAGCTTGCTATTTAGGACTTCTGAGAAAGCAATTAGAGTGATAATTGTTGTCCTTAGAAATTTAAGACAGAATAATCACATCAAATCATATAAAATTATTTGTGTATTTTTTTATTTGTTCTGTTGGACAATTTCTCCAGGACAACTATTATATTCAATATCCTCAGAATATTAGCATCCTGCAGTAATGTATTTAGGTTGGGCATGTTTATTATATTTATTAACCAAAGGGCAAAAATAACAGAATGAGATGTAATAGAACACATACATCTTCTGTGCAATTAGCAATCAACATATTTAATTGTTTCTCATACATGTTTGTTGATTTAACTGGAAGTCAACAACAGATTCTAAATTCAATACAATTTACTTAGTACAGACCAAATTCTGTTACAGAGGTTTGAGCAACCCTGAACTTCAAGTACTACTGTAGCCTTATAAGTTTCTGGAGCAATGGTGAAGAATTCCCTCTAAAATGTATCTGGATGTCTGCATTGGCAAGAGACATATCCTGCACAGCCCTGTGTCCATCAGCAAGAGTATGGTCACATAATGTCCTGCCTACCTGTTGTCTGGGGCTCTGGCACATGAAGAAACCTGGACCATGTTCTCCCTTCATTCTCCCAACACCTGAGGTGTGAGAGAAGCTCTTGTGCAAGAGTGTAAAGCCAGAATCCAACCGTGCTCTTTGGAATGAGCTGGGGAGCAGACAACAGCAAGAAAGAGCTACAACTCACCCAAAATGCCAATGGCACAAGGCCAGAGGCTCAGCCCCAGCTCAGGATACAGGCACCTGAGGTCGCCACTGCTGTCCACCACTCCTGAAGTGAAGCTATCAGGTCAAGGATGTGGAAGAGTGCCACACAGCATTGCATATTCCCATATGCAGAGGGGAACCGGTGCAACTCCCAAAAATTTCCGTATCCACCCAGACTAATGAGACAGTCAGCTCAGCACCTGAGTACCTGTCTTTGAGAATTGACACAAGTATGCACACGGAGCAGAATACAAGAACAGCATAAACAAAAATCAACTTTCTTGGCAGACCCTCACAGATTTATCACACCATTTATCTCGCAGATTTATCTGTTATAATTTTACCACGAGTAACTTCATTGACACTTCTACTTTCCCCAGAGCTGGGTCTAAACCACAAATTTCACGTGCAGCTCTAAATTCCCCTGAATTTTCAGATTAAGAGATATGCCAGAAATTTTAAGTTTATTTTCCCTTAGCTGGGAAATTATTCTTACAAAACAATAGTTGTCTCCAGTCCAAATACAGTAAGTGGGCACATGTTTGATTCTTCTGCCTGCAATTGTACAATTATGCTTTTCCTATGCTGTTTATTTGTCATGATTTCACTTTGATCACATCTATATACTGAAACATTCAGCTGATGGAACCACTGGCTTTCTTTTTGAATAGTGGATAACGAGCGATGAAAGTACAGAAAATGTGCATCTGACATAATGCTGCAATTCAGATACATGATAAAATATCTAAAATGCTGAAGGATCTTATGGCTTAAGTAGCTGTTCTGTGTCCTGAATCATCACATGACTAAAAGTGCTACATGGAACTGGGATTAGAGACAACACAAAGAGTCATTTAGACCAGGCATTGCAGTCTTCAAATAAAATGTGGATGAAAATTGCAGAGACTCTGGAGGTCATCCTACTGTCATTAAAACATATTGCAAAATTGTTGCAAGAGAGAGGGAGCAGGAGCCAGCTATCTGATAGGTTATTAAATACTGAGCCCTATTTAAAAGTATGTAATTTCTTCAATACTCAATCTTCAAAGCACTTTGTCATACACTATCTGGTTAACCTTCATAATATAAGAATTGTTTCTACATTTTGAAAATACAGTTACTAGGGGTAAAATAACAATTCTCTAGCAGAAGTGGGGTAACTGTGCCTCAGGAGCTGCCTCATTCTTTCTGGCTCTGAGTAAATGTCAGTATCAGGATTTAAAAACAGAATTTCTTGGCTTTTCTTCTCAGGACAATATCCAAAACACTGTGTCACTTTCTATGCTGCATGAAAACAGACTTAAAATAACACCAGCATCTTCCACCTTGTACTATGTATATCCCTTAATTTTAAAAATATTACATGTAACTCTATCCAAGCTCAACAAAAAGAACCCATGATCTGAATCAGAAAGTACCAAGTATAGAACTCCCCAAGGTCACACCCTCACTAGCTTTTTTACACCTGCACTATACTGCCTGCAAAAATAGTTACCCTATAGGCTAACTTCTGGAGAAATTCCTGCTTTTGCAGATCTATTATTGTTAGGATACAACAATACCAAAGTCATATAAAGCTTGCCAACTGTTTGATCATCTCTTTACACCCTGTGGGCAGAAAACAAGTACAATTTACACAGCTCAATCCCTTAAGTCAAAACTGCAGAGATCCAAGGATTTCGTAATTTTCTAGTAGCGAATCCATCTCTAACCCACAGCACTGCAATATGAATTGAATATAGAGTAGACATAATGCCCTAGTAAATATTCTAGATTAACATTTCAATTACTTTTACCACCTTAGTAACAAAGAAAAAATTAATAAAATTACTGCAGGATTAAGTAGTTACTGTCTAATGCTTCCAGTCTTATTATTATTTGTTCAAACCCATTACATATGCCAGTTCTCAGAGAAGGCAAATGAAACCTATCTTTGTTCAAAAATAACATATTGCAACAGGAAGCATTCCTAGTGATGCACAGGTCCTAACAAAACCAGCAGCTGGATAGAACAGAGCCAGTTTGGTCCTAAAAGACGTGTAACAAATGGGATTTTCATGCCAATCTGGGCCTCCCATTTTTAAATGACACCTCCTAACCCTCTGCAAGGATGGGCCAATAGTGTTGGATGCTTCCTAGCTTTTTTTCGATGCAAGTGTCTTCATGAGAACAAACCCATGTTAATCATATTTCTTCTAGCATACTAATATAAAAACATGATCCTCATTGAGTCTATAAAGATGCTCACAGGGTTTTTTATTTTACTTATCTCTGTTATCAAGCACAAATTCAACTTCAGCATGAAGCTGCTATGACCAATTTACAATGATATGTCTCCTTTAAATTACTTGTTTTATGCTCTCTTTACACCAGTAAGTTGTATTAAAGCAAGTCTTTCAAATTGGTGTATTCCATGTATTGTTTAAAGCCTCTGATTCTAACCATTTATCCACTTCAAGATCCTTTTATAGCTTCCTGTGTAGGTAAGCAGGATTTAGCACAAAGGAGAGTCCAACTCCAAATATAGATGGTTGTGTTTAGCACAGTGTTTGTTACCACATTAATTTCCTGCATTCCTGTTCCAACTTGAATATAATTTCCCAGTGCAGAGAAACCTCAGTTGTAGACAGTTTACGGAGATCAGCCTCAGGCCACAAGTACTCTGAAAGAGAAATGTTCTTCTTTCCTTGGAGACTCGTGCCATTTCTGGAATGAAGGCAGATCTGTCAGCATACAAACGAGGATGTTAAGTATACTTCTTGGAGCAGGCATACCTGAAATTTTCCCAGGGCTAGCAAAGATTATACTTTCTCTGGTACCAGTACTGGAATTACGTATTTTCAGAAGCAAGGGAATGAGGAGTGATCACACTTTGAGGAATGATCAATTCTTCTCCTTCCGTCACCAAACATTTCCAGACCCTTTCCCTTGTTCTCATGAGGCTGGTCACTCTCTTTATCCCCCTATTTAAACTTCTGAGAGAGGAAAGAATGTTTTATCGTTATCATGAAAAAGTGGTTGCACAGGGATTAGGGAAGGGAACACAAACGAAGGAAAGAAGGTATGTAGGTAGGTTTGGGTTTGGTTCCCTATCTGCCTAACAATCCATAAAGAGTAATGGCACTGCAGCATTTCATAGCACATATTGCCTTGTGTACAGTTAAATAATTTTTTTAATTTGGAAACTTAACATTCAGCAAGAATGCTGGCTGGCATTACACAGCAGCTCCTTCATCCAGGGAAGAATTCACATCTCCAAGAAGGACATATTCTTTCTGCTGTCACTGAGCCATTTTTTACTTTGTGCCAAAGTGTCTGCAGAAGTCTGTCAGTCAAGACAAAACACACAGACTCAGAAACTTGGCCATGCCATTGCTCACAGTCTGCTACAGACCCGAGAGCAAGCCAGACAGCATCTGTGGAGGATACAGGAGGAAAGCTGACCTCCAGTTCACCAGCGGGTGTGAACAGATAGGAGAGATGTATTGATTCTGCTGTTCTGGATCCGTCTCACCCCCACCCCCATGTTCACACACATCCATATGAAACACTGCTGAAACCCCCAACACAACGTGGTGCATCGCATCCTTTGCACGTTCATTCAGGACACTCCAAGGATGCTGCCTACCCATCCTCCTTGTACAGCATCCTACGTGGGACTGTCCCTCTCTCACACTGCCATTGCTACAGTTCCAGCCTGTCCTCAGCCCTCCTGCTTTTCTCAGCCCCTGTGCAGATATCACTGTATCATTGCAATTGCCCCAAAGCAGCCGTTCTTACCTTCACATCTTGCACCAGGGTCCTCACCAGCAGCAGCTGACATAGATCCTGTGACTCATGGTCACAAGCCTATGTATATCCTATGTAGTGTTGGTTTGGTTGGGAAGAAGCTTTGGTTGGAAACAGAAGAGCGAAGAGACAGAGATGGATGTACCATTCATCTCTCAGATATGACTGGAGGTACATGTTGCTGCAACAGATTTACAAGTAGACCAACACTTTTTTTCAATTTGTTTTCAGTGCTCTGAGTTATTTTTGGCCAAGAATGCTATTCTTTGAGTGTCTGAGCTCCTCTGGAGGCTTCTTCTTCCTGTGAACCGTGGACTGGTTCACTGAGCAGCCTCCAAGTCCTGTGTGGTAAGCTATCAGTTCCAAGAAGAATGAGTCAAGTGTTTGCCCACATGAAATTCATCCCCTGTTATTTTAGGAAGAAGCAGAGAGGCTCATAACTCATTCTCATCACTGCTGGGAAGCAGTCACCAGGTCTCTTGCACAATGCATTGAACTGTGCTTTCATAGTGATTCAGGCAATATAATGTTACAGCCAAGGTAACACATGACATGGCAATGCCATGGAATGTGCCCTTGTAACAAAAATTAAATATTTCAGCAGATATCCCTGCACTTCAACAAGGATCATTCATCTACATCCAGATTGAGATCTGTTGAAAATATTTTAAAACAGATTCATCTAATTATTTTTAAATTTGGTAATGAAATAATTGCATTACTAACAATGTTAGAAATAATTTGAATTCTTACTAATACCATGAATTAAATCTCATACATGTCCATCAGCATTTATATTGCTTGTTTTTCCTTTGATTGTGAAGGGCTTGGAATCACTGGATCATGAGTTTTATTTCGGAAAAATGAAGCTCAGTCTGCAAACCTATATTTGATCTTGCTTTTTCTAAAATAGACTGAATCTGTGTTCATCCTTCCTTTCACTGTGCAGATGCATCTTCTGCAGTGAACACAGAAAAGCAATACTCAGCAGAGTCTCAGGTGAAGATGTTAAATCTTCCCCTCCAAGCCTAATTTGACACACAGCCTCAAGATACTCTCCTTTATCAGACTGAACCTGTCTATCTTGAGTGTCACTCCAGACACAAAATTCCTGCAGTGCTCCATATGGAGTTCATCCTGGATGGGTTCATCCAGGCTGAGGTACTTCATCACTGTAATGCCTAATTAGCTCCATGACTTCAGGACCTGTAGAATCTTCCAGCCCTGCCTACAAAGTCCATATCATAAGCTGAAGGTGCTGATGGCGTACCCTCAAACAGGCTTAGAGAACAGACTTCTTGCACCAGCTCCCAAATCCTGCCTTCTCTTACGGTGTTGCATTCAGCTGTGTAGTTTCCTGTGAAGGCTCAAGGCACAGCGTCTGCTCTACAGATGTGTGATGAACCGGTTTAAAGGACAGAATAAAATGCCATGCAAAACCAGAGTGGCAAGTGGTCACTGTAGCTGAGATTGAGGTTAAATTACTCATAAATCTCCTCTGTCAACAAGTTATTTAAGGCTTGCCTCTATATTTTTATCCTTCCTGCTGGTTTGAGTTTCTGGATCATTATTGCAGATTAATGATAAGTATATTAGTAAGACAGACTTCCTCTCAGAGGTTGGAAACATGTATTTTAGAAACTTGTTCCTCTACCACTTTATTTCAGCAAGAATTAAGGTTTCTAAGAAACAAATCAGGCTATTTATGTATTAGATGAGAAATAGCAAGGAGAGATTTTACTTTTTAAATTTCAGCAAAAAAACAAGAGTAACTTATAATTGTGCCATTAAGATATAGTCTGAAGAAAAATGAGCAGATGTGAGTACATTTCTAAGCACCCATCAGTTTAGCTTGGTGATGAGTGAGAATGCTGATTTTTACATTCTGTGTAAAAAAGAAGATGCTGGAATAATCTCAGCAGCACCTTAATTCTGCAGTCTTTATGGTGTGCTTGGAGTTGGAATATGCACAATCTCCACTGATGTTCACAGGGCAGTGTAAGCATTGACAGTCAGCAACTTCACTAAAGAAGTAAAACCTGTGCTTCAGGGACCCCCTAAAGAGAATGGTCCCCTCCCTGAGTGATAGTTGTATATGGCAACCACAATCAAAAAATACTTTTCAATTCTAACAATTTGAATCTCACATTGACTCAAACGTGACCCTTTGCTAATGTGACCACTTCACAGTGTGAGAGGTATGTTGGTTAAAGTCATGTGACTGCAGCTTCCTGGAAAGAAAATTTAGAATAATAAAGCCACAGACAGCTGCAGAGAAAACTCCAAACACATCGTGCTACACCCAGCTTTTAACAATATCCACTGAAATAAACACAGAGAGAAAGAGAGAACCAAAGGGTAGTATTAATTCATAGGAAAATCCCACAGATGGATTAAGATTGCTGAAGGTTGGGATTATACAGTTATGTCTGACAGTTATGGTTTTGAAAACTAGGTTCTAAAGCCTCTAAGGAGTTTTTGCAGCACCACTACATTTGAAGTCTTAGACTTGATGGCTTTTTTACTCCAGGATTGTTCTCCACATCTGGATAAGCCCTATACACCAAGATGGTGACTAATAAATGTAGTAAAACAGATAGAAAAGCTCTTTAGGCCTTTTTAGGGATTCAGCAAGAAGGAGACTGACATAGATTGGTTTACAATTTAAAATGGAATGACATCACACTTTTGCCTTGCTTACCAATTCTTTTGGATATACCACGTGCAAGTAGGGAAATATCCATGGTGTTGATCTGCTTGTGCTTTTAAGATAGAGCATGGGAGGAGGGAAGCAGACAGGAGGGAAGGAGGGAAGGACGGAGGGACGGAGAAAGGGCAAGCTGGTTAATGTTTTTCTTTCAGCTTGCTTTTTATGAGTCACACCACTAAGTATTTGCATTAGCAGGTCTCCTGCTGCTGCTAGATCATTCAATTGTTTGTTTAGTTGCTGTGCCTCTTGAAAAGTCCAGCAACACTGAATTTTTATACATCTTCCTTGTATGTTACTAATGAATTAAATCTTTAAGAAACAAAATGTTCGCATCACTGTTCTACCTGCAGAAGTAGCAGTCCCTCCAGTCCCAGTGCTATTATTCACTCAAATAAAAGGTTACAGAACCAGACCAGTATTTATTACTTCTTTGTATGTTGTCTCCTGATCAAATTGTATCAGAAAAAGTGAAAACAACTACATAACTGGAATGTCACAATAATCGAGTTTAAAGTTCAAAGCTTCTTATTCCCACTTGTGAATTGAAATGAAAAAGTTGCTTAATCTTGAACAACGTTTGCAAACCCAAACACTGAGTATAACTTTGACCAAATCACTTTGAAAGAGTTGTATTTCTTTCTTCAGGTATGAGACAAACATTGCCCACAAATGTATCAAATCAGAAGTTACATACAGTAAGATTGAGACTGCCTTATTCTTACAAAACAGGGTCTTCAAAAAAATCTTGTTGCTGAGTTTGACAAAGGTAAGGCTGTAAGCAAAACTCTATCATGGTCACCATGAAGAGAAGCTGCTAAGTCTAATTAGAGAAAAGGAACAAAGAACAGCAAACAACTTATTTTTTCTTTGTGAGGATAACCAGCAATTTTCTGTTTGATCTCCTTCCTCTCTTGCTTATTCCTCAGCATTCTGAATTTCTTTAATAGTTTGCTTTCAACAAACCTTTTTTTTTCATTTTCAAGAGTGCCAGCATAAGATATGCTAATTAAATACAAGCTACAAACCTGTCTTAGATGAAAAGGCAATAAAAGCACACAAACTTACCTGTTCACAGAGAAGGATAGTTCAGACTAGAGATCCACTCTGTGAGAGAGATGGAGTCCCAAGAGGAGCGTTTGTAAAGGAAGCTCTTCAAAATATCTTTATATCTTCTACATAAGATGTTCGTTTTGGTTTTCCTCCTCTTTAATCAAAAAAATGACTGATGGGAGAAAAGTAGGTGTTTAAAGGATGTAAAAGCCTTGTCTTGGTTGTAAAATGAACAGCATATTAAGAGAAGCTTCTCTTGACTGCAGGCGTGTGATCTACTCAACTTTCTTTTGGTTCAACCCCAAACAGCAACTGTGGATAAATGGTATCTTCTTACTTATGACATCTGTTCCCTGTGTGAAATCAGACATGCGTGTCCTGACTTCAATAACAAAAATGCTTTTTTCCTAGCTACTTGTTATTCTTGCTACACCAACATAACTGAGAGAGTATGAGCTATAGCTCTTGTCTGTCTAAAACAGAGCTATGGGATAATTAAAGGACTATTCAGTTATTTCTATGCAAATTAACTGCCTAGGTGAAATTTAAAACATAGCTTGCTCTTCAGAACATTTGTCACTTGTAGTGATCTGCTAGGAGACAAGAAGTTAGAAGACAAAAATGTTTAGTTGCCTGATTTAATTAATCTGGAAATTTTAGGTAGAAATTCTGTCTTCCACTTGCCACGTGAGCTTGTTTTTTGAAGTGACTGAAAACACTGAACAATTCTCTGAAGCTGGAGGTTTAACCTCCCTCTTGTACAATTACTGCTTCATTCTAGATCCATTCTTGCCCTATATGCCACTTGGGCTGAAGATGGCCTTCAGAGAGAGGATTTCTAGGATGACTCTGGAACAGCAGGTCACTCTCTACATAAAAAATGGCAAGGCACTGCAACAATTTTTGTACTACAACTTATACCCTTTTCTGGAATGTGGTATTGATGTTTAAATGTCTTTAGGTATATACAAGGGGCACCAGTGATCAGTATGTTCTACTCAGAGTGCTCTTCCTCACCTCTTACTCTACAGTGGGCGAAACCCACTGGCTATTGACTTACAGTTAATTAAAATACTCCTTCAGGTGAAGTGCTAAAGCACTATCTGGGCTCTGAAAATGCTAGATTTTATCCCTTCTAACAATCCCATGAAGAATTTGCATCAAATTTACATGAACCTATGCTTTCCTTTGGTATAACCTTTTGCCTGATCCTATGACCTGTATTCTTCCATTGAGGTTTCTTCAGTTCCAGCTCTGCACTGTCACACAGCTTCTCAACATCTTATTCGGGAGCTGCGTGATCTGACAGGGAGTGGACACAGAGTTCTGGATAAACACATTTTTTAAAAACTGCAGGAAATATCAGGGTAATGCTCACATGAGGCCTAATTTATCCTCTGGTCACTTAATGCAGATAATGGAGGCCGGTGATAGAGTGTGCGTGCCCTGGGCTATACCTTGGTTCATTACACACACGTGGCTCCCTCTAAGTTTAATGTGAATTTAACGTACCATGGAAAGAGAGGACATACCCTTCAGGGTGAGTGCACGCTCTCAAAAAGCTAATGAACTCCCACAATAATGCCTGTTTCTAAGATAGCTCTAAAGACTGAATATTGATAACTAAGCACTTTCATGACTGATACTTAACGCTTCAAGTGTTCATCGCAATCAATAGATCTTTACGCATTAACATCGCTCTGAACATTAAATGTGTGGGGAGCATTCCTGCTTTCAGACCTTGTTTTTTTCCTGACACCTTCAAAGAGATGCCCGGTTCAGAAGGGCACTAGGGCACAGCCCTCACAGGGCCTGCTGACCATCAGGATTGCTCTTCTGGTCACTTCGGCCTTGCTCACACTCAGGTTTTTGGCGCAGGCGCCCCTCTGGGCCTGCCCGGGCCGGTCTGAGGGGCTGAACCCCGCGTTGGTGCCCCGAATGTTTAATGTGCCAAGCGGACACGTTCCACGGGTCTCTCTTGGCCGCCCGTGTGAGAGCCGCACACGCTTCGCCAGCCTCTGCCGCCGAGCCAGACCCGCTCTCGCTTCTAAAAATAGCGCGGCTGAGCTATAAATAGCAGCGCCTGGAGCGGCTCCGAGTGCCCCCGCCAACGCTGCCGCTGCTGCTGCGGGGGAGAGCGCCCTGGGGAAGGGCCCCGAGGGGAAGGGGAGGGGAAGGGAGGGAGGAAGGATGGATGGATGGATGGATGGATGGATGGATGGATGGATGGATGGATGGATGGATGGATGGATGGATGGATGGGAGGGCAGGCGTGGACGGTCGCGGGGCAGCGAGCCGGGGCAGGGCAGGGCGCTCCTCCCCGGGCAGCCGCGGGCACGGGTGGATCCGCGGGCTGCTGGTGCTGCTGTGTGGGGCCGGGGCGGCGGCAACGCGGCGGGCTGCCTCCCTCCATCCCTGCTTCCCTGCCTCCCTCGGCCTGCGAGGTACCGCGGCTCCCCGGGCAGCGGGAGGGCAGCGGGCGGCGCGGAGCCAGGAGCAGAGCCCTCCTAGGAGTGCCCAGCGACACCGGGGCCGTGGGCACGCACGGAGACACAGCGAGCACTCCCTGAACACCGGGAATCCCTGCCCACTGTGAGGGTGACAGAGCACAGGCGCAGGTTGCCCGGTGACAAAAGCGCAGGTTGCCCGGTGAGCTGTCCCTCCTAGGAGATATTCAAAAGCCGCCTGGACACGGCTCTGGACCTCCAGCTCCGAGTGGCTGTGCTTGAGCAAGGGGCTGGACCTAATAACCTCCAGAGGTCCCTTCCCACCTCCACTGCCCTGTGATCCTGTGAAATCCTGTAGAGCCTTGCTCGGAAATAGCAGAACTGAGGCTCGTCCTTCACGTAAGGCTTCCAGGACTATGCTAAAATTTAATAAGAGATTTCTAGTATGGTGTGTTGCTGTTGCTTATGGCTTTGTGGTGGAGAAGGTCTCTTAGGGCAAACTTTGATTGCAGCTAGCAGGCCTCCAGTGGAGAGCTGCTGGTGCCTTAAGAGAGCAAGCAGCAGGGAATTGCATTTAATACCTCCTCCTTTCAGTTCTGACGTTCTTTCTGCAAGGAACAGCAGGGCTCCCCTACTATGCTGTATGATCTTGCCCTGTTAACTAATTTCGCCTTGTAACAGGAATGCTCTTGCTTGCACAGTGAAAATAAAAATTAAAGTCCTGTGTCAGTAAATCCTGTTAGCTTCATGGTGCTGTAGTTTTAAACAATGTTGTTCTCTCTTACTGAATTGTTCTCTGCTTGCTTTTTGATCTAACCTGTGCCTTGCACCATTTGAGAAGATAAGAAAGAGCAAATAAAAATCAGAAAACTGTCCCACACCACTGTAGGTGGTCATTTACTGAGAAGAAGAGCTGAGTCTCCATGATGAAGTCTAGCAGAAAGTGACTAGCAGAAAGTGGCTTTTTTCAGAAAATAGTTTAGTTGTGAAGGTCCAGTACAGCTGTACGTTTTGAAGAGTTCATTTTTTTAAGTCTTTAGCAGTAAACAAAGTCACTTTCAACCAACCCCTAACGTTATTTGAAGAAACTACTTGAGTACATTGCAGCTAGCTGAGCAAGGTCTCATAAGACAATGCACCACACATCCTGTGTAACAACTGAAGTTACAGAATATTACATGTATCTTGCTCAGTAACTGAACCACCATTGAGTCTTACTGCTGAGCTACGGGTTTATTTGCAGAGCCAGCAAGGTTAGGTTTTGGCAGCAAAACAATGGACATCTGTGGTTAGAAGGCCAGGGAAAAAGGCAGAACTGCTGACCACGAAAGGGGGTCTAAGGAGGGGTTTAGAATCAGCTTAATCGACGTGAACCACTTAGAATGCGCTGTTACGAATATGCATGAAGCCTATTATTGTTAGTATATAAGGAGTTCTGGTACAATCAATAAAGCGGATTCCTGCTGATCACTCATATTGAGCGTCTGGGTTTCCCCTCTATCGTGACAGTACATAGTTTTGGAATACAAGATAGAGGTGCGGCCTCTCTGTTGCTCTCACAAACATGCACATACCTGCCCATATTTCTCCATACTTTCTGCTTGAAAACACCTGTGAGCTTCTAGAGGATCAAATTGTGACTTTATTGGGGCCAATGTCAACATCACTGTGGACTTTAGTGGGGGCTGGAGCAGGAACCAAATTTACAATGGAGATTGAAAATCACAAGTAAAATATACTTGCCCATTACAATCATTAAATTTTTAAGTGTTTTATTGGGCCAATTGTAAAAGATAAAAATGGGAAACAGACTTTATGTCTGGTCGTTTTTTTTTCTCCCTAATCTTTTTTTAAAAGAACTACAAAGAAATAAAAATATGCAGAAAGGTGTCCTGATTACTTATGGACTAGTATAGTATGAAAATATTAAGAAATTGCAACAAAATAAAGAAGTTCCCATCTAAATAAATGAAATGGTCACGAAGTTATAGAAACACACTCATTCATACACAAAGAGTTGTCAGTTGCCCAAAAATGTGGAATCCAAAGATCTTTTTTAAGACACACCAAGGAATATACAGGTACAGGTAGGTAAATAGAGACTTCCAGATTTGGCTGGTGCTGGCAGCCTCATCCATTAAGATAATGAGAAAGTCTTAACTGTTAGTTATTTACAATTCTTTGGCCTCATTCTGCACGGGAAGGCAATTCTTAGTCAAAGATTTTATGTTTGTAACTCAGGAAAGAAACATTAAAATATCATTCTTTTCATCCTGCAATAGCTGATTAAGCCAAGATCTCACAAACAAATGATGATAACTTTACCACTTATAATTCTCCCAAACTTTTGCTGGTCTCAGCCTTGGCTAAATTTATTATTAACATCTGATAACATATTTTTCCCTGTCCTCCAATACCACATTACCTTTGTGACAGTGCAACTTTAGAGAATTTGGCTGTAAACCATAGGTTTAATTTTATCTCAGCACATTTAGACATCAGTGGCTGTCTTTAGTTCTTCAATTTAAAACTTTGAAGTTGTTAATTTGGCCTCATTAGTTGAAGTGTCACAGTATACAGTTCACAGGAGTATTTGGAAAATTTTAAAATGCTGAGTTAAGACTACTTGCCACTTTAGAGGAATTGAAATGCTTTCAAGGCAGCTGCTGAAGTGTTTGCTAGTACTAAAATGTATTGATAAACACTGAGATCTTGTTTCTCATCCTTTTAATTGTGTTTAAAGATGACACAAACTGATGTATCAACTACTCTGTAGGAAATTCTAATAGATTTACTGGGAAGAATAATTAATCTCTTCCTTTTTTCAGAAGGTAACTTCTGGGTGTTAGAAGATGTAGTATGAGGGCAAGAAAAAACTGGGTTATATATTCACTTGCTGAAGGGTTTTTTTTCAGGTACTTCAAAGACAGTATCCTGGTGGTAGGATGCTGCACTAGAGGGACTGCAGTTCTGATACAAAGGAACATTCATCTTAGTGACATATGTCACAGAAAGCTCAGCTTCTTGAACAGACAGTGCTCAGTGACTTGTACTGGCTCTGTAGTTATCCCCTGAATCGTGCTTCATACAGCCTCATATGGGGCTTTTTCCTTGGCATTTAGGAACAGAAGCATCGCTGTTCCTGCTATCCTTGTGCTAGAGGCTTTATGACTAGATGGAGCAGAGCTGTTTTATTGGCTTTTGGCCACCAGGAGCTTTTTGCCTGCTCTGGAGAAACTTCCAGTTTGCTGGAATCCAGTGCTTCACCCGCCCTTCACTGCTGTGGCCACACTGGTGGCTGATGGTGACTTTGCTTTGTGACACCTGACACTGCTTATGCCCCACCAGTGCCAAAGGTTCTGGGCTGAGCTTCCTGGCCACCCTGCCAAGTGCACAGCATGCCCCTGACATGACATAAGGAAAAGAAGTTCCCAATTTTTAATTTCTCCTCTTCAGCCATCAGTCTGTTATTTCTATCTGATGCAGCTGCTGCAGGAAGAGGCCGTATTACCTCTGTGAACTGTGGAAACTTGTAGCTTACCGCTGTGAGCCAGCAGGTTTCAAATGGGAACTGCAGTTCCTTGGGAAGATCTTATGTTCAAGATGGTAACCTTTGACCTACCACATGGCACATCAGTGATGGTTTACAGTTCTGGAGGTTGAAAAATGGAAAATAGAAATAATACTATAATAATAAATTGTGTGACGATTTAAAGGGATGAAATTACTTTCTTGTTGAAATCCTAACAAAATAAATGATAGACTTCTTCACGTAGTTCATTCATGCAATAGTTCTGAACACTGGTTTTATCTTACAGTGCATAGTACCTGACAAAAAGAGGGGAAATTCAGCAATTCCTCACTGTGTGGAACAGAAGTTGGTTTCAAATTTTCTTGCTTTGTCAGGCAATAACATTTTAATGTCATGTCATGTAGAAAAAGTCAAAGCATGTGCATGAGTGGAGGAAATCCAGCCAAGTAATGGAAAAAATATCTAAAACTCAAGGGAGAAGAGACAGCAATTACCAGCTGCTCTGGTTAAATATTCTTTTCTGTGCTCTCTTTCAACCTTTGGATTTTATTTCTTTTTTAAGGTACATTCGTAATTCTAAATTAATGTAGTTCACACATGTCCTGCCATTCCTTGGCATCTAAACACTAGGATAAAGTTAACAGAGTAAGTCATGTGAAGGCCTGTTAATTAAGAGTGAATTTGCTCTTTTGTGTTCTTTTTTTTTTTTTCCTACTAGGCATTATTTCCAGTTTTAGCCTTTATAGGCAAGACAAGACCAAATAGTAAATAAAACATGCAAGACTGGTAGAGTTGGGGCTTTTTCTGTTTGTAGGTCATTGGCCCTGATGCAGCCTGTGGCTTTATCTTGCTCAAAAAAGTGGAGACAAGTTATCAGCCAAGCTATACTGACAGAAGAAACTGAGTCTGAATAATTTTTTCTAATTTATAACTTCCATTGTATATAATATCATTTATAGGAAGGCTGTGAAGTGGCAAAACACTTTACCAGTGCTGCCCTGCATCTGACTAGAAGTTTGTTTGGTCAAATATGTCTCCAGTACTGGCCATAAGTAGATGTCTGGGAAAGTCTAAAAACAGGACAAGAACACAACACTTTCCCTTTTTCCCTTTCTCAGCCCTTTGGGGAGAAATGGCCTTCAATCTTTTGCTGACCAGTGCGGTGGACATATAAACCTCAGGGTTTTCCAGCAGCACCGGTCTCATGTTTCAGTGCTTATTTGTACTCATATTGTTTCTCGTGACTTGCTGGCTGTGCTGTGCTAGTGCTTAAATGTGGCAGATCAAGACTCATTTTGTGAGGCACATGTCTGCACAGAGTGAAAGACAACTATTGCCCTGAGAAACTTTAAACCTCTGGTTTAACTAGACAAAACAGATTGGAATGGGAAAAGGTACACATCATGGTCTTTGATCCTCTAAGTTAGGCACTAATTATAAACATATTCCTAAAATGTGACAGATAGTACATTGCTGCACAGTAACAACAGCAGAACCCTCCGCAGCAATTTGAAGCTCAAGGAAATTTCCATTGCCACAGCACTCGACCTTCTTCACAGGGAACAGAGAGAAAACATTTGCTTGCTCTGGGGGAGAGCAGAGCATGCTGGTGGAGTAGGCTGCACATCCTTAGCTGGATGCTGCCACAAACCTTCCAGGCAGTAGAGAAAGGGATACTCCAAGGTGTGGACCATGTCCAAGATGAGTCTTGGGCATTGATAGAAGGAAGAGACTGTATTGTACCCATCCTGCTAAAGTCAGCGTTCTCTCCGCTAAGAAGAAAAATAGATTTTTGGAAGAAACAGGGGGTAAAGCAGGGTAGATGTGATTTTAGGGTTTGAATTTTCAAAGGACTCTCAAATAACTGAAGTGCTGGCAGCAGGTTCATATCCATCAGCAGAAACACCATAAATTTACTTATATCTTGCTTTTACCTGCCCAGGAAGGACATATTTCTTGTTGATAAATGTGTAGTGCTTCACTTACAGCGTGCTTATTTTAGAAACCCAAAAAAGAGTTCCTGCCTTTGTTACAATAAGTACTTGACTGTGTTGCCCACTGAAATCCATGAGCTTCCACAGCATGGCTGTGAGCTCGAGAGGTAGCTCAGTTACTTTCTCAGGCAATCATGTAATTTGTGCTTCATCAACTACATTTTATATATTAATGAATAGGCTCCTTGCTGTCAAGTTCTTTCATTTGGATGCTGTGTAAATGATAACAATTTGCAGATGAGCTCTGGTCCATGAGAAGCCCGATAGGAGTCATTCTTTATCCTGCAGGGCAAGAGTATAGGCTAATCAGTACTTGAGCAGCCCACAGATGTTTAATTGAGATAAAAGGACTGATACAATTAAGGTGCTCTTTCTATTTATTTCAGAATCTTGAAAGTGTTACTAGGAAATTTTGTATCTGTCCTGGATGAGAAGAAATAATTGGTCTGTATGCAGCTACCCAGAAATGACACATAGAAGTGAGTGAAAATGTCTGAGTGCTTATAAAAAGAAAGACATCCTCCTAAAATACATCACTAGCTAAGCCATGTTCTGTTTTGCTAATGACAAGAGATAGAAAATAAACAGCAGAGTCATAATTTTTCCACATGCTTTTATGGTTTTCTTATTATTTGTCTCCTGTTCTTATTTTTCTGCCTGTATAGACACCCAAACTGTAACATCTCCCCTACACATCAAAGGAATTTGATGGACTGCCTTGATCTTTCTTGGTTTCATCTGTCTCTCCTTGCTTCTCCATGTTTTCTCTGTAGCTACAAGTGGATACCACCCAGTGACAGCAAAGGCATTTGAAAAGGAGTGTCTTTGCTCTGCTGAGGGGCCTTGCAGCTGACAGGCACACTGCTAAAATTGGATCCCATGATCAGTGGGAGGATGGCCTGGGTATGGGTTCATCCATATCTTCACAGGGGCTGCTAGGGTATCACTTATGTAACTGTAACAGTTGCTTAATTTGCTTCAGCTTTTAACAATGAATCGTGTGGTTTAAGATATCAGATAAATAAATACCACAAAATACAAATATCAGCGTGTTCATCCCACACAAGTATGATAAGCTTTAGTAGAGGGAGTTGAGTGACAGAACTGTTCCACAGGAAGTTCCAAAATTAAGGAAAAGAAATGGTGCCTTATTAGAATATATATTAGAACCCCTCTACTTGTGCCTTTATATCCTTTTTTCTTTTTTAATTAATTGAATATGGAGGGTCTGTCTTGTAGATTCCCACATTCCAGGGTTTCCACATTTTTTAGCAATTCATACCAGAGTGAGTCCTGAGAATCCCAGATGAGGGTCTCCCAGGCCTTCAAGAATTAGAGACTGGGCATAAATTGAGTTCTCAAAGATCTCAGGTTTCTTGCTGCTCAACGGGAAGGGCAAATGTAGTTTTGGGCGTCACAAAAGAGAGGATGGTCCTGCTACTTTCACAAAGCTGGTGGGCCTGGAAACAGCAAGTGTTGGACTGGCTGCAGACCCAACAGAGGGAATACCATATGGTGTCACTCAGTCCTGGGAGCCTCTGCTCTCCTGCATCTGGCAGTGTGGTGATGCGAGGTTTTTATTGTATTTTCATGTTTTCTGTGCCCCAGTGGTTCATCCCTATCTTCCCCACTCTTACTCCCAGTTGGTTTGCCCCAGACCCAAGCCGCTCCCCCGGTGCTCCCTATATGGTTGTTCTCCTCCCCTTGTTCTGGCTCTCTCCCTATCAATCACCCAAACCCCTCCTGTTGTTCCCGAAGGTTCGGTGTCCATCACCTGAGCCCTCCCTAATTACCCTAATCTGACCCCCGTCAGTCCCCCGAGATCCTGCCCCCTCGGATCCCTCCCCTCTTGGAAATCCCCTAAACCTCGACGCCCCATTGGGGCATGTGACCCCTCTCCCTCCACCCCCCAAGACCATTGGACCAGATGTGAGTCCATCCCTCCAGCGTCCCTCCCTCCTAATCTGCTTATTGGTCCGTGGTTGGTGTAGTCCCCTTGTTCACCCCCCCTTTGTAAGGCATGGGCGTGTTGCAGGCGGGGCTTGTCCTCTGTGCATTCCCGCCAATAAAGTTGGATTAGCCCCCGGGGCAAGCCTCCTCGCTACTTTTTATCTCTCCCCTCGTCGGGGGCTGCTGGCTGCTGCAGTGCCTGGAGCCGGTGCTCCGCAGGGTAGAGCTGAGGCTTCAGAGGAGCAGCTTTAGAGCTCCGTGCCTCCGGCTGCTCCCCACTCCTGCCGCGCACCGCTGGAGCTAGCCTGGGCAGTGGACAGCAGCAGTCAGTGTGACGTGGCAGGATTCTTTGCAGGCCTTAGTCATGAATTTTAGAGAAATCCTGTTCTTTCTCTGCAAAATATTTCTGTTTTGACAAACCTACAAATAATGCCACCAAAAATCCTATTCTTCTGGAAATTTTTGGACCAGCTTTAAAATACTGCACAAACAAAAGTCAAGCTGAGTTTGTTTTTACGTTCTGGATTAAGTTTGTAAATGCTGCTTCCATATCTAGTGCCTGACAAGGGATCCAGGCTTCTGCAGGTATTGAGATACGGACCCAGAGTGATTCCAGTCCACTAGGAAATTAATGTGGATTTTAGGATGCTGAAAAATAATTTATGTCTATTAGTCAGGTCTGAATGCCAAATGCATATCTTAGACACTGTAGTTTTGCATTCCTGCAAATAAAATCCACTCCTTTTTACCTTAACTTGCTCTATCAGTAGAAAACCCCTATTTCAAGCATAAATGCCATTGCTTAATATGTATGATCAAATCTGTTTCTGTTTCAGAACTATTCTAAACTTTCCTTGTTCTTGTCAATGGGAATGGTCTCATATGCACCCAAGTTTCTAGCCCACTGTTGTATGTGGAGATGAATCCTAAAATATGACTATGTGAAAGAGGATATTTTGTCAATAGAGAATAACAGCACGGGAGACTAGACTGATGTTGGACCCTTCTTAAAGACTGCACTTGTCACTAACTTTTGTACTGAGAGCCAAATTTTTCAACACAAAAAGCCCTCAAATCTGGGAGCTGATGCTGCTCCACAGCTTACTGGAGACAAATACAAAGATTCAGCATCAAATCCCTTGTTTTTGGAGAATGATCCTCTCACAGCAGCAGATGCTTAGCTGTATGTTTTAATCTATTTCATTGTAGATCATTTAAAATATTCAGAAATAGTCGGTCTTATGTTTTCTGTGAATGCCAATAGCAAGGTCATTTCATATCTGTGCATTGTAATTAGTGAAAATATGATAAAAGCATGTCCCTTTTCTCCCACGTCCATTCAGCACTTTTACTGTTGCATTTTCAGGTATGCTGTGGTTTATATTCAGTAGGTACAATTCCTATAGGGTACAAACCAATAGGTAAAGCATTTTAGTATCTATCTGTCTGCTACAAAAAAGACCTGCTTTTACTCACATGTAATTTACAGCCTGTGTCTCCTGTTAAAAGAACTGTGCATGGATGTAAAATAGCAAAGTATAACACTAACCAATTGAACTGATTTATTATAATCCAGTGAAATTAAAGCAGTCTGGCAGAAATGAAAGTTACTGCTGCGGCGTTTCTGCAGGGAGACAGATTCAGGTGTTACAGAAATGCAGAAAACAAAGAAATTGAAGACACTATGTTGACAACAACACACATCATTAAGTAGAAATGAGCCCCTGCTATACCTCGGTCTTGTTCCCTCATCTAATGATTGCAAAGATCAGGGCTGAATTTTTAGTTGGGTAGGTAACTGTTGAGTGTGTGGTATAGATTCCCTACACTGTCCTACACAAATTTAACAGATGTGGTCATAAATCATGATGAGTTAAGAAATTCCTCCATTCTGAAATTATCCCAAAACACAGCAGCTTCTGTTTGTATGCCTGACTTTAAGCAGTGGTGAGGCAGAAGATTTGTTCTCTCTCAGTCTTCTATGGCTCAAAGTTTCACAAAACGTAACACCATTTTTTCAAATACTGTGGACTATTTTTTGCATTCTAAGAAAAGGCAGAAATAATAGCATTTGATTAGGTGCTGAATCATTTTAAAGATAGTGCTAAGGCATGGTTTTACAAAGGCTGTGTGTAAAGCCCACAGGAATTTAACTTGTAAGGAACATTGACAAATAACTGCTTTTAAGAGACTGAACCTTTCACATTCAGAAACTCTACCAGACAGTTCCCTTGTTTCACTATGAGGCACTTTGCTCTGGAAAAGGGTGTTCATCATTCAGGGCCTGATCTTGCAGCTGACTGGAGGATGTTGCCAGGGGCATCATCTTGCCTATGCTCTGCCCTCATGCATGGTATTGGACCACCCCAATGAATCCTCAGAACCTGAACTATCATCTGATTCATTTTCAAAATACTTCTTGCCCAAATAGTTTTCTTTTTTGTGGCTTTTTATGGGGAAACACACCATTCCTAGGAGTTTGTAGGGCTCCCTAAGTCAAACATGACTGCAGCTACAAAAACTATGCAGTGTTTCTTCTCATCAGAATGAAAATTCTGCGTATTTCAATGAAGTTCAAAGTAGATGTCTTGAGGTTTATTCACAGGTCTGATACTCAGAAAATCAAGTTGCATTTCTTTGCTGTTAAATCTTTTCATCTCGTTACAATGAGCAAAGCCAGCTTTTTCAGCCTCCAGAACAAAGACAATATTTTTTTCCCCCTAACTGCTGTTTATCTGGTTTGCAAGCTTCAGTTATAAACTTCTTGGGTCTGTTAAGGAGTGCCTGACTATTTGTACAGAGCCTGGGACAGTGATCTGATTGAGACTTCAGGAAGTCACCAGAGTTCAAACAACAGCAGTAACATTCTGGCATGAGTCAACTGCTGTAAAAGCTCCTGCAAGGGACTGGTTAATTAAAGATCTGCCATTCTTGTGACTATGTTCCATCACGACAACTGTTTAGTGCCTGCGTCATGTGTTACACGTAGCACGCACTTATTAAATTAAAAGTACTTTTGCCAAACAGTTACACTTTTTGATACATGCTTCTTCCATTTTATCTGTCCTCACTCAGAGCAGTTTCCCACTGATGTTTTTCTACTTCAAATAATCATAGAGTAATTGTTGAGCTAAAGTGGTAGGATTGGACACAAGAAGACAGAGAATTACTCTGTCCTAAAGTTGCACATGGTTAAGACCTCTTTTCAGTACAATATCCTTCTATTTTTCATGCCTTTTAAAGATGTTTGACATTGAATAAAAAAGAAGCAAAGGATAATTTATATTTCAAAATAAAGAATCAAAATTATTAGTAGTAATATACGAGATGGAGCTAGACTAATTTATTTTTAAATCTTTAGCCAGTACATATGAAGCCATGATTACGTTCCACTATTTTCCAAAACACGACTAAAAATGCTTAAGGAATACAACTAAATAAATAGCATTTAAAAAATAACCAAATATTTTGATGTGTTACCTTGGATTTGAGAGCAGTGACTTCCTTTGCCCATATCCTGTTGTGACTACCAAAGGATGTTTTCAAAAGACAAAAAAAAGCTGACCTTTTGATGATTTTATTAACTTAGGGACCCATGACAATTAGAAATATGAGCACAGAGGAAAAGCAATAAAGTTTACTCTGCTCCCATTTATTTCATAACATTTTTATTTTATGTCTAAGATGGCAGAGAATCTGATACCAAAAAAAAATCACCAAAAACCTCTGCTCATAATCTTTCCAGCCTTTGTTTTCTCAGAACACTGCTTAACGCTCTCTGTTACCTGCATCCTTTTATCTTTAAGAGAGCCGTTCCAGACAGGTGATTTTGCCAAAAACTAAGCTCCCAGTGTGAGGCCTGAATTTCAGAACCAGTTGAATGTGCACTCTCTGAAAGAAACAGTCTCTTTTTCAGGTGTCATCAAATGAAGATCCAAAACCTGACCAAAGTCTTTGCCCTTAGATTTTGGTTAAAGGTATAAACACATGGTTTGTGAACTTGCAGCCATGCCTTTGAAACCAAAAATTATTCTGAAATATGTGTATGACAACAAAAGAAAAGGTTTCATTGTTTAAGGGACAGACACTCCTGATTCCTCCCCCAAATTACAACATTGCCTTGAAACCAAAGAAAGAATTGTATTGATTTTTCCAGTTCTGATGGCACTTCATATGTTCTTTGACATTCAGGATCATCTCTAAGGAGATATTTCCTTCACAACTGTCAAATCAAATCAGGCAAATCCAAGTTCACAAGTCGACAACTTCTGCTGCCAGACAACCCTTTGGAGTACAAAGCTACTGAGCTTGTGTGCCAGTTGACTTATCTGCTTAAGAAGCATGGAATTTTATGGGTGGGTTTAAAGTGATAGGATTTATCTGGTGGAGAAGATTATGTATGCATTGTAGTGCTACTGGCTTGCTTCACATTAACCAGGAGTAGGTCTAAGATCAATCAAAATCAGTGTTTAAACTGACAAAAGTCTATTTAAATTACAGTTATAATTATTGCTGGAACTTTTGCATATAGACAAACAGTTTCACTTAGATAAAAGTAAGTTAAAAATGAGGACTGAAGTTTAGCCTCCATGATCAGACTTGCAAATTAAGTTATCAGCTTTTTCTTGATTTTAGTGGGACTTAGGAATATGATTGTGTTGAAAACCATACCACTGGACAGGTAGGGACTGAAATCTTCTGGATTTCCTATGAATTTTTGTCAGTCTGACTCCTGTGAACTTAAGTGCCTTTGGAAATTGAGACTTGGCTCTTCCACCTGTTGAATTTTACCTGTTAGCTGTAAAATTTACCCTGTTACTTGTCTGAAATAAATTCATCTGTCAGCAGTGGGACATTTCTTCATAAAATAGGAGGAGTTCTGTGTATTTAGAATTTGTCTTCTTGCAACCTGCCCTTAATTCAAAATAAGCAGGGGCTTGTTTGCTTTCTTTGCTGTATTGGGTCTGGTTTTTCTAGGTCTGGCTTCTATGAGGTGAGCCTATACTGTTTTGTAGAGTATCTTCAGAAAATCTTCAGCGCTGTGCTTTTTCCCCCGCTGCTTCCCTTGGGCACATACAGCACAGTAACAGACTGAGCTGCTCCTTCTTTTGCCTTGAAGATATTTAGCAGAGATGATCTTTCAGATTGCAAAATACGTGACCTTTGCACAATGCCATGGCTCATTTTTGTGGCCTGTAGAAAATTGCCCTTTTAATGCTGTTGTAACAGAGAATTTTCTCTCAAAGTATCTGGTCTAAAGGGCCCTATAAACTGAGAGGGATTGAACCAAACAGAAATAATCTGGCAGGGAAAGGAAACTCCAAAGTGCCAACCTTTCCATACCTGTATCAGTTGTAGTGTGGCATTCTGGCCAGGACATGACTCTTCTGTAATACCTATAGAACTTGTAGAAAGATAAACATAATTCTTAATGCTTCCACTAATACACAACCAATACATTTCCCTTCCCTAGCCTGCAGGCTCCCTGATAGCCATGGTGCCTACCTTCTCCTTGATGGGACCTTTCAGAGGACACATGAGTCTCAAAAGCAGCTGTAAGTATTCGAATTATTACTTGAAAAGTGACTAAGTGCTCCAATTTTGGAATAACAGCTTAAATATTATGACACTATTAAAAATACGTATTTTATTATCGCGACAATGTAAAGTAAGCCCTTCTTAGAAGGTTAAGTCCTTCTAATACCTTCTATTACAAAAATCTCACCTTCTCAATTTAGACAAACAGATTTCCTGTTCAGGATCTTCACCAAGCACCTGTAGAAGAACTGCTGGAAAGCTGTTCTGCCTTAAACTTCCCTTCTCAGAAATGCTGTTCCACTGCACCTTGCACCTTCTCCAAGTCCCTATTCCCACTTGTAGGAATTATCAGTCAGCAATGGTATAAACTCTTTTCAGTATAGCAGCTCTGCAGTTATATTAAAGTAAAATAATTGACATGTTACTGAGAACAGACTTTTACCCCAGTAAGCAGCAAAAAGTAGTGGCTTTGAATCAGCAGTCTGGTGAGAAGCTAAGTCACCTCTTGTGGTTTTCAAAAGCGTATTTTTGGTTTTCAGCTACATGGAAAAGACATGTTTTATCACTGTCATTGTGTATCAGTCAAACTTTAACACTGCTATGACTGGATTTATGGTATGACATTATACCTCTAGACATGATATATTCTCCAGACACGATCTGCAGAGGTAATCTCTTGCAATTCAATCAGTGGAAACTAGGTAAATTAGTCATCACACAAGTACACATTCAGGACTATAATAAATTTCTAGGGAAATCCTTACAAAGTTGGAAATAAAAAAGAGTCATTGTTGAGAGAGTTGTCACTGTTCTTTATTACTCGTTCTTGGGTCTTGGTTTCCTGGAGATCTTTCCTCCTGTGTAGAAACAAGATGAAAATATATTGGAAGTACAATAGCCCTCAGAGTTTGGAAAAATTTTCAAAAGCAGGCAATTTTCTTTACATAGATCTGTGCTCATATATAGAAAATGTTGAAACTCTCAAATGTTGAAAACTTGGATCAAGCAATTTGCTGAATGTTGCAGCAAATGAGATCTGTGTAAGGCAGCAGAAAATACAGAACTTGGATTCTGTTCAAAAATGGGCTTAAGAACATTGCCTGTCTTTACAGCACTCAAAAGGGCTGTTTCAATTTGACTTGACGTGTGTTTGCACCATCAACAGAGATTCTTAACAGGGCTACTTAAAATTCCCAGAAGATTTCTTTTTCCTATTTCCCTCAATTTGAAGTTACTCAAAGAAAACATAAGAAAAAATTGTTTGCAAGTGTAAACTTTCCAGTGAGCTCAAATAAGATCGCCTTCTGTAATCGTGGGAAATACTTAGTTGAACACCCCCTAAGTCTCCCCATTTCATTTGTTTTTATCCTTAAAGCCTTTTCTTTGAGAGAGGGATGTGCTTTTTCATGTCCTCTATTCAGAGAGATTGAGACACAAAAACACAAAATAACTTGCCAAAGTTCAACAGAAAGTCTCTGGCAAAGAAAGGAATTTTTTTTTTTCCTTTCCTTACATAGGAATAACCACAATGTTGCTTATTGCACAATGTCAGTAATTTTCTGGACACAGCATAGAGTTAGATTTTATGAAAGACAAAAATTAGATTAATCTACTAGTGCCTTGTATATCTTTAGCATTTCAAATTTGGGGCAGTTATTCATTTTGAGAAGAATGTTCTTTTTATAAATGGATTTTCCATCCCTTTTTAATCTCTGGATATTTTTTAGATTATCACTTCGTTCTTCTGCCATGCTGTCTTTTTCACTGCATATATTGAAATCAGCTTGTCACTGCCAATCAGGGAAAGATTTGGGGCATTTACCAAAATACTATTTTCTTTCCCTTACTGACAAGAGCATCTAGCTGCTGTGATTTAGGGCTTTGCCATTCCTTGAGCTCAGGAGAGACACCCCACTTGAAAGCAGATAGGGATGGTGCTGGGTATTACTGGAGAGCTTGTCCCAGTTGCTTTTGCCAGCAGGAGGTTACAGCACAACTGGCAAAATTAATGAAAAAAAAATTATTTTTACATCTTACGGTGCGGATACTGTAACACGCATATCAAACCAGGAGTCCCGTGGGAAGAAAATATATATGGACAGATTCTTGATAGCTGTTTCAGAGATGTTTATTTCTCCAGCCGCATGGCCGGAGCTCTGCCCAGGAGCTGTTCCAGTCACGGGACCAAGGGTCCTTCTGCCCGCGCAGGGAACACAAACCAACCAATGGGAACGAGGCTGAGCAGGGGCAGGGAAGCCCCGTGTCTGTGCCCTCAGGGCCCCTCTCCCAGGGCTACACGGTGGGAAGAGGAGACCCCAACATTTACAAGTTTTGGAATGAACAATGACTGGTCTCAAACACATAAAAGCTTTGAAACAGTACAGTACTGATTCTAACTATTTTATTTCTTTGTTATGGCATTGACACCCGTGCGTGGTTTCCCTGAATAAAATTGGACATGTATAGGCTCATGATTAGAAAGTTTGTCATCTTTGTATTTAGCTGCTTCATGTATCAGATTCCATTTTTACCTGTACTACTCATGCTCAGTTTGAGACAAGAGGTAAATACAGTTTGCTCAGAATGTTGCACCAAGTTCTCCACTGCTTCATAGCAAACATGGAGTCATTATTTCCACTGATGTCTCTGCACCTGCTTGTGTCGTGGTGGAAGCACTCTGGCTGTGCCTATGTGTTCCATGCACAATCAGAATGGATGGCCCTGGAGCTGAAGCAACAGTACCTCTCTGCAGCACATCATGTTGGGATGTGCTGCTGCTCCTGGACCAGCTGTTGAAATCAAGTCTTCATGTCAGTGCCCTTCTGGCAAGCTTAAAACCACTTGCAGGAGCACCTTAGTGAATAATACTAAGTGAAGCAACAAATCCAACATCAGGTGTTCTGTCCTGCTCTTTCTTATGGTGTGTGTTCAAAAGATGACACAATCAATTGAATATAGTCAAGCTCCTTTGTAGTGAAACCTGTTTGTAGCATTGGCTCACTTGGTAGGCAAGAGATAAGAAAAAGCAACACAGCAAGGATGCAGCCAAACAGATTAGAAGGATTGATTCCCAGACTCCCAACCCAAGGTCTCCTACTCTTTCAAAACACAATTAAAACTATGAAACAAAGTTATTCGCTTAAATTGTACATTGGGGACGTGAACAATGAAACCATAATTTATTTTGTTGGCTCAGAAAACCAAATCTGGATAGGGTTGGATGGGCTGATTATCTCAGTGAAAGGGTCATTCTGGGTCTGTGGATGGAAAGCCAAAGGCACATTAGGTTTCTGATCTCCAGTATTCTGTTGATTCTTTGTATTATGTGCTAGTAATTTTCCATCTACACATCCTGTCAGTTAGGAATTGAGAGTGTTTGAGAAAGAAATAATATTTTTGTTTGGAAGCACATTGAAAGAAAATTATCTCTTTCAGCCACACTGCCAGGTTAAAAATTTACAATAAGTGAATGCTTATCTATTTCTTAACTTTTTTTTCTGGGTTAATGAACTTAGATACAGAGACAAATTTTTCTGAATCTGAGAAGTCTGGTGAATTAGAGATTCAGAGGGGTGTCATGGTCAGTCTGTGTTTAACACAATTCAGTTCCATGATCTGGTTCCTTTTCCAGCCCTTCTTCTGTCTTTGTATCCAGTCCATTTACATAACTACAGAGTGCTCGAGTTAGGTCTGGTATCACCAAGAGGTGAGACATTAATATGCATTTCTCAGTACTTTGTAATATTATCTAATAACACTATTAGCATTAATAATTGTATTAATGCTCTCTACTATTTAATACTCTATAGTATTAAATCTTTCAGAAGGCAAATGCTTTTTATTTTATCAGACATTGAACAGTGAGATTGTCTGTTATTCTCCAGAGTTCAACAATATCAAGGGCTCATGCATTACTTATTGCAAGCCATATTTCTCACGTACTCAAAAACACGAAAACTGGGAATAATCTACCACTTGTTCATTTTACTTTCTCTGCTATTCTTACTTTTTGAAATAAAAGAATGAATAGTGACTTGATGTTATTGCAAGCAGGAGAGGATAAATATTACAGTATTTTCAGAACTATTATTACCTGAGACATTGCTTGTCCCACTGAGTAAACTCAGTTTTTTTGCTCCCACAGCTTTTTCTCCTGGACCTTCCTGCAAGCTCTCCAACCAGTACATCATTCAAGACCACATGTGTTGCAGTGGGGATCCTGCAACACGCATATATCAAACCAGGAGTCCCGTGGAAAGGAAATATATATGGACAGACAGATTCTTGCTAGCTGTTTCAGAGATGTTTATTTCTCCAGCCGCATGGCCGGAGCTCTGCCCAGGAACTGTTCCAGTCACGGGACCAAGGGTCCTTCTGCCCGCGCAGGGAACACAAACCAACCAATGGGAACGAGGCTGAGCAGGGGCAGGGAAACCCCGTGTCTGTGCCCTCAGGGCCCCTCTCCCAGGGCTACACGGCAGGGGAGGGACCCCAACACACATGGTTGCTCATTTCAAGAAATTGATGTCTGTCGAAGGTGTGTACAGTCTTTAATTATGAGAATATCTATGTAGGTAAAAGGTGAAATCAGAGTTGAGGGTATGTTGGTTGTCCCTATTTTTGGCTGGCTGCTGAGTTTCTTCCCCTTTCTTTCCTCCCTCTCACTGTCACTTACTCAACAGCAGTAGGAGGATTTAAAAGTGAGGCATAAAATGATGTGCCCTAAGAGATATGTAGAACACTCAATTGGAACTGTAACCTTGTCTTGGGAGAAGCTTGGGAACACTCCGACTGTTGAAAGATGTATAGTCTATGGAGTGAAACTGTTCCATGAAATGACAAGTTCATGTTAGGAAGAGGAATATTATCTAATTCCCCTGTGTTATTTTACTCGTAAATTCTGTTTAGGTGTATATGGCAGTTGACTAACAGGAAAGGTAAAATGAGAACTAGGGCAGGTATTTGTTTAATTGGGAGACACCACTGAAGAATAACAACAGGATTACAGCTTTTGATGTCTAGAAAGTTACAGCATCAGTCCTAAGTATCCTAGAGGGAAGTTCCACTAACCACATGTAGTCATGTTCCTGAGGGCTCTTCAAATGCTGTCCCTCCTGCAAATAGCCACAAAACCACTAGAAAAAAAAAATTTGGAATTAGAAAAAAATGTCCTCTGTCAATTGTCTGGAGCTGTGTAAACTTACAGGGGCTTCAGGTACAGATGAAACAGGTGGAGTTTAATGGCCATAGTTGTAATTTTTTTTCCTGCAAGACTTCCAGCCCTTGGGCTCCAAAGGCTTTCTGACCAAAAAATTCCCTGATTACATGCAGTGAGCTTTATAATAACAGAGCTATTGAACAATAGATGAGACTGCTACTGTGGGTTTTTTTTGCCAGGAGACAAATCCTTTTGTTAATTTACAGTGCCAAATGCTTTATCTTAAACTACCTTGCTCAAATACAGTGCATCTTTTCATTGTGGTGTCAGAATAACTCTTTGAAGGTTTCATGACCTCCACCATGCTACAGTCCATGACCATCCCACTCATATTGGGAGCTGGAGGCTGGATTGCTGCTGTGTACTTTCGTACTTAAGTGACTTTTGCTTTTTCATGGCTAATGTCACAGAAACAGTGAACTCTAGGAACTGTAGAATTCACATCCTAGAACTTTGCTTATAAATACAGAAGCATCAGGACTAATTAAGAGCAGCAAATACTGCCATATATAATTGAAATTTTATTCTCAGCTGGTGAAGTCTAAATGAGGGAGTGAAGATCAAAAAATAAAAGGAAAGTAACAGAGGTGTTTTGCAGTCTTTTTGTCAATTACTTTCTTACAGCTCAGAAGAAAATACACATCAGATATTCTTAGTATAAAAGGAGCCAAGTGCTTTGTTCCCAAGCAGGTTTCAATTGTTTTTTTCAAATGTCAGTCCTGCTCCTCTGCAGGAGAATTCAGCAGAAATCAGTCAATCTGGAAAGATATTTTCACAGTAGGTGCTAGTCAAAATTTCCAGTGGCCAAAATTTCTAATTCTTATGTGTTTCACAATCTGAATTTACAGTCCTCAAAAGTCAGATTTGGAACCTTTAATCTTAAAATACTTATTTTACTTATTATAGTGCTTTGTCATTCACACAGGTTTTCCTTGTAGCGCTAACTTTTGCACACATATCAAAACCAGCAATATTTCAAGGATATCAAGGGTCTCTTCTGTACTTACCTGATGCTGTGAAGTGCTGATTTGCCACCGGTTCCATACAGATTTACAGATTATAGAATTTTGTGCCTCTGAAAAATCCCGTCAGGGTTGTCCAAAGGCCTTCTCCAGTATCCTTCCAAATATTCTCCAATCTTTTTGAAATACACCCTCTTTTTAAACTACAACCTGTTTGGCCTCACTCCAGACAGTGGCCAGCCCCACATGTCCAAAACTTTGGAGCACTTGTACAAACTACAATTTGCTTTGACATTTGGCAATAACCACCAAAGATGGAAATGAAGTCAGTGTCCTTCAAGTGTGACTGGAATATTGAGCTTCTAGGAGATTGCTTTTCCCTCCACAATCAAAAATAGCATTTCCTCATATACCTCAGTTACATCCAGGGATATGCAATTTGACATAGTGCTCCGTTACCATCCTTAACTTCTCCTGTATGGACACAGGACTTAATGAAGGCTGAGGAATGCTTGATTCCTCGAAGCTTACTCCATTTAATGTTTTATAATGAAAACCAAATGACCAAATAACAGAAAACCTGGTGTGCAAAACTGTTGGTAATTGTGTAATGAAATAGCTCCTTTTGCTAGGAAGACAATGAAAAACTGATGACCTTGAACCTCAGGACATCTTGAACCACCATCTTGGAGCATCAGTTGGCAGTTTCCCCTCTCTGATAGCAGCTGTACTACTCATCCATATAAACTTTCTGGGTAGCAGTAAATGCCAGTACAAAATTAGTACAGCTTTTCTTAAATCGTAAATTAAAATGAAGTTTAATAAATATAGCCGAACTGGCCCTAACTTCTATACCTAAGTATACATGGGTGAAAGCCACAAAAATCACATCCACATTTGATACTGAAGCACTTACCTTATGCTTTTATGTAGAGAGAGACAAGGGGTCAAATCCTCAAACAGTCTCATTGCAGTTGTACTTGTATTTGGTTTAACTCAACTAATTTCAGAGCATTTAACCTATACCAGATTTTGAGAACTGACCATGGACAAAGATAATAGCAGAAAATGCTGTTCATCAATAGGGAAAAATGAGGATTTAGTGGTCAGTAGATCTGTATTATTAATAATGCTAGTATTATGCAGTCAGTACTATATTCCAATAGGAAATTCAACACTTCAGGATTATCAGTTTCATCTCTACCTTTTTTGCTATGATTATTTGTGATGTCAGTGTTTCATTGGACTGAACCTACTTTTTGTTAATACAGCTGCTGTTGATTCATCTGCACCAAAGAGTTTGCATACCAGTGTTAAATGTGAGTAGTTTCATTTTGGTTTGTTTTCAAAATAGGTCTGCCTCCATTTGTTTGGTTTGGAAGCACTTGTCTTCTTCCATGATGGAGGTGTTCTGAAAAGGCATATATGTGCTGAAAATATGCATTATCAGGGTTAAGATAATAGTATTTAGTATCTAATCTAGTATCTAACTTAACAGCTGTATCCAGCACTTAGTTCTTGTTCACACAAATACAAGCTAACCTGCAAAGTGTGAGACTCACTGATGCACCTACTTCAACCAATGTTGTTGGAGGCATAGACTACTTTACCTTTCCAATCTAAACTCAGGCCACTGGCCTTTTGAATTCCTTGCTATTCCACAGTGTATTTTTCATTTCCCTAACGACTCCGTGTGTCTCTGGATGTCGGGCACACGAGCGCTGAAACAGGTTTTGAGGAATAAATGGGGGTTTGGTAAGGGAACGTTGCACTGCACCTTAACGCCACCTCTTGGCTGAAGCCTGCAGGACCCAATGTCAAGGCAGAGTCTCTCCCGCCCTTCCCTTTTTGTAAGGAAGAAAGATTGATGAAAAGGAGCCCGTTCATCCCTTTCCCTGGAAACACAGCGTTCAGTTTGGCATGCGTTTGGTTTCCCTTATTTACCAGGTTGTGAGGCATATTCTTCTTATCTCTATTCTATCTTATCTCTCTCTGATAGTTACATACAAGGCAGCACACACCCTTCCTACCCTGGAACCTCCTATTTTAAAATGAAATTTTATAAGCTGGGAAAATGGAAGCTGCTGTTTTTGCACAGTGCATGCAGAGTGGGAACCACGTATCCGAGAACTGCAAAGGGCTGTTGCTCTGAGGAGGGCATAATGGGCTCGGAAGCAAAGATAGCTCAGAGGCAACGGTGAGAAGCAGTTGTTCCAGCAAGATACACACAAGTCAAGAAGGCAAACATAACCCTTGCCCACAAAGAAAAATGTATCATATGAGATCTTCATTAGACAAGAGCAAGAGAACAAGTTCAAGATCATAACACATTACAGTCAAAACTCCCTTAGCTTTGTTTTTAACTCCTCATGATCAACAGTGTTTTCCATTCTTTTTCAGATTAGAATTTTGTATTAGTCACTTTAATAGTGATTAAAAAGTGCTCTAATAATAGAAAGAAATGCCATGTAAAGTTTTCTGAGAACATTAGTTTGACGAAGAGATGATCCTGACACAGAAGTGCATGAGTAGAATCTCACCTCCTTGAGACTGTCAAGAGGACATAGTTTGTTTAGCTGGGTTTGCCACAATAGCAAGTGTTCCTAGATGATGTACCAGAGGGAAACATTATCTGTGTTTCTTCAAATGCTTTCTTAGCAAGATACTCATTTTACAGAGCTAAGCAGAACTGAACTATTTTGTGCAGTTTTTGTTAATTTAGAAGCCTGCAATGAGTACAAGATGCCTGGTGGTCATAGAAGCTGTAACATGATACTCCCAGCCAGAGAAAGTGAGGACCCAATATAATTTTTGTCAGTAGCCCACTGGGGAAATGCAAATCACCTTTCTTGTTTAATATTTATCTTCACTAAAAGATACTATATATGAGTAAAGTCCTTTTTCAGACAGGTTAGCTTCAGAAATGTCTGTCTTGGCAAAGGAAATTTTGTCCCTCAAAGAATAAAACTCAAAATTTAGAATTCACCATGAAAATGTGCATCAGAACTTCTGTGTTCTGAAGAGTTAAGTAGGGCAGTAGCACAATGGTGGTACAGTTGCTGCTGTTGGGGTTAATGTGCAAATCATTTGAGCAGTATAAAATGATTTTATGCCTACAAAAATAGGCTTCTGTTTATTATTTGCATAATCAAACATCGTTTGCATAAACAAAATAAATTAGTCTGTTTTGCCAGCCTACTAGAATAACAGGAGGACAAAACTAATTTTCTGCTTAGTACAAGATTACAGCGTTTTCCTCTTTTCATGTGCAATTTTCTCCCACAACCAGCTCCCACTATTGCTTTTGCTAGTTACTAAATGTGGAGTGCTTTTAAAACCTTGACATTTGTTAGAACTTTGACAGATACACTCTGAAGCCATATATTTTCTTATCTCTTCTCAATCCATACACTCAGTTAGGTATAACCTTGTTTTCCAAATGTGTGAACTGTGTTGGATTTTTCCAAATGTGTGATCTGTGTTGGATACCACACGTTTCAGTGGTAGGCTGAAAAGAAAATTCAGGTCACTTGGTAGTGATGGAGACATACAAAAAACTGTAAAATTAAAGACTCAAACAGCTACAAAGATTAGTTCTGGGAAGCCAGAAGAAAACACAGAGCACAATTCTTTGTTTCATTTTAAGAATAAATGCACAGCAGGTAAAACACTGTAAAGAATTTGCTAGTATTTCCTATAAATAAATTGCACCATTTCTCAAGCTATCTGTAGTGTTGCACTGCAAGTGCAACTGTACAGACAAAGTGTGAGATGTGCAGTATATAGGACTTTCTCCTGAGTATGTTCACATATATTTTGGATTTTCAATTCTAAGCTTTAGAAGGACACTGTTTAATGTTGCAGTGGGTAAGAGTGCCATTGAATTAGCTGATTTTGTTTCACATAAAAAGTTATTCTGATGACCTTTAAATATGGTTTGTAAAGAATAGCAAGTGCCAACTTTCATCAATTCGTGAGAATAGAATAGAATAGAATAGAATAGAATAGAATAGAATAGAATGGACTGTTCAGCTGAAAGGGACCTACAGTGATCATCCTGTCCAACTGTCTGACCAATTCAGGGCTGATCAAAAGTTAAAACATGTTACTAAGACATTGTTCAACAGCCTCTTAAACACTGATGGGCTTGGGACATCACCTACCTCTCTGGGAAGCCTGTTGCAGTGTTTGACCACCCTCTTGGGAAAGAAATGCTTCTTGATGTCCAGTCTGAACCTCCTCTGGCACAGCTTTGAACCATTCCCACAATTCGTATCACTGGATGCCAGGATGAAATAATAGTTGTGTCTCTTTAATGTCAAATAAACATTCAAAATGCTCTTGAAATTGCACAAACTTATGACAAAAGTTAGGGAGAAACAGTTAAGATAAAGCTTCCTGAGCAGTCACTTCTCTCCAGCATAGAGCTGGCTTTGTTGTAGCCATAAAACTGCATCTCCAATGTTTTTATGCTAAAAATCAAGGGCCATTTTTCAACTTTCATTAAAGAATGGAAACATGTGTCTGTCCCATGCCTTAAGAACAGATATATTAGCTGGAGATGCTGCAGGAATCAGGGATATGAGAAGTACAGTTCATCATCACAAGTGTTATTGTGGAGATAAAATTAAGCAGAGGTGTTTTAAGAGTCATGAGAACAGCATGATTTATGAAAGTACTGTGAAAACAGGAATTCCTTGGCCATTCCAAGTGTCTGTGTAGGAGGATGTTTACATTTCTTACTCTCAGCAGAAGGCACACTTCCTAGAAAGAACATCTAATGAGTATGGAAAGAGGGTAAGGTGTGCTGCTGAAGACACCAGTGATAAGGTTTCAGAAGAGTCTCAGGGATCAAAAAGAAGAATTCATGTTCCAATGGAAATGTGAAAGTTCTGGGGCAAGAAAAGAAAATTTGATGAGGCATTGTTTCTATCTGAACAAAGGAGAAAGTCAGGTTTTTTTGTTGGAAATCTGTGCTTTATTTATTTATACAGCACTGAGCCTGAGACTTAAACTTAGCTGTGTCCTCCAGAAGGTCCTCTAAATTTCTCAGTTATTAGGGATTAATTATTAACCTTTATTATTAAGCATTTGAATCACATTTTTGGACCTTGAAAGCATAAGACAGCTCTAGAAGTCTCTTCTAACCATTATTTCCATTTTAAAATGATGTTCTGCCCCAGATTCATGGAGCCCAACTTTGAGTCAGATCTCCTGAGGCTGATTAGCTCAGTAAGGGGAGCAGAAACCTTGGCTGATGTACATATGACGCTGTCCCAGATGCGTTGGCAGAAAACTAGGAAAAACACTCATGAAAGATTAATCAAAACCAGCCCTAAACAGAAGATCCGTAAAGGTAACTCACAATTCATACAGGAGAATGCAGTTCTGAAGCATCTCTTACTAAAGCTCAGTGCTTCAACTCCACCACAGTCCATCAACACAGGGAAGTGCAGGGGTCCAAGGCACCCTGCCCTAATTCTCTTCCTACTCTCCCATTCCAGGAATAAGAGTGTCTTCACCAGGGCTGCTCTCATGTATTTTTTTTGGTCCTAGTTTTGCAGTATCTGCTCAGCTTCTGTTAGCAGAGTGCTGGGTATCAGTTCAGCAAAAGACACACACCAGCATGGTGAAGCTGTGCTAGGAAGTGGTTGGGTTACTCTACCCAAGCTAAAAAATCTCCTGAAGGAAGACCTAAGGTAAATCTGCCTCTCTGAGCACACTTTCAAGTATCCACAACCTTGGTCTTAAGACAAACCCATTCCTTCTCCTCTCTGTTGAGCTAGAATTTGATTACCAAGTCAAGGTCAACTACCAGCAATGGTAAGATGAGCTTTTCAGACCACTGTATGTTTTACACAATTCCCTGGACTTTAAAGAGTACAGGATATTCATTTACCCAAAAGGAATTACAAGTAATATTTTATGTAAGTACATGAAGCCATGTGACTTACTTTTTCACCTTTTGGGAAGTGTTGATCATGTAATTGCTTCATATGCTGTGACTCATTTTTATAAATATGAAACCCAAACACACAAACAAATGTGTGCAGAAACATAGGCTTTAGTAATTGGAAAAAGGAATAGAAGGAATTTTAAGAGGAATTTTATTTTTCCATGTACCACCAGAGTATTTAAGTGGTTAGATGTGGCACATACTGGTCTTTTTGTAACCTGTGTTTTTCCCTTTATAATTCTCTGCATGAGGCAGACATTAGCCAAAATAACAATTTCCATTCAGGTTTTAGCCAGTTGAAAATGAAGTTGCTTTCTGCAAGCCCATAACACCTGTGAAAAAGAAAAAGCTGTTTCTCCTGACAGATCAAAGACATACAAAATTCCAGAATTTTCTCCACAGTTTCTGTACGCAGAGTATATATTCAATTATATAAACATAATTTTATCCTTACAGATGAGGAATCTTAGTTGTCCTGAGTCCTGGGCAATTGAACAAATCATTTGGCAATCAATGAAAATTAATGTGTTTATATAGGCAAGCATCAATTTTCTATCGTTGCAGGTTTATGGAGTGTTAGCGAGCTGGTTTTTAATAATAAGGTTTGCAGTCTGTAAAAAATAAATGCTTATATCACCCTCACCAGAGAGCTGCAATGAAGGGACTATCAAATGTATGACTACTGTGTCATTCAGCTGCTATCCATGATTAAACAACTTGTCTAGTTCATAAATTCTTCTTGTCACACTACGAATCCTACGCTATGCAAGCAGCTCCGTTTGGGATCTGAGTTCTTTCACAGTAGCCGCTGCATATTTCAAGATCATCTTCTGGGAGTATCTGCCCAAAATGATGCACCAGCTAGAGCAGAGCAGATGAGTGTTATCATCCTCTTTTACAGGGGATAAATTAAGACACCAGAGATTAATTAACATACCTGTGATCCCTCTGGAGCTGGAAATTAAAGCATAGTTTTCCAAGTCCTACTATAGTGATTTAATCACCAAACCATCAATTTCAGAGTCAGTGCTGTTGAAAGGGGTATTTGTAAAAAAGGAGGAAGAGTGTAGTGGGAGCTACCGCAGGATGTAGAGGAGTCTCATCATAGCCATTGTGCACTGACTATTTTAACTTTGCCTTCTGCTGCCAAAGGAGAAAGTAGCAATCAGTCAGTACTTTAAACAGGGGTGAAGCATCTTGACATTTCCCTTGTACACCAAATTCTGGAACTCCTTATACTCAGTAAAAGATTAAGAAAAACAGACCACTTTCCCTACATAAATGAAACAAATGTCAAACCTTGTCTTTGCTCAAATAAGAGAAGAGAGTGTGTTCTCTCCTAATTTTGGTGAGATCTACACAGGAATTGTGTCATGTGCTGTCAGCTCCATTGACAGCCATGAATGTACCAGGTATGTACCAGAATGTACCAGAATGTACCATGAATGTACCAGAACCAGGTAGAGCAGGTGTGGCTTATGGCCAAAGGTTTCAAGAAGTTCAGAAATGCTGGAATGGGTGGTTTGTTGTGGAAGTGACTTCTTGCCTTCCTCCTGGGGAAATTCCTGCTAATGTCAACATGAGCACTCACAGTAGTAAAAGGTGCAGAATTTGGCAAGTGATTAGAAGACAAAATGGCAAAGAACAACAGGTAGTGTCACTTAGCAATGTTTTCTGGCTTTATCTGATGTTTCCGAGATTTTCTTCCCCTTTAAAATTGTTGTTATCCACTTGCTCGATAGCATTGCAGCATTTAAATATTGCTGAAAACGAGTCATGCTGAACCAAACCTTGGGGCTTAAAAACACCCATGTCCTGTTGCTTAATGTGCCCACATAGGCTTTTTGTAAGGACAGCTAGCATAGAAAAGGGCCTCTGAAATAAAATCTAAGCATTTGAGCCTCACTTACCACCGGTTTCTGCTGAAGGAATGGTCTCATTTGTGCTGAACTGCCAAAATAAGCAGTTCCCCCACCAGACAAACTGTTAGCAGTGCAAACTACAGCACCTGGCCCATAGATGTGAACTTCACAAGTAACTCTCCTGGTGTCCTTTTGTATTGCACTGGCCAAAAATCTGCTATTACATCAATTAAAAATAGCAGCAAAAATTGAGAAAAAATGAGGTTTTGGAGAAGTTGATAGGTGATTTGTGATGACTGACACATATCACTGAGTTTCACAGACACGGCAAGAATAAACTGCTGTGGTTATATAGCCTGCTTTTCCCTAAGTCTTCTCTCCATTCATTGCTATTTTAGACAGTTGTAGGGAAAGGGTTCAGATGTCCAAACTTTACTTATTTACATCCCACTTCTCATTAAAGGGTTCCAAAGGCTAACTTACATTGCCATGAGGAACATATACCTCTCCTTTGCGATGCATTTGTACTGTTTCATTTCTGTTCTTTCTATAGGTAGTCCTAAGCAAGAATAAAGTTACTTCTTAACCATCCTTTTGCACAACTAAATACATTCAGCTCCTTAAATCTGACTCTTTGGATGGAGAGTGTTTTCCAGAGTTCATCATACTTATGGATCTTCTCTGCATCCTTCCCAATTCGTAAATGTTTCTTGAGTAGTTTTAAAGCAGGATATATAATTGCAGCAGCAACTATCCACCTGTTGAGGAAGCAAAAGTAAAGGCTCCCTGTACTTACAACTGAGGTTTCCACTCTTTATAGGCAGTGGTGTTAGTCCAATTTTGGCCCCATTTTTGCTGTCAGAAATTACAGGCAGCTGTTTGTCTAGAAGAAGGCATGGATGTTTTTTCAGTGACACTGATTCCCAGATAAGACTCCCCTTTAAGTACAAACCTGCCTTTTCACAGTGGAGATGTTCCATTATCCATGCTGAAAAGTATGCTGCCCCCTTACATCTACATCACTGAGCAATGCACATCACTTTGTTACAGTAAACCACCCCTTTATTATTCATGAGTTCCCAAACTGTAGTTAGTCAAGCTTTATGAGAAATGATTTTATGTTTTCTTTCAGATAAATGAAAGAAATAATTTAATATTACAACATCAAAAATGATCCTTGCTTTAGAAACACCTGTAAATTACATTTTCAGATCTCCCAGTTCACTATTTTGTAAACATCTGTAATTTTGTCCTAATTTCTTAGTCAAAATGCCATGCAGAACAAAGCCAGGGAGCTTACAGAAGTCTTTTAAACCAGCACCTTTATCTCACTCAACTGCAATCAAAATCTCTCTTTTTCTCTTATCTAGCTAGCATGGTTTTGTTTTTAACCTTTTTGACTGGTGCTGCTCACATTACTTGCTTCAAATGAGTCTTGTAACAGCCTTTCAGTTGTTATGCTCAGGACTGATATCAGTCCAGAGTTCATTTACCACTTTTGCTCTTCTTTTTTCCCTACAGTCCTTTGAAACTTCCTTGTTGTTTCAAAAGTCATCAGGAATTAAACATCAGCCAACTGTTTTAAAAATCTTGTTAGGAATTAAACCAAAACTCCCACTCTGAGCCAAGAATGAAGGAATGAGCCAAGGTGTGGATTCTGTTTCTAACTATAATCGCTGAGTTTTGTAACATCTGCTAAACAACTTAAGGGAAGGCTGTCCTGGCTTTATATCCCATGTTCATACTTGGGCCATAATGTTCTGTCTTAGACCCAAAAATAACCTTCTGCTTTAGGAGGCAGAAGTGCATGCACTCTAAGGTGTTTAACGATCCTTCTTCCTATTTAAGATAAAGATAAGTAGAACTAAAAGGCACTGGATTAAAAAAAACCCCAGATTTATTTTATTTCCTTCAGATAAACCAATATTATCAGCTAAGCTGCTTCTACTATATTGGGTAAGTTTGTGCCCACTCATTTTGTACACAGGACTTCCACACAGCAGCAAAGGAAAGACAAGGTGTTTTATCAAATGGCAAGCAATGAGAACTGCCAGGAAAACAGAGTGGGAGCTATAGTATCTGATCTTCCTGTGGTTTACAGGGACCAGATTACAACCAAACCCCTTTTATTTTCTCTATTTTTGTCACATTGACAAGCATAGACACCAGTACAAGTCCCAGTGAAATTGTACTCTAACACTGATAAATTAATGCCTGCCACAGTGGGCAGGACGATAAATTAGCAAGCAGATGAGCTTAAGAGAAAGACTGTTGAATACATTTGCCTAAATAACTCCTGCTCTGGCCACACTGCATGATTCTATTCCCTGGGAAGCAGTTCAGCCAGTTCTTAAACTCTTCAGCTAAGACATGAGATGAGAAGGCGAGGGAGGGCTAATTTTTGGCTTTCTAAAACAAAAATAAAAAAACCCCAAGCATCATGCCAAGTTTGCATATTATTTTCTTTTTTGTTCTTGGTCACTGCTGTTTTCAGAAAGCATTTGGAGAAAGGCAGAATGGGCAGGTGGTTGTTTTCTCCTACAGAGGAACTGGAGAGCAAGGCTCTCCAGGGCTGCAGACATGTCAGCAAACCAGGATGTGCTGCAGGATCCCTCAGTCAGCCTCACCTGGGTGTGGCATATACAAAACCCAACAGGTAAAACTATTAGGAAAGGGGAAGGAGAGTTGCTATGAGACATTCTGCCCAGGAACTTTTGCTAACTCCTCAAAACATAAAACTATAATGCACTGGAGTAGGACTTATTTGAATAGGCTTGCTGCCATGTGGCATGTTTATAACCCATATTTATAGTCAAAATATCAGTGAAATACTAGACAAAAGCTGTTTAAAACCTGTGGCTCTTTGACCTGGAACATTTTATTTTCTTGCCCTTGGCAAGGCTTGCTGAAGGCTCAGCCGTGCCTTGGGCAGACAGTTGTTGTCCTGCATCACCTGTGCCCCGACAGAGAGGAGTGGCATGGATGTCACTTTTCCCTGAGGCCTCCCAAGCCACTGGCACTGTCCTGAAAGAAACCTGGTACCCTGACTGGTGGCACTGGTGCACAGACACCACACAAGCTGTCTTGCCTGCTATTTTTCACATGACTGCAGAATGCAAAGTCTTTAATCAGAATGGGGGGGCTCCTTTGATTGGGCCCCGTGAAACCCAGATAAACGGGGAAGGTATTAATCGCTGCATGAGCGCGATTGAGCAAGTACATTTTGTTATTTGTTCCAGTGAGTTGTATAATCCTGCTTCCCAGTCATCCAAATAGGATTTAGCATTGTCAACATGTTTTTCATAATAGGATGATGCTATGAATTCATGTCTATGCAAGACTGGAAAGCCAGATTACATGCCTCAGGAGACTATATATTGGTCTGTCAGGGAAATCTGGTTTTTTTAATGAAAAGGACACAGCCTTGAGGCCATCTTAGACTGTGTGATGGTGTGCCCCATATTAGACCTCTCACAAACTTTGGAAGAACCACCCATGTAGAGCAGTATATAAGTGTTTTGTTTTGTTTCATTTTTAAAAAAGTTTCAGCTGTTTCTTTTCTAAAAGAAATAGTACATTAAGACTACCTAACACCCAGTAACCCTCCTGTTAATTCAGAAACATGCAATACTAAATACAGGTTGGTACATCTCCCCCTTCAGAAAGAGCATCTTTAGTAAGTGCTGCTTTGCCAGGTTTCAGGTGTTATTCTGTGACATTTTTACTGATATGCCCTGCAATTACACCCCTTCAGAGGAGGAGCTGTTGCTTCTCATTAGCAAAAAATTTGGAACATATTGTGAGCGCATGTTCTAGTCTCTTGCCACAATACCAGTGTAAGGGGACCCTGGGCTGATCATGAACCACTTGTGCATTTTGACAGGAATAAGATATTATTAATCAAAGCATCATCACACTACAGAAGTCACATTTCACCAGCCCTCCTGAAGCCTTTCTAGCTCTCTAAAATTACATGTTTGAGGAGCCTGTGCAGCTGCAACTGGAGGGGAGGGAGCAGAACACATTTCTTTGCTGGCCTGCCTGGCAGTATTGGCATGTGCTACCATGTGCCAGAGCTCCATAGGATGAGGAAATTCTGACAGAGCTGCTTTTTCAACTCAAAAGACCATATGCAGCTTGCAGGGCCTCAGTGAACCCCACTTCATTGATATTTTGTGTGTGAGTCCCTAGTTTCAGCTAGAACTGGGGGGGGTGTTTTTTAAACATCATCTACAAAGAGAAATGTGTTGCTGCACATCAACATACCCTTTCTCTCAGAGCTGTGCATGGAAGGAACACAGAAGGTAAAAAGAGTTGAAAATTTTGGTCATGCATCATTCCTATTTGCATTGCTAATAGTAAGGTTCTGACAAAAGATGATGAATTGTGAGAGGCTTTGCATTATACATGAATATGTCTCTGTGAGCTTCTATAGTCTTGGGTAACCCATGTCTGCTTCCTATCCCCGTGTTTTCTTATTATTATTTCATAATACTTAATATATAATATATTACATGTTAAATTATGTAATATGCTACATAGCAATAGTGATCAAAAGAATAAGTGTTCTTACTTCTACTCTCACTTGCATGCTTTCAGGAAGATTAGAAGGTCATGAAATCATAGAGTAGTTTGGGTTGAAGGGGATCTTAGAGACTGTCTACTTCCAATCCCCCTGCCATGGGCAGGGATACCTTGTAGAAGATCAGGTTGCTCAAAGCCCCACCTGGCCTTGGACACTTCAGGAATGGGCCAGCCACAGCTCCTGTGCCAGTGCCAAAGGGCTGAGCCTGTTTGTGTTCATTTTGTGTGTGCAGGACTAGCAGAAGTATCACTCTACTCTTCTTTTCTCAGCCTGAGCTTGACGAGTGCAGAAAGGGGACTTTCTTGGCATTGCAGTCTGCACAGACCACGGTGGCAGCCTGATTGCTCACTCAGCTCTTAGTACATAGACTTGAATCCTTACTTGACTGCCTCAGCTCTTCCGTTTTGACCTGCCTCACCTTCTATATAGGATAGGGGAAATGATGCACAGGGTGGGAACAAAATGTTACCATGCTCTCTTATCCCTCCAAGTGGCTCATTATTGACAGTGTGAGTGATGTAAAGGAGTCCTGGCTCACACTGATTTCAAATTCAGATGTGTGCTGAGCATGGAAGCAGCAAGAGCCAACTGTAAAAGGTAGAATGATGCCTTCTCTGTTTGCTACTTGGTATTAAGACGAGGAGACAGAATAATCTTTAGTGGCAAAAAAGAATGAAGAGTGATACTCTAGGACCTGATCATTGATTTAACAGGAACAGATTGTACTTTCATATTTACATGTACAGACAAAGACCAGCAGAAAAGAGACAGACTAATTCAAGCCCTTGAGAAATACAAGAAGGATCTTGTACATGGTCTTCCTGCCTCACCATTCAAGTCCAGAAGTGTTTCTCCAAGCCAGCAGAAGGTATGTGATGTTTGACGGCATAGGACCTGTCACAAAGGTGGCACTGAGCCACGTGAAAAAGTCCATTTTCCCCTTAGTTAGCTGTGCTTTGTGGTGTGGGGAGTGCATGTAGCACAGCAGTTACGGGCAGGTTTGTTCAGTGTGGCTTTTTATAGTCTAGTCAAGCAGAGATAATATTTGAGTCTCAGTTTTGCCACCTGGCAGTTGTCATCCCATTGAATTGTTTCTGTCCCTGCATGGCTACAGTGAAAGGTATCCATGTTATGGCTGCGTGTATGTAAGTATGTTCAAGAGAAAATATTTTCAGAGAAAGAAATCCCAATATTTTTCTCTGTGTTCCCACACTTAACATTGTTTTACATTGTTCCCTGAATTTTAGAATGTTACTTTTTAGTAAAACCAAGACCCTAAAGTATTTAATCCTATTTCTACATATTCTGCCAGATACCAGAAACTGTACAATCTCTTATTAATGTAAGTAGACCTGTTCTTCACCATTTCTGCCAGTGGATCTCATCTCAACAGACAAATTCTTGCAAAACATTTCATCCTACCATTGTCCAGAGTCTCTCTGGGTAAAAAATTCCTAAGCAGACCATATTTAGATTGTAAAACCTTCTACAGTTTGAGAATCACATGGGTTTACCACTAGATTCTCAATGATATTGTTTACAAACATCATCCAGTTGAAATGTGCAATTTTTTGATTTGTAAAATCTTGTTCCCAGTGAGATGAACAGCAAAACAATAGGTTACAATTTCACCTGTGGTATTTGTGAGGAAAACACTGACTCTAAGTCAAACTCATGAGATGAAGCCGTGCTCACATGTGCACAGGCACACAAGGAGAGGGAACAGAAGGTGCCATTGAAGAAGGTCTGTGAGACTGCCATGGAGTCATCAATTCCACAGGCGATAATGCAAAACGTCCAAGGAAGAAAAACTCTCCTGTTCTCCCTCTGTGAGCCCTGGCAAGCAAAACGGGATTTCTGTAATTTCCCGACACTACTCATCATTAGAAACTTCAACTTAGTAAAGGAAGGAAAAGGAAATGAGGAAAAGGACTGGTTTGTTAGCTCAAGCACAGTGGCAAGATGGCTTTACTTCTAAGCGTGGTTCTCAGAACTGAACAAGTCATTTACACCACTTAAAAGCAATTGAGCCAGTTTGAAAACAGTTTCTTAAAATTCCTCCTGTGTGAGCTAATTTGTAGGAAATAGTGTCTTTAGCAAATTCTCGTGTAATTTTCCTGTCAGTTTTGTTCTTTAACTTACAGACAAACTGGGCACTGTTAGAAAATGGTCACCCATTGTCTGGTCAGAGCAGCTATCCCAGGACAAAGAGAGAGCAGCCTCTCTCTGTATCATGTCAGAAGTTCACTTCAAGGACCCTGATGCTGGCTGCTGCTGCAAGAAAGACTATCCCAAATACTGCTCCATGTGCTTTGCCTCAGAATCCAGTTCATAGCCCCAGTGCCCACAGATCATCTGCTTCACCACTCCTGCAGCCTCACATGACTTTGCACAGTCACAACAAGAAGAAGGCATTTCAAAACTCTGTTCATAAAACCTACTCTGGGGACCTCCTTGACAAACATGCAATTTACTTTACAGAAAAGAAGCAGTGTTTTACTCCTCGGGTCTTAAAGACGTCCCATCAACCTTTTCTTGTAAAATACAAATATTATAATCCTCCTTCCAGAAAAAGGAGCCCCTCCCTGGGCAGACCATCACTTAAATCAGCAGACATCAAAAACAAAAAGAGAGAAGGCTTGCACAGGTACTGACATCAATGCTAAAAGTTATGCAATTTTTTTTTCAAACATATCATTTGAATCATAACTGTTTCTCACTGTGCCTTTAATCTTTCAGATTTTTAGAGGATGCACATATGAGACCACATTCTGCTCACTTTCCTCAGCAGCCAGTTGAGGTTAGTGTACCTAGTGAGTTACAAAGAAAAAAGGGCAGAAAACACTGCTCATACACAAAAGTTATCCTGGTTATGTGGAAATGAAATGGATAATGGATTCAGTGGCTTTGGGGAATATATGTTAAGAGCAAAACCAAAATATTCTACTATCTTATGAGAAGTGACTAAGGTTGCAATTGGGAAATCCAGTATGCAGGTCTGGATAGGGTCAACAGACATCTGTGAATAAAACAGGAACAGCTAAAGCGACTGGTCTCTCTGAGAAACACAAATGAGACCCTGTGTGATGTGGAAAACTGTGTCCCAACACAAATCTGCTCTTCTGAAAGCAGAGCTCTTTCCTACTTGACTGAACTCCTGCTTTTTTGATTGGTTTACAGCCTTTCATTCCAAATAGTGACTCGGAGCCCAGAAATGTCCAGACAAAGTGCTATTCACTCAGTCTACTGTCACTACTGTAGAATGCCATGCAAGATTTTGCAGTTCATTAGTCATCTGGATTTTCAAGATGAATGATGGATTGATTTAGTGACTTTTATACACTTAAAAATAAGGGCTGCTTAGCAATAGCCAAAGCCATGCATGATAGAGAAGTTTTGTATAATTCCTTGGCACACATGCCCCTTTACAGAAGCCATGCTGAATTTCCGCACATCTCAGCCAAGGAACCACAGGGCATGATTTGTGATAGCCCTGTGCTTGATAGTACTATTTCAATCATTGTTCCAACCACCAAAACCTTCATTTAACAATATTAGCAAGAGAAGTTCCTATTCTCATTTGATGATGCCACAGCAAAAGATAATTTTGATATCAATCTGATTTTCTAAGTCCTCTTTCAAAAACACAAATGTATTTTGCATGTCCTTCTAAAGAAAATGCTGTTGTAGTGTATGGAATCTGCAAAGATTTTCAATTTTGACAGAAATTCTGGTTTTCTTTATAGCATTTGCATAATTTCTCTCAGGTTATACAAGCTGATTTCCATTTCTCTAACATGAATCTACCCAATAATATTACTTTTTCATTATTTACATGAGTGACTGACACCCAAGATGTTTATTTCACACGAGCTGGGATGTGATGTAGTTGTGATTTCGATACGCTATGAAATCAGATGATTTTCCCTGGTACTCTGAGTGGAAATACATAATGATAATACAAAGATGATTAAACAAATTCTTTACTTTTTTCTCCTTTTCCTTTTTGTGGCAGAACCATGAATTGTGGAGTCAGGATTCTGAAATGCCACTTTCTCCAGGATTACAGCTTGAAGAAGTGTAAGTCATATGTTTGTCCCTTTTCACTATTTCTAAGTTTCATGACAAAATATTAAAGCAGAAATCCAGTGGAAAATTGAAAACATGATACAAGAGCCTATTACCAATGATTGCATACAGTGAGTAGAGGGATTCTATTGGGAATAAAGGATTCAGCTACTTGCTTGGGAAATGTGGGATCAGAAAGCTGGAAGAGCTTTTCTGGGTCATGTCCTCTTACCATAGGCAAGGTAAATATGTTAAGACTAATTAATAAAAACAATATTAAAAGTAATTTATCTTCTGATACCTACACTTTGTTCATTGGAACCATTTTTAACTGATTATTCACAAAAGGCATAGATATTCTTAATTAATGAAATTAATGGATTAGAATATTTTGGGAGCTGATCGAAAGAATTATCAAAATCAGACATTTTAAAATTTATAAGCCTGAACAGTAAAAAATGAAGACTAGTAAATAGATTTAGCACTTTTGTTTAGGTTGGCAAAAGTCTTTCTTTGAGTTAGTTTAATTACTCTAAAACTGCTGCCTCTTTAGATGGTATCATAAACCTTATTTGTATTCTGTGTATGTTAGATACTGACAGTTTTGTGTTTGTACAGAGAAGAAGAGTACCTTTGTTTTCTCCAGGATCTTACAAATGATATTTTGATTAGAAGTTGTTACCAAAAAGAGTAAGTGCTTTGCCTTTAATATTTATTCCTTTGAGTAACAAAATTTTCACACATCAGTATACATAATTGGTGGTTTTAATGAGAGCAAAGTGTAACTCTGATTCAGTTTAATTTGATGAATACTTTTGTGACTGCACTGTATGGGAGTCATGATTTAAACTGAGTACCTGAACAGAAAATATTCTCAGCCAGCCTCGTATTTCCCACTGACTTCTAGTAGAAATATGGAAATACCATATTCACTGGTCCTGTTCTCAAGATCATTCCCTTCTACAGGATGGTGATGGATATTATTGTTACAACACTCATTCCATTTCCCAGCCAAACTTGAGCTAGCAACCCATGGAGCTACAATGGGTCTTCCCTAGCAAAGTTCATCAGAGCAAGATTCTGTGTTTAGAGTTCTTCCTCCCTCCTATAAAAGCAAAATAAATAACTGCAATGATTGCATTCTTTAGGATATGTGCAGTCTCAAGTTAATGATTCACACATAAAGGTCGGAGCCAAACACACTTCATGCTGATGGTGTCTAACTGCAGCAACCTTTTCTGGGCTCATGTTCTGTACATTCTAATAGTAATCCAGCACATTTCTAATCTCTAGAGAGCTGTGATAAACCACATGTGTGTTTATAGCCCTGCTAAAAGTGACAACATTTTGTCCCCCTTTCCTATGCAATTTCTAACTGGGAGAAACTCTTTTTTGATAGAGGATTTTACCTTAAGTTTTAAGTGCTTTGATGCTAGAGAGGTGCCAACCCCCCAAATCAATCCAGCTTAGCCTGACACCACGATATTTCTCTTTCAATTTAGAGGATTTAAGTTAAAATCCTTAAGTCCCTTTTAAAAGAAAAAAAGTGGCCATTGGCACAAGTACTAGGTTTGTTTCCTGAGCAATCAGTTAAAGGTAATAGCTCCCCTCCTTTCTTCTAGGTATTTTGGTTTTCAGACAAACATAAGGCCCAAATTACAAGTGAATTTTCTGGATACACTGGGAGGAACAGTAGCAGATTTGAAAGACACTAATTCATTTACATTGAAAAAAGATCACAAAGTATGATGCCAGCCCATACATAGAGTTAAAGAAAAGATAAGGGCGTGTCTGTGTGTTTGTGTCCCTGCTCAGGCCTGCAGGGTGAGAGGATTGCCCTGCTGGCTTTAGAGGAAGGTGGTTTAGATGCTGTGCACTCCTCCCTCAAAAATAAAATTTACTAAAATTATGTGAAAAATAATCCATTGTGTTCTCAGGTTGTCTCTAATAACAGAACTTAATTTCTCTACTGAAGAAAAGTGAACAATCAATAATATCCTTTCATTTTTAATCAGAAGATGAATTTCTAAATAGGTTTTGTGTCTAACTAGGAAAGAGTTGACACAAACCAGTGGCCACAAACTAGTGGCCTTAGCTACCCTGCTGCTACAGGAATTATATGATGGACACATTTTAAAGTCTCCATTTATTTAGGCCAGTATTCTACAGATAAAATCATGAATGCCCTCCCAATTCTATATACAGTATAAAACCAAATTCTAATATATAGTCTAAAACCAAACCAGCTCTGATGAGCCCTCCAGCTCATTGCAGATATTGCTGAAAATGCAACCATTGGGTTAGATTTAATTGAGTTATGATTGCAGAACCTGGAGACCTAATTTCCCTAGTCAGGTAGGTCTTTATTTTTACCATTTCACACATCTTTTGCTCATAGCTGATCATGGCTATAAAAAAAATTACTGAGAGAACTTTCTGAAGACATCTCCCTTTCCCTAGTACACTTATTAACCAAACCATGAGCGCGGAAGTCCAACCTTCAGTGTTTCCGTTAGAAGTTACTGAAAAGGAGACCCAAGAGCAAAGAGATCATGCAAATGACCTTCAGAATCTAAAAAGTGCTGGCTAGAGGTAGTTCCAAAGCCCTCTTTGAGTGGCACCATATCCTGGACAAAGGAAAAAGAGCTATAAATGAATCTAGGAGGCTGCTTGCAGTACTGCCCAGCACCCCAGTACCTGCAGCATTTTCACCTAGTCGATGTGGTGGGACAGAACTTGGCAATAGCAAGGGAGACTTAGGCCCCACCAAAACACAGGGGGGGACTACTGCATTGTGATGGGCAGCACCAGTACTCCTGTATTTTTATTAAAAGTGGAAGGAAAAATTGGAATTACATATATGAAAGTCTTTCCCTAACGCAGTTCCTGCCAAACAGCAGGCACTTGGGATGAGAATAACCAAAAACCTTAAAATGTTTAAGACTTTAGTTTTTAAATCCACTTACAGGCAGATGGGGAGGGGATGGAGCAAAAGTGGAAAGTTGGGATGGTGTGATCTGAAAAACAGGCTGAGTAGTTATTTTTCATTTTGAAAGTATATGGACCTTGAACAGTTGAGTTTTTTTGCACTGATGTTCCTTTTTCTTTTTTTTTAAGGGCATTAGAAGATGTATTTCAAATGCATGTTAAAAGTAAGAGGCATAACCTTGATGAGGTGAGCAAAAAACATCTAATATTAAATATTCTGTCACCTCCAGTGGAAATGTTGTACATCAAGGGAGAGCAACAATTTATGGCAGATTGATGACCATGCAATTTTAATAAAAAGCAAGGAGAAAGTCCCTCTACCAAAGCAGCAGTAAGGGTGCTTTCCATGGAGGGCTGGTTTTCTGTACATTTTTGTGTCTTGCTCTAATAATGTTTCTAAAAGATAAATAATGTAGTTAGCATGCAGAATGACTTTAATTACATAAAACCTGTTCACTAAGAATGTTTGCTGCTGCACTTTTTTGCTGTGACTGCTATTTTCTGGAGTAGACCAGCAAAATAGACTTGGATGCTGTGACTAGATCCAGTAAGAAGACTTTGTGTTTTAATAGCTTGCATTTAGGAGTTTGGTCACCAGAGCCAAATGTAAAACTCTAAGTCCAACATTAAGGCTCCCCAGGTAGTGTCTGCTGAGAATTATACACCTCAAAATGCTTATCTGGACATCTCCCACGCTGAGAGGGAAGGGGCCTGTGGAGAGACAATAGGAAATGCCAGGCACAAATACATGGCCACAGTCCTGTCTCTCCTGTCTGCAAGTCTGGCACCTTATCTAGCATGAGCAAAAGCACATTTCCCTGTGCTAATCCAGGGTTTAGAGGCCTCTCCTGAGAGCAGGGCTTATAACTGCCCTTTGAAAAAATTGGAAAGAAGACACTGTTTTCCTTTGAAAATTCATTTGCAGAGGAAGTGGCATTAGTGGTGTTGCCATTGTCTTTGCTGTTATCCCAGACTGGTTGAAGCATTTGCCCATGAAACAGGGAAGGCAGACTCCAAAGGCTGAGAAGACCCAAGTCCAACACCTCATAAGCAGACTCAGGTGGGAACATTTCTGAGGAAATGGCAGAGTGTGGCTTTTAAACAAGCTACCTTGGTTTGTTTCTGCAAATTTATAACCATTTACAATTATACTTCCTTCAACACTAGGCATGTGGGAGTTGCACACATGATTTGCACATTGAATAAACAACAATCAAAGGAATTATAAAATAATTAGAATGCAGAATGTTATTTTGTCTTTCAAAGTGCTACAATTAGAGAGGTGGTGTTTTGGTAACTGTTTAGTTGCTGGACTGACAGGCAGTAGGTGGAAAAAGTGTTTAGGGAATTATCTGAGTTGAAATTAGTGAAATTTAGTCAGTTTTGTGGGAAAAAAAATTAGCAGCTGCACCTCAGTTTGAGAGGATATGTATTTTACATCTGACTAGAGGATGCTGAGCATATTTGTACGGTCAACTGTTGCCTTAGAGATAGAGCTGAGGAACCTTTAGCAGGAAACTGAAGGTAGATGATTGCTTCCAGAAGGATGAGTTTGTAAGCAGTAGCAGATTTCTGCTACGTCCCACTGTAACATGTTTGATGTCTAGGACTTGTTCTGCACCTGAGTAGAGCTTAAGCCTGGTATCTTCCCCTTCAAAGATACTGACTAAAGATTTTAAAGAAATTCAGAAAAAAGGAATAAAATTGGCCAAGAACCGATTTAAAGATTAGTGTTAATCACATATTTGCATGTTTAGCCATGCATCAATGAAAGGAAAAGGAACCAAACTGCCTCTGTATAATAGAAGAACACAGCTGCCACAGGAGAAAGAAGTGTTCTTTGGAAAGGTTAAACAAGAAGTGTAAGTAGAACTTACACCAAGAGAAGCTTGTGAGCAGTGACATATATTAGACCAGGCACAGTTCCCACAAGAAAAGTAATGGAAGCTGAATCACTGTGAGGCTTTTAAATGCCAAGTGAATTGGCCAGTGGATGGAAATGAATTCCATAGCTAGTGGACTTTTGTCCTGCAAAAGTATATTTTTCTCTTTTATTTTGATGTCTTCAAATCAAATTGTTTTTATTTCCTATCACTGCTTTCTGGGCCAGACAGGCAAAATAAGAAGACGGAAACACAGGTCTTTGAAATGTCTCCTTTTCACCCATATTGGATACCGGCCAAATTGTTATTTGGGTACTTCCTTCTCTGGGATCTGCTCTTCTGTGTATTTGCTATCCAAAACCAACACATCCCTCTCCAAGTTCCTGCTGGCATTTGCTCCAGGACAATGTCTGAGATCTGTTCCCTGAAACAACCTCACTTAGGTCTACTGCTAGTTAAACATCTTGAGGGTGCTTAAACCCACCCAAATGTGTTGCCTAACCCACCATTCATGTTTGTCCACACACCATACCCAAGCAATCCTCACCACTTACTAGGGAATTCATGTCTCTAGTACCTGCAGCCTCTCCTCCAGCTTTGAGAAAAAGTACCATTACTCTTCCAGGGAGAAGGTCACACACTCCATGGGATGTTATGTGGGGACTGAGGGAAAGAAGAATGCAATTAGTTGCCTAAATCTATTAAGAAACAGATAACTGCAGAGCAGGGAAGAAGAGAGTGGAGAAAAATACAGGAAACACGTGGAGTTAAGAAAGTGTCTCAACGACAAAAGCCTTTAGAAATGACTATCATCTTCACCTTTGGTGCTATTCTCCACATGCCTGCATGGCACAGTTATTGCTGTAAAGGGGCCACAGAGGGCACTTCCACCAAGGTAATTTTCAATTTGATTCATCAAGGTATGTCAGATGAGCAATATATTTTTTTTTCTTTAGGACATGTAATTTCAAATAGCATGCCCAGGAGAAAGCATGCACCAGTCCTTCCACCAAAATTTATTTCTGCTGTTCACACTGTTTCACTGCCTCTGCAGACTGCATTCAGTGGTCTGCTCAGAAGTCTTCAGCTGAGGGCTTGTTTCACCTGCCCAGCCCAGGATATTCAAATATTCTTTTCTGGTTTAGAATGACTGTATTTTTTTTTTTCTACCACACAAATTAGGAAATGGAAGAGTTTTTCCAACAAATTTTCACAGAGGAAACAGGTTCCCCCATTTTCTGTAGTAATGAAATGATCTCCACTCAGGAAAGCTTGTGAAAATTGTGAATTTTTATCTAGCCACTTGCTCAAATCCAGCATCAGACAGTTTTATACCCTTAGAAGTGCAAGGATGACATATTGGCTGCAGAATCTGATCCATACTTAGATACATTTTGAGAAGCCATAATTCCATAAAAAATATTTCCTTTAGAAAGAAATAAATGCTGGTCCTTGCTAAGAGGTACAAGTAAAAGGGTGGCTCATATAATCCAGGAAAGTGCAAAACGTGTCTCCTGGGCTTGAAATAGCCACTGGAATGGGTCTGTAAGTGCATCATTTCAGGAAATTGATGGGAAACCAACACAGCACCTACAGGGGTGAGGGATGCAGTACCCATCAGTCTTCCAATGGGCAAACTGTTCCAAGTAACTTATTTCTGGGAATTTTATCATATAAAGCCAAAAGCTTCTGAAGATACAAAGTAATACCTTACACTTGTTTTATGCCTTTGCTTTTAGGAGGATCATAAAGTATTCATTTTCAAAAAAATACAGTGTAATGACACCAAAAGCTTTATCTCAGATGAGGGCAAGATGGAAGACATCTGATAAATGGCACCCAGCAGTGTTACCAAACATTTCAGAACAGGAACATAGAACAGCACAGGCAACTGCACACCACAGTGGTGTGGAAGCTGAAAAGCCTTTTTTTTCAACCAAATAAAATAATTTCATTTGATTACTGTGCAAGTATGGCCTCAGTGATAAGACCTGGCAGAAAGCGTCATAGGGTCTTTCACAGCCATTAGTGGAAAGGTCTATGTTTACATTTCTCAGGCAAAATAATCCCCTCTTTTTGATGTACCACACCCCAGCACTATCTTGAGTCACACTGGAGCAGACACAGGAGAAAGCAACTCTGCTTAATCCCTGGCACTATCTCCTACGTGTTCTTTGCCCTTCCCTTCTCCAAGTGCCGTACCCTTTCTACTTAGCCCATCATGCCTCATGGGATTGCCTAAGGAGGAGACACATCACAAATGACTGTGGTTTGGGATGCTAATGCAATAATTAGTGGTTTAATCATCAAAGTGAATAAGCAACTTACCAACAGTCCCTTTCAGCCCTGTGCACTGTTACCATTTAAATACAGCATTTTGTAATGGACCATAATTAGATACTGCACATGGGAAAGTTTATAAAGTAAACCAGTAAAAATGAAAATGATTGCTCTGAGATGAGCACAGGACCCAAGTTTATTCTTCTCACAACAGAAAATGTCAGTGATCCGGTGTGTGGAAACTTTCTTCCAAACTAGTACTGACCCAGTGGCCCCATCACAGGCAGAAGGGGAAATGTCCTGTGAAACAAGTTCTCTTACCCATGTGACTTAAAGTAGGATATTCTATCTTGGCAAAGTCTTAGAAATTCCAGCATGAATAGTTTAATTTCAATTTCTTAAATTTCTTCTGAAGTTTCAACTGGATGTATTAATTTCTGGCTGTTTATACATTTCACATGCACATTCAATGGTGTGCCTGCGGTGGCAAATACCCTTTTCTTCAAGTTGCCTATGTAAACCAGAGTTTCCAAACATGAAGACAACTGTAAAACTGGACAAGTACCATACAAACATGATCCATCCTTCTACCAGGGGACACGTGTAGCCTTATAAGGCTGAAATAGAGAAACACATGGGGTCACAAAGTATTTTAAAAAGCATCTGTTTTGCTCCAATGAATTCTGGATGTTCAAGCTGGTGTCTTAACCTATGGGGAACCTGTGCACATGGTAGGCATAACCTTAGACTACATGCAGTCCCAAGCTATGATGTATCAATCTCCCACATTTTTGTCACACAGAAAAGATAAATTTGCTTCTACTTTATGCAATGTGTTCCATGGAGTTCTACTCCATGGGAGCTTCCTGCAGGCAAGGCACTTCCCATTGAAGACACCCCACCAAAAGAGGGGGGATAAAGGTGAGAGCCAAGTGCTTTCTAGCAGTCACCTGCACTGTAGGTACCCTAAAGACAACCCTGTGAAGGCACAGAAGTACCACAGACGATGCTCAGGCACTGCTCATGCTGCAACAGCTGTGACCTGGAAAAGAGGTGCTTGTTTCCAGCTTTTTCTGGTATTTAGTGTAGATGGAAACTGCATCTTCCAGAATGGGATTTTCCAGGAGAATTTAGCTAAAAGATAGATGATCTGGACTGAAAAATTTCTTGCAAATGGAAGACAAAGTTTCTGGGACTACTTGAGTGAGCTAGAGGAAATAAATGAATGAGGTAGTGGGGACAAAAGTAAAACACCTACTTAACTGAAACCTCATTTCAGTAGTTTTCTCCAGTTAATTAAGTATTGAGGAAAATGGATGCAGAAAGTACATTTTAAAGTAATCAAGTACTGCCAGAAATCAAACCAGCAATTTGAAAAGAGAACAACACTGCTCTCTGGCATCTGACAAAATAAGATATTTGACAGGGAACAATATGTGCAGTACTGGTTAATTGGGAAGCGAGGAGAAGAATAATCATAGCTGCATTACTGAATTTATAGAAGTGTCTCCAGTGTACCACAGGGACGATGCGAATTTGTGGAATCCTCCTGCCTGCTACAGCAAGCCAGCAATCACTTACATTCCCATCAACATTTTTTTCAATGTACCCTAGACAGCAATGCAGAAATAGCAACTGTGGTGGTTGAGCCCAGGAGAATTGCCTTTAAAATGACTGTAAAATCCCCCAGTTCCCTCTGCTGATGAAGAGATACTGGATAAGAAACAAGTGGGGAAGAATTAACACTTGGTCTCCTTTGTTAGAGCTCATAAGAGCAGGGTGCAACGCTTTCCCAGGTATCTGGGTATGGAATATGGCTATTCCAGCAGCAGTCCTAAAACAGGACTGTGTGTTTTTTCAAAGCATCAACTTTAGAGCAAAGACAAGACTTTAGTTTCCCCATCTTTTAGTTCTAAGCTGTAGCTGAACACCATGTGAACTTAACCCGTAAACTCAGCTACATTTTGGAAGCTCTGGCAGAGCATTCAAGGCTATATTTTCTTCCCTGCACTGACCTTTCATTTTTTAACTTGTCATTTTAAGTACATTAAAATGATGCTTTCAACACAAGAGTGCTACTTTGTCAAAGAAGTCAGCAATGGGGATGGAGACACCTAAGCAAACCAATCATTTGGTACCCTTCTGACTCACACTTAAAACAGTGTAAGGGGATGTGCACTTAATGGGAGATTCTTATTTAGATTCTTTGATATAAACCAATACTTTCATGTGTAACTGCCTGTCTCAGCAATACATTTGTTGACCTGAAGATAACATCAGGAGCCAGACACCAAACACTTAGATAAAAAGAGAAGAAAAAGAGCAGCTAACCAAGTTAAAGAAGCAGCTAAGCAAGTAGGAGATCCAGAAATCACAAAATAGATTCTTTCCTCTGTAATCGCTCGTAAGAAATTGAAGAGAAAGAAAAATCCCATAGGATGAAGTATCAGTCTTCTCCATTACTACTTTTAACCTCCATGATCAGAATCTAAGATAATTACATTAGTCCAAAGTTAAGGTAATCCAAACTATGCTCCCCTCAGAAGAACTAAAATCTTCAATCCCTCAGTGCCAGGCAGTGCCTAAAACCACACATAAGTTTAAGTATCAACAACAGTGCTGAAAACAGAGTATTTTTCAACTTGGGGTCAAAAGAATACAGAACACTTCCCTTTCTTTATACTGGGAAAAAAAAAAAAATCAAAGCAGGCACTGACCACAGTTAATAACTTCCAAATTCCCATTTTGCCTCTAAAAGAAGAAAAAAATCAGTAGTCAGATGTGGATACACAGTCTTCATGAAAAAGTCAATCTTCCTTCACAAGATCAAATGTATTTACACTGTATTTTATGTGGTACTCAGCAGGCCACTTAAATAAAGGAGCCCTGAAATAAAGGAACCTCTGTATCCAGCACAGAGCAGATTCTCACTGAGCTTCCATCTGTTTAATTTATGAAGCAGAGTAGCAGAAAAGCAAAATACAAAGAGCTGCTGATTTTTCTATGCACCCATCAGACCTTTCACTGAAATATTTCAACAGCTGTATTGTCAACAGAGATCATGATTTGTCTGCTGTTAAAAAAGCTTCCAGGAATAAAACCATGCAAAAAGCCAAACAGATTTAGCTATTTTATAGCTACATCCTGTTTTCCTATGTTCCACAGAGTTTCTGAACTCTACACTAAAATAAGTGCTCGGGTGTGCATATAAGTGTGTCAGAGAACGTACACACATACACATATATAATATATATATTATATATATATAGAGATAATCTCCTATCTCCTGTCCCTGGAGCTATAGACAGACTAGTCCATATATCAAGCAAACCTACAACATTGCCTTTGAATACTACTACTGCAGTGTGCTTTCACCACAGTCCACCTTGCGTTCAGTTGTCAACATCGTTAAGAAGTTCAAATAGCTGTTTTCAATTGCTGTTTTCTGCAGAAAATTACCATCAGCCTTTTGTAATTTATGGCTATTTATGACAAGATAGCAGAAGCAGAGGGAGGTGGAATCATTTTAAGGGTTAGACAGCTGAAGTCTTGAACAGAAAGAACAAGGATCAGGCACCTGAAACTAGTTCTGGGACAAATCTGGAGTGTATTCCAGCACCTGGGCCACAGAGTGGCACTGGTTTTTTTCCTACAGTGTTTACCTTGTTCAGCAGTGTTAACCTGTGTAAAAGGAATTTGTTTGTCATGTGCTGTACAGAGAAGATCCCGACAGGAGCATGTTGCACTTTTCTCTGTCATCACGTTCAAGGTTTTAGGGCGCTATCGCTCTGTTGTCCAATACACACTTCTGAGACCAGACACATTTGGATTCATCACTGCTCCTCCTGGTATTTTTCTTTCTGTTTAAAAGTGTATTAATTTGCAACAACTGTAGGGCACACCAACAAAATTAGCTGGAGAGTGAGATTCTTCTTTCAGCTCCATCTCTCCCTCCCACCGGCCGTCACTGGAAGGGCAGACTGTTCCAAGTGGTCCCGCTGTGAGCCAGCAAATTTAGAAATGGCAGCACTGCCCCCAAGGGTGGAGCTGCAGGGCAGTGCAGAGAACTCCTGATCTCCTCTGCAGCCAAGTGGGCTCGACAAGTCCAGGCAAGATCTGACCTGGGAACATTTTAAATTCTGACACCTGAGAGATCAGTTCAAACATTGGCCCTTAATAATAATAATAATAATAATAATCCTGAGCAGCAGACAAACAAATCTCCTTTTATGTTTTTCTTTCATTACTAGGTAAAAATGAGAAGAATATTTCAAACTCTGAAGAAAGAGCTGAACATCACAAACCACCCAGACCCTTCCATCAGCTGTGGGGGAACATGGCAGAAGGATGCCAGCATTCCTGCAACATGCTTTTAACTTACAACTTGGGGCATTTCAGGGAGCATGCAAAACCACTTGGGACAGCAAACTACATTTTACACCAATTACAATGTAAACCTTGGGTAAACAGGAAAGTCAAAAAGAGATCCAGCTAATGCATCTTCCTGTGATGTAACACAGTATTACTATGGCAACAACTGGGTTAGCATGCTAAGAGCAATAGCAGAGCACCAAAGAGATTTTTACAGGGACTTTCACAATCAGAATAGAAAGCCACATACAAGTACCTTTCTATTCATTACAGAGAGCTGACAAAATACATCCTATGCAATAATACTAGGAAATCCGATGAAGTACTTTTTTTTCCTCTGCATGCTTGATATACAGATAGGTTGGAAATTATGTTCCTGATACAGCTTCCCTATGTGAGTTGTGACCTGAAGTCTCATCAGTTTGCAACAGAATGTAGAATATTAAGTCCCACTTTGAAGAGATTTAGGCATTAATCTGTCTTTAAAATCTTAACCTATGTCAAAAAGCTGAGATTACCCAGTACTCCAACACATACTAGTTGCTAAAAAAACCTAGTCATTGTAACCTTTCAAAATGCAAACATTTTACATTAATGAAATCTAAAGGCTTATAAAATACAAATGCGGCCAAGTAGGAAAATATGTAACAACTGAAGTCTCAGTGCTTTCTTTTACTGATGATAGTCACTTCTTTCATTATAGCATAGTTGTTCAAACTTGTCTGGTTAAGATTAGACAGTTTTCTAAAGATAGATGTTTTTTCCACACTCTTCTCCAAGTGGGACACTTTTCAAGGCATCAGATTAAAATAGAAAAACAGCAGTTTTGTTTGGGTTTTTTCTATTGTCAGCCAGCAAAGCCTCTTCATACCCATGCTTCTACCTCAAGAGACTTAATTTTTTTAAAATTTCCATAATTCCACAGATGATCCTTCAGTAATTTTAAGATACAAAATTTGGTCTGAAATAATTTAGCTTTTATGAGCCACTTTGTCAGTACCTTGACAGAAGATGAGGCAAGAAAATGCATCCTTTGAGATGGGCCCCTTTTAGTCTCTCTGGAAGATGTCTTTAGGCATAGTGCCACAATGATAATTTTAATTACCTAACACTTGAGTTAACAAACAACTTGAGATGTTTAAGAAAAAGCCACAAGATCTACTGCTATGACCCCAAGCACAGGTATTATCTAGTTACTGAAGGATAACTTGTGTGGCAAGATTTTGTTCTTTTCAACAAGGAAAAAGACATGTATATTTGTTTGATTCTGTTAAACATGTGACACAAATGTTGAATTTTTTTAAAGATTTTTTTGTTACACTGATGAATAGATGATTTGTTCTCCTAAACTGCATTCTGACAGACAATACTGTAAGAAAGGCAGAATAATGGTGTGTATGTATATGTAAAAAGAGAAAACCACTCTGCTTTGAGTGTAAAACTAATCTTGATGTAGAAGGTATCATTATACTTCAAAAGTTCTTGAAACAGAAGTATTGTCTCTTATTTTAAGGAATCTTTTCCAAGGAGTAGAAAACATTATTACACACGTTTTGAAAGGAGAAACATCTTTCTGACAAAATAACAACAATATGAAAATGCCTATCTGCTGTGCACCTTGGAGCCTTAGGGCACTACTGCTCATGTACAGGAGCCTGATTTCCCTAATACCTGGCCAGGCAAGGTGAGCATAAGCAATATGAACTATCTGAAACTCGTTTCTGTTTAGTTGGATAATGACTGATGGAGTTGATGTTACCTTTTTTCTATAGTGTTAAGTTGGTTTATGCTACTGAGCAAGCCCAGTTACACCTTTGAGATCCACAAGCTGGGGTGAGCATTTTTGTAACAAAGCATCCTAAATTCAAGTGCATTATCATGAACTGAATGGGGTTATTCTTTTGTATTGATTCTTACATGCTATTTCCAGATAAGTCACTGTCTTTTGATATCTCAGAGAAGATTTTTCTTGAATGAAAAGGAGGTAACTCAGGGCATTCCATACAGATATTTCTTGACACCTGACCATTTCCCAACACATCCACTCTCCTTACATCAAGTACAGGTCTTCAATGATGTTCATAGAGACAGATTTGAGGTTAAGCATTGTTGAGGTAAAGGGTGACCTGCAGAGGAGCAGCAGCCAGCCATTGCTGGTAGAAAAAGAACAAATTTGTTGTTACAGGGTCCATTCTGGCCTGGTACAAAGTGCTCACCCCCATCTTGCAGAGGATTACGGGCTAGCCAAGAGCCGTTTGGCAAATGTGAGGATCAACATAAGACCCTCAGCTACAGAAGTACATTGTCAGATGCTTAGATTTGGGGAAACAGACAGTCCTCTTTGGCTTTGTTTGAATCATGTCTCACCCCTACTTGCACAGTATTATTACATCAGGAAGAAGGGATAAGAGAGAGAGAGAGAGAGAGAGAGCAACGAATGAGAGAAGTGAAGGGAAAAAGGGAACGAGAAAGAGAGAGCAACGAACGAGTGAAGGGAAAAAGGGCAAAAAAGGGAATGAGAAAAAGAGCACAACGAACGAGTGCTTGGGAAAACGTGGGAAGAAGGGAACGAGAAAAAGTGCAACGAACGAGTGCTTGGGAAAACGGGGGAAGAAGGGAACGAGAAAAAGAGCGCAATGAACAAGGGAAGGGAAAAAGGCAGAAGAAGGTAATGAGAAAGAGCACAACGAATGAGTGAAGGGGAAAAGGGGGAAGAAGGGAATGACAAAAAGTGCAATGAATGAGTGCAGGGGAAAAAGTGGGAAGAAGGGAACGAGAAAAAGAGCACAATGAATGAGTGCGGGGGAAAAATTGGGAAGAAGGGAACAAGAAAAAGAGTGCAACGAACGAGTGCGGGGAAAACGGAGGAAGAAGGGAACGAGAAATACAGCGCAACGAGTGAGTGCGGAGGAAAAGTGGGAAGAAGGGAACGAGAAAAAGAGCGAGCAACAAAGGAGTGAAGGGAAAAAGGCCAAAGAAGGTAATGAGAAAGAGCGCAACGAACGAGTGCGGGGAAAACGGGGGAAGAAGGGAACAAGAAAAAGAGCGCAATGAACGAGTGCTTGGGAAGAGTGGGAAGAAGGGAACGAGAAAAAGAGCACAACGAACGAGTAAAGGGAAAAAGTGGGAAGAAGGGAACGAGAAAAAGAGCGCAACGAAGGAGTGCGGGGAAAACAGAGGAAGAAGGGAACGAGAAAAAGAGCGCAACGAAGGAGTGCAGAGGAAAAGTGGGAAGAAGGGAACGAGAAAAAGAGCACAATGAACGAGTGAAGGGAAAAAGGCGGAAGAAGGGAACGAGAAAAAGAGCACAATGAACGAGTGAAGGGAAAAAGGCGGAAGAAGGGAACGAGAAAAAGAGCGCAACAAACGAGTTAAGGGAAAAAGGCAGAAGAAGGGAATGAGAAAGAGCACAACAAATGAGTGCGGGGGAAAACGGGCGAAGAAGGGATTGAGAAAAAAGTGCAACAAACAAGTGAAGGGGAAAAGGGGGAAGAAGGGAACGAGAGAGCGCAACGAACGAGTGCAGGGCAAAATGGGGGAAGAAGGGAACGAGAAAGAGTGCAACGAACAAGTGTGGGGGAAACAGCAGAAGAAGGGAATGAGAAAGAGCACAATGAGCGAGTGTGGGTGAAACGGGGGAAGAAAGGAACAAGAAAGAGCGCAACGAATGAGTGAAGCTAAAAAGGGGGAAGAAGAGGACGAGAAAGAGAGCGCAACGAATTTGAGAAGGGGAACGGGGGAAGAAGGGAACGAGAAAGAGAGAGCAAGGAACGAGAAAAGCGAAAAAGCAGGAAGAAGTGAATGAGAAAGAGAGATCATTGAACGAGATAAGGGGTAAGGGGGAAGAAGGGAATGAGTAAGAGAGAGCCCTGTGCACTGGATTCACTTTCTAGCTGGTTCTATATTTTTCGTCTTGCACCTAGTACCTAAGCCACTGCTTCCTTTTCAATCATCCAATAGTGTTTGCCACATTTTTCCTGTAAACTAGTATTTTTAGATATTTAGGTGAGTTTATTTTCCATTTGTAAATCAATGATTGGTACACATTTAAAATGACAACAATTAACTACATGGCAACATGTGGGCACTTTTTCTATGGCTTATTTTTTTAACAGATTTATAAAGAAGTATTTACAGAAAATTCTACAATCATAATTCTACAATTACATCTAAAAGTAGGTTGTAGCCAGGTGGGGGTCCGTTTCTTCTCCCAGGTAACAAGTAACAGGACAAGAGGACACAGACAAGCTGCACCAGGGGAGGTTTAGGCTGAACATTAGGAAGAAATTCTTCACAGAAAGAGTGATTGGTCATTGGAGTGGGCTGCTCTGGGAGGTGGTGGAGTCACCATCTCTGGAGGTGTTTAAGAAAAGACTGGATGAGGCACTCAGATCCATGGTCTGGTTGACAAAGTGGTGTTAGGTCATAGGTTGGATTCAATGATCTCAAAGGTTTTTTTCCAACCTAGCTGCTTCTGTGATTCTATAAGATCAATTATATCTGTTCACTATTATCTCACCAATTTGAGTGACTACTGGTATTAGTAAATATTCACAAACAAGCTCTGCAGAAACCATATATCATTACTCATTGGAGAAGAGAAAATGGTGCCCTCCATATAGTTCTGATACTTATTTTATAAATGGGTTTTGATCACCAGTTATTCTGAGTTGTGACTAAGTCAGATTTACTGCACCTTACAATTTTCTTTTTGCTCATCTTGCTCAGATAATCCTTGTTCATTTAGGGAATTTTTTGCTTTGTGCATTATACAACTCTCCCTGGTATTATCAGAGAGAGGTTTCGGAGGTTGTTTATGCAGGCAAAGAGGTGACCTTGATGTAGAATTCATCAGTGGAAAAGCTTGGGACTGCTGCTCACCATTTTCCTGTAACACAAACAAAAACATCCTTGTTTACTGGTGATGGAAAACCATATATGCTTTCTGCCTTGGGTCAAAAGACTTGCTGCAAAAGACTAAATATCGGGAATTTACAAAAAACACAGACATATTGAAAACAGAAAAAAATATTTTTAAGGCACTTATCACTCTGAATACACAACACAATGAGGCTTGATAACTCTTGCTTTGTTGTGGTATGAGATGAAATATCTGCTACACTACTGGCAAGCTACTGCCAGGAACAGAAAAAAGCTACACAAGGAAGAGACAGTACTCTTAAGCTGTTTACTAAAGTACCTAGTAGTGTGTACCAAGAGTTGTATTTAATTTTTTCTGTACATATTCTGCAAACATAAAGCATAGGTGTCACTTTTTTTGCTGACATCTGGACAGAAACCACTGCTTTCACATTTTGACTGATGTGCAGCCAAAGCACTCAATTTAAATTCTACATTAAATTCACATTAAAAAGTGAATACATTTGCATATGAACATGACAGGCACATTTTAAACACCTTGAGAAATTTGCAAGAGTATGAAGAGTTTGAAAGAGTATTTGAAATAAATTACATACAAGTATCTGTCAAAGAGAAGGAAACAAGGCTTATTTCAGTTTTAAGACAAAACACACCATTTACTGTATTAATATAAAGCATGAAACAACATTTTTTGATGGTTTCAACAAATGGTGAAACAATATGAGCAATTCCTCCAGAAATTCCCAAATGTACATCATCTTGAAATAAAACCAACACACATATCCAGCAGTGTCCAAGAGAGAAGGGCACTAATTGCTGGAGCTGATGACTTTTGCATATTTACACTTGGGGGGAAACAAAACCAACAATGAAATCTTAATTACTGTGATCTAGTGGAAGGTGAGGAGTAGCCTGTCCTTGGACCTAGACAATACAAACTTAGAGAAAAAAGGAGGAATGTTGGGGAAATCCCTCCCCCAGTAAAATTAGAAAAAAATTATTACTGATTACTTGTTACTTGCTATAACCTTGACTATGGTCAGCAAGAGTCTACAAGCTTACACCACTCTGGCAGGTCATTACTACACAACTTTCTGTGACCAAGGCTGCCTTTCTTTTTTCACTACTCAGATTCTTTACGAGCAGCATCACTTGTTTCTAAAGTTATAGGGAAACAGACATAAAGGAGTATAAATGAAATTTATTGGCATCACTTAATGAAACAGTAACAAAACACAGACCTCCAGGCAATGTCTGTAAGAAGCAGCAACTCTTGGCAAGTGGCGTAATTACCCCTTGAAATAACATACACAAATTCAGTGGATTTACTCTCCCTACAAACCACAGATTTCCTGTTGCTGTAGCTCCAAACAAATTATGGCTCTGATCTGTCTTCCCAATGGTGCTTTCTGGCCTCAAAAGCTGTACCTTCATTAACTATGTGGCACTTGCCTTTACTTACTTGTGGTATCTTGCCAAAATACTTTATGTGCAAATACAAACTAACTGGATTAAAAAAAAAAGGAAAGAAAAAATAAAGAAAAACCCCAAAAAGCTATGTGCAAGATTTCGTTGATCGTCAATAGAATGCTTTTGTGTAACCTGGCAAACTGGAAGGATTTTATCTGCTTATCTACTGACATATTTCTGTGCAGCCCTCACACAAAGAGCTATCAATAACTATTGTCTTACTGCTCAACTTGAGATAACATGGTTACAAACTTTGGAGGAGGTTTTGGACAACAAAAGGTTTATTTCTGTCCTAAATTTGGAACAATCTTCTATAACCTGCAAAGCATTTGCATCATCTCAGAACATGTTACTCTGATGTACTGTGAAACAGTCAGCAAGGTGTCTATTACTGAAAACACAAAGTTAATGTAAACCTCAGTTACTAAACTTTTTTTAATAACAATCCACTTCAAAACATAACTGTGTAGTATTTACTTGTTTTGATGACATCAAAGTCTGGTAAGCATGAGCTGGTCTAGTGGAAGGCGTCCCTATCTGCAGCAAGGAGGTTGGAATTAACTGATCTTTAAGGCCCCTTCCAAACACAACCCATTCTTTATCATCCAGATGTTCCCTATTTACATGTTTAATAGCCTCACAAATATCTGTAGTTATTCTATAAATTCCAAGAAAATCTGTTTGCAGAAAACTTCAAGCTCAAACTCCCAGAGGTTAGTCCTTTTGGTGGTTACTTTCTCTGCAACCTAAGAAACCACAGTATAAAGAATATCTGCTCTTTAATATCCATTATAAGAAATGGAAAATATACCTGTATTGAATTTACATTTCTCACTGGTTGTTCCTATGAGGTCACAAATAACAGCACATGAACAATTTGCAGATTGCTACTATGGTCAAGACCTATGTCATATTTTAGTTATTCGGTATTTATGATCTTCTCTCCACTGTATTTTTGAGGAACATAAAGAATGATATGTCCTCAAATAGACTTGGCAAGATGAATACATTTAGTGAATGCATTAAGTCTTCCCCATGACTTTCATACCCAGATAAAAATTTTTCCAAGTTACCTTTTGTGGTTTGCTGCCACCAGGTGTCGAACAGCAGCACTCACCAAGATGGTCTGGCCTACACTTCTGTGAGTCCTGTGTAGGCAAAGGCCTCTTCTCACTTGAGGAAGCCAGATTGGGACTGGATCTGAGGTGCAATGTTGTTCTACGTAAAATGTAAGGGCTGACCTTGCCAGTGGGGATGTCAGCAAACCCTGAAAAATAAACAGCTTCTATAAAAACCAGCTAAAGCAATCACACTTCCTCAAGTGGATTTCTTTCTTCACAATAGAGTAAAATAGCTGACTGAAATAAATCATTTGTTCCATTGGAGAAAATGGAACAAAGAGATTGCTGAATAGATCTTGTGCATTCCAAAATTCAAATGCAAAACTTGGCTATCACAGAACAACCACTGAATTACAAGAGCAATTCTACAGAAAAAAATTCAAACAAGTGTTTGGTCTTTTTCTTTACATTATTATGTGGAGTGTAATTTCAAACTGAAAACCAGTAATGGTTAATTCATGATAACGTGACATAATGCTCTTGATTTTTAATACTTTTCTCTGCATAGAACTACTGTGTTACAGATTGTCTGTTATTTCTCTATCTAGCGGAAAAGTCAAATATGATATATGGCACAATACATCCTCAGAACAGGTCTATTTTCAGAAAAATAGTAATGCTGGTAAGAAAGTGAAATGCAAATAATGTTTTGCCTTAGAAATTCTGACTTCTGGGAGTAACCAAAGTTGAGGCAATTCAGTATCTCTATGGTTTGTCCTTTACTGATGGTAATTACATTAATTATAAAGTGCTATTTGATAGGTAGTTAAACATACAATATATTTTTCAAGCCCTGATTTGTGCAGGCTTCTCAGTTACTCTCTGCTGCAGTAAACCCTTATATGGAACACCAGGCTACCTAATTTAATGGCATTCATAGCAGATGGAAAGTGAACTCTCATGGAGATGTTAATGTATTACTGCTGTGGGCAAGACAGTTTCAACTCAGGGAATTTATTTGATTTCATGTTTTGTAAATTAACACACTTTTAATTACTGGTATTGAAAGAAATAAAAGCACACAAATAAGCAAACACTTGGGGAACACACCTGGGCTTCTCTCCAGACACCAGTCCTCCCCAGTTTCTGGTCTCCAGTCACCTCACTACACACTACACCTGTGAGTAAGGTGATGGGAGCACAGGAGACTGCCACAACCATTTAACTCTTAGCAGAATGGGACTTATTAATCCAACAGAAATGCGTTCTGCTGGTCTAACACCAGAGCTCCACAAAAGCTAACTTGCCACCAACTGCCGCGTCTCTCATTGACTGCTTTCACCTTCCATCACTGTCACCAAAAATGTTTGCATAATCCCCAACTCAACAGAGTGAAAGCCCTTCAGCAAAAAAAAAAAAAAGAGGAAAAGCACACCTGCTGTGCTCAGAAAACATTTGCCTTCACAAGACACACAAATACCTTTCTGCACTATTTCTGGAAGCCCATCCAGCTCACAGTCAGTGTTCTCCTGACAGAGATTTTGAGAGATATCACACTTCCTTTTCTTTTTCGATGAAGTCTCAGGAGCAGGAGATCTTGGTTCTCCATTGTCTTTTCTGCTGCCTTCACATCTCTGCCTTTTACTTGAAAGCTTAGTGGTATCTCCATCTGACCTTCTCTCTCTGACAGACTGTTTGCTCACTGTTAATGACTTATCTGAATTCAGCAAAGGAGTGCTGACGGCATCACTCGTTTGCTGTTTCAGCTGAGTACTCAACAAACTGACTTGTGTTTTCAGCATCTCATTTGCTTCCTCTAGTTTATGATATTTAACAATTAAAGAGCAGTATTTCTCCAAGTTCTCATTTGCTTCTCTGGTCTTCAGTTCTGTAGATTCCTGTAATTCTTCCAATTTTAACTTGATTTCTTCTGTACTGGCATTATCATCAGCATCTTTCAAGGAAAAACATTATTATTCATATAACTGACATAAAAATTATGCATACATAAGAATTTATAATACAATGGTCACACATCTTTTAATTATACATGTTCTGTAACAGTTTAACTATAAAAAAATGACTGTGAAACAAACTCAGTAATATGATAGACATAGTAATGTCCCCATTAAATAGAGAACATGCAAATTTTGAAAATAATCCTTGACCAGTGCACGGGGAAACATTTTCCCTCTCGTTTTGTAACTTCTCAGCACTCACTTTACACCCTTAACTTGCTTTAAGTATCATTTGCAATACAGTGCATCTCATGAGACGAGCTAAAATATAAAGAACAAAGCATGAGAATCAGAGAGAAAAGCTTGCTGAAAAATGATAAAAGAACCTGCACACAAACCTTGCTTAATAAGGAAAACATCTCTGTTCTTCCTTAAGCCACTGTTAACACCAAAAATCTAATATTTAATGTATTTATTCATAACCTAGTGCTGTTTCTGAGAAGAGAGACAATAACTTGAAGAGGAAAAAAGATTAGCTAGATTTTGAAAATGTTTGACATTTGCACTTGTAATTTTTTATCTTAGTTAAGAATCATGCTCTGTAGTAGAGCTGCATGTGCAAGTGGACATTTTAGGGAACAAGAAAGTTTTACAGACTAATGCACCACTAAGAAAGCTTTAAAATAATCTAGATTCAGTTACCTTCTTTATTATGCTTTGCCACAGTCAGATTTTCCTTCTTTAGCAGCTCATCATGTTCAGCTAGTTGTTTCTGCAACATTTCCTTTTCCTGTTCCAACTGCTTACAGGATTTCATCCACATCTGCACTTTACTGTGGGCATATTCATTTTCCTTCTTCAGCTGAATTATAACGTTACTATTATCAGCCTAAAAAGTAAGAAATTTAGTTATTTCACCAGAAACATAACTCCTCCTTTTAAACATTATAATGTCAAATGAAATAATAGAATCATTAAAGTTGGAAAGGACCTTCAAGATCATCGAATCTAACCTTTGATGGAACACCACCATATCAACTAATCCACAGCACTAAGGGCCACGTTGAGTTGTTTCTTGAACCCTTCCAGTGATGGTGACTCCACCACTTCCTTGGGCAGCCCTTTCCAATACTTAACATTGTTCCCTACAGTGAGAAAATTCTTCACAATGTCTAACCTGAAACTTTTATCATCCCACTGGTCTGGTACCAACCGGTGTGCAAATACTGCACCGTGAGCACAGCTAAGAGCCTTGTCTGCTACATTCACACTACCATGGGTACCGTTTTCTGTCACTGGCACACATCCCACAGGACTGCTCTAATTAAAGAAATTAACTCCACAGTGGAAGGCCCTAAGAATAAAGAACTGTTGAGCAAGATGAGTGTATTGTAACTCTGTGTTTACTTGCAAGTAAATTGAATTGACTGTGTTTCTTCAAGAGCGCATTTAGAGAGACACTTATTCCTGAAGTGGGAGTACAGAGTTGAAGCCAGAAATCAAGCATAGACTGAAGCAGGACCAAAAAAAAAAACCAACCAAATATCAACCCAAAAAAAACCCCAAAAAACCCCAAACCACCAAGAAAACAAGAAAAATGCAGGGATTATTGGTACATAAATTCAATTTTATGGACAGTGAAGCTTCACCTGTGCTACTAGAAAGCAAACCAAGAACATGAAGAACTGTTCCCAGCTGTCAGTAGCTCACAGTATGTGGAGCTCATATTCCAGCATCGCTAAGAACAATTCCGTCAGAGAATTACACTAGTTAATAACTGTAATGAGAATGCCACATAAAATGGAATTGATAAACATGAATCAAGAGCAATCTATCAAGACTAATGCTTAGGATCGGTGACGGTACATTTTACCATCAAAGTAATTCACAAACAGAAAATAGAGGCATTGCAAAGGCTCTTTGAGTGAATTCCAGCCACGTTTTAGCTCAGCTGCAGACACTGTAGACTGCTGTGTTTAGGGTCACAGAAACCAATTCTAGGCGATCTCAGTCACGGCACACAGAATTTATCTAATGTAAATCAATAGTAACAATGTTTTCTCCAGGCTCTATGTTCTCTTTAGTTAAACAAAAGCTGTATCAAAGTCAAGCCAAAGTTCTGGAGCACCAGTTCTCAATACTATGTTTATTTTACTACACAGTGTCTGGAATCTCATTAAATTGGTCATGCTTAGGGGTTTCTCTTACCTTAGTTTTTAGGAGTTCTCCTAAGGCTTGATTAGCTTCTTTAAGGGAATTGTTTAGCTGTTCATTATTTGACTTCAAACGCTCAATTTCCAATTTTTGTGACCTGACAAAGTGCTCCAGTGAACTAATCTTCTCATGACAGGCCTCAAATTCTACTTCATTCTAGAGAAAGAAAATGTGCCTAATTACTACGATAATAAAAGGGACACTGAGTTGTACTTTAAAGATGTGCCTAACAGCATATCACAAACCCACAGGAATTCCACAGCAAATTTAATATGTTATGTTTGAGGAGCTTAAAACTGAAAGAGCAATTTGTCTCAAGTATATATTTTGAATACTAGAATCTTGCCTCTAAGAAGTCTGTCATAAGAAAATCTTTATATTTTACTATAACTTGCTCTGACATCTACTTTCTATTAATAAGAATGATAACTATTAAGAAACAATTATAGTAAGTTATTTGCCTGTGTTCTACTGGCCTCAAGTAAATGTTCACACATATTTCTGCAGAGAAGTTGATAGCTCTTTGCATATAGCCCATCTGACAAATATATTTCCAACAAATTTGTCCTTATATCCTGAAGTGGTTAAATTTTCTTCCCTATTCCTACCAAAACAACAATTTCCTGGATTAAATATACTGTTGCTTCCCCATTTTCAAGGTTATAGTCCCAATGAATTTTTATATAGATTAAATGCTTACTGAGTTGTGAGATAAATTCACATTTAGGTGCTTGCTATATGGAAAAAGGTTAATTTAACACTTACTAAGTTCTAAGGTATGTAGATTTTGGAAATATTGTTAGCAAAGAAATTCTTTTGCAATAGTATCAGCAAAATTTTGTCAAATACGAGAACTGAATTAAAAACTCACAGCACTACTCTTTCTATTTTCTGATTTACCTTTCTGTTTGCTTCTGTCAGAGCATCCTGATGCTCTTTCTCTGCTTGAAGTAGTCTGTCTTTGTATTCTGATATTTGTCTTTTAATTTCACTTTCTTTTTCTTGTAGTTGATGCTGGACCATCTCCAAACTCCTGGTCAGTTCATTATTTTCTGACGTTGTTAGCTGCAGCTGAATCTGTAAACAGTAATAGCACCTTCGTTGGTATTTGGAATTATCTCAATGGAGAAAGGGTTGACCCATTCAACTGTTTAAATCTGAGGCATCTCTGAATTTCCAAAAACAACTTGATAGGAAAAAGATATTTAAAAGTGGGTAAACACACTGTAATCAAAGAAAGGAACATATGAACACAAAAGGTAGGACAGAAGGCAAAGGAAGGTTTTCTTAAAAGAAAACATGTGCAAGTTTTCCAACACCGTTAAATCAAGCAGCACTGCCAAAATCAAAGCTTAACCTCTACAAACATTGTTCCCTCTGAGAGTGACTTGAGAGGTTAAGGGTCACTTTCCCCACCCTCTTTAAGATGACAAAACTTTCTAAGCATTTTAATTTTCATCCACCTTCCTAACTACTTTTTGGACAGCTGGCCTGTATTTCCATTTAGGATTTCTGAAAGTTGTGGAAATCTCTGTTCTTCTCCCACTCAAAATCCTCAACGCCACAATAGAAACAACCCCCTGGTTATAAAATTTTCTAAATAATGTTAGTAGGTCAGACGACCACATAAAGTGGTTTAAAGATATAATACAGTTCACAATTAAGATCTAAAGCTGTCTAGATGATAAAATAGCCTCGAAGAATTAAATGCAAACAAATTAAAAATAAAGGCTCTAAAATTGTTTCTTCCTTGACTTTGCCCTGAACTACTTTAGCACTACTGAAAGTAGTTTCGAAAAATGGTTTATTCCTTATCTGATCTCCTCAGTCTGATGATTGAAAGCCTGTAGTAGAGAATTTCTCAGCACTGAAAAATGTCTAGATAACCAGCAGTGGCCTCTATGCCAAGAAAACATAGTCTGGATGGAAGGAAGAGGGAAAAAACTATTAACTGATCATTTTGTCTCAGAAGAGAACATTGGATTTTTTTAAATTTGTAAGCAAGAACCTCTAATACTGTACATTATCACAGACTCCATTGACCAGCCTCCACACATGTACTGTACTCGAGCATCTGGCCTTGAACATAGAAATACTGCAGATGGGGTAACTTACTTTGTTCTTTTCTGAATGTTCTTGAACACATTGCATTTCTTCAGCAAGCTTATTTCTTTCTTCCTGTAATCTGGTAATCTTCTGTTCTGTATTATCTAGCTTGACTTGCAGCTCAGTTTGACTTTCAGCCAGTTCATTTACCTGAAATTAAATTTTCCAGAATTATTTTTAATTCATGAGTCATGACCTTCAAAGAATTTACTTAAATGGAACAAATAGCTTTTAAGATGTGTTATTTTTTTTCCACAGCTGGTCAAGTTTTAAGCAAGAGTCATAACAGGGTAATGATGTTTTCACATGGCAAATGCACTATTGTTGTTTCACTTTCTTTTGAGCTTCCAAAGTATTTATTCTTGATACAAGAACTCAATCACCCAATACCAACTTGTTCCTCCTCCTTTTCTTCTACAGGAAAGAGGAAACTTTCCTGCATTTTTGATTGCTTAAATGTCTATATCTACTTTCAAGCTACCTTCTCATTCATCCTATGCAAAACAATGCCGGGCTTTCCAGCTCTGTAAATTCAATGAAAATTCACGATTGCATGGAAAATGTAATTTTAAAAATAGAATGTTTCCTGCAAAAGTTTGAGGTTAAAATTATTTTAGCATTTAATTTATTAAGGAAGTGGTAAGCCCAGAGGACACTTTATCCTCACTCCTACAAAGGGAACTCTACCCTAATGGAAATTATATTACCTTTTTACATAGAGTGTTCTTTTCACAAAGTGTAGATTCCAGTTCCTTCTCAAGGTCCTTATAAGACATTTTCAGAACATTCAGGATATCCAGAGAGGTTTCACCATCAGAAAAATGTCGCTCCTTCAGCTTCAACTCAGCAATCAAATTCTGCAGCCTCTCTTTTTCCTGGTGCCAGCATTCAAGCTCACGCTGCATATGTGTCAGCTGCAAAGATAGTGCTTCTGTTTCTTTCACCTGCTTTTCAAGAGCGCAATTTTCCTGCACCTTTTCATCGAGTTTTTGTTTACAATCCATCAATTCTTGAACAAGTACTTCCCTTGCTTGATCCAATCTGATGCTTTCATTTTTTATTTCCTGACATTCCTGTAATACCATTATTTTATCTTGCTCAAGATGAGCCACCTGATTAATCAAGACTTGCTCTTTTGCTCTAGCATCTGCTTCCTCCTTGCATGAAAACTCTAATTTCTTACTCATATCTTTGAGCTCAGATTTTAGTAATACCACAGTATTTTCAAACTCATCCTTGATTTGTATCTTTTCTTCCTCCTTTTCTTCCAACTGTTTTGCTGTAGTCAAATTTGAAGACTCTAGTTCAAGGAATCTTTCTTGCATTTCTTTTAAATCTTTAGCCAAACACTCTTTTTGTGAGGTGAGGACATCAATTTGTAAGTTAGAACATTTCAGCTTTTCAGTCATATCTTCCATCTCTGCTGCTAATGTTTCTGCCTCTGCCTTGGCAGTCTCCAACTCAATAATTGTATCTTCTAGATTTTTCTCTGACATCTCCAATTCCCTTTCAAGTCTCTCTATTTTATCCTGGAGAGAGTCAGTTTTCCGTTCATTGTCTCTCAGCTTTTCAGCAATGTGACGTTTTTTCTTCTCATCAGACTCAATTTTTACTTTCAGCTTCTCAATTCCACAGCGCAATTGGTCTGCTTCTTTCTGTGCTGCGCTGAGTCTTGCAGCAAGTTCTCCCTTTTCCATTAACAAGCCTTCCAAAGATTTGGAAAGCTTTGAGTTTTCCATTTCTGATGAACTTAATTTATGCTGCATCGTTTCCAGCTCTTTTGCAATCAGCTCTTTTTCTTTCTTTGAATCTGCTGCTTCATTCTGGAGTTTTTCTTTTTCTAAGGTGAAAGATACAGCATCATTTCCTAAACTTTGCAGCTTCTGAAGAAGATGGTCTTTTTCATTGGATAATTGATTTGCATCAGATTTTGCAGCCTCAAGCAGATGTGCTTGTGTCCTCACTTCATCCTCTAACCTTCTAATGAATTCAGTAGAATCCATCTTAGCTAACTCTAACTCTTTTAATTGTTCTTGTAGCTTTTGATACTTTTGATCCATGTCTTTTTTGCTTTCAGACAAAATACTCAGCTCTTGGCCAATACAGTTTCTCTCAGCTGTGACTGAAACAAGGTGCTCTTGAAAGCTAGAAATAGTTTTCAGGTTAACTTCCCTCTCCCTTTCCAATTGCTGACATTTTGCCTGAAGCATTTCAATGTCATGCTCTATAAACGAGGCATGGTTCTCAATATTAACTTGCTCAGATTTTGGACTCCCCCATTCATTTTCAGCTGCATGAAATTGTTCCTGACAATCTCTCTTGGCCATTTCTACATCATTCAACGTGTCTGCTGCATTAGACGATCTAACTTTACATATCTCCAGCTCAGACTTTAGGTTCTCAGGTTCTTTTTCTAATGAGACTACTTGAAGAGATAAGTCCTGCTTATTGACAGAAACTGTTGCATAGTTTTCCTTTATGTCATGGTTTTCTTCCTTAACAGCTACAGTAGCTTCCTCCAGTTTTGCAAAAGCTGAGCTATTTGAAGTTATTTGTGCCTCCTGGAAGTTCATCTCCAAATTTAATTGCTCTACTTTTATCTTTAAACCAACATGGTTTGGGTTTTTTTCTATCTCATAGATCAGCTTCAAATTTTCAGCTGTCTGCTGTTTTGCCTCTTCCTGAAGCATTTCAGTAGTTATTTGATTTTCACAGAAATACCCAGCACTCAAACCTCTACTATTAGAAAATGACCATGCACTAGCATGGTCTGAGGGACTGCTTATTTTTCCTGACATATTTCTACACTCATGTTCTCCAGAAATATTCTCAGTGTAATCTTCCATTAATCTTGCTTCAGCAGTCTCAGTTTCATTTTCACACACAGAGGCATCTCCTGCAGCCATTTCCTCAATGGGAATTATTTTAAGATTATTGTTTTTCAGACCTGAGTTTTCAACAGGCACTCCCAACTTAAAAGAACTGTTTCCTTGTTCTATGTTCTGCAAGGAATAAGAACCAATCAATTAAAAAAAAAAAATCAGGGGGAAGTATACATATGATAAAAAACATGGTAAGTTTTAAAAGTTCTCTTAAACCAGTAAAGCTCCTGCTCTTACGCAAAAAAAACAAACAAACAAAAAAAAAAAAAACACCAAACAAAAACAAACAAACAAACAAACAAAAAAAAAAAAAGATGCATCCCTCCCTACTTCAGAGTTCAGAGCTTCCTTTCTTACAGAAAGGATTGACACTTCTTTATACACACATCTTTAGCCAAAAGGTTTTAAAGATATTGAGGGAGAAATTTCAGATAAATTTGCTGAAAGTCTACGTGCAAAGATACCACATATTTCTGTATTTTGGGAAAATAGGTGTCTACATGACAAAGTGAACTATTATTAGCATTGCTAAGGGGACAAAGGTTACTGCTTGAATATAGATTTTTCTTCTTTCTCCAAAAAGTAGTACTGCTTCTGTGGGGCACAATTTTAAATAGATTTTATCGGAAAATTTAAATTTGGGTCACCACAAATCAAAGGTTTTACATAAAACTCATTTGCATGACAGCAATTACTTACATTTTCATTATCTGTGCACAGCAGTGAATGAGAACTTAAATCAAGGACCTGTAGCTGGAGCCTTGCTGCTTCCAGCTCCAAAGAGAGATTCTCAGTTTGTTTTCTTTCTGCTGCCAGTTTGCACTCCATCTCCATAGTCACATTATTCAGCTTCTGCTGCCATTCTTCCTTTTCAGATAGATTTTGCTGTTTGAGAAGATCTATTTCTTTCCTTTCAGAAAGTATAACTTCTTTCAGCTCTTGTATTTCCTCATTTTTCATATTCTCTTGAACATGAAACTGATCTTCAAGCACCTTGATGGCCTTCTCATATGTCTGACAGAGCATCTGCAGTTCTTCAATTCTACTTTCAAGGTTAGATTTTCTTGGAGTAATACTCCTGAGCTCTCTAACAGAGTCCAAATTTTCAACCAAAATTTCTGTTGCATCCTCTGAAATTACTTCTACAGAACTGTCTGGCTGATTCATTTCCTCTGTCCATTTGCATGTACCACGGTTACGAGAATCAACCACCTTACTTACTTCTATCAAACAGGGATTTACAGAAAGATCTGAGGAAGAATCCGTGGCCTTAGTGTCATCTAATTTAAACAGCATGTCACCTTGGCTGGAAGACAGTGACACTCTCAAAGAATCTACATGAGCACTGCTCAGACTTGTTGACAATGAAGAATTTTCTGCCTTCAGTACTTCAATGCAAGACTGTAACTCACAAATCTTTGAGCTCATACTGCAGTGCTGTTCATATAATTTTAGGTGTTCATTCTGGAAAGTCAAAAGCCTCTCTCTTACCTCAGTAAAGTGTATCTTAACTTCTTTGCTGGACAATTTTAAATCTTCATAGTCAGAAGTATTGCATTCTTTAAGTCTGAAGGGCATTTCCTTATTATCAGAACACATTCTCACATCACTGTTATCACTTTGATCCATAAGTTCATCAGGAAGAACAGCTTTCTCAGCTTTTAAATTGCTATCCGCATTCATTATATTATCTTTCTCCTCTTTATTAATACCTGTGGTACCATTGGTATTTGCATCTTTGAATCCAGAGGCTAATGCAGTGTTCTCACTCTGCAACCTCTCACACATTTTCTCGAGCTCACTCAGCTGGTTTATCGTTACTTGCAAAGAGGATGCCAGCAACACCGATGAGGGACTTTCATCTATTCGTCTTTTGCCACAATCCTGGGAAATGTCACCATAATTACACTCCAATGAGTGGCCATCGTCCTCTAATGCTGTAAGCGAAGAATCTGCACTATTCTGTTCTTTAACAGACAGTAGTTCTTGCTGCAGTCTCTCTTTCTCCCTCATGCTTTTCTCAAGTTCTGCTTCCACACCTTTTAAAGCAGTCTCCAGTTGCATCACTTCTAACCTGCAGTTCTCTAGAGAGAGTTCGCTATCCTCAAAATCCATTTGAAGAAGCTCAAGTTTAACCTGGCATTTATTCAGCTCAATGTCCTTTTCTTCCATGGACTTTCTGAACTGTTCTGAACAGAGTCTCTGTTCACAGTTAACATCGCATATTAGAGATTCATTTTCTGTTGGTAGTTCCTTCCCCAATAGCTCCTTTTCTTGAGGTACAAGGCCACATTTCTCTTGAACTGTATTTTGTGTTGTCCTGACATTTAACCTTTCCTGACTTACACAGTCAAGCTCTATAGAAGGCACATGTTGGATGTTGGAAAATTCTGACTGCAGTTGCTGAAGTTCTTGAACCAAACCCTTTTTTATTTCTTCTGATACTATTAGTTTATGCAAAATATCTTTGTTCTCATTAAGTACCTGTTTCTCTTGTTCTAATTTTGCTTTTTTTCCCTCAAATTCAATTGTCTGCTCTCTCAGAATGCTCATAACTTTTCCATTTTCTTCTTCTACTAATTTATACTTTTCCTGCAAAACTTCAAGCTCTGTTTTGATTTCTTCAGTTCTTGATTCAATACGCTGTCTTTCCTCCTCATGTTTTCCAGACATTTCAGAAATTATTTCTTCTCTTTCCTTTAAACTATCATAAATATTTTTATTTGCCTCCAGTAAAGTTACTTGTTCTTGCTTTAAAGCACTGCTTAAATCCCTAAGGGCTGCATTTTCTTCAGTAAGTTCACCAATTTTTTTACTGTATGAGCAAACCATTGAAGACATGTCCTTCTTCTCTGAATCCCATGTTTCAGACATGAGCTTCAGCTGTCTTAGTGACTCCTCAAGCAATTTATTATTGATCTTTAAATCCTGAAGCTCAGCTTGTCGGTTTTCTAATCTTTCATTCAGAGTTTGCAGTTGCATGTCCTTTTCCTCAAGAATAGCTGAAGTTTTTTCAACTAATTCCTGATGTGCTGAAATATCCGCTTGCAAGTTACTGATGTGCTGCTCGGTTTCTGTCACGAAGCTTTTGTGCTTCTGTTCTACTGCAAATAATCTTTGTTCCGTTTCACTCTTTATTTGCAGTAATTCTTCATACTGCTGCTGCTGATTTGAATTCAGCTGCTTTTGAGCTGCTAAAGAACTCTCAAGAAAAGAGATCTGCTCTTGTAAATTGGCCAGATCCTTAGTTTTTCGCACTTCTAGGAGAGCTCTTGCACATCCGTGATCTTCAGTGTTGAAGTTAGTTGCTGCAAGTTGCATATTATCTAAAGGAGTCTTATCCTGGCTGCTTTGCAAATTAACTTCTCCATCTTCAGTCACTTCTGAAGTATCTTTCACTTTTACAAGACAACAGATTTTTTCATATTCACCAAGCAGGTCACGATAGCATTGCTCCCTTTGCAGTCCTTGACTTGCTGCCAACTGTAACTTTTCTTCTACTTCAGCAACTTTGTTGGTGAGCTGGAATATTTTACAGGACATATTTTCTATCTCTTTGCAGTACTTTTTATCAGAACATTCTGCTTTCTGCTTAAGTTCATCAAAAGCTTTTTTTTGTTCTTCTAATTCTGCACTTTTACATTCCAGCATATCTTTAAGTTCTCTAATCTCTGTGGATTTCCTGTCACTTTCAGTTTGCATCATTCTAAGTTTCTCACCATGCTCATGATTTTTGCTTTGCTGACTTTGAAGGGAACTCTCCAAGTCATTAATGTGAGCCAGCATACCTTCCTTTTCAGACTTAAGTTTATAAATAAGATGATCAGTTTCATTTTTCCATTGAGAAAAAACAGTAGCCTCTTTTTGCAATTCTTCACATTCTCTCTGCTTTAACCCAAGGAGTTTCTGCAAAGCTTCTGACTGTCCCTCCATCTTACTTATTTTAGAGTCTTGTTCTTTAATATGATTATCTTTTTCCTTGAGGAGACCTCGGGTAGACTCTTGTTGCTTTTCCATGTCAGCTAAAGTTATTTTCAGGTTCTCCAGTGAAAGCGAGCTCTCTTGCCTTTTAAATTTCTCTTCCAGTAATTTCAGCTTCACTTCCTGAACAGCATTCTTATCTGTAGAAGAAAATATCATCAAATCTTTTCCAGTCAATACTGTCAAGTCTATTGATAACTTTCTAGATGAGGTGTTACTATTTACTTTTACTATTTTCAATTTTCATTCTACTGCAAAGCATTACTCTTAAGTTATATCACTAGATGAAGGATGTTTATATCACTTTAGGCTATCAGGCACTAAATACAGGCAGCTTTCCATAGAGGAATTGCAAACCAGAAGTTTTCTATTTTAATTAGATTCTATGAAAACAAATTTGCTGGTAAGTTCAGTACACTTTAATTATTTTCAGAACAGCGTATCTTCAGGAACTGTACATATTCCTAGACAAAAACCTTCTTTTCATTCACAACAAACTCAGTGTTGTTAAAAAACACTAATCATGCCCCCCAGCAGAAACTTTTTACTTAATTCACAATGAACTTACAGCAATGCAGGAAACACACAAAGAGTTGTGTAAACTTAAAATCACGACTCACTTTTCATTTCTTCTGCAAAATTCTGGCTTTGCATTAGAGATTGCTTGATCATATTTAGTTCCTCTTCAAGCTGGTGGATCTCTTGCGATTTCTTTTCAAGTTGACAGTTGAGAAGATTTTTCTCCTGTTTCACTTCCTAAACCAAAACCAAATAAGACCATATTTCATGTAAATTGATAAGGAGATCAAAGGACTCAGTTCATTTAAATCAAAGTAAAGATATTCCATTAGATCCTGTTAAGACTTTGGGCAGCCTGGGTTCCTAAGCACTGCTTGGAAACATAAGCTGAACTTTTTATTCTTAACAAATTGACAGCATCTGAGATATGCTGCAAGTTGATGTAGTCAGTGTGCTCCTTGTTAGCACAGAAAAAACAGCTCCACATGACCTCACAGATAGAGATAGGACAGGAGAGATTCTACAAAATCTGAGCTGATGAAGTCAGGCTACTTTTCCAAAGCAGCTCGGTAAACAAATCCCTGCAATGGCAACAAAATTAACATGAAATGTGTAGATCAGATGTCACCTGTCATCTCACGCAGAGACAAGTTCTCTTTCCACTGAACATCATCAACAGGGCAACACTGGTCAAATTTTATTTAGAAGTGCTCACACTTTCAGACAGTTGCTTTGCAATTAACAGCATTTTCTTTTAAATAAATTGATTTTAAAAAACCTCAAACAAGTAAAGAAAACACACTATCACCACCAGCAAAAAACACCCAGCTATGCAACTACATCGCACCCAGGAAACCAAACAAAAGTTATTTTAAGGAAACTCATCCTTGTTCTCCAAACTCCTGTGCTCTGGACAACAGATGGCATGGAACTGGCATGGCCCAAATGGAAACAGACCGCCAATTATTCATCCATTTACTACTAGCAGATGGGCATTGATTCACAAAAGCCAAGCTCAAGAAATGGAAAGGTCTGAATGAAAAAAACTAAAAGCTTGCTGGCATGGCAGGGTTGTTTTTGCAACAACAAATAAATCATCCTCAGAACATGATTAAAGTTGTCACTGCCACTAACAGTTGCCTTCCCTTCTACTCACAGCGTTCCCTACCCATAGTTTAAAAAAAAATCCAGTCACATATAAATTTCAATGAATAAGTTTTCTAGCAGTCCTAATAACTTTTCAAAGAAGTCCAAGCATCTAAACTCCTTGCATTCAAAGCTGCATGCACAGATGCAATACAAGCACATGAATTAAACTAGCCTGATCATTAGAAAACTTAGGGTTACGTAAGGAAAGAAAAACAAACAAGTTTAAGGAATTAAAATGGCTGAAAGGTCCATTTATTTTGATTTGGTGCAAACATTTCCAGTATTCATAGAATCATACATTGGGTTAGAACGGGCTTTAAAGGTCATCTAGTTCCAACCTCCCTGCTATGGGCAGGAATACCCCTTGCTAGACTAGGTGTAGAATTTTTTCCTACTATCTGATCTAAACCTACCCTCAGCTTAAACCCATTCCCCCTTGTCCTGTCACTCCAGGCCCTTGTAAACAGTCCCTCTCCATCTTTCTTGTAGATTCCCTTCAGGTACTGAACAGCCACAATGAGGGCACCCCAAAGTCTTCTCCAGGCTGAACAAACTCAATACTCTCCGCCTTTCCTCATAGGAGAGGTGCTCCATCCCTCTGATCATCTCTGATTGGCGGCCTCCTCTGGACTTGCTCAACAAGTCAATATATGAGAGAGAGCCAGTCAGCTAGGCCAAAAGCATGCAAAGTGCTGTTCTAACAATAGTCACGTTCCAATAGCTGGGAATGTTCTCAGACATCGCAATCTACCAGCAAGAATGTACCTAAATTTTCACAATATACTAAACCCATACAAATGTTTGCAATGATCTGAACAAAACCCACTAGTTTCCTTTAGATTTTTGCAGAGAATTTTGAAGGTAATTTTTTGGCAGAGACTACGTCGGGTTATTTTATGTCTGCTGATGACAACTGGCAACAAGCAAAATGAGAGTTTTTAACAAAACCAAACTGTGACATGTATTACATAGGTATCCAGCTGTTTTTCCTACCTACTCCTGGTTCTCCAAATAAAGGAAAAAATTTGCATTATGAGGTCTCTAGTGGCAAAACTGTAACAATTTCAAGTGTAGCTGCTCTGGTTGCCACCAAAGCAAAACAATGTAATTGAGAACACAGAGGAGACGTTAAAGTGAAAACGTTTCTGCATGCGTGAATGAGGTGGTATGGCAGCATACAGAAAATTCTCTGCATTTACCTTCATTTGGGGGAAAGTTTTTCTAAACTGTGTATTTATTGGAGTGTCTCATTCTAAAATAGTTGCCTTTTTTTTTAAGGATGATATAGTATTTGTACAAAATAACCGAGTTTGACAGTACGAATCAAAGCAGCAGTCAATGATCCTAGAATTTACTTTCGAAATCAAACAAGCATTTTACTATTATTCTATTTTTATTCCAGAACCAAAAGCAAGAATCTCTTGAAACACAATCTATTTTTTTAAAAAAAGAAGTCCAACATGAACTAGAATCATATCAGCAGCGTTACAGCAATGAATCCTAACCACACAACCAGTTCCAGAAAATGCACTAATTCCAATGATGTTAGGGAAGGACTCATTTTGTGTTACAACTAGAATGAGTTATTAAGATAGCCCACAAAAGTGTTTAAAGATCGCTTATGGGGAAAAACACAATTGTGAGCAAATGCTCTACAGTATTAAGTATTTACAAATTGCTGATTTCTGGTATTAATTCTGCCAAATACTCCTCAGCATTGCTCACCTCAAAGTTTCTTGTAAGATCAGCTTCCTTAGCTTGGGCTGCTGTTAAAGCCTGCTCTGCTCTGCACAGCTTCTGGGTGAGATCACTGGTGTCGTGTTCCAAGCGTTGTTTCACTGCCATTACCTGGAAAACCAATGCTGTCATCACAGGCATATACAACTTCTTTCTTTAAACTCCTATTCTTGAGCTCAACATTCTATTACAAAATGAAACTACAGTATTTTATCTCACCATGGTTTGCTTTACTGTTATCTAGAGAAAAGCTCCTTATTGCCTTTCTACTCCCTTGCCTCTGACCAAAAAATGGGATGTTTGTAAGATACATCATTTCTAGACTGACTGAAATCAGATTAATTCATCCAACTTGCAGGTACATCACCACAATGATATCTGTAGGATACAAATGAGATTGAAATACAATTGCCTTTTTGCTGAACCGTGTGAATCAGAAAGTTAGGATCATAACTGCACTCACTGCTCTGTTGACATAGATTTTACAAAAGATGAACAGGTTTAAACTCTTTCAAAATAGTCCTAAAATGCTCCAGACTAAAAAAGAAGGAAATGCCACTAGTGGGTCAAAAAAGAGTCTATTCCAAGGTCATTAAGTAATAAATTACCTTTCTTTGAGAAGGAAGTAAAAGGCACTTTTTTTCCTCTCAATTAAATCAATTTTCCAGTAAGCATATACAAAATAAAATAAAGAAGCCTCCAGTAAAAACATTTGACTGAATGTAGTCCCATGGCTATATTTCTAAAATAAAACAAGCCTGCAGGAAAGCTGTTGGCAGTTTTAGAAATGATGTTTCAAGCTCAGGCTGCCTACCAATGGGGCTTCTCAATATAACTTTCAAGAACTTGTGGCTCTTTTTAGAAATTCAGTCAGCTCTGCTGCTTGAGAGATGCTCTCAAAAGTTTTTTGAGGCTTTTAAACATTCCTCTTCTCTGGTCAACCCACTCGAGAGGCTTGTGCTGCTTTCTAACTTACTTAAAGTTGGGAGTTTGTGATAACTAATGTGTTCTAACAGCTAGCTGCTGCCAAAGCCGTGGAATACCTCCTTCATACAAGGGGGATGTTCTTCCTTACACAAACCCTGACATTCATCTGATTTTGTGGAGAACCAGTTCAGGGAGTTAAACTGATAGCAAACACTTGGCCTTGTATACATATATGCTAATTTAAATGTAAGATCTTCTTTGCTCTTTTATCTGCTCTATCAGGTCTCTCCAGGATCACATGAGGAGTGCATGGCCAGGGTATATAAAAATGGGACTGTTTTTCCAAAGGGCAACAACCTGTTAGTCACTAGCTCTATCATCAAACTACACCTCTGCATGGTTTTTACATAAAGTGTCTTGTGATCAGCCTTAGCTGCTCCTCACTCAGTTTTGTTTTACCTGCACTGTCTGCATTTACATCTCCTTCCCTGTGAGAAGTGGACTAGCCACAAACTTTCAAAAGCCTATAATTCAGATTTAAATACATATTATTGCAGTAAGAAATGGTAAATACAAAACACCTAATACATACCATAAAAACATTAATGCAAGATGCCACATTAATTTTTTTTTTTCTTTATGTATAATTAAATGAAGGCAGTACTGTTGAGACAACTAAATACCATTCTAGTAGTGGTCTTTAATGCTAAAAGAGAAGCCTACTTTGTCAAATTCTGCCTGCAGTATGTTGAAGTCATTTTTGGCTTGCTGTAGCTCCTGATTCAGTTTGCTTCTTATCTGGTTGCACTGCTGATCCAGTGTTTGCAAGGAACGCTGCTGACAAGAGAGTTCCTAGAAAACAGTGGCAGAGAAGCAAAGAAATAAACACATGACTACAAGAAGTCTCTATTTTGGTTACTGTAGAAATAACAACTGATTTTTATCAGCAGGTGCTGCCTCCTCAGGGAAGCTTGTCTTGCACAGTAAACAACAGTTTAAACCCATCTTTGATTCATAAGGCAAATGCCACATAGGCAAGAATAACATTAACCCAACATATGTCATCTGCTTAAGAGCTTAATTACTGCAACATCCCTGTCACAGAAAGAAAAAAAAAATCTAAAACTAGTGAAAGTAATGGTGTTAAACTTTTTCATATTAAAGGTAAGTTTCATATAAGAACTACATTACAGTGCAAGTGGACAAGTTCATCTCTGCTATTACTTACTTACCATACCATAAAGTTGATTTTTTCTACGATATTGCACAAATTTTGTTGCAAGAAGATGTAATACAGAGCCTTTAAATTGGACTTTACAGACTGTTATAAATAAATGAACATTAAACAAACTTTCTAAGAACCTATAACAGTTCACAGATCCTAAAAATTGTAGAAAAAAAGAGTTCTTCTCAACTAATGGCCTTGCTGAACAACTTAGAATGGCAGTATGCGGACTTACATATTAATCTTATGAAGGCCTTTTTTTAGCTAACTTTAAGAAAAACCAGGACAGAAGGCTTATGGGCCTTCAATCCATCTTTTGATTAATACAGTGATGCTACAACTATTCAGATATAAAGATCCGTTTTTCCAATTTACCACTTCTAGACAAGCTTCAGTATCAATTTGAGATCCTGAGGTACCATCTGGACTAATGGACTTTGTAAAATCACTTTTTCACTCAAGAATGCTGGTAGCAGCACTGTTTATTGGCTACCCCAGCAGAATTCCTCTGCCCATTATTTTATCTGTCTGGACATATCTTAGAGAAAAGGTTTCAGGTCAAAAATTTGACACAAGTAGTCGTCTTCCTCAGGGCCCTTATTCAATCCCTAAAGCAAACTCAAAATACCCATCTGAAGCAGCACTATCACTTCCGAGTCTATGTCTTGGATTTCCTAACACTGATTACATTATTAAGCTTTAAAAGAAAAATACAGAGAGTTTAGCCCTAATCCAAGTCAGTATTAATGTTGTTAATACTAAATATACCTTTGCTCCAGAAATGTTCCTGGGATAGAGTTACACTTTTTCTCTCTGCAAGAGCTGGCATGAAGGAAATGAAAGACACTTATGCTAATTGACTATATTAACATCTTCTGAGCATGAACCAAAATTAGAATAACAGAGATATAATCCTGAAGAAATTATTTTCTTCCATGCAAAATGCATGAAAAATTAACTCAGATTTCACAGAAATAACTGAGTTGGTTACTAAGTTTGAGCTCACATGTACATAATTCTATGAAAAATGGAGCCCAGTTTCTCATGAATTTGCACCTCATCCCATCTCTCAAACACATCCGCTACTGTCCAGTGAATACCAACAGAATCCTGCACCTCTCCAACAGCCTCTCCCCTCTATTGCAATGTTTGTTTTCCATTTTTTCAATTACCTTTGCAACTTTTACCTCTATCAAATGTGATTGCAATTAACAGAAAAGTAGACACACAAAATAAGACAAGTGATTTCATCTCCTCAGCAAGTCAAAATTAAAACGTTCTCCTTGTCTTACCTGTTGGTATTCTTTTTCCTTTGCCTTTATTTTCTGTTCTAAAGACTGACGAGCACTCTCAGCATTTTGTCTTTGGCAATTCAGCTCTTCTGACAATTGCTTCACCTTTTGTTCCAACATTTGGACCTGTAATAATTTAGTTTCAATCACAAGTGTTAAAGGTGCAAATGATGTTTCATTTAAATGTACAAGCACTCATATAAAAAACCACTGCTTTCAGCTACTACAATTGTTCTGGCATTCATATAACCAAAGTAGCTGTAGCTGGTACCATACAAATTCTTAGCAATCCAAAGTACAAAACTCATCAAAACTCATTTTTCCTTTTGTTTAGTGAGAAAACATGTGTGTATATATAGAAAGAGTATATATACTTTTGTATGTATGCATTAGGTGTGTATGAGTGTATACACATACAATAATAAAAACATCTTTAGATAATATATGTTATATCTTTATATATTTAGATAATTTAATAAGAAAATCAGTGTCTTTGACAGTCTGCAGAAATATGCTACATCTGGCAGTAAGAATAGATTGTATTTTCAGTATCTCAGGTTGCTACCAACTAAAGAATGACAGCAAACTGCTAAGCAACTACATGTTTAGACTGAAAATAAAAGAATTTTCCACTGAATTTCAGAGTGATTCAGCACATTGATTTGGACAGAAAAAAGAAGCAGCTCTCTTAGTTTACTACAACAGAGTATCTTTTACAATTTAAACTTTAATTAAAAAAAAAATTGGTAGGCTATGTTCCAGGTTCACCTCCATGTTAACTTATTTAACTCCATTGATTATGTCAATATTGTGCCACCCAAGAGAGTGAACAAAAAAAATTCCCAAACAAAAAATGCAGTTTTTATTCCAGACCAAATCTGTTAATGCAAAATATGTTCGTTTTTTCCCCAGAGAGTAAGAAAAATGGCAAAGGGTGAATGGGACTCTCTTTTTTCAGCAACAAGAGCTGTTTATGGAGTTAATGAAACAGTAGAAATAAGAAAATAAGAAGCAGGTAGCTGTATTGGGATGTCAGGTTATTAGGCAGAGACTGCAGGGATCATGAACTCCTGTAACATCACACAGAAACTTGATTGCAGAAAGCCTGCAGATTTCACAAGGAGTGAAAATACTTGATAACACAGAGGTGCTGTGGTTGAAGTCTGTGCATGGCGCCAGTGACAGAGAAGTGTACAAGAGGGAGTGCCAGGATTAAATCCAGACTACAAGGCAAGAACTAAAACCCAAAATCGCAATGCAGTTCTGCTTTCAAAGTCCAGGGTGGGCAGGCAGAGAATCAATTCCAGTGCGAGAAAGAGGAAACAGAACAGAAAGGAGTCACCTTCAGATGGCAGGACCAAAGGAACCTTCAGGGCAACATGCACTGCACCTTAAGGATGGGCTGCACCTCAGTTCCAATGGCAGCAAGTCCCACTCCTCCTTGTCCTTCCCCAGGCATGTTTCTAGATACACAGCCTTGCCTGTTCCCTTGGGCTGCTTTTAATCCCCTTTGATTCCTTAGTAAAACAATTCCACTCTCTTAAACCCACGGAAAATTAACAAGGGAAAATTAAATACATAATACCCTAAACAAGGGAAAATTAAATACATAATACCCTAGTCTTTTAGGAAGTTGAATCCAGTCATTTGTGGAATCAAATAAATTAAAATAAAGCCCTTTTCAGAGAAATTGAGCTGTCAGATTGGGTCAGCTGTCTTCCTACAAATGCACCATGATGACTGTGCCTTTATAAAAAAGTCAAGGGACTATGACAGGAGTTTGATTTTCCCTTAACCTGCCAAGACTTCCCCTAAACTAGCTCCTCGCAGAATTACCAAATGTTGCTGTCTCTCTGAGAAGGCAGAGTGGTCAAGGTTTACATGAGAACATGCAAAGGTTTATTTTTTAAGGACCAATACAGGAGTTGTGGGAAACAGCAGCTTACCAACATAATTAAGTAGCATGCAGAAACTTGCTGACAAACATGCATAATTATTATACCCAGAGAAGATACACACAGAAACATCTTTTTCCCTATCCTGTAGATGGATCAAACTAATATGGTAAAAAAGTTAAAAGATAGATGAAAACGTGAAGATTTAAGAAATTATGACATCTGTGCACTAATTTCAATTTTGTTAAGTGTCGGGAAAAAGGACTTTAGGAAGGTAATGCAACTTGATTAATCAAGGAAAACAGTTACTTGTTACCTTCTGCAGTTTGAAATATTTTGAGCACTGGCATTCTCCTCTTCTTTGCATGATTATGAGCAAAAATCAGAACCATTTCAGATTTTTATAGGTATTTACATACACTGTAAATTCTTGACTAAGCAAATTGTACTATTCTACTGATTTTTACTATGAATTCAAACTCCTTAGGATTAGGTTGTGAAAGTCCTTTTAGAAACTGCATATATTCTTAATTGTGTATTGCATTTTTACCTAGACTTTATTTAAAACAAGCAATTTACAATACAAGGACTATGCCCCCACAACATCCTGTAGTGTAAGCAACAGATTCTGATTTTCTGCCAAAGAAGCATGACAGGTCAGAACTTGCCACCAGATGTCATTGTTGCTCTATGCAACTTGACCAGTAAAATATTTTTCAGAATTTGAGTCAATCTTACCCGGGTATGAAAATTATTTCTTCAGGTGGTATAAAAACCTTCCAGAAAATGGGCAGCTGCATACATGTAATAATGTTTTTACACATAATACAAATCAAACTAGATATGTATTATCCTTAGTAAACTTGATCCTTAGTAAACTCTCAAGAAACTTAGTCTGAGAACCTTGGTTCTTACTAAAATGGCTGAAAACTGACACACAGGAATTCTGGCAATGCATTGTAAGGAAAGTCAGATGTGTGAGCCAACGTTTTACCTGTGCGGTAGCTTGATCGAGCTGTGTACTCGTTTGAGTCAGTTTATCTCTGGTTTTGTTCAGAATTTTATCCTTCTCTGTTAACTGCAACTTCAATCTGTCCAGCTCCAGTTCAGTCTCTTGATATTTATTCATATAGGACCTCTTCATTTTTTCTTGAGCTTGCAGTTGCTGTTCTAGGTCTTCAATGATGGAATTTAGTTCTGAATTTAAAAAACAGTAAAGATTAAGAATACTTTCTGCTTTGGAAGGTACCTCTTCCAACACACTTACAAGTATTTAATATGTTTGATAAAAACCCGATTTCCTGACACAGGCAGAAACCCTGCAAAATTTTGAGCAAGTTAAACAAGGTACATCTGTCTTCTACTATGACATCAATGACTAAAACTATCAAGACTGAAAGACAGTTGACTCTATATAATTCCTACCTCATGAGAAAGAACATAGAAATATGAGAGCTCAGGAGCAAGTGCTGCAAAGGCAAAGACAATTTGTTCCTCTGCTCATTTATTTTTGTTTGGTTTTGTTACTGTTTTTAAACATGCCACTTGAAATATCTATTACATTTTTTTTCTTTTTATAAGTATATTCACTACAAGCATTTGCCTGGGGCGACTGTGCTTTCAAGAGACTTTTCAACTATTTGGTATCTGTACCCAATTCATATTTTTAATGTTTTTCCTGTCTCAAAACTGCATACATATAAAACTAAACCAAGTAATATTCTCACAGTATGCATCAGTAAGAGTTTATCTTCCAAAAACCACAACACAATTCACAGTAGACAACATAAGTTAGCTACATGGGGCATTATCCAGAATTACTATTATATGGTTTTGGTTTGGTTTTTGGTCTTTTTTTTTTTTTTTTTGATAAAAGAAGTCCTGTCTTCCTGATTCTGAATTTGTATGGCTTCCGAGTTGAAAAAGCCACCAAAATTGAAGCTGTATGGGAGGTATTTGAATGAATAGTTTGGAGAGTATGGGGACTTGTAAAACAGTGGAAAAGCTGTCCAAAGAGTACAAATAGCAGGCTTAAGTGAATGCTCAACAAATCCACAACAAACCAACTATTTCCTCTCTTACAGCTATCAGGAATAAGTATTTCTTCATGTCAGTATGTGCAATACAAGACCATATCTTGGGTTTTGATTGTACTTTTTGCAGCATACTTCTTCTTGTGCTTCCAGTAGCATCCATTATTGACCAACTCAGTTATCATTAAGTATGTTCAGTCATCAAATTTTTAATATTGCTCAACCAAAAATATCAGTAGTATAGAAAAACAAGGAAGCAATATAATTGAACTTAACAGTGAGATGCAATGAAATCCTGAGGACTTTTTTTAGCTGTTTTAAGAAGATTGTTCCATGAGCAATGGGAATAATAGAGAAGGAATTTTTTATATTGGATGATGTCCTCTACTCATCCCAAAAATACAAATTGTTCCCTTCTAATTCTCACACTCCTTATGTAAAAGATACTACAGCTTGTAGGTAATCTCTGTGTACTGGCTGATCACTGAAAATGCACCAGCAGCCAACAGGGCCAGCTGCCAAAGGCAACAACAAGTATCTTTCTCTTTTCCTTGCTAAAGCATTAATTTCAATACCTTGCCTCTATCTGCACACCAGCTTTCATGAAACCACACGGGAGACTGCCTCTGGGTCTTAAAGAAACGCATCAGATACCTTGGTTCTGTGCTCTTAGCTGGACCATGAGGGAAGAATTATAGTTCTCAGCAAAGCTGATGTCAAACTCGCTCTTCTCTGATATAATACTTGAATTTGCTTCTTTATGCCATGGAAAAGAGGATGCTGCAGAACTTCCCCTTGCAGGTGTTTCTTGGTTTCTAGCTGGTGTCTTTTCCTGTTGCCATGAAAACACAGATGAGGAAGCCTGATGCCGAGCAATCTCTCTATGACTCAAAGAGCTTTGAGGATGGGGCTGGTTTATTTTCTGTGTCCAAAATAAGAAAAGGATATACCTTTACATAGTTCCTTATCCAAAACATAACAAAACAACTAATTTAATATTAAGTAGCTAATAGTTCACCATCATTTCACATTGTTAAAATGTCACAGCACCCATGAGTGCAAAGTACTGATACATGCTATTACTTTTCATGCTATGTAAACAAAACAATTTTAGCCCAAGTATCCAAGCATAGTTGATACTTATAAATACAAATCAGGATATCAAAAAAAGTGTTTTGATCTGTGTATTTTTATAAGTAACATAAATAAATTCTTGTCTTTTCTCCATCATTTAACTGATGGGAAAATGATGGGAGAGATCCCATCATTTAATTCCCACATTTTTCAAAATGGAAGCCTACATTTTTGCAGGCAAGTGAAGACAAGAAAGTTGAAAAAAAAAAAAAATTAAAGTCTAGACTAACGTATCTGATATGTGACCAACATTTAATTCTACTGGAGAAGCACAGGTAAATTCAAAACAGATTTAATTATTTAAACTTATAAACAGAATACCCCAAAATTGCTATAATAAAATATGCCAGGTACAAGCTTTCAATATTTGCCCATAGGAAAATTAAACAGAAACAAAATAGTAGATTTTTTCCTCCTTAAGTGAAAAAAACCCCAAACAAACAAAACCTCAAACAGTAAAGCCCCTATTGTATTTTTAACTGGATTTTGAAATGCAGCTCATTTGAATTATTTTTTCTTAAATTAAATCCCTAAACCATGTAATACCCAGTGTGACTTCCCAGTCAAACCAGAGAATATGCTTTTATCTAGGAATAGCTGTGCCAAGACCAGAAATCTGTATTGTATTGTCCAGAATGCTGTGTCCAATCCTGTAACTTGCTAACAGACATAGAGCAAAGAAACCTAACCATGCATGCAGTAATCATTTTCCTTATATGCCATTTAAGTTTACAGTTTCTGAGACAAAAGTTTGAATCCAGAACTAGCCATAATGACTACCAAATGCTTCCTGCAGTCATAGTTTTAGAGTCTGAATGTATCAGGTATTCCTTTTTCAAATTATGTTTTCCTGATTTTTTCACTATTTTTTAAGCTGAATTTTACTTACCATCTTAATTATCGCAATTATTTAGTGGTAGAAAATACTGTGTGGTCTTCAACCATATTACTCAACTCTTTTTCAGAACACTAATCAATATGCTGAATAGCACAGGTGTCTTTACCAAGCCTTTTCAGGCTCCTCTGTTGACCATTCCCCAGTAAAAACTGACCATTTATTGCCACTGCACTCAATCTTTTCCTTAAAATTTGCAAGAACTCCCCTTATCAATTTTTTTTCCTTTCATCAGTGTTTTGTGGATATCCAACAACATTACACCGAGTCACACTTACCTCACACATTCTCTGATTTATTTAAAAAAAAAAAACAAGCCCAAAAGCTCTGAAAATATAAGAGGCATGATTTGTCTTTATCAATAAAGGGACCTTTTCTCCATACACCTACACATGGTTCAATAAACATATTGTGTCATGTTTCTAACAGTTTGCCCAGGACAAAAAGTTGGCCTGACTAAACCGTATTTCCAGGAATCAGCACTGTAAGTGGTTTTTTTCTGATGTCATCATCCTTGTCCCCTTTCAGTGTCAAGAGAAGAATGAGGCAACATTGCACGTCACAGTGATTCAACAGTCCCACGCTGCAGTGCCCTATCAATTAATGGGCAAATATTCTCTGTATCTGGTGATTTTTTTATTATTATTCGTTTTATCAATCCAATTTAAGACTACTTCTGACTTTTCAATTTGAGGCTGTGCCACAGATTCAACCCCAATGAAAAAAGGCTCTGGTATAGAAAAGTTTTTAAACCTTTACATAGTATATACTAAATAAAACATTATTTTACATTTTCTGCAATGGCTTTTTCCTTGAGGGCTTTCACATCTTATTCATCTTGTTGCCCGAGATCAGCTAATACTGTTCCTTCTTCTTATATGTTTGAAAGATTTATGGGTTTCTATTTTCTAGGTGTGAATTATTTCTCACAATCTTTTTCAAGGCTATTTTATTATGCTATTGTATTTAACTTGGCATAACTGACACTGTTTTATCTCGTCCTTGCTTGCAGGAGACTTCCAGTTTCTGAAGGATGTGTTCTCATTTTTAATGTCCTTCTTTCCTTTGCTATTCAAAGAGGCTGGCTCTTCTGAATTCTCCAAGACTACTTCTGAATAGCAGTACACACAGATTAATTCTCTCTCCTTTTGAAACTATATTTTATGCGATGTAGAATATATTTCACTAGTTTTACACTTCATTTTCCAAGTTCACTCGGTGGTTACTTTCTTAGATATCACACAAGCCATTCCTAAGAGATACTTACCTTTAGCTGGATGGTTCTCAGTTGTAATTCTAGCTCTTTATTTTCTTGTACTTTTTGCTTGTATTTTTCTTCTAGTTCTTCAAACTTAGCATCTACAAAGACATGATGAATACTTCTTCATAATCTATGTTAGTCCAACCAGTTTTTCACCCAATCCAGCCAGGTTTTTTTGATCCTTATGGGTCCCTTCCAACTTGAAATATTTTATGATTCAATGATCTTAATGAATTTAAGACTCCAGCTTTCAAGGGAAAGTATCTCTCCAGGAATACAATTTTAAATAAAGTTATTTAAATAGTTTTAATCTTATCCCTATTTCAGGAGTGCCATGCTTGACATTGCCACTAACTGCACCCCTTTCCAGATATGCATAAAGAAAGTAAAAGGAACAAGAGTGTAAGAGATTATCTCAGATTTCCCACTGGAGTAAGATTGAGATGCCAAACTCATAGAACATTTGTTCACCGCACTGAAAGAGGTAAATAACATGTATAATATTGAACACATCAAAGTTTTTCAGCATAAAGTGCATAAGGGTGTCTGGCTACAAAACAGTTCTCCACTTAAGGAAACTTCCTTTCACTTTTCTAGTTCATTCAAGTATTTAAATCTATTTGATGTCACTAATTTGAAGATAGAAGTGATATTTTGAAATGGATACAGAACATTAATTGTGTAGATTATTATGCACAGTAACAGTCTAAACAAGAAATAATTTTCCAAAGATATAACACATTTAACTGTTGACTGCATTTTAGTTAAAGTACCCATGGTACATGGAGAAAGAAATTTGATCCCCACTACATGAAGGGAAGAGCTGACACTAGGAACAGGCATTCAAAATACTGCTGCAGTCTATTGAAGGATATTTTATTACTATTCCATGTCCATCAATGTAGCATTGAAAAGATGTAATATTTGTGATGTGTTCAATCTGCACTAATAATTTTTAAAATTGAAATCTGGGGTGCTACAAAGTAGACACTCTTAAAATAACCTATGTAAGAGGGACTGAGCAACTCAGTACAAGTGTAATGTTTAAAATACTCCACCTTCCAAGAAAACTGACATGCTGAACGAAGAAAAGAATCATTTACCATTGTAACTTCGAACTGGTGTTAAAGGAGAAGTAAAACTTTTCTGTGGAGTGCCACTGAATGATACATCTCCTGCAGTTAATGTTTGCTGACTTCTCTCAAGCTCACATTTGCATCTGTTTAAGAAAGAAGCAGCAGCATAAATTAATAACGGAAACGAAAAAGTTAATGATCTATTTTTAAGAGCATAACATACAATAATAAATTATATGATTCTAAGGACTTAGTTTAAAAATCAAGTCAAGATACATCCACTGAAAATTTTCAGATGGTGTAACACAAATAAAGAAACAACACTTTATTTAGAGTTTCAACAGTTAATCAATTACACAGGAGTCAGAGCTAAAAAACAAAACCAAACCCCAGGTAGAAAAAAATCTGTTAGAAGTGCTTGAGGTCTCACTGTACAAAGCTGTAGTTCAGCTAAATATACCTAAATCACTGTAAGCACTGAGAATATCAAACTCTTACTCTTCAGTGAGCATCTTTATGGCAGGAAACATAACTTTTAGTTATGTTCTGATACTACACACTTTCAGAAAAGTGTGCATACCTCATGAAAATGCAAGGGAATACTGTCCACATTTTTCATGTGCTCCATTTACATCACTACCCAAAACACCACAGTAGGCAACCCATTCAAGTGACTTCTGTGAGCTTGAAGAGTTACAAGGGCATCCAATGAAACCTATATATATATAAAACTAGTTCAGAGGCTATACAGTAACTTTCATCCTGCTCAGTGAGCACAGGTTGATGATAGTTCAGGCTGTAGCCCACTGCATCAGTGACTCCACACTTGCCTTTTTTATTTTCCCCTCCTTTACAACACAATGCCAAGTACTCCTCTCCCAGTGGACTGTTAGTTGGGATGGCAAATGACCACGTACCAAACAAAATGCAGACAAATACAAAATCAAAAACAATTGCCAAGAACAAGGTACATGTAATACCTTGTATTATATTATAAATATATATTTTGTAGAGAACAGTTATGTACAATACTATAACGAAAAGGGGGAACTCAGCAAACCAGACTAAATTTTGGGAATAGATAAATGGAACACATATCCTCAGCTCACAACCTCTTTGTCCCAACATTTGACAGCAGATACAGAGAACACTAGTGTGATTCTATCACCCCTGCTGAATCTCACTAGATTTTTCACTGATGGATCTCAGCAACTCATTGCACAAAGTTAGTGTTTCTACATACCATAAATGATTGTGTTGTATTGTTTCTCACAGGAGTCAAATACCTCAACTCTCTTTAGCTTTCAAAAAATGATTGGGCAAAGGGAAAAAAAACCCAGAAAGAACAACACAACTTCCTCTTTATTTACTTCTATCAGGACATGTATGAGGCATGCCATCCAAAAGTTACAGGAAGCAAACATAGTGCAGGCTGTGAAAATAAAAACAAACAAATACCCCAAGCCCTAAAGAACCCTGGTAGCCCAGACTCAACCCTCTCTGTGACAGTAATCTGCATTACTAGCACAACAAGTTATTGCATAGACAGAACACTCAGCCTTATGAGCACACACAGTTTCAGAAATTCTTTTGTTCAAGAATGAAGGGCACCTCTTCTATGAGAGCAAGTTTAACAGGTGAGAGCCCTTCACTCTGGGCAACTGTTCCACTTGTGTAGCACCCTCAGAAGAAGAAGGATGTAAGATGTGCCTGCATTGCAGAAGATTCTTGTGTTGTGTGATTTGCATTCCACCCCTACAGACAACACACAGACACTGTCTCAGCAGTGTTTATAAGTTGAGGTGTTATGAACTAGGCACCACTCTACCAGAGCAACTGGATTCTGTGTCTCGGTCACAGTACCACTGCTTTTGGCAGCTTCCTCTCTGACTCCAATAGAAGTTCCTGCCTCCTTCTTTCAGAGCTCAAAGTTTATTGGTAGACTTCATCTCACAGAGTGAATTGTTCGTGTACTTTGCTTGCAACGCCAAGTTCTTTGCAGGTTACTTTTGCCAAGTGCCTCAGTTGTGTTAGCTTTTTTGTTTGTTTAAACAAAAAAACAAAATTTTTTTTAAAAAAATCACAGAATGGATGGCTCCCATTTCCCATGACACTGCAGAATGCCCTTAAATAAACAGAAACTACAGGCACTAACTGCTTCAAGTAGCACAAGAGCTCATGTAGAAGTTTGTATATGCACATGTGTATGTAAAAACAGGCTAATGTTTTGAGACTTCAGTCAAATTCTGAAAGAAGTATGACATGAAACTAAAATACCATGAAGGACATATTAAATGAGCAAAAAAGACAAAATAATCATTGTAAATATTTTAGAGACATACAACAAGTCCTCACCTTTTCAGTTCTTGTTCTAGCCTTTCAATGTCCTTCTTGCTGGACTTCAGTTGACCTGACTGAATGTTGACCTGAGATTCTTTCACTTGAAGATCATGTGAAATTTTCTGCTTTGCTTTCTCAAGATTATCACACAATTCCATCAAGCTCTGGTTTTCTCTTTTTAGTATTGCAGATTCATTTTTTTCATTTTCAACCTAGTTGGAATACAGAGACATCTTTGAAATTATCAACTCCTCTCTATACTTTGGTGCATTTATTATTATTTCAGTAACACAAAGTTTACGTGCTGTTACTTTCTTCCTGACACTTCAAAATCCTGACAGCTCTAAAAACCTCAGATGTACACATTGTTTACATATTCTTGGGTGTGAATAAAACCCACATTTCCTGAAAATCAACTCAGTGACATTGACAATTTCTATTTATTGACGAGATACAAGCTCTTCAAAAAATTGATCAATCCCTAAATACTAATAATCATCATTAGTCCATCTTCTTCAAAAATCATCTCACTTCCCTTTCCAGCCTATCTTTAGCAGCCAGAAGACCTTGGCTCACTCCACAGAGTACACAATCTTTATCAAGGGTCACAGCTTTGAAGATAGAGTCTGGCAGGAAAGATGTCCTTCTCCTCCCTGGAGGAGCACCTAAGGGGTACCATCTTTGGCACAGTGTTGTTCTTTTGACTGAAAAATAGTATTACCTACTACTTCTCAGAATTTTAAAGCATCCCTTATTTTGGTTTGGGGAGCACAGCCATTTCTTGGGATGGTTAAAACAATTTCCTGGAAACTCGTGGGAAGAAGCTCAAAAAAAACTACTAGGCTTAGGATTTCCTAGAAAGTTGTAGCAACACAATGGGACTAACAGGCAACACTTGTAAATTGTCTCTGAGCTATAGTTAGATACTACAAAACAAAATTGAACCAAACGGGTCTCTGCTAATCTGAAGCATGGGAGGACCCTGGCCAGGAGGGTGTCTGGTCCCCTGGTTAGAGGGCTGATGGGGTAGTTAGATGAGGTGTAAAATTACAGCCATAAAAATGAAAAAGAACACCAAATCCCAAACCCCCAGTCTCTGCAAGGAAAAAAACCAAGGAATTACATAAACTAAGTAAAAGATTATGGTTATCTGTAGGCAAGGTGAAATAGGAAGAGGCTGCTAACTGTGCAGCTCTGGTATATAAAACAGGCCCAGATGTTAGCACAGATTTTAACAGGTATAACAATAAAATGTTTATTTTCCTAATCACAAAGAGCTGTAGAAAAACCTCAAAGTACACTTAAATACCTAGAAATAGACAATCATGCCAAACAGATAGGAAGCAGGAATCACATTAACAATCAAAAAGAACTAAACAGAGGGAAGAATATGATGAGTATGAAGTAAGATGAAAATAAACAGTTTATAATTCTGTGCTACCTTTCCTTTCAGTCAGGGGGGAAGAAGCAAAACACTAACCCATCCCCTAAAAACAACAACCACCAGATAAGAAACTGTTATAACAGCGTTTGGCATGGAGAATGGCATTTTGACTTACCTTCTGTTTCTGTTTCTGCAAAGCTGCCTCCAAAGTCTCTAGCTGGTATTGCCTTTGCTGACGCTCCTTTTTGAGCTTATCCACTTGACTTTCCAGCTCGTGGATCTTCTGCAGGACTCTGGGGGAGAGGCCCTCTTTCCATTCCTCCACAGCCCAGCTCATGCTGGCCGGATTCTTGTTTCACACCAAATGGATAGTATTTTGCCTGAAACACAAAAACAACTACAATGAGACCTTCCAAGAGGTTAAGTAAGCGTCCCGTTTAAATAAATTGCATTTTTTAAGCTTAGCAGCGATTAGAATACAGCATTCCACCACCGTACAGGCTTCTTGATCTAAAAACCCAGCAGCAACTTAAAATATTAGGTCCTATTTTAACACACTTCTATGCAGTTAAGACCAGATCATAAAACCTCACTCTACTCAATCTACTGACAGCAACAGAGTTTATACACTTAGAGCTGCCTTTGACAGCTCTACCTCAGGTGGCGTCTCCTTGCGAAAACACAAGGCTGCCGTCGGGCATCAGCGACGCTTCTTTACTTACTTTTCAGAGCAACGCGGCTGAGCTCGGGGCATTTCAGAGGAACTAAAACTAGTAACCAACGACAGGCGGAGAGAGCCCTCACGAGACAGGAGGGCTACTTGGCAGCGTCAACCCCGCACCCGACCGTTCACTCACTATTAACCGCCGCACGGAGCCCGGTGACAGCGACGCGGAGCCCGGCGACCGCTGCCGATGAGCCGCGGCACTCTCAGCCCCTCACGGCCAGAGCCGCTCCCGCCGCAACTCAAACCCAGCGCCACCGCCCCGCGGCCGTTTGCCCGCCCCCGCCGTGCCGCGCCCCAGCGCGCTGATTGGCCCGGCCGCCACGCCGCTCGCCACGCGGCCCCGGCCCCGCCGCCAATGGGAGCGCAGCCCGGCACCGCCCGCCCTCCTGAGTGGCTGGTTCGGAAGCGTTCAAACTCCATTGGAGGCGGCGGCGCAGGCGCCCGGCCGCCCGAGGCCGTTGCCCACAGCTGGGCGGGGCGACCCCGGGGTGGTGCCCGCAGTTGGGCGGGGGGAGCGGCGGGGCGGGAAGGGGATGAGGCCGGAGAAAGGGATGGGGGTAAAAGCCGCAGTTGCGGGGTGTAACGGCAGCGTCAGATCTTTATCCAAACCCACTTTCCCAACCCCGAAGAGAACCTGAGTTTTGAGAAAAGGAACGAAACGTGCTGTCTTGGTCATCACCCATTCACTAGGAAAGACCAACGGAAGGATCCCGAAGTGCTTTCGTATTCAGTTCTGCTCCCGCGGGTTGGGGTTTGTTTCTTCTTTAGTTTTTTTTGAGGCGAAGGGAGGCAAGTTAGCCCAGTATTACACATTTTCTACCCAGAAATACAAACACATTCATAAAGCCCCAAATAGTTTGTAAGTATGGTCTAACACGGAGCATAGAACAGACATGGCAACACTGAAGGCTGAAGGATTCTCATGTTCCTGTGGACCTCCCTGGGTACCTGTCACTGGTTTTTCAAACCCTCTGGTATTCCTCTCCCTAACCCCCCAACTGCCTCTCTGAGGGGAGTTTTGGATTTGAAGCGCAATGTTCCTTTCCATCAGATTCTGTGACTTGTGATTCTATGATCTGATTATCATTTTACCTGTTTAAACGTCCTGCCTCTCGTAATCGTTCTGAGAATATTTACTAAAGCACTGTTCTTTTAATCATATTTAGGAAATCGAGTTAAACAAATCTTCCCTGAGAAGTTAAACAGCTCACCAGTCGGCTGGTGAGAACTCCTATTATAAATAAATATGGCACAACAAACTCACCAGCACATTGTTAAAACATCTCCAAACTATCTCCCGAACAAAACAAGCCATTGCAATGATGGAAGTGATCCATCATAAATACCTTTTCACAAATTATAATTAGGAAAAACCAAACCAATCAAACAGGCTAGAAAGTTCCATGGTGAACTTTGTGCAGGCATTCCTGAGGGAAGAGCACAAACAGCAGCGGAGCAGGAACAACTTTAGAGGAATTGAAAACCCTCACACAGTACTGCCAAATAATTCATGAAAGCTGAGGACCAGTCTGAACTGAAGGGGATCCTCTGCTTGGTGGACAAGGGGCAAATGCTCTATAAGAATGAAATACTCATTATATGCTATTTTCAACAAGTGTTTCCCATTGGACAGTAACAAATGTTACATAATCAATTGAAAAAATTGAAGAGTTTTCATTTTCTACAGATGATATTACAGTGGGACGACTGATGGACATGGAGCCCTAGCATTTAAACTAGTTCATCATGATTAATCCCTCAGGGAAGGCTTCAGTGAAACAGCTTCAACTTCCAAGACTGGTGGCATATTTTTCAGAAGGGGAAGAATGAGTAGAGACAGCCTTCAGGGTTCTTACAAGGCATGAAAAATGAAAATCAGCTGCTGTGTGCTGAGCTTTGAAGATGCAGTCTGATTCATATCTGGATAACTGAGGCTAAAAAAAGGGAACCTGAACACTGTTGTCAACTTAAGTATGTCAAACTTCTTCTGAAGCTGATTTCTAAGAATGGTCAGGTTTGTACTGGGTTAATGATTTACAAATTAATTCTTTCATATTTGACAACTGTTATGTAACTTTTGCAGGAATTAACTAATTATCATGAAAGATAAAAAGACTCATAATGAGTACAGAAACTTGCTTTTTCTTTTGCCACCTCAACCTTATTTTTTACAGTAGCTTCATAAGTATCAATATGTTAATTAATAGAAGTAAATATAAGAATGAAAATACTAGTAAATGTAAGATTGAACTATGAGATACAAGAAAAAGATCAAATGCTCTGAAAAAATAATAAAAAGTTATAAAGGGTGTTAATAGCAACAATCAGTTTGCCTAACACTTGTAATTATTTTCATTATTCTCTACTGGCTAGAATTTCTAAGGTCTTTCTAAGAGGCTCTCAAAATCCCCTATTGTAGAGTTCCCCATGATTTTGAGCAGAGAAAACTACCTCAAGTCTTGTGAATTGGCTTTTCTCTGTCCTTGAACTTCCATTCAGTTTTTGCCAAGTGCTAAAAATCACCATTTATGTTTTCTCACCTGCATTCCTTACTACAATTTCTAGTAAGGGGCCAGAACAGTAAGTAGAATACAAAAGCCATTAAAGACTGAATTTGTATTGCTACAGCTTATGTCAGAGCATGTGATGGAACAAAACCAGAAGGGAAAGAAAGGAAAAGAACGTTCAATGAGAAAACCTCCCCCCACTTGGATACTACAAGAGGCAGAAACCAGATGGAGCTTTTCCTCCATATTCTTCCTTACCAGACTCAGAATCCACCAGGAAAGTCCAAATTCATGTAAGTGTATATATAAATACATATGCACACATAGATATAAATGCATCTACACATCAAAGAGCACCTGAAGAGCTGTAGCAACCCCGTTCACCCAGGGAAAGAGATAAATGGTCCAGGCACTCTGTCTGATGGGGTTCCACCTTCCCAACTTCCCTGCGGAGGCACCAGAGGCAGACACTCTGCCAGGCTGCGTGTGAAAGAGGAGAAAGATGGATCATTTTCCTTAGCCTCACCCAAACCCCACCCTAAGTGATGCCTCTTGCCTCTGGAAAACAAAATTCCCCATCTCTGCCAATGCATGAAGGTGACTGAGAAGATGGTGCCAGTTTAGGTGTCAATACTGCAGCTGCAAAGTTAAGTCTGCACTAGGAAAAACCAGAGAGCTACTGTTGTAAAAGACAATGTTTGGTTGTTTATACACCCTTAGATTCCCTATTCTACATGGTTTTTCACAGAACACGTACCTTGTTTGGCGAACAGAATGAATGTTAAGGTGGATGCCATTGGGATGCATAGAGACCTTACGCCTTAGATTTCTTAACTGCCTTTTGCTCTTTAAAAAGGTTGAAGTGATCTGCACAATCTTTTCTCACAGTTTATTAACAAAATCAGGGACCATGACATACCACAAATTATAACTCTGTTCCCAAAGGAGAGGGGGGTGTTTCTCTAGTGAGTATTACAGTATTTTTTATGTACCAATGGAAACTGTTACTGAAGTGCTGACACCTGTGCAAGGTGAACCGGATGAATGTATTAGTGGATAAAATACCCACAGTTGCTCTATTGTTCGGGATCACATTGGCTAGTACAGCCTAGCGAATACCAGCAGGGAGGTTTCCTAGTACTGACAAGGTGACTGAGATTACCTGGCTTGTCTGAGGTGACAGAGTGAATCACAGGCAGGTGCTGGACAGGGACCCACAGGTATGGCTCCTGACAGTTTAAAACACCTACAGGCAATGTTGCCACACTGCCACCCTCCCTCCTGTCCCCCACCTGCGTGCTGCCACTGCTCCTTTGTGACAACTTTGGTGCTGACCTGAACTGCCAGGTAAGTGGTACTATGTCAAGCAAAGACCTTTCTGGTGGCATCAGCATGTACACATATACATTGGGCTGCAAAGTGCTGCATTGTCTGGTCAGATAAATGCCTGTCCCAGCTCAGCAGGTGAAACAGGGATATGCAGGAGAGAGTAAAGAGGGCTGTGGGGATACCAGCTTAAATGAGTTAAAACATCATGCAACAAGCCCCTAAGTCCTTGTGCTCTAATCCCTAACACCTATCTGTGACAAATGGTAATAAGAAACCTTTCCACAATAAATGAATTCTTGTGGTTTATAATCAGTGCGTTTTACAGGGGTAAAACTATCTTACAGCTTCTGCTTTCAGTTAAGTCCCTGATATATTTAGGGCAATTACTCTGAATAATTTTCATTACAGGAAAGAATTTTCTGACCTTTACATGCATTGCATTGCATTATTGCAATTTTTAAATAATCTACAAACTTCTGCAGAAGTGTTAACTGCTGAATTTAAAGCTGCTGGGCAGTTCCAAGGGTAGACCCACTGCAACAAAAAATAGTAAATTATTTAACCATATAAAGGATTGAAAACCTGGCTGCTTGTTAGTTGATGTTAGTAAATGTTATCTTTGAATGTAAATGTTACTTGTTTAACACTTGTTAGTATATTGGAAGGGTGGAGGAAGAAAGCAAACATATAAAAAGAAATGTTTTTTTATGTAAGTGAACACATACCGTCCCATCTGAAGAAGGGTTTGTAGCTATAGCAATAGTTACAGTAGTGAAAAGGTATTAATGTCTTTCTTTCCTGTTCTAAAAACATTATTTTTAAACACTATGAATACAGCCATTAGCATAATGCTTAAAGGGCTGATGTACAGTTAAGAAAATGATAAATAATTACAGCAATTACATTATGATGTGACACATCAAGTCCATATTGTCTAAGGCTTCAAATTACCAGTTACTGAACTATAAATAAGATTGGAACACTTTTTTTTTTTCCCAATGGTTATTTCTCTCTCTTTGTAGTTCTGTTGCCAACCAGAAATGACGATATCAAGCAAATGTTTCATGCTACGTATGTTAACACAAAAAAATACAGTCATGGTACTATCAAATACTGTTATATCTTATGGGCAATGAGTTATCAGATTTCAAAGTGCATTTGGTAAGATGGGAACATGTATCCTTTGTGGTCCACTCTTTCCTAATTTTCACAGATCTATAGCTTGCATCTCCTTTGGCCCCCATTTTTGTTAGATCTGTACCCTTAACCACACACAAGTACTCCTACTGTGAGTATCACTCTGTTCTATCTATTGAGAAAAGCAGTTAAGACAGAAGTGTACTACATATAATCTAAAAGGCATGTACTTTTTTATAGCCATCTCTGACTCCTTCCACCTTTACCACCACTTTTTTAAAATGGGGAATTTAGAAAATGCCAGCTGGTAAGTTAGGTTACCTCTGTTTCTTGTCAGACCTGTCTAAGATTTGTTTTTTCTTTGGCTTACATTCAATAATTTTCTCCCTCTATCACCTTTAACTACTTTACTACTTTTTTTTTTAATACTTCTTAATTTCTCTTTTCCACAAAGGCCATCTCTCCCAGTGGTATACAGCCATGATATCTGCATGATTGTCTTCACAAGTCTGAGTTTTCTTCTTTGTTGGCCTCTCTATTCTAAGTTCTTGATCATTTATCATGGCTGTTCTAGCTATTCTTTATCTTCAGTTTGAACATCCCATTCCTTTGAACTACCTAAATTGAAGTCTTGAGTTCATACTTGGTTTTTCCTTTGTTATGGTCTAGGATGCACATAAGAATGCAAGTTTTGTTGCTTTATAATCGCTGGCTCCAGTTTCAGCTTTTTGTCATGGAAGTTGATTTGTGATTCTATTCTTTTTTGAACATCACATTGTTCAGGAAAGATACAAATCCATACCCTTTGGAAACACCAGTTCTGTCAGTAATTACTTTCACCTCTGTCACAGTAGAGTATCATTTAAAGGAACTCCAAATTTCTGCTTCATTCACCCTTAAATAATTTCTGCCAACAAAGACTGTGTTTGGCATGATTTTTCCTTCTGGCAAAACATAACCTTGACTGACTGTTGACAGGTGGGTGTTACCTTCTGAGCCACTTGCACACTGGGTCTCTGCATTTGCACACATCATTTCACAGAAGCTGAGGCTGCACCCACACACTTTAAAAATAAATGAGGCTTCTGAAACAAAAACAATATGAACTTTTCTGGAAAAAACCCAAACCTGCAGACAGGTTTTTTTTGCTTTATTGTTTGGTTTTCTTTTTTTTCCAGAAGTGGAGAAAGGCAGCTCTGTACAAACTTCTGCCTCATGGATTGTGTACACTGGATCTCATCTGGATCTACACGGGACTGCTTTCTATTTGAATCCCTATAGATTACTTCCAGCACAATTCATTCTCTCAGGTCCTGGATACCCTTCTCCATGGTGTTCCACCTGCTTGGGCACACTACTAGATCATCCTGGAAAGAATACCTTTCCCTCACACTTGACAGGAGTCACCAGACCACTAAAGGACATGTTCAGCACACTGAATTCTTTCATATAACACATGGGTTATCTGCAGGTATCTCCTGTTCAGCTTCCAATTTCTTGCTCAGTGCAAGACTTAGATAAGCGTTTCCACTCATCATTATTGCTGTTAAAAGGTTAAATCTTTACATCATTTCAGCCCTGCTGACTGCTTGCCATCTGACTTAACCTGGCCACTGACATGGAGCTTTAAACCTACAATGTGTCTGCAGCCTGAAACCCAGGGATTAAGCTGACATATTGGTCTTTGAACAACCAAGAATCCATTGGGAGTAAATTCCACTGTTATTGATTATACACATATATTTGTAATATATATATGTATATAAATTTATATGTATGTGTAACTTTTATGCAGGTACTTATCTGACAATCTTCTAATCATGCTTTGTGTTGTGTTCACTCACTGGTCAAACAATTTATCAGTCAGTGAGATAATTAAGAACCATTAAACCATAAGAAACTTAAACCATTCATGACAAGCTAATCAAATCACTTATTAGCTTCTACCTATCTTAATGCTGTCTCTAAAATCTTCCAGTGATTCTCTGTGAAAAGTTTGACTAGATAAGACAAAAGTACACTTCCTTATCCTATACTCACCATAACCACCTCAACATTACTTCTGCCATTTTTACAGGCAAGGTCTAGAGTGAGTTTTTAGTCACTCAACTAACTGTAGTAGGAAACCCATCTCAAAAACCCATAGTTTATGAGCCACTAACTGAAATGATCCAACAGACTAAGTATGGAAGGAGAAAACAACCGTTTTCTACATCTTAATGACTTTGGTTATCATTTGATTTCCTCACCTCTTCCAAGTCTAAATGCCAAGAGTTTATTGATATTTCCTATACTATTTTTGTATTAGTCCTTTCCAGGAAAATGTTTGTACGTATTTCAAGTCTTTCCAGAGCATCTAGCTTATCACATAAATGATAGTCAGCATAGAAAATAATATTTATATATACACCTCTCTGCATCCCAAATTGCTCTCAGAGCAAGTTCCCTGTTTGTTTTGACCAGAAGTGAGAATAAGAATCAGAGCTCTTTTAGAAACAATATACAGATTCCAAAAAGCTGAGATACATCTAGCTGAGGTTTTAGTCTTTTACACTGCACTTTAGAAAATCATTCAGAAAACCTTAAAATATGGAGTTTCAGACTACTTTCATATCCAAGCATGGTCTTAGACCCATTTCATAGAGATAAGCAAACATTAATGATTCAATTCAAGTTACACAGGTTTGTGAAAGTCCCAAACCCGTATTTTAGATTATGACATTAGCTCTTTGCTTTCTCAGGAAATCATTTACCTCTAAGTGCCAACAAAGTATTTTCAATGGGGTGCCCACAGTCAGACACATAAATCCATGCTCTAAGTGCCAACAAAGTATTTTCAATGGGGTGCCCACAGTCAGACACATAAATCCATGCTGAGATGCATGAAGATTATCAGAAAGTGGGCAGCCACTAAAGCATCTACGAATCAGTGGTTTCTACTGACTTCAAGGCACAGTGAAAAACTAAGTTCTGCTAAAAGCTAGTATTTTTTGTTTGGTTTGGTTTTGGTTTGGTTTTTTGTTTTGTTTTGTTTTTTGTTCAAGAGGCCACTGTTTAAAGAAATTGGAGGACCTAATACCATGCTAAATGGTATGTTCAAAAATATCCAAATTGGTAATCCATGAAAACTATAAAAATGTTATTCACTCCGTCATTGGACTACCCTACCTTGGACAGCAGTAACAGTTGCACAGTAAACTATATTTGTCGTCCCAAATCCCTTTTGGGAGTACTGGCAACCACGGAATCAAAGTTCATTACTTTACTCGCAAATACTAAAAGGTATTTTGTTTTACTGCCCTTACTGGAGAGCTAGAAAGAGACACAGGTATTAAACAAGTCCTCAGGCAGAATACAACTCTAAGCAAACTAGAATATTCAACACAGTGTAGTTTATTTGCACAGATAATCAACCAAAACTTTTTCTGGACTACAAAACTGGGTGCTGGCTTACTTGTGATAAGCCACAGAGTACTACAACATGTTAGCTCATGCTTGGTAGCAACAGGTTTGTTTTCCAAGGTTGTGCAATCCAAATTCCTTTTCTAAGAGATTATTTTGAGAAGCAATATTAAAAGGAATAATTAATGAGAGCACTGGATACTAGAGAAGTAAATCTTTTTTGTGGTAAGCTTCAAACATTGAAAGTATCAATTTATAAAGAACTAACATAATTTTAGGAATGGGAATTTCTGCTAGTGCACTAAGTTTCTGCTCATTACATTACAATCAGGTCAGTGTACCCAGCTGTAGCACATGACAGAGATTTTAGGAACACTGTTAGGGTCACATTTACAATACAAATTGGGAATGTGTTGCAACTGCATTCTTTGATTTGATTGTAATGTAGATGACTGTAAAGCTAATGAAACATCATCTACTATTCACAGGAGAAACCACCAGCTGTTGCTTAAGCACAGTTTAAAGACAGTTTTGTATGAAACAGGTTATGACGGTTTCATCAACCAACAAGGACCGAGATTTTTTCCACGTTATAACAAGATTCTTTAACATACTCAAAATACGTTTAATACAGGTTTTGCAGCAAAGTGCTAAGACACTTCAAAATTCATTGCACAGTTTCATAATAAATGTCTCCTATATTTTGACATGGATAAAGTCAGTTTTCCTCTGCTGATAGTTGACCATTTGGTCAAGCTGAATGGTGTTGGGCTTTATTTTCATGAGGGTTTGAGACAACATTCAGGCCTACCAAATCCAAAATTTAGGTACAAAAATTTAAATAATATATCTCTCCTATAGGTTGCTTTCATCTGGAAATCAAAAAGCACCTTCCTAAGATCACTATCATTTTCTCAATTTTCAGACAAGAAAACAGACACAGGGATGTGCTGCTACACGCCCAACATCAGGCCAAAGACTGGTAGCTAAGGTAGCTGAGGTACAGTCCTATGTCAGTAAGTTATTTCCCATTTGTTGGGATGTTTCTATTTGTATGCTATTTAGATGTTTCTGTTTTGTAGAGCACTTAATACAATAATCCTGGTGATACTGTAAAAGGATCCAGTATAAAAATTAAATTATACCAGAGCAGAGGAAATATTTTTGAGATAGAGTTCATAAATCATTATGGCAAGTCAATAAAATCTCTAAATATAATTTAGAGGTGTCGTGTTTTCAGGTAAAAAAAATTGCTGTAAAATTCTCTAGCAGCATAGAAAGACAATACATAATCCAGCCCACATATGACTGATACAAGATTAACCATCAAGGTTTTCTGGACAAATTTGAACCACCACAGGCACTTGGAACCAAATCAATAATTTGTATCACTTTTACCTCCAATTCTTGAAACAGTTTGAGTAACACCTACACTAGTTTTAGTCTTTTATTAAATCACTCCCCAACTAGCAGATAAGAACTGTTAGTTTTAATCCCAAATTCATACACTCCTGCCTGCTCTTAAGGAACAAAGATGTATGTAAAGATTCCAGGTTTTAATGGTCCTAGAAAACTGTAGTACCACCAACACAGCAGATTTGCTTATGGAAACCTCTTTGCAGAACCCAGCTATAATGTCTGGGAAGCTTGATTTTTAAAGCACCTGCTGCTACAGTCTCTGAGAGTCTAATACACATATTAATCACTGCATTAAGTAATGTCATGAAAAGTAATGATCATCACCATTCTCAGTTTCGGGAGCTTCTCTTGCTTGGGTAAATTTGCAATGTATTTTATTTTGCAGTTTGTTGAGCTGACGTTGCTCTTGCTGATAAGAAGTATGATTTTATTTATTCTAGGTAATCTGATCTCTTCTAGGGGACCCAGTCCTGCAGGTAACCAATATGCCAAATCTCCCCCACAAATCTTGCCTTCCTTCAACGTGTCAGTGATTCTTGTAAAAACGTTTCCTTTGCAGTTAAGGTCCCTAAATAAGTCTACTTCGAATGCAGAGAGACCTGAGGAAGTGAAAGTGACCAGCTGCAAACCAGGAATTCGACTAAAAGGCTTTGGGGAGCCAGCACACCACCTTGAGGCATAGATGCGCAAGTCAGTACTACTGTGTTAAAAACAGCATCCTTACACCCGGCCCAGCATGGGGAAAACAGGACAGCAAACAAACAAGTTGAATCCTACTACCCTCTTTTGCAACTTTCTACTCAGTAAAGAAATCCCTTTTCTGTATCCGTTCAGAGCACAGCGACTCCATGATCCATCTTATCATCTCATCCTGACACCTGATGTTTCTTCCAGATTGTTACTCTAAGCTCTCATATCTACAAGTACAGTTGTACTTGTGGTCAAGTACAATTCAAGTTTAAATCTTAAATGGTGTCACTTCTTAGTGCTTCAGTGTAGCCATATGTAAAATGGGGATAATTACTTACTTCATTAAGGTGTGGTGCTTGTAAAATGTTTGAGAGTCTCAGATGAAAAGGAGTGCTTGCAAAATGTAATTATAATATTACTATGCCAGAGGTAAGGCATAGGCTTGTGATTCCATGTACAGTGTTTAAATACAATTACTTATCTATCAAAATCACGAATCTGTGCTATTTCTCCCTCTCTCAGCTCCTGATCCTCTTACCATTAATAACCTGAGTAATCCTGACTTCAGTGAATCTGCTCACTTACTCCTTCAGTAAGGTATACAAGAAACAAACAGTAACACCAACTCCAAAATAGTATCAATTCTCATTTATCACTATTTTTAATAATTTTCCCTGTTTGCAAGAGTCCTTAAGTTCCTCAAGGCATCACAGTTATTTTAAAGGGATACCTGCCTTTGACATTTCTGTAGATGCCCATTGGTACCAGAGGTATTTTGTACATACTTTCTAGAATGTGGATTATTATTGGAATGTGGATAATTTTAAATAAGTGTAGTTTTTCAGGCAAAAATAATTTTGCAAATTGCCCATTAGCTATGATGCACAAGAGCATCTACACATAATTTCTAATATTCACATTGCTCTTAAGCCTACTTGATTTGGTGTGGTATGTTCAACACCTGTTGATAGTCTCAACCTTCCTGACGGTATTCCTACAGCATGATGTGTTCCCTGCTCCTTTTCTCATTTATAGCAGGCATCAGATCTGCCAAGTCTTGGGCATTTCGTGTAATTACAAGCCACCACATTTTAGGCCAACTTCAGGTTTTCTCCTGCTTGCTTTCCAGCAAGGCACAGGCATGACAGCAGGATCATAAGTGTTTTCCATTCTCGGGTGTTTTACCCTCTGTGCAGCTGGAAGAGCAGGGATAATCACCCTTCTAGAAGTGAGGGTCACACAGTAAGCAGGAGACCGAAAGGACTGAGATGGGAAGAGCAGAAGCAAACACAGGGACAAACAATGCTGTCGCGCAAGGCTGTAGGAGACGGACAGGGAGTTAAGGAAGGGCAGAAAAGTGGCCACAGAGAAGCAGGGCGGTACCGCGCCTTCGTACGGGAGGGCTGGAAGGAGATCTCAGGAGCTTCCAGGCCCACACGTGCAGAGCCTGTCTCGGCTCCCCGCCTGCCCCTTCCCAAAGTCTGTCTGGGGGTGCTCCCCCAGCTCCGCCGGTGCTCCTGGGCGGGCCGGGCCGACACGTGCGCGGAGCCCCGAGGCAGGAGGGGCGGGAAGAGGCCGGGAAGGGGCTGGCACCCGCACCTGGTAGCTCTGCCCTCCTCGGGAGAGCCGCCGCCGGCACCCGCCCGGATTGGCAGGAGCCTGTGCCCTCCTCTTCCTCCCTCCTTTTCCCTCCTCCGCGGGGTGGGTTTCAGCCCTCCTCCTCCTTCCTTGGGGAGGGGGCAAGAGTTAAAAAAAGAAGGAAAAAAAAAGAAAGAAGGAAAAAGAGAAAAGAAATCCCAAGTCGCGTCCCCGACGTCTCCGGGCCCCGCGGCCGCAGCGGCCGCCCCACATTCCTGGCATTCCTGGGCCGTGACTCCCCGCGCCGCCCCGGCCCTAGCCCAGCCCCGGCCCCGCCGCCTCCGGCTCGCCCGCCCGCCGGCCCCGCTCGCCCCCACGGGACACCAGTCCCCTCCCTCCCGCCCTGCCTCCCTCCTTCCCGCACCCCGCGGCCGGCAGCAGGAGCTCAGGGCGCCCGGCCCTCCGCGCCGCCACCGGCGGCCGCAGCGCCCTCCCGGCCGCCCCGCCGAAGTTCCCCGCGGTGGCCGGGCCGGGGCGGCGGGAGCCGCTCTCTCTCCGCAGCGCCGGGTGCCGGCGGCAGCCGCGGGCCGGGACCGCCGCCTCCCGCGGGCGCGCACAAAGCCGGAGCCGCCGCGCTGCCCAGCAGGTAAGGAGCCGCCGCCGAGTTCGCTCGAGTTCGGGCGCGTCCCCGCGCAGACTTTGAAACAGCCCGAGCGCTGCCTCGCACTCGGCAGCGTTTGCGTTGGGCTCGCCGTGCTAACGCAGCTCCGCCGGGTGTGCACCGCTGCCTGTGAACCACCAAAATAGCCATGCTTGCGTTATAAATGCCAGTCGGTGACCTGCGATAAGCGAGCCTCGGGCGGTCCGTCCAGCCCGTGAATTTAATCTGTTAGACACCCAGATAACACGGCATTTGTCTAGTCAAGAGGTATTTGTAAATAGCGAGGAACGGGCAGGGCTCCGTGCTGGGCTGCCCCTATTTACATCGCGGCATGCCCGCGTTTGCCTTCCCCCCGCCCGGGGCTTTACCTTGCTCTTTGTTAGTTACAGTCAAGCCTAAACTGGCCGTCTTCAGCAAGTCTGTAGCTCTGCCGAGTGCTACAGCAAAGATCGCGGCGAGGCAGGGAAGAGTGACATCTACTCTCGTTTCTGATGTGGCAAACTCGATGAATTGTTAAGATCTCAAACCAGCTCACTTTATTGGGGTGTATTTGGGACAAGCGTTACATAATGTATGTGTGGTATGTGGATATAATGTGTACTGGAGCTTTCCTATTGAGAACGTTTTATCTCTCTGATTTGCGTAAAATAATCATATGTTTCCATTATGAGCAACTCTTTGGTTGCTTGTAACTTTAACAAGGTGGGAACAGTGACCCATAAAAGGCTGATTCAGTATTCAATATCCCAAGAAGTTTTCTGGGATTTTTTGGCATGTAGCCTGAAACCATAGAAGAAATGCTTTTACCAGAAGCCAGTTCTTTTTTCTTTAAACTCTGTGCAGATAGTTGTTACAGGGTTTGGTTATTCCGAAAGCACAGTTACATGCTGCATTTCTTCAGAGTTTGGAAAAATATACATATAAAATGGCTCCCCCCAAAATCACAAGTCACCACCTGCCAACTTCCATATTGTGAGAGGAGGTAGGACTTTTTGGGGAGAGATGTGAGGGGAGGCAGCCCCAGCAGAGACTGCTCTCTGGTTGTCCAGCTGAGAATGTCCCATCAAATATGAGTGACAAAATACTGATTAAACAGCTTTTGCTCTTGGCCTCTGGGGGTTTTGTAGCTGACATCTAATACTTGTTACACGGTGTAAAATAGAGTGTGTGTTGATATTATAGTAATGCAAATAAGCTTTAGGACCTGTTCAGTTATCGGCAGTACTTGAACTCTCTCTGGCATCTTCAGAAGGCTGTGCCAGAGTTGCTTACAGAGGACACTTGTGTGTATCTCATGGGCCATGATGCAAAACTTGGGAGCTTCGCAAACTTATGGGTTGCAGCACAGTCCATCAGCTAAAAGGTAGCCCCTAAAATCTGTGGCAGAGCTTGTAGGCCATCAATTCTGCCAGTGCATTTGTGTGCGAGAAGCTGTATAGCATGACTGTCTTGATGCATCCTCAGGGAATCCAGTGGTGCAGACCAACGCCAGAGCAGGGGCTGCTGGGCTGATCTCTGTACTGAGCTTTTGTATGTACATTATATTTACAGTTTTACACGTGCCTTTTAAATGTTTCTGTAATAGTAGCAGAAGTAGCTTTGGTGCAGCGTTGTTCATGAGGGTTAATTAGCAACCAGTGTTAGTACTAATGACTGACTTTTCTCCTGGTCATTCTCGTCCAGCAGAAGCCCATGAGTCAGTTATTGTAACTTAGGTATGGAATGGCTTTCTATGAAATGCATCTACTCTTGTGCACTTAGCAAATTGTTTTGGCCACCAGTGGCTCCTCCAGTCATGGAGAAAGTCTTTTATATATATACACACAAATAGAGGTGTGTGCATTGTTCTGATAACTCTATGGCTTCCTTTTTCTATGTTTATTTGGTACTGCTGAGCTAATCTGCTGCTCTTCATTCTGTTTCTCTTCTTATGCAGTGAGGCTGTGTTTGATTAATTGTTACTTAAGTAGCTCATTTTAATACGGATTTATATTTAGCATAGGTATATGCAGTATGAAAAGTGTATGTTAACTTCATCTCCTCAGCTGGAAGCAAATCCTGTTGCAAGGGTTTGTCAGCTGAGGGGGGAATGTATAAACTGCTGATAGTATACAACAGGTAGAAAGTTTCCAGCAGGCAGTGCTGCTCAGTAGCATATAGGTCCTAGTCCTGCAGAGACCCACCCATGTGCTTCAATTTGCCTTCATGCATAGTACCTTTGAAACCATGGGATTTCTTTTATATATGTAATAATAAACATGTATACAAGTCCTTGCAGGAGCCAAGCTATAATACTAGTATGCAGTATATTTGTGCATGTGTATCCAGCTCAGTTGTAAGAAGATTTCAATAAAGGCTTAATTTTTATGCTGAGCAAATGCCATAAAAGTAGTTTTTATGTCTAAGTCCACTGTGAAGTACTGCATGCCTTGGCCTATTATGCTTTGTGGAGTTCCATTGGAACAGATCCTGATCTTTGAAAATAAACCATTACTGTGTAGATTTTCCTCCTGTGAGGAGGGAGTATGGCACAAGATTGTGCACAAGATTCTCAGAAGTTTAATGTGAAAAAGTTGGGTTCCTTTTTCAAAATCTATTGGTTTTCTATTCAGAGATTTCTTGAAAGCTGCTGCCTCCGCCTGTGAAATTATTAAAAAATGTATATTAAAAGTAATAATTAAAGAGTAGTTCCTAAAGGAATGGAGCTGAAGTCCATGTTTGAGGTAAAAGTATGATTTTGGTTTCATTGTCTAACCCCTATCCTCCTGTGCCTGGTGCAGGGACCTTAAAACTCAGTGGGCAGACGTAGCTTCCTCTGGTGGTGCTGGATTCAGTCCATGTCCAGAGCAAGTGTAGCCTGTCCCATGAGGTGCCCATGTTCTGCTTAAAGCCTTTTGGTTTGCTGTGCATGTGAAGCTGAAGAGGTGATCTGTGAGGAGACCTGTCACACCCTCTGAAGGCATAGGGCTCCTCACCAATGTAGAGATAGCCCCAGGAGCTGGAACTGCAGTCCATGACTCTTCCCCTTTCCTCTGGGCTGTAGGATGGAATGAGGAGAAATCTGGAATGTGAAAGGATTTAAGGACACAAGATTATGGTGCAGCACAAAGTATGTAAAAAGAAGTGTGTATTTGTTCTAAAATGTATTTCCCACCTTATCGTGGCTGTCCTAATAAGCAGTTGTGCATGTTATTGTCAGCTATATGTGAATATCTGAGGGACTATGAATTTAGCTAACATGAAAAAGGTTTTCTGACCAAAGGACTTTTCTGGAGGATTTTGGGTGTATGACATAATGGATGCATGCTGGCTTGGGAAGAAGAGAACACTGACCCCTCTGATGTCCTGTAGCCATTGTGAGAGTCTTATTTTCTGCTCTTCTAGAGTTTAGGTACTGAGCTTTGCTCAACACCAAGCATGTCTTCTGGAACCTGCAACTCTCCTTTCTAATTCTCAGTCAGTCTACCTGTCCTTATGACTAAGAATACTTTTTTATTTTGTCAGTAACAATGTAAACCTAAAATTACATTATGTGATGTATAAACACCTCTAAAAAGAGGGTGGTGAACATGTGTGTTGGTGATCTAATAAACTAGATGAATGATGGTGTGCCAAAACTTGCTAATGATGCAAAAGTGTTTGGATTAGGCAAGATTGAAGAAGACTGAGAAATTGTAAAGGGAATCCAAGAAAGCTGGGTGAAAGGGAAGCATAGCAGATGATGCTGATAAATTCAAGAATGTGCATGTTAGACGGAATAATCAAATTACTTGTTCATGTTACTGGTTTGTAAATTAACTGTATTTATTAAGTTGGAGAGGAAGATTTCAACAATGTTTTATTTGAACTTGTGCACCTTCTTAATGCTTAGTGTTGGGCAGGAGAAAAATGACACAATTGTTTTGCAATATGGTGTTAATGACACAAAGGATGCTATTAAACTGATGCTCAGATTGACCTGGAATAATCAATTTGTGATTGCCTGTCAAAGGAGAGTGATTGAAAAATATTTGTATGAAGCTGAACTGAAAATATTAGTGTAGCACTGTTTCAAGGGGGTTGGTTAGAGGAGGTAGGATGTGTATGTGCAAAATAGTGGTTGGCTGTTACCTTTTGATACAATGACTGGTTATAGGGAGTAGTTTGAAAGACAATGTGTATAATACTCCTAAATCAACATTTCTGGTGTGTACCACCGAAGGAGATCATACAAACCAAAAGCCTAGTAGGATGAACAAGATGAGTGAACTGTTCTAGGGATGGGAGGAAGAGTCACAGCTACACCTGAAGGGATGTTAACTGTACTGCTCTAGGGCATAAATCAGCCCTATGACAGGGATTGAGAAATTTCTCTTAGGATAGATCATGCTATATGTGCCTGCTGTGATATTTTGTATGTTTTCTTACAGGGTAAGCCGCTGTTAGAAGCAGGATATTGGGCCGATGATTAGACAGTATAGTAATTTAGTTTCTGTATTGTACTGTGAATGATGCTGATTTTAATTACAAATTCATGCAGGTGGAATTGAAAGATTAATTTCTTTGTATATGTTCAGGTTTCATGGAAAGTATGCATTAGACTTTTAAGTCTTTAACGCATTCAAGTTTTAATTTATTGAGACATGCTCTGCTGTGGCCTGGGCAGGCATAGAGAGGAACAGAAGTGATGATTAGGCTTCATTTAAAAGGCAGATAGCACTGGTATCTGTTATTAATCAATTTGGTTATGATTTCTAGTATGTTTTCTGATGAACAAAGGGTATTTTAAAAACTTGGGTAGTTAATATAAATAGTTTTGATTTCTGTAACAGAATGATATTTCTGTGTCTGGCTGTGAGAAGCACAGGGACTGGTTTATGGATATAACTACATCTTTTGCAACTTAGTGGGTCTTTCACAGAAAATATTGCCAAAAAATTGTGTACCAACACTGTGGAATCCTTGCATATCTGCAGGCTGGGGGAAAGATTGATTTAGTGGCAGGCATTGTGATTGATCTAACAATCAACACCTCATGTTAACAGACTAGTGTATGTACTATATAACATAGTTAAGAGTTGTCTGTAGAAGTTTCAGAAAACTATGCTATAGCTTAAAGAATAAAAAGCCAGGACTTGTGCAACTTTTAGGTAGTCTAAGCAGCCAGAATGAGCTGTCTTACGGACTGCCTGGCAGCTATCTGCAAAATAAAATGTGGACTGACTTTGACTTCCCTCTTCAAAAGGCTGAAGCTGTTGTGAAGGCAGCCTTGCACTGCTTTTTGAACTTAGAAAATAAAGTTTATGGGAAGGCTCTCATTTTTAAAGGTGCATAAAAGTGATGTCCTCTCTTGGGACATCCTTTGACCATTGGGCTGGATTCAAAGCATATCTCTCTGAAGGACAAAAGGTAGGGCCTTAGCCCAGGAGAAGTTGGCAGTGTAGAGAAGCAGGAGGTTACCAGTGGTTGTTTTAACTTGTGTTTGTGAAATTCTTTCTTGTTTTTACAACTGAGAAAATAGTTTGCATTCCTAAGGTTTTTGAGATTAGCTCTTATCATGAAACTCCCTCTTTTGAGAGGAGGCATTCACTACCTTGTAGATAAAATGCCTTTAGGTTTTTATTGGTGATGATAATTAAGCCAGGTTTTTGGACAAGCCTGGGCAAAATCAGGGGACTTTGCCCATCAGAGATTCAACAGATAGAAGCCAGATCCTATTTTTGATGTCTATTGCTGTTGCCATTTTGATTTTGACTTCTTCATGCAGGACTTCTATTTGTTCTTTCAGTGCAAAAGGTATCCTGCTGGTAGTGGAAACCCTGCATTTTCTGGGTATGTGATATGCAGTGCTTATCTTAGGTGCATTGAAAGGGAGACAGTGTGTAAAGGAATTTCTACACAAAACATTGTGCCTGTTGTTTACCAGGACAGAGGGAGAGGAGAGGGGAAAAACAATATATTCAGTGGCTTAATTTGCCCTGTGCTGAGGTGGAGTGAAACTTCTGATACCTTCAGAAGGGAGCAGGCCTTGAAAGTCTTACCTCAAATATAGAAAAAGAGGGATTTCAGAGGAAATCCGACTTCTCCCCTAAGAACTTTGTGAAATGCCTGATGTGAACAGACCTGCCTCAGAAAGAAAAACCCTGATGAGCTTTGGGGGTGGTGGGAATTTATTTCAAAGGTCCTGGAAAACAGGCATCTGAAATGATAATAATTTTTTGTTTCTTTTTCTTGTTTTTCCTAGTTTGGTATATTTTAAGAGCTTCTGAGTGGAATTGATGTCTATTTACATTCTTCATAGTGTTGTGAAGATTCAGCCTGTTTAGGAAGATGCTTTGGTCAGCTTACCAGATCAAGAAACTGGCTGCTAATTGAAGGGGATGACTGGTGCAGTCTGCTGCTGGTAGACAGAAATACTGACAGAGCTTCAGAGCTCTGGCTGTTTCAGAATGGAGGGTGGACAGGGCAAGTTTCTGCTTGTGAATGAAACAACTCACTCAGACGTACTTGAATAAAGGTCCTGTGAGTCCTTCCACCTTTGCCAAGACTGTGCTGTGGGAATCTGTGACAGCAGAGGAAGCTAAATCACAGTTTTGATGTGCTGCTGATCCCCACTTTGTTGAGGTTCTTTTTGAGAGCAAAGAAAGGCAGTGACAGCGTTTTTTTGCAAGTTCTCTTCCATGTATCCATGTTGCCCTTCCTAGCTTGGTGCCCTAAAGTGCATCTTTGTGTTATTGGAAATCTCATTTGTAAAACAAAACTCAAATATTGCAGGAGGGCATTATTGAGGTGGGTTAACATTTAGCATCCAAATGGTAAGTATGTTTGTTGCTGACAATTTCACTTCTGTTTTCTTATTATCTTTCTTTCTGACAAGGGGGAAATAAAAGCTGCTATTTAAAGATGAACGTTATTTTTGCTTTTTGCATATTTTAGGGCTTTTGCTATGCAGTTTGATGTTGCATGCTGCTTAACATTATGTACAGAGAATTGTTTAAATAAATACAATTCTGTGTATGGAGAGATACATTTCAATTCAAAAATAATGTTTTTGAATTCCTTTCGGTATTGTAGAATGTACTGGGAAGTTTACAAATAGGAAAAGACAAAATACATGTCTGGAATTACAGTCTGAGGAAGAGGAGAAGAAACGGTTTGGTGCAAGAGGCAAACGGTGTGTTGGGGAGTGCTGGCATGTATTATAAGGATTTTGGTTTCTTTGGTCATGGCCTGCCCTCTAAAGCTGGTTCACCTCTAGAAAGTTTTTCTGGTTTCTGCATTTGATTGGTGATTGCCATGGGCATTTGAATATGCAAAATCAGAAATGCAGATTTATGGTTCAGTAATTGAGACAGTTGTTCTGGAAGAAAATTACTGATACCACCTCAGGACCTGCCTGACTTTGTGAAGCGATGAGCATTTCTCTGGAGCTGGAATGAAAAGAAGCACCTGTAAGAAGAATGCAGTAGCTTGGGGTATGAGATCATCTCTGCTTGCTCTGTGTTAGCTTTGCTCTGGCTGCTCTTGTTCCTTGCTGCTGGTGTAGTAACCTAAAACTGTTGGTCACAGAATGGCTCTAAGTTCTTGTAGTGTACATTTGCATATAAATTTTCACTGCTGAAAGGGTAAATTATTACTGTGGATAGGTCGAGCTTTCAAAACCTTGTGTAATGATGGCCTGGTTGTCTCTTTTGATGTACAAATGGGTTTATCCGGAGAGACTGATGTAGTCTTACAGTTTTTCCTTGAACCTGACTGAGGTATGAAGACTGCCACCCATGCACTAATTAATCTGTCAAAACATCTGACAAGGGGCGGGTGCACATTGGAGACAATTAGTCATTTTGTCTATTAGTCAATATTGTCAGCTTTGGTTGATGTTATATAAGGTTTCTTACCTACTTTTTTATTTTCAGCTTGCATTACAGTAGAAGTTTGTTAACACATGGCTTAACTTTCATGTTAGCTTTGTGTTGTCAGTGTCCTTGACAAGTACCACTAGTTCTCTGCATGCAGCTGTGAAATTCTGCATTTCCTACCCCCCATACATTCAGCAATACACTGAAATGGTCATGACTGGCTGGACTATGAGCTGGTGATAATACAGTAAGTCCTCTGCATGTAAATCTGTTCAATAAAAGGGGCATTCAGCTAACTTCAGGTAACATTGTCCACTGTTAAATGCCACTTAATTTTGCTTTCTCTGCTCTCTTTAATAGTGTGGATTTATAAAGTAATTTATTTTTTTACTTGGGATGGAATCAGAGCAAGTGCATTTGTCAGTCTCTTCATGTTGTATGTTGCAATCAAAGAGAGCAGCAGAGGATAAGACAATGACAGGGAAGGATATCCTCCATTTTTCCAATATTTTCTTATGATGAAGAAAACAGGTTTGTGCATGTTTATCTCAAGAAGGCTTTCTGCCACAACCTGAGCGCCCTGTGGCCGTGGTTTTGAAAGCAGAACATGTTAGTTTTGTTGAGTGCCTTTTGCAAAGGTTAAGATATGTGAATGAAAATAAAATAACATTTAAAACTTCCATGTTAAAAAAGACCCTTTGGTAATACTGTTAATAAAATAATTTTATAAGTTCAACTTAGAATCTGGATTGTTTATTAGGAAAACTTCCCAATAATGAGCTCTATGATTTATAGTGTTAATTTCTTAGGAATAGCTCTGTTGTGGGAACTGTGTTAAAATAAGACTCAACAGTCCACTGAAACATTCACTGAAGAGTCAAAGTCTGTCAGAAAAATGGAGAAGGTTCTGGCTTTGTAATCAAGGAGATCACTTACTTTGTAGTGGTTTGAAAAAATAAAATATTTTTTAATTTAAGAGCCGGTGATATTAGCTCCAGTAATTGTTATTTTTTGCAGTTCTTTTAAGGATAAAGATGAATTGGGTTACTGATCTTGGGAAAAAAATCAAGCTTTCTTTGGCTGTTTTGTGGCCTTTTTTTTTTTTTTTTTGCTTAAGCATTTGAACCCATTTTTAGGCAAAGGATCTGGTAAAATGGTAGTATAAAACCCATCCAGAAATCTTTCAGTAAGTACTTTTGGCAGTGCAGTGTTTTGGAGCCTTTGTGAAGAAACTGACCTCTTTTGCAGTATTTCATATCTTCATACCTGGACTTTGATACACACTTCGTTTGCTTTATCCTGGGACTTTTGATGGGCTATGCATTCATTTGCCCGTGTGTATTCCTGCCCCACCTGGGGCTCTCTTTAGGTGTCATACCCAGGAATGTTTCATGTTGGCCACGCTGAGTGCTTTGTACACCACGTTCCATTGGACATCATTCAACCTGCTCTCTGCAACACGCTCTAAGCAAGGTCCTAAATGCCTCTCATGGAGAACCAGTGTGGATAGGAACTGTTTGGGTGATGACTTAAATGTAGATTTCCTTCACTGTTATCTCAGTGAAGTTATTTTACTCGTATGTGTGGTGATTTTTGTGTAGAGCAGTCAAACCTAAAAGAATTTAATCAGGGTAACAGATTGATAGGTCTGAGTATCAAGTGCTAACTGCACAGGAAAGGACTCTGCACCAAACAGTGCAGAATCTGTTCTGGGTGATGTTGTCAGTGATGGGTGTTTTATTAAGTCTTTATGCGGTGACTCCTTTACGCGTTAGGAAAAGAGATTGAGGAGAGCTTGAAATGTTTGTGGGGTTTTTGTAGTTTCGTTTTGTTTTAAAACATAATATATATCTCATCCCCATAATGATGAAGAAATATAGGAAAGATAAATGAAGTTTATAAAATAACAAAGGTATATGGCTTTTAAGAATAGTTCTGTCAACAGATGAAGATCATTGATCTGTACTCTCCCAGATGTGATGTTCTTTATTATAGGCTGTGTACAGTTGTGTTGCCAGCTGCCTGTCACCACAACTATTGTGGCATTGTGCATTGGATAAGTGATGTCTAGACATGACCATGAGCTTTACCTCTGCAGTTTATATCTCTCAGAAGTTAGAAATTTCAGATAATGAAAAGTTCACTTTGTTTTTAGGACACTTTGAAATACTGGAATCAATTACGTTATTTCATTGTAATATTTATCTGTATATGCCTTTAAAGATTATGTGTCAAATCTTTCATATTTTCAGTGATTTCTATACTTCCATATCTTCTTGACTTAAAGAATATGGCAATGAATGGTGGCTCTGAAGATCTGGTGGAATTATGAGCAAAAGACGTTATCGAGTGTGTGGAAGCAGTTTGTGTACTAAGTTTGTTCAAACAGATGCCTTAGCTCATGAACAATGAGAACTCTGCAAGGACAAACTGCAAGGTCAGAGGAAATTAAAAACAAAAGAATGCCTGATTGCCATGTCTGCTGAGACTGAGCACTGATTACACTATCTTTGTCCTGCCAGGATCATGATGATGACAACTGTCTTATGTCCTTTGACCAGAATCATAGAATATCCTGATTTGGAAGGGACCCACAAGGATCATGGAGTGCAGCTCTTGTCCCTGCACAGGATGAGCCCCAAAATTGCACCATGCGTCTGAGAATGTTGTCCAAACACAAATTCTGTCAGTCTCAGTGGATTACAAGGCAGAGGTAACTGAGACTTTTTTGGGTTCAATTCAGCCCTCTTTTGGTGGAGGAGTGGTGTGGTTAGACAAAAGGGGCTCGAGAGTCTTGTGCAGAAGAGGCAGTGCAATACACATGGACTCCAAGATACAGAAGTTAAGTGTTGCAGTTGGGTGCATCCTGGCATTGTAAGACACCTCGCATCATTACGTTACGTGCCAGGAGAGCGGAAAATTACAACTCAGTTATTCAAGACTGTAGTAAATCTAGTTACTACCTCGTACCTCTGACACGTCTGTCAGTGTGGTATCGTAATTATTTACCTTGGCACAGTAAGCTCCAGGCAGGAAGTCCACTTGGTGAGCACTGCATCCCCAAGCCTCCGGCGTGTACCAGCACAACTGGCAGCCCAGGGTGTTTGTGTGAGCAGAGGTTTGTGGGATCAGGACATCAGTCTGCAACAGGAAATTGCACTTCCAAAGGTGAGTGTGTGAAAGCGGTCAGTAACTCTTGACAGCTTGTACCAAAGTAAGTTCTGTTGGACGATTGTTACTTGCCAAGTCAGTGCTGTGATTTTATTTTAAAACAAAAGGCTGTAGCGGTAAGTCTGGCGTGCTTACCCCAAGCTCCTTTAGCACACTTTTTAGCTTCATCTGGGAATAAGTAAACACCTAAAATAATCTCTGGTTTTGTCATCTCTTTGGTAGCATGCTTGCTTCCTGTATTATGAAAGTTATCCTTAGATTAGCTGTGTTTAAGCTTCCTGTCTCACCAGGGTATTTTCCATTATTTTTACGATCTCTTTCAGGAGGTACCAGTATCATGTTTCTGTAATAAAGGTTTCACTTAAATTATGTGTTGGGGTTGTTTTTTCCTGTTGTGTTTTTAAATTTTTTCTCTGTCCACTTTCCTTACTTTGTCTGAAATAGCTTTTCAACTCTTATACTTACCCAGTTGGTTTTTTTTATTTTTTTTTTAATTTAGTGGGAGATGCTATTGTAATAACATGCAGGCCAAGAAAGCATAATGCTACTTCTGTCTGCAATTGGTGTGCTTATATAAGTGGTAGAAAAAACTCAACAACCTGTTTACTGTATCACTACTTACTCTCGCTCTTGTGGGGAAAGTGCTGTTGTTTAATAGCTGAGCCTGCAGTTGTGAGCTCTGGCTGAGAAAATAAGTAACTGAGATGCACAGTGTCACGTTTGGCTCATCTAGGGTAGAAATTGAATAAGTAAGTCTGGAAATACATAACCTTTTGTATATTCTCTTGCCATTTAGCATGAAAGCTGTGGCCACTGAAAATAATGGACTTCCTGGATTTCACATGTGCTCATTTACTTATCAAAGCAAAAGGCAAACCTAGACCTGAGGTTTTAAAGCAAAGGTAGAGCTGAATTTTAGAACAGTGAGGTAGAACTCCTCCAGGTATGTCCTACCTTAGTTAGACCATGGGCAAACATTTTGCTATTGCTGTGTACCCTGCTCAACCATCTGCATGTCCCTTATGGTTAAGTCTCATTTCCCACTAATGGATGTCGTTTGCTTGCTAGGGTGTGTGTTTGCCTATAGTGTTGGGTGAGATTGCATTTCTTAGTGTCAGGGAAGACTGAATGTGAAGGTCTTTAGGTTTGTCTTTAGGTTTCACCCCTTTGATTAAACTTTTTTTGGCTTCTCAAATGCAGCTGCTGTCTTACCAATTGATGTGGATTTAATATCAAGTCTTGTGTTATTGCTGTAGAATATATACTAGATCCTTTTGTGTTTTTTACCTTCAATTGTATTACTGATTTTGGGAGTTACCAGTATAGTATTTAGATTTTTTGTCATATTTTATTTGTGGAGATGCTAACTGCTTTCTTGATTCATTGCAAGCTAATTGATACCTAAAATGTTCCATGGCAGTTTCTGTGTTCATTGATTCATTTATTGTATCATCTAGGCTGTTGCTAAATATGCACCTGGAGTGCATTTCGGAGATCTTTCCTCAGTTTGGCACCAGCATTCACATTAATCCACTAAGTCGAGTCTCTGTGTTCCTAAGCTTAGCAGCAGTGCTGTGGTATTAAATCTTGGTCTTACTTCATAATGATGCTTCTCCTTTGTAGTTACTATCTGTCATTTAATTTATTTGCTTCTAAAAGCTATGTATTATTTTAGTAAATGACATGTTTATATTTTGAGTTTCTAGCCTATGGCCGCAGTAATGAGTAGCCCTTTCCTTTCCCTGGAAAGATAGTTTCAGGCTCATCCTAATTGATTGCTTTCACTCACTTGCTGATGTTGTGCTCTTCATTTGAGCGTCATTGTCTTGATGGTAATTAAACAAAAGCCCAATTAAGTCTCCTGCTATACTGGGAAAGAGCTTGCCAGAATTTGACAGTAGAACAAAGGACATTTCGCTGACCAGTTTCTTCAGAGGGAGATGTCTCAGTGGAGGTCTGTAAAGCAGCACATGTGATTTTAGACACTTTCCAGCTATAATTTTTTAATTATTTTAAATCTGTGACTGAGCCTTCTGCTCTGTTCCAAAGATGTGGCTCAGAACACTACTTGTGTTGGAGAGCTAATTTCCATCCACTGACAACCTGAAAGCCCTCTTGAAACATCATATTTCCAAAGGAGGCAAAGTGAGAGTAAGTAACCTCTTAGCTTCTTGGAGTATTTCAACACAGTGCTTATGATAAAAAGACAGGATTAAAATTTTTATTTGTTTATCCAAACTATAAGCCTGTAAATCCCACTTAACTGAAGCCATTGTAGTTATTACTCTTAATATTTTTGTTTCAGAAGCTGTAAATTGGAAGAGTCTCTTTAGAACTGGAAAGAGAAGAATTAATTAGAACAATGTTTTTTCCAAACTGAGCCGTGCATGGCTGCTGGCATTCATTCTGCTGAGTAAAGTGGCTTGAGAAAGGGGAGGGAACGCACAAGGTGAAGAGAAAAGTGACCCAGAAGAGCCTGCTTTGACAGGACTCTTTAAGATAGTCACAGGACCACTGCCTTACTGCATGAAAACTTGCAAAATGTATTAAAAGAGAATTTCTATTGAGTGCCCAACTCTTTCTCTCTCTCTTTTACTGTTAACTTTTTTATTTGAATGCCACAGCTCTGTATCACTGTATATCAAGACCAAGACAATAATTGTCAACAGTACGTGTGTACATTATTATGTTTGATTTCCACTGAGCCATAAACACTCTTTGTCCTTTGCCTTTTACTAGCTGTTGGCTTGGCTATTCCTTGTGGACAGGAAAGCTGTGTTTAATGCTTTGTAAAGTGGCCATCAGTTCCTTGCTTTTATCTCTATTCAGCATAAATTATTTTCACCAAGGCCGCAGAACTGTTCTGGCCAAGATTTGCAGGTGCCCCTTGTGGAGAGCTATTTCACGATAAAGGCTTAATCTTGCTGTGTCTTTCCTCCCCTTCTCTCTTATTTCTTCTCTCCTTGAAGAATACTAATCCTGAATGATAGGAGCCCATGGCTGGTCTCGTCCCTCCTCCATGGCTCACTTCTGTTGGTTTTTTTTTTCATTTTCAGAATTAACCCTCAACTGGATAGTCTGAAGCATATTCTTTTACCCTTAAGCTTGAAAACTTTGTGTGTGCTGCCATTGCAATATTTCTAAGGGGAAATTCAGCCCCTAATTATCAAATTAGATGCACATTCTGGTTCTTTGGCATGACTTTACTTCTGCCCATCTGTTAGGTTGGCACTCTGCCCTCTCAGAAAGTAGCTGACCAGTTTCAGCTGAGCAGAGGAGCCAACCAAAGATGGGTTAAGAGAGGCAGCCCGCAGAACACTTTATGTTCAATTCCTCTTGCCAAAAGCTCTTCCTGTTTGCAAACAATGTCAGCTTAAGCCCATATGCTCCATTACATGGGATGACATCTGTGGAGACAGATGCAGGGATGGCAATACAAATGACATTTGATAAGGAAGGGCATATGTTATGAAACCAGACACCACTATGAGTTTAAGACCCTGTCTGTACTGCACGTGCATACAGAAATATAGATTGCTTCTGTATTTCACTGTGTGAGTGCATTCATCAGCCCAGGGTTGGGCTTGTGAAGTGCATCACTGTTCAAGATTTGTGCTAGATGTACCTGCAGTTTTGTGACTTCGCTGTTGCACGTTATTACCTGAGGTCAAGATTTTGCTTCAGTACTCTTTGAACGGTGATGTGCAGTAAGGGTCCAGTAGCTTGCACTGTGTAAAGAAACGGGATAATGCCAGTGTAAGAGGAGCCTGTTGTAGCAGAGGGTTCTGCTGTGAAGTGTCTTTCTGAAGGATTTAAGCATTACCTTACAAAAAACCCATTTTGGCATTTAGAGATAAATTATTTGTGTGTGAATTTTCCATGTCAGCGTAGAAGAGATGTAAAAACCTCTTCCTTTGCCGCAGTCTCTTTGCTACTTTGCTAGATTTTGCTTTTTCACCAGAGGTCAGCTTTGTATCTAAAGCTACTCCTCCTCAAGCCCCTCTGCTTTTAGCACACTTTTTGTATTCTTCAAATTGCTGAGGCTGATGGAAAAAGTAACAAGTTTTCATTAAATAGACTTCCCATATAATCCATTTTAACAATTTGAAGAAAAGATTTACATTGAGGAAACACATTCTATTGGTTTAGAGCACAAGAAAAAGTAAAAAGGTGCAGTATTTGAAATATATGCCTTATCAGCCATATTGAAAGCTGTATTTTTAGTATTGGGCTGAATGGAAAACACACTTTTCAAAGAAGATGAATGGGTACTGGCGAAGGGAGCTTTTCTGTTAAAAATAAAAATAACTCACACATGGCTGTGTTTTTCATATCCTTTTAATGAAGTTAATATTTGTTTTACAAACCTGAGAATGTTTTTTGGTGTTTTGTCTGGCTTTTAATTGAAAAACATATATCCAAGTGACATAATGTATTTGTTTATTCAGATAATGCAGGACTGTAATGAATAGTTGTAGGTGACTTCTAATTTTTCGTTCATTGAGATTTATTTTTGGAGCATTTCCTGGAATGGTGACACTCTTTCCTTGGTAGCTTAAGGGCAATGTTATATTTGCTAGCTAAAAGACCTCCTAAAATGAATATAGCTGTTGACGACTTGGGCTGAATGTGGTTTGTTGAATTTGCAGTGTCATGGTGGGGAAACCCATCTGGAGGAAGAGGATTTCCTTAATCATGGTGATACAGTCACTTTCTCTGCACAGCTTTTTTTCTGCACTTCCAGAAGGATAATTTCAATTCTAGATTGGATTAGACAAAGGAATTCTCCAAAGCACTGAAGAGTGTTGGTTTCTCTGGTTGGGCTTATCGAGACACTTTAAGTTCCTCATTTTCTTATGCCTCTTGGTTGTTTTATCTGTAATAAAGGGTAAATAGTAATGATGATGATAATATCTGGTTTTTATTCTCCCAGTCCCCTCAATCCTGTGAAGTATTTTTTTCTGTATACTCTAAGGTATTGCTCAAGTTACACTCATTAACTCTTTCCTAGAAGTGTCACTACCCAAATGGCGAAAATAAATGCTTCCCTTTTTATTTCTAAATTAGTAGCTACAAAATGTGTTTTCTGAGAACTGTACATACTAGATGAAGATTCAGTGCAAGTAAAAAGCATTAAATTGTAGAGACTGAGATGTGTACTGGCATTTCTTTTCTCACAGTATTAAACTTCTAAAAATGCAGCTTTTTTGTAAAATGAGAATTTTTCTATTAAATTGCCTGGATTTTGCAGAAATATGGTGCTTCTGGTGCATTCAGTGTCAGTGCTTTTTATACAGTTTCCAGAAAAATTGGTGTTACTTTGCAAGAGGTCAAGGATACCCTTATAATTTCCTTGTAAATGTTTTTGGTATGAAAAGCCTGGCTTAAGTCTGCAGTGCTTTGTTATCAATGAACCTCTTCACATGTTCATCCACATGTACTTTTTCCTATTGAAGGATCAAAAAACTGGTTTATTTATTTGGTTATGTGATGAATTGCATTAACTTATTGCCTATGCAAAACAGCCAGTGGAAATGGCCTCAGGCTGGACCAGGGGAGATTCAGGTTGAACATGAGGAAAAATTTCTGTACTGAAAGAGGGGGTAAGCATTGGGATGGGCAGGCCAGGGAAGTGGTGGAGTCACCATCCCTGGAAGTGGAAAATGTCTTGACATGGCACTTCCTTAGTTGACATGGTAGTATTCAGTCAAAGATTCTATTTGATTATCTTGGGGGTCTTTTCCAACCTTAATGATTCTGTGGTTCTAAGAGATCTGCTGGGCACGAGGCACTGTGCAAGCTGCTTTAGTAATCAGAATCTTTTCTTCAAATGGGAATTGTTCATTTTGCCTCCTTGTGTTGCTGACAAGTGTTTTCAGTGTGTTGATATTTTCCACGCAAGCTATGACGTTCTGCTAGCTGTGGAATCGAGCTCTCTGGTCCAAGCCAACCCTACAGGCGGTTTGTTGCAGTTTTAGGATCAGCACTCAGAGAGTTCTGAGGAAGTCTGTCACCTGGTGCTACCAGCCCAGCAGCTGCATGAGACTGCAAAGCTCTAGTCTGACACATGGGAGAAATAGTTTTGATTTACAAAAACTCTCCTGTCAGTGCTTATCACAGAATTTAGATGTTGTGAGCTTCCTTAGATAGACCATCTCCAGTAGTGATGGGTTGCTTTGAAAATCCCCGTTTGCTTGCCCCTCTGGAGCAATAGTGGCAGCTATCTTGAAAGGAGGAGTTGGACAATTCTGAGATACCATCTGGACCAACTTGGGGATCAAAACAATTCTCTTTTAGAGAAGCACTGAAAAGAATTCCAAAACTTGAAGGCTGCCACATCTTGCTAGCCAGATACTTTATGAGTGCTGAGTACATTGATGCCTGCCAGTAAGGGAAAAACAATGAGGTGTTTCACTTGGTACTGTTTAGAAATGTGCTGAATTAAAGTGCCAGGTCTACTTCAAATAGGTAGCACCACTGAATATATATTTCTTTAAAAAAATAGAATAATGATAGTGCCTGCATTGTAGCGGTTGCAGAATTGAGAAGCTGAACAATATCAGCAAAAAGCAATTTTCAGAGAATCTTGGAAATTCCATTCCCTCGATTACTTCCTTTACAGAGACAATTTGCAGCTTATCTCATGGTTGTTACAAGATTCAGAGTGGTTATGGCATTGCATATCTCTCCTAACGATATTAATCCTAACCATGTTAACTAATGATATTAATCCTCTGATGTTTTCCACTACTGTGATCATTTGTGCACAGTACTTTGGAGGCAGGGGAGAAAAAAATGTCAGTGGCTAGATGTTACTTGGGGAACATGCAAGTTAAACACCTGACATCTGGTGAGTCACCCTCCAAGTATGTGCGATTGAACGATGGTTAACTGATTGCCGCAGTTAATTAAGACCAAATGTGTCTGAAATGTGAAACACTTTATTTTTGAAGCTAGTAAGAAGTGCACTGTAACCACCCATAGTTTACAGACCTTACTACGATATAACTGTCTGCAACCCACTGCCCAGTTGTCCTCAGAAGCAGGTTTGTGCGTTGTTTGTTGTTGCCAAGCAAGTATTTCTAACATTTTTAATGCACTTTGTAAACCTTGTTGTTAATTGTTTTCCAAGGCTCGAGGGGAATTGCTACACCTGGTTGTTTTCTGGTTGATTCTTTTCTAATGAAGTGACCTGCCCATTTAGAAGTTTCTGGGCTATCTTGACATAAAACTGTGTCTGGGCTCTGATCATAAAAGCAAAATGCAAATATTGAACCAAAATTGTTTTACAGTCCACATGACAAAATTCACCATGACAAAGAAAGGTTCAGTCTTCTGGTGCAGGTAGAAATCATGGTGAAATACATTCTGTAAAATACAGGTGCTGGAAGCACACAGGGTAGGGACTGAAGAAACTTTGACCATCTGATGCAATAGCTAAAGGCACAGGTTGTTGTTCATCACAAAGATTCATTTAGCTCTATTGCGTTCTTAGGGAGAACAGAATATCATCTAGTAAGCCTCAAGCAACATTGTAAATAATGAATCATTTCAAAACGTGATTATGGTTGTAACACTGCAGGATGCAGGTTGGGCCTGAGCACTGACAAACAGGCTTGTTGGGGAGGCAGAGTGCCACCTCGCCTCCTGCAGCTGTGTGGTCACTGGCCATTAGTTGTACAAGTAGCTGGTTATTCAAGTGCTTAAATATAGACTGAGGATCTTAATAGTAAATAGCTACTTGAACAATTGGTGTTCCTAGTACAATACTTAAGCCAAGATCTGCTGTTGCAAAAGTTGTCTGAGCAAACAGTAATGATACTGTGGATAAAAAAAAAAAAATCAGTGAAAATAAAAATAGTGAAATTTTGTGTTGGACTGACTGGCAGCAACTCATTGCTGGAATGTAAAACAGTAGTCCAAAATTAGTTAAATGTTTATAGATGGATTATTGAAATGATGAAGCTGTTTGGAATGTGGGGTTTTGAAACTACTAATCCAGGGCAGTGCTTATGTTTTGATAGTTTTGTAGATGCTTTTGTATCTTTGGAAGGAGTTATGACCATTGTTTCTGGTACTGTACATACTTTGTGCACAAGCTTTTAGTAAATTACCATTGTTAGACTTGCATCTTGTTAAACAAACATAGATTGAAACAGATTCTGTCCTGTAAAAACAACCACTCACAAGCCAACTTCTTTGTGCATGTGGGTTATGTATCATTTCCCCTCAGGAATTAACAACATACCTTGAACTTCACTTTTTAATTTGATTGAAAGAGAGAGCTTTGCACACAGAAGAATAAAATCTCTTGGAGTCTAATCTCTTAATCTCCATAAGATGCTTGAGTGTTTAGCCTTGATAATATATGAAACAAATCTGGTGGTCCATAACATTTCTGATGTGCGTTCCCTTTTTTTTTGCAGCAAAAGAAAAGAAATCAAAGCAGACATAAAACAATGTATGTCAGATGGGTTAGTGTTGGTGAGAGTTAGCCCTCAAGCATAAAGAAATTCCATACCCCTAACTCTGCCTTCTAATATGCTAGTGGAAAGTCATTTTGGTGGCCTAATAATTTCTTTGCCAGTGTTAGTTTTCTTGCCAGTGGGATCACCATGCACTCCGTGGACTTCTGTATTAGGCTTTTTGGTTCTAGAGAAGATATTATCAAGGAGTCATGTCAAGGAATGGAACTTTTTGGCTTACAGCCTTGGAGGCAGATCTGTGGAAAAATATGTAGAACCTTCCTGATGCTTGGGATCAGGAGCTGGTTGAGATTCAAAATTCCGTGACTGAGATGAGAAGGTTCACATAGCGGGCCCAGCTCTAACACAGCTTTTCCAACCAAGGAAACAGCTTTACAGAATTAATGTATGCAAGGAAGAGGAAGTTTTTTCAATCTGTTTTCTTATATAAATATTTTTTTCAAGGGGAGATAGTTCTTGGGGTCCTGCACTATCCAAAATGGAACTTATTTCCCTCCCACCTTCCTCCAGAGTAGCAGGAGAGAACTGAGCCCTGGTTTTGGCACATACTCACAGGTGAGGTGATCTCCAAACATGTTGTAACTATTCTGCTATAATTAGTCCTAATGCAAGGAGGTTCATCTTCTGGTTTTTAAGTCTCTAGGGCTGGAAGAATGGTTTTTTGTTGTTGTTGTTGATGATTGGGGGTTTTTTAGTAGGTGCAGTGGTTTCATCTTTCCAGTGTATCTCATACAACTAGCATGTTGTGGTTGTCTAAATGTAGGCAAAATACACGTGTTTTAGATGTGCGTTTAGCTCTTAAAGTAGATATCTGCCCTTTGTATTAAATCACTTGGCCCTTCAGTTTTTCCCGCCTTTGGGATCTTACACTAGGATTTAAAAAAAAAAAATTTGCTTCAGAGGAGGATTGCCTGTCTGAAAAGTCTGCTCCAGAAATGCTTGCAGGACCTAATTGGAGTAAGAAACAAAGAAAATACTGGCACTACACGATGTGTGGATTAGATTGGCAGGAATCTGGACCATAGTTAACTTCACTCATGTGTACTGAAAACACACCAAACCCTACACCCACATTGTTGGTCTTAGTCTTTAAAGTTTTTTTGGTGAAGCTCTTCCTTTTATGAGTGGGAAAACAAGTCAAACCCACAGCAGACACAGTTATGCTGGCAAAAAGCTCAGTGTAGTCTTTGCCAGTTGAATGAAATCCTCTGACGTATGTATTTTATTCCATTCGAGGAAGAGCCTTGGCTACCTCTTCCCTGCCCCCTCATCCTCTTTTTTTCCAGCCCAGCAGAAGCTGCTTCTCCACTAGTGGGAATAACAGAGAAAACGTTGCCTGGTGCAGTCTCTTTGAAGTGCTGGGAAGCCATTAGAAGAAGCTGCTATCATCTTGGATCTTGATTTGTTTCAGTAGGTAAAGAGAAAAATGCTATCAGAGGAGATAGAGAGATCACTCAAAGGCAGAAATTGCATGAGAAGGGTCCTGTCAGGAGTGCCAAAGCCTCTGATGAGATTGCTTGGGACTTGTCAGCTTTAGTGCACCATCTTCACTTCCTCAGTGACATGGTTTTGCCTGGAGGCAGCAGTAAACCGTCAATATCCTGGTGTGACAGGAGATCTAGGTCTCCCAAGGCTGTCACTGACTGATGCAAGTTGTTACCAAGTGGAAGCTACAGTTTTGGAGTGATTTTTTAAATTGTTTGTTTGTTTTCTTTTTCTCAGAAGGAAAAGTTGCATGGTTTTTTTGCACACCACCAGCTGCTCATGGAAGATAAGAAATTGCAGCAGCCAAAGCTTTAGATTTATTGCTGTGGCCAATTTCCTGTTATTTTTAATAGGATACGGCCCCTCCAATTCTAAACTCGTGAGCTGTATCAAAGGGACTGTATCGTGTTTCAAACCACTCTGTCAGGTCCTGAACACATGAACAGGGTTCTGGCTTCCTGTGCAACGTTATGTCTAGTTGAGGTAGTTTCTGTCTGTGTGTGCATCCATGGACAAGTTTCAACTCCCCGTTATAGGGATTTTTAGGAACCTTTGTCTGGTTTGTTTTCAAGTCACATTGTTTGAAAAGAAGAATTTATGTCGAGGTTTGCTCAGCACAGGGAGTGGGAAGCAAGGACTACCTGGTTGTCAGGGCACCTCTGGCTCAGCATGGGTCACTGCTTGGGTCGGAAATTAGGGAATTCCTGGCTGGCTGCTCTGAGATTGATTCAGCCTCTTCGTAGTGCCTGAGTGGCTGGAGTAGGGGGAGGAAATCTGGCGGGTAAACTTTTAGCAGATAAAATTTGGGTTAAAAAGCAAGGTTTTAAAAAGGGAAATGTGTTGTGTATCACTGTTTTCTCTTGATAAATTTTATTTGGATTATTTTGGCTATTTTAATTCAAAAACATTTTGAATGTTGTAAGTAGTCAAAATATCACAGTGTTCTCATGTGCGATAAAAATAAGGAAACAGAAAATTGAGTCAGGCACTAACAAAAAACCGCAGAGAGAGTTAAAGGAGGGAGATCAGTTGGTCTGTGTTTTAAAAGGACTTAGTAGGACTTTGAGATGGGGGTGCTAGTGCCCTGCATGGGATCCAGCATAGCTTGCTGGATTTTTGCAATGCAGTTGTAATTTGGCAAGCTAAATTTGTAACTGTAATTGTTCAGTGGCTATTTCTAGACTTTATAGTAAATTTCAAAACTGTCCTTTAAAAAATGCATTGTTACTTTTTTTATCCTGGCCTTTTGTTTTTTTGTTGGCCTTGGGTGGTTACTTTGTCCTTAGACCATCTACGTACATTTTAGCATTAATGAACAATGAGGTTAATTTTAGTTATGTGTATTTTATTTATTTATTTTTTTAACCAAGATAATTGAACTGCAAATTGGATTAAACAGGAGGTGCATTTCTGGACAAAATTGTATTGAATTTAAGGCCAGGGAGGTATGTTTCTTAGGATTTAGCATTATCACTGTCTCAGTTTGAACAATGACTTTTTTGTGTTCATCTCTAGAAAGTCACAAGTCCTATCATACTTTTGACATCATGATAATTCAATTATTTTTTCTTTCTCTGTCCTTCTGGATAATATTCTTTTGCCTTCTGTTAATGATATTGTTAGCGCACAAAAACAAGCATTCAGGATCATCCCAAGATTGCAAATATGATTTCTGGTTGGTACAATCATATAGGGAGTTTCTACAAGCAAGAGCTGGAGAAAGAAAACAAACGTAATTTTTAAGCTCATATGACCTGGAAAGTTTAAATAGGATTCAGCACGCCTTGAGGACTGGTAAACTTCTGTCCACTGGTTCTGAACAAAAAAAATCAGAAATGCAAGGCAGGTTTCGATTCTGAAGGTGAGATAGCAATCCTTGTTTTAATGGATCCTAGTTAACAGTATGTTTAAAGAATGAAAGTGTTTTATAAATTGCATAATACAACCTGAAGGTATATCTGAATTACAGTGCTTGTTCATAATTGAAACTAGCTAGCTAACTTAGTTGCTAATTAGATAGTTTGTAATTCTGAGGAATAAATTTTTCTGGTAGTGGAGACTAGTGGGTTTTACCTTGGAGACTGCTGCAACCTTCAGCAGCTGCTTAAGGTAAATACAAGGACCTTTTCATGTCTTGGTTTTGGCATGAATTTTCCAGTACTGGCACTCCATTTGTAAGGACAGTCTGGCCTTTTGTTCCAGAACCTGTAACATCCAGGGGTTTTATCCATTTTCTCTTTTTAGATGCTTGCCTTTGTTGTTTACTGGGACCTCTTCATTAGAGCACACTGGTTCTGTATGAACATAAATATTTTTCTTTATATTTCTTTACATTTCACATACTGGATTTTACTGTTGCAAGAACTATAATACGTGATGAATATGTGCTTGCATGCAGTAAAACTATCTATCTCTCTAGCTCTGTCTAGTTCAGATTATAGAAAGGAAAATTGCCCCGTTGAGTTTCTGAAGACTTCTGGCCAGGTTCTGTAAGCCAAAACCACAGTGACTTTGGAAAATGAAGTGTATGAATGACAAGCAGACGTTACAGTTGCTTTTGTGGAATCATTATAATGCCAATCTCTGTGCTTGCTAGCAAAGGCACTAAAGGCATCAACCTTCCCAAAGATTTTCCACTGGAGAAAAATTAGCGTCTCAAGCTGGCAGTAAGAGGTGATGGCTTTAACTGTAGCCTGTCCATTTCAGATGCAGAGCCCACAAAAGCCTTGTTTTCCTCATGGGCACTTGCCCAACTCAGTCCTTACTACGTTCTTTGCACGTCATGTATTGTCGTAGCTCCTTTCCGTAAGACTTGTAATAACTATTTCTTTCTTACCACTTTTTCCCCCTGGTGCTGGAGCAGGAGAATTGTTTGTCTTTCTAAAATTAGATATCCATGGATACATGTAATATTTTTCTCTGTTTAAACTTGGCAGTTTAAATTGCACATGGAAAAGAAAAGTGTGTTCCACTACAGGAAATTCTGCGTGTTGTATTCTTCATTTACGGGAGAATAAAATGTTATATGGGGTATTTCACTCTTGGTCCTGTAGAAGGAAAACAATGCTTATAAAAGAACGTTTATACTGATGTCTATAGCCAGACTCTTCCTCTGTTTTTATTGTGCAATATTCACGGTACCACCCTGTGAAGGGAAGCTAACTATATATGGGTTACAGCTAAGGCATGTAAGTTTTGTACTGCTTGAGTGCTTTTGTATAATTCCTGTCTTCTTTCTCCAGCTGAAAGAAGGTATTGAAACTTCCTCAACTGTGTGGACCATTATTTAATTTAGGTCTTCTTGCTCCAATATCTCTTTTCTTTTCTCAAGATCACAGATAAACTTGTCTTGTTTGCAATTTCTTAAGATTCCACAGGTAGCTGTAGTAGTGGAAGAAAATTATGTAGTACATTATTACTTTTCTTGTCTATAAAAGTCGTTAATTTTGTTTTCTAGAACCCCTAAGGTGCACAAAGACTGTTCCAAGGAAAACGAGGTGAGAAACTGGGAGGCTATTTGATGTCTAGGGTTGCAGGCAGGCCTGATTCCAGAATGGGATAATTCATCTTGCTAACTCTTTGAAACTACTATAGTATTTGTATACAGATGAGAAAAAGATATAATTCTCACATCTGTGAGGTACAAGATGATAGCAATATGCAAATGTGAACTTATTTTCATGGAACGGTGTAGTTGCTCTCATCTGTTGTCTGGGTTATAACTCACATAAAAGGATGAGCCTGACTCTTGAGAATGGGTGGTGAGTAGTTATGTTGGACCCCTCTGCTGAAGGAGAGAAAACATAAATTAGGATTGAGCTGGTTTCTAGATTTCTTTTTGATCAGTAATATGAGACCCAGATTTTTGTGCATTTTTTTATGTTTAGAACACAAGTTAGATGAGTTAGAGTTGCTTTCTGCTGGCTCTCCACAAAAAAAAAAAAAAAAGATGATGAACTTTGATTGCAGTGGGAAAAGTGCAGTCTGAATAGGCAAAGGAGTTTAGAAGAAGAGTGGTCTTCTAAATCATGTATCTTACATGAACACCCACTGTTTTACTTCTTCAGAACAGTTTTAAAACTTGTACAGATCGGCCAACAGCTGCAGAGTCTTTCTTTCCCTTTCCTATCTGCAGTGAAAAAATGTTTTCTCTATGTTCTTTGCTTATCTTTGCCAATCTTTTTTTCTTTTTCTCCCTACTCTCCCTCCACTTTGTGCCAAAGTGATGTTTTTTCCCCCCCTCTGGAAATTAAATTCTTGCTCTAACTTAAAACTAACTAAATAAGTAGTGTCTGGGTTCTTTTCCTAGTGTCAGGCTGAGTACTTTCATACATCATAGTAGTGAGGGGGTGCTATTTGAGTCTTACTTATTTAGCCCAGTGACCTGAAGAAGGTTCCAGCAATGTGAACTTGGTCTTTTGGCTCTACTAGTTTATTTTTTGAATTTCCACTGTGGAAACATGGTAGTAGATTTTGTGCTGCCCTTGTCACTGTCAGAAGACATATATCTGCCAGGGCATACATCCTACTGCCAGTTAAAATGTTTGGATTGCTGGAGTGTTTAGATATGGAAACAATGGACTTTGAAATTTGTCCATCATGGGTAGCGAGTTAACTTTTCTTCAAAACTACACTTTTTTTGCTTACTCTTTCTTGATATAATCATATGGTTTATGCTTGGATATTTTGCAGCATTCATTTTCTAATTAAATTCTGGGCTTTGTGATTCTTACAGCTTCTTATTGGTTTTGGCATAAACTGTAATATTAAGGGTCAGCTATTTTTTACTTTGACAAGTTTATATATCAAAGCTTAGGAAAAAGACTGAAAAAACATAGCAGCTTCATTTGGAGTATGTAATGAATGGTTGCTAATGAAAACTTATGTTACGAAATCCCATAAGGATATGATCATATTCCATCAAATCTTCTTGGCTTGTGACCAAATAGAAACATGAAGGTGTATGAGTATTCATTAAGCACATTTCATGTTTTTTGTTTCCAGAAACTTTATAAAAATAGCCAGGTATAGTAACAATAAATTCGCTTTTCTTAGGAGGCTATCCAGAATTTGACATGATGATATATGACTTTGAACTCTAGCCCTACCGAAAAATGGAGGTTATTTTGAAGACAGCCCTTCAGGAGGATTCTCCTATTTATGCTATGTGAATGCCTGTGTTATATTTAGGCAATGAAAATGCTTCTGGACTGAGTGTCCTGTATTCTGCAGTGGGGGGAGTGGCTGGGGAAGATATGAGCTGTTCTGTCTTTCACGAGGATTCTTAAAACTCTTTTCCAGTGATCCTGTTCCCTCTTAGAGAGTCACGGCTGAACCGTGCTGCCTCCAGTTGCCCTCCCACAACAGCAGGTTGTAAACTCTCCTTATGCTGAAGTGCAAGGCAGTGGTTTGTACTGCAACCACAGCTTTTATTTAGCTGAAAGGGAACACTTTAATTCTGTCACAATTGGGCTGGTTACCTTCCAAACCAAAGCAAGGCAACATCGCCTCTTCATGATGTCTACTGTATGGCAGGCTTGATTTAATCTTTTTTTACCTTCTTGAATAGATCCAGTACGAAGTAGGAAATGGAGAATTAAAGTCTTGAATCAGATTTCGTATTTTCATTATAGTCTATCACTATAATGAGGAAAGAGCAGAACTGGTGCTGTCTCTGAATCATACTTCACAGTGCTAGACTATAAATTTCAGGAATTTCTCATTCCTTACTCTGCATGATCTTTGTAATGGCTTTATCTGTCACTTCATCCCTGCATCAGTTCTGTAAATAATTACCCTGTGACCCTGTGGTCCTTAGTAACTCTTTCAAAAGCATAGCTAATCATTTTATAAAAAAGGCAGGCCGGTTAATTCTTGGCAAGTTTGTCCCGGAGCTTTGCGTCTGCAAATGGGAACACTGAACTTTAGCAGCAATAAATAAATAGCTTGGGTGGAATTGCAGTGCTGTGGCCACTTGGTGGGGAGCACTTCCCTTTCCCTTCCCACTGACACTGGTGTCTCATGTGCAGTAGATGTTGCTGTGAGACAGCATCAGGCATGGCTTGGTCTGCTCCATTTTTTTCATCACATACAGCAATTTGCTCTTCCATGCTTACAGGAATTTGTGTTAGCATGGGCTTGTCTTTGTGGTAAGTTGTTGAATACAATGCACACTAGTGTCACATCTTTGCTGTTTCATTTCTGTTCAGCCTGTTGCCACTCTGCACTGGTTCTCAAAAGGCTGGAGACATGTCCCACTCCCACACTGTGTTGGTGCAGGTTGATTGATTTCCCAGGAGTGGTGGCCCCACTTAACAGCACTTCAGGAGGCTTGAGTGTCTTCACAATTGCCAAGGACAGCTTTTACTTACTTTTGGTTAGGGCAATCATTGCATCCACACGGCATTGCCTACTTCGCAGCAGAACTGGGGATTATGAAATTCTATTTTCTTTTTCTTCGAAGTGGATGGAAATACAAAGTTTCTTGCTATCCCTCTCCTAGTTTGTGGGCTTGCTGTGCTAAATCATTTAGCTCCTTTTAGACATGAGTGCAATCTGTAGTCCATGTCCACATTAAGCCACAGAGGAATGTGAATATCAGGCTTCAAGTCAGAGAAGTGAAATGCTTCCAACTTGCTAACCAGAGACAGGATTACAGGGAGGGCTGTACCATATGGGCTTTCTCCACTTTTTATTTTTGTTCCTGGTTTCTTCTCTTGCTTCTCTCTGTGCTGCAGTTAAACTGAGTGTAAGTCTTAGGGATACCTCATCACCACAGACTTCTGCGAGTCCAGTTATGTGATAGCAAACAAGATAACATGATGAATACAGAGAGACTTTAATTATTATTTATTTTACTCCACCTTCTTCTCTTTTGATATTTAGGTTTTGTACTTAGAAGAAAATAAACTTACATGACCTATATATAGTATTTTTCTTTGTCTGCATTCAGCAGAACTTCAATGGCCACTGCAGTGGATGCAGTGGATCAAAGGCCTATCTGTGCCACTTTGATACGATCATACAATAAATACACCTGCTTGTGGTTGTATAGAAGGTGTTTTGATTTTGTGCAAGTCATGCTTAGATCTAGGCTGTTTTAATAAATTGTGCAATTTAAATTTAGAGTAACCTTGCTGCTTTTCATTTGAGAACTAAAAGTCAGACTAACTCCTGTGTTTCAAAGCTGAATTTCTTACAAGGAACAGCAAAACAAGAAAATATCAATGTTCCGTTTTGATGGTTTTTTGCCTCTCTCCACCTTAATATACAAAGTCTTCATTTTAATATACAACGTCTACTACAGGAGCTACAGAGGGTCACAAGGTTACAGGTCAGTTTGGACCTTTATTGCTCTAATTATGTGCTAAAATGTTAACAAAAAATGGATTAATCTGAGCAAGAAATAGAGATGGTTTATTTTAAAGAAGAATTTCTTTCAGCTCCTGACAAAGTAAAATTTTCTGCAAAGCAATTTTTCACTCTGAAGTGTTACAAAGCAACTACCTTCTCTAACAGGGGCAGTTAACAAGATTCAGGCTATAATCTCATGAAAAGCTGATAACCTCAGTTATGATTCTAGATTCTAGATAAAGCTATCACCGTATGTAAAGGGTGAGTATTTTGTCCAGACTTATGGTGAAAGGTTGTAAAGTGATTATCAAAGCACTGTTTGGAAAGGTGAAAAAAGAATGGTGCCACGGTTTTTAGGATTTATTACAGTGGGTTTGTGTATAGAGCTGCAGCATGTGTTTTATACTCCAAAACTAACACAGTTTTACTGGCCTTCAGCGCAAAGCTGTTCTCTTGAGTAGAATTAATGACAAATAATATGTTAGAGGAAATAAGCAGCCAATCTAAACGAATCTATTATAGCACTGCTGCAACTAAAAAGGGAAAATTATACTTTTGTACAATGAAAGAGTGTGGGGTTACAGGTTGTACAATTTCTTCCTCTGTCAATGTAATTAGCAACACTTTTTGGAATACTGTGGAAGTAAACTCCCGATTTTTCTCCCAAGCTCATTTGAACCTTTTGAAAAACAAAAGGTGCTGAAGGATTCATATTGTTGGCTGAAGTAGTGTTTGAGGTGTAATTTTTCTGTTAAAAACTATTAGAAAATAAAAAGACATTTGTCGGTCATAATATCTCAGTTAGTATGTGCTATCCAATGCTGTGATACCCAGGTAATTGTTTTCAGATCTTGTTTATCAATATGATCTGCCACAGAGATGAAGGAAGAATGCAGGGGGCTGCTCACAGAGAGGGGTTCTTTTGTAGCCTTGTAATTCTGAGACACCGGTCAAAGAAATCAGTCACTTCAAAGAAGGTTCCCCCCTAGCCTCCCCCCTTTTAGCCATAAATCTTACTTCTAAGTATTTTGACTGTTTCAGTCTAGTGTTTAAGCCCACACAGTGGGCGCTGGAAAATAATCCTTTAATACAGAAAGAAAAGTACCATTAGCTCATTTCCGGCAGCTATTCTGTATTTCAGATGAGGTGTTTTGCTGTCGAAACAAATGCAGTTATTCACAGACTGTGGCTGTGTGATTTACATCAAGGCCTATATTCAGTAAAGATAACAGATTTGCTTTCTTCGTGCATGTGCCCACAATATAATCCTCCTTTGATACAACTGGAAGGAATTTTTTCAGCATTTTGTAGCATCGATGTTTTAATACATTAAGTAGTGGAGTGGCTTTTTTCCATGCAAGTTCAAAAGTTCATGTTATGATCTTGTGTGAAGTATCAACTTGTGTAACTAAATCTGCCTGGTCGTGGTTTGGGATTTACAGTGTGCATGCTTTTTTAACTTTATTTTTCTTTTCTCTCTCCCTCTTCTCTTTTTTCTTCACCCTATCACGCTTGGCTCTCATTGCAGCCACTTTTCCTCCATTGCATTATCTCTGTTCATTACCTAATAGGTGAATGAGACTAGTTGAGCCTCTCCAGGAGAGTAGACCATTGTTCTAAACATCAAGAAACTGAACAAAGTTTTATTCTTACTGTAGGTTTGGGTCCTGCTTCACTTGGTGCCAGTGTTGTTACTGACATCAGTGGGAGCAGGACTGGATTTTGTTCCTGTAAGGAAAAGGGCAGGTTGGCAGTTTAGAGTGGCCACTACATTGTTTGCAGTTGATACGTTGCAAATTCAGTGGTTCTTGTTGATCTTTTCCCCCTCCCCCAGTTGTAAATATTAAGAAAACATTTTCTTTCCTGGTGGGCCAAGGAATCCACTTATGTTGCAACTTCCTTATGTGAAACAAATACCTTTTTGACTTTTTCAAGAGTCAGAGGTAATGTGATACATTTTGGAAATCTCTAGTTATAACCCAGGTTTTCCCGGTTTTCTGTTTCTGAAAGCCTTTACAATCTTCCAAATATATATGTATATGTATATATTAAAGGAGGTGAAGAAGAATGGAAGGTACACAAGCATTACCACTAAGTAGAAATTATAAAAACACACTTGCATGTGCCATTTTAAAATCAGAAGAAAGGCAGGAGAAGAAATATCACACCTTCATTAAGTGCATAGGACCATATTTTGCTGCAGTCGCACACCTTCCCAGCAGGATCTCAGCTGAGAGCAGCATCGTGTGAGGCCAGGTAGGCAGCTGCCAGTCTTATCTGACACCAGAGCCATGTAATGAGCTGCAGGCAGATCTTTCAGTCTCACGAGCACTGGGGCTATTTGCTTCCTAATCTCCAAGTGCTCTCTTGTAACTGCTCCATTGCAAAATCCCAGTACAGAAGTGAAACTGCAGCCACCTCTTGAGGATAGATATTTTTTCATTAAAGCAGGATAGGTGATGTTTGAATTTATGTCTTTCTTTTTAACGAAGTTTTTATTGCATTATTTAAAATTATACACCAACTGGCACCAGTTTTTGCTAGTGGATGTTTAACTAGTGAGAATGCTCTGGGGGATATAATTTGACCCTCTGTCTGATACTTGGATCTGTTGGAGCTATTGATTCTGCTCTTCATGTTGTCCTGTGTTTAGAACTTCTTAGTTTTACTCATGTCTTTCTTTGTAACATGAGAGAATAATGAAACATGCTGTGAGTTTTTCTGTGGTTTTTACTAAGTGTATCATTCATAGTTTTTGTAATGTTTTTGCATGCCCATCAATCACATTTAGCAGGAAACATAATCTCTTAAAAATCACCTTAGCTTCAGCAAGTCTGAAGGAGTTGAAAACCTTTAGAAAGGTGACTAACTACAAGGAAAAAGTAAATGGCACCAATACTGTGTTGCTACTGATTGTAGCCAGTAGGGGTAAAGTAGGGACAAAAGGTGAAGAATCCTGTCAAATGTTCTCAGAGATTTTTAAGTCACTTGGTTATAATGGATTTTAAATAGTTGACCCTTACAATAATGGTTAGGCTTTCCTAATCTTTGATTGCTAGGAAGTGTTTAGTGAAAATTTAGGCTGCAGGACCTTGACCAGGTCTAAAAGAAAGATTTCTCAAAGTACCAGAATGCTGGTCTTGGTCTTGCTTCTCCTCTTCTGAATGGCTTGTCCCATGCAGAAAACATAACTCATATAGATGTTGCAATATTAACTCCTCTTATAGACATTCAATTACAGAATGTTTTATTTTGGAGGGGGGAACAAAAAAAATTAGTGCAATTTGAATCAAGTGGCTATTTCCAATAAAGCAATTTTTATTCCAACATAGCTTTGCAATAGAAGAATAATGGGAACATGTTCTGGGGAGTTCCTTTGCCTGCTGAGACCAGGAGCCTTCCTTGGGCTGTGATTTCACGAACTGCTCTCCTGACCCGACCAACTGCTGTCAATTAAGGCAGAATCACTCTTATTTTTCCTTCTCTGAGCTGTGTGGTTCTTTTCTTCCCTCTGCCAGATGAGCTAGTCACTCTGGGCTGTGCTGTGAGCTATCTAAACTCACTAACCCAGCTGAAAAGGATCATATTCTCTTACTAAGTTAGGGAGGTGAAGGGGCTAAATCAGGAGGATGTTCCAGCAGATTTTCAGAGCTGGCACAAGACAAGTTGTAATGTGCTCTGGAATTAAGGGAGGGGAAAGAGATCAGGACCTCTCACCCATTCCTGGCAGAAGTGAGCTCTTAAATGAGATTGCCTCAGGTGCAAAACTGCATCCTTGGACAGGTGCCATCCAGGCACTTTTGGCTGTGTCTAATCTGAGGTCTTGCAGTAACACAGCCAAGGTGTGAGAGGATTGTAAATGGTTAACTGCTGTACCCTGCAGACCTAAACCCTGCCAGGACAGAGAGGTGGAGCTGCTGCATGGACATGGACAGGCAGCATTTCCTATTTGGAAGGGAAAAGTACTGGAGTCTGGCATTTTGGTTTGGTGAGTATTATGAGGGTTTTATTTGATTTTTTTTAACTTTAGAACACAAAGTTCTGCAAGGTGAGTGGTAACTCCACCTTCGTTGCTGATATTATGTGGGTTAAATCTGATCACAATGGCAATGCAAGCATCATGTAGGTATGTCACTTTATGCAGATGTTACTCCTAACTGGAATGCTTAGACTACCTCAAAAGGAGTCCTCCATCAGTAGTTGCCTTGGTAAGAGCTGTTGGATTGCTGTGGGTGTTCTGGAATGATAAGTAAGGAAGTAATGAATAAGGTGCTAATTTGCAGGTTGGGAAGTTCACATCTTCTCTTCGATGGAAACTTCGTTGGTCACACACTTACTAGAACCTATAGAAATACTAGGTGCCTGTGGACCTTGACACAGAAGAGGACTTAGGTGCTGCCTGACAGATTTGTACCCACAAAACTGCATAGTTCTGTGGATGCACAAGAAAGGTGTGTTCACACAAAAAGTGTGGTACTTTAGCAGGGGAGAGGAGGATGGAATAACAAGGGCTGTGCATACTAATCTCTGTGTTCTTGAGAGTCTCTGAGTATGTACTGTCATGGGTACTGCCACAAAGGAGAGGAAAGGGCTGAATTCTAACTGGTTTGAATTGAAGTTGTTAATTTGACTTTATTTAAACCTCTCTAGATGTTTTATTTGGACTACTGAAACCAGAAACTGACCCAAATTAGATACAGTGAAAACACAAAACAACTTAGATCAAAAAAGATCTGTTACAACAGAGGTGGATCTGATGTAGAACGCAAGTTTTCCTGGAAAGGGAAAGCTGTGATTGGATTGGGAAAGTAGAAATGCTAACTGAGATAGTTTTTTGATCTTTGGCTGCCTCATATTGTTGTCCGATGACTCACAGTAGTAGTAACAGTAGCAGTTGTGTTCTGAGTTCAATGTCCTGGAGAAGCCTTGGCATCCGTTCGTGTGCACAGGTATGCCATCTCTAGATGCTTAGAGACTCTAGAAGTTCTGTCTAGAATATTGTAATAGTTACAAAAATTAAATGGAGTTGTAATTTGACTCCTTTTCCAGAATGTAGAGGTGAGAGTGTTAATAGTTTTATTACTGTTTGGATTAGGGGAATGTTTAAATTCCTGCCTGCAAGAATTTTTAAGGAGATTTCAATGCCTGAGGATGAGGCCTATGTCTTGCCAGGGACTGTATAAACAAGTAGTTGAAGACAGTGGCCTTGGGGCAGACAACTTGGTATTATGTAAGGGTTAAAACCCCCTTTCATCTGTCCAGGGATGAATTTGACTCCGGAGAGTTTATCAGGCTTTATGGGACTTCCACCCATAACTAGGTGGGATACAGGCACCTTGTTAGGCACAGAAATGCTCCTTGCTGTGCTCTACCTGCATGAAACACTCCCATGAGAGCACTCAAGGGAGAGAAAGCTGTTTCACAGAGAGAGATCTCTTCCTCTAGACACAGCTAGGTGGAGATGGACTGTGTCAGACCTCGTCTCCCGTGCACTGTTATTTTTACTCTTCCCTAAAACTGCAGGCCAGCACACCACTTGCAGCTGCCATTCCATGCTGCGGTCTCAGCCCAGCCCAGGGTTACATACTTCTGTTAGGTGTGCTGCTGCTCCTGCAGTGCCAGGAATGCTGGAGGGCTGCCAGGTGCTGTTGGTAAATACAGGCTGCAGTTTGACATAATTGCTTTCTTCCTGGAGTTTCAGAAATTACGTACAAAAGCAAATGAAGTGAAGGAAAGCATTCTGCTTTAAGTGCATTTCGTATCAGATGCTATGTATTCTTTTTTTATGCTCCTTTGAATGTAGCACAGTCTGTACCTGTTGTCTGTAACAGAGGAGAGAGTCACATACTTGGAAATGTCCTGAGAGTTATATTGGCCTTAATTATTTATAAGCTTTTCTTCTCTCCTGGCCCTCAAATAAATTTGAGAATGCCCAGTGACTGGAGCAGTGCCCTTCACCTCACAAAGCAGCTTCTGCCATACGGCCTCGTCTGCATGAAACACCCAGCATCTTGGCTTCACTTGATCCTTTCAGTCTGTCTTTTAAAACTACTGACAAACAGGAGTCTGGCCAGCCCCAGCTGACTTTGGGAGAGCTAAGGAAGAATTTTTGTATTTCTGGCTTCTTTTGCTTTTAAGTTTGGAAAACGGGTGAAATATTCATTCATTTGCTTTTTGTGTAGTAGTGGTTTGACCTGGTTTCACTGTAATGTCTCATTAAAAAAAAAAACAAACCAAAAAAAAACCCCAAGAAAATTACGGTTTTGGAAAAGCACAATTTTTTATCTGCATCAGGTAGTTTAGATCTATAGGGAGAGTTTCAATTCTATGCAGAAACTAACAAAGTTTTCTTAAAAACCAGAAGCAATTCTATGCTGTGTATCACATTGTGAATCTGACCTAATTCTTCATGCAGGACTGGCCGGTGAAGAAGGGTGGTTACTAATGTTACTAATAGGTAGCACTAAAGGATTAGCTTTTTCCTCCCTAAACCATTATAGCTGTGTCATCTTGAAGGTGTTTGGTTGGTCCCCAGCATTGTGCTTGCAAGATGTTCTTGGTTGTATGAGTTATGCCTTTTTTTTCCTGCTTTTGGATGTGTGAACAACAAGTTCTGTGGTTGGGGGGGGGGGGGAATGGTACCTCTTGAAGCCCCTTCTCTGCAGAGAAGGATTTTTTGCAAGAATGATCAGTGACTCCTTCTCTCGCCCCTTGCAAGATGCAGTGGTTCTATGGAGGAATCAAATACTGTTGGAGGGATCCATACCTCTGTGTCTCCTGCCTTTGCACAGAGTGTGCTGGTAAGGCTTCCGGACAAACCGAGATGTTTCTCTTCAGTCATGTGTAGAGAAAGAGGATAGGTAAGAGTGTCTTGGGCTGAGACATAAGTGGTTTACATCAGGCCCTTTAAGCTGTTTGGTAGTGAAGGCTGTTAGGAGGACTTGTGTTGTGCTTGGCATGAGATCGTGGATTAATGGTTTAGTTTTATTCTGTATCAAATTTGTTTCATTCTTTATTCTGTTTTCCTACTTATGGTCTTCCCCATTCCACAGTCACTGACTTTATCCATATGGCTTTTTCAAGTAAATACCATAAAAAGTCTGATTCCAATATCTGTGATAGCAAAGGGACTGGCTCATTGTTCAGTTTTTTCTTGGTCTGATGAAGTAGGAGAATATAAAATTTTACCAAGAATCCACAAAGATCTCTTTGTCTTCATACTGATGAAACTGCATTTAGGGTACTTCTTTTTTCAGTAGCTGTTTTCTGAGAAATGGTTGAAGGACTTTAAGGTTTTGTGTGCGTGTTGTAGGCCTACAGAGTATGTACTTTAAACATAAGGAATTTCCACTTAGCAGAATGTTTAAATTCCAAAGCTTATGCTCTAAGGACGTTGTTTAATTCAGCATATTTAGAATGAGCTTAATTTGCAAAGAGTGATTGATACACGAAAAAGAAAAAAGTACCCAAAGTTTTTAAGGAGCCCAGTGTAATTTCTCTTCGGAAAAATAAATACTTAATGGAAAACGTCACTTTTAAAGTGTTTTTCACACCTGAAATACTCTTAACAAAAATCCTTTGTTAAAATTAGAACAAGTTCATGGTTATCTGATAAGCTGTTTATAGGCTTGCATTAGTTTCACTGATTTGGTTTTGTTTTAAGTGTGAGTTTGAGGAGGGGAATGTTGTGAATGCCTGCGCAGTTGGTATGACTTTGTTAGAGACATTGCTTCTCCCAGGCAACCTTTAAATTGGGAAGGGAGATCCTATAATGGAATAATCCTTCATTTGGAAGACCAAATCATTTCTGTCTCTCAATGGCATCTTTTTTTCAGTCATCTACAAAATAACCATGAGTAAAAATGAATGCTCCTGATGCTTTTAAGATGATGCAAACATTGAAGAACCTAGTTTACCTTTAGGTACCTGTGACTGGTCTGTGAGATCTTATTCAGTAATCTTACCAGAAAACCCAGTAAGAAGTTGGTCAGACATCCAGAATATGTGTAAACAGAAAACTTAGATACCTGAATTGATCTGAGAATTAATAGTTTCTACAAGCTGGGCAAATCTGAGCTGGTTTTAAGTGTTTCCAGCTTTGCCATCCCAATTAATTCTTTAACTGAAAACTACTTTAAGTGTGATCTTTCATGTGAGAGAGATGTCATTGGGCATTCATATATATATTTAAGTTAAATGAAATAGTAATCCCATCTGTATTACACGAAGTGCATCCATTAACCCGTTTGTACATCTGCACCTTGAGAAAATGGTGCTGGCTGATTGCACTCACAGAATTAAGGGAAAACTCATGTTACTTTACTGCTTTTGAAAAGCAGGGGAAATACTGGCCTTGTTTACCTGAGTGTACAGTATAACTTAGAGCAATTAATGTCCAATCCATGTTGTCAGTTCTGGTATACAGGAGCTGATGTGTTAATTCCAGAATAGCATGTTTGCACACACACCTTCTGGAATGGCTTGTCCAGCTGTAGCTGCAGTGTTCAGTGTGCCTGGACAGCAAAGCTAAACACTTGGGGTTTTTTAACTAACATTGATTTCATCCTTAGAGTACTGCTAACTCTACAATTACTGCACAGAGAATGGCTCATGCTCTGCAAGGAAATGTGTGCAACTAACAGTAATGAAAGATAAAAGTCTTTCTTGAAATTGAATTGGCTAGCTAAAACTCTCTCTGTGTCCAACTTAAAATAATCTGCAAAGCCAGAGACTGAACAAAAATGCTGTTCTTGATAAGATGTAGTCCTCCACACCCTTCCCTCTCTGTAATTTCCTTCTATTCTTCCCACTTTTCACATTCAGGCTGTAGTTTCAGATAGGTTGGTCAGCAGGGCAGTTGGCAAGTAGTTGGCCAGGGGTTAAAGCAGTAGCCCGTCCTGCATGGTTTGGTACGAGGTCTGCAGCCATTGTCCTGATCGATGCTGGACAAGCTGGTGAATGTTTGTTTCATGTTTCAGTTCCTTTTCTGGGAGTCACGGGTAACATGTCCCTGCCTCATCAGGTTGTTTGTGAGGATGTATTTCTATGGCTTTGATGGCTTCTGATGTTACAGCCATGCAAGGTATGACAGATTTCTCATCAATTAAGTGAAAATAATACATTATGTCTGTACCCATGAAAGCTAAAAATGGGAGATTAAACCACAGCAGCTGATTTGATAGGTTTGTTTGCATTTCAGTCAAGTAGCAGTGCTCCTTCTCAGTCTCTAGGCTTTTCTCTGATGATGCTGGTAGACTACCAGGCTAGTCACACACCTAACCAGTGGTTTTCTGTTTGTGTGGGGTTTTTTTGATTTGATTTTTTTTTTTTTTTGTGTTGCTCTAACTCCCTAATAAATGGCAAGTTATACTGGCTTTGGAAAATACACTTCATGAAAAATGTGAGTTATTTTTCTAATGTAATGATAACCACTGTAGTCAGTCGGGCAGCTTTTAGTAATCCCCATAGCAACTACATCCAGTAAAAAGTGAAAATAACTGATTCATGCAGTTCTGTGCCAAGGGATATGTGTGGGCAATGTACTATCTGTTTGAAATGTCACACTCAGCTGATGTATTCAAATGATGCATACTCTGCTGGCAGTGCCTCCTCTTGCTTCTCTTAAGAAGTAAGGAAATGGGATCTAGTTTTTCGTTTGCAGTCCTATTGGTTAAGAGAAATGGACTCTTAAATGCCGCCATTAGTGTTCTTCCATTTTTTGCTCCAGAATATTCAAACAAAACCAGGAAGACTTGCTAGCAAGTAATTTGCTATTTACTTCATTCCTCTCAGCACATGGACAGTGGCATTTTAGAGCTGGTTATGTCAGTGCAATTGCTTTGTTTTGGTTTAGCTTGAACCTGCTCTTAACTAAACTTTTTTGGTTTGTTTTGCTTTAAAAGAAGTGGTTCTTGCAGGTGAGGATCATAACTTCTTCAATTATTCTTCCTCATTATTTCTGTATCTCTAGTTCTTCTGTCTACGTTGTGTTTTGGCTCAGCAGTTGCGTATGTCCCTGATAAATTTTAGGAGTACTAGTTAGAAACAGTATCTAGAATATGTGTTCTCTTCCTCCCCCTCGGTGTTGCCCCGGTCTCTGACAGCCGCGTTCCTGCAGTTACTCATTCCACCTAAAAGGGTGAAACGCAGCATCGCTTTGGAGTTGGAAGCCAGCAAAATGCGAGCGATTGCCTCAGAGGAGGCTCCTCTGAAATGGCTCAGATGCTTCTTGCTTTTCACATGCATATTTTCGGTTTGATTTTTTCAGAGGTGCTGAGTGCCTGCATTTCCTGCTGACTACAGCCAGCCTTTCTTCTTTCAAGATCGCACCTCTTTTCAATGCCTCTATTCCTTAGCTTTTTAAACTAGTTTTCAAAGCTGGCCCGAGGGCATGAAAACTTGAAGATTATGTTATAGACCCCTGTGGTGGGGGTAATGGTGGGAGAGTTAGCACCTCTGGATGAGTGCCCTGTAGAGTTGCTGTTTGTTCTGAGCTTCTCAAAGAACGGCTTTGCAATTAAATCCGTGCTTTAAATTCAGTGCCAAAACAGTATTTTGGAGGATTTGTTGTATAAGGTGTTCATTTGGGCTGTGTAGTAATATGTAGTAATGGCAATCCTTCATGTGGCGGTGTTTATTTTATGGTTTTAAATGTGACTCCTAAACTTTTTTCTTTCCCACTGAACTTTAGGAACATCTTGTTTCACACTTCAGTCTACTTACGTGTATGTATTTTGCAGGAATCCCTTGGAGCTTGCCCCAGGAATGGACAGCTACCTCCACTTTTGGAGGAGAGTAGTGCCAGCTGAAGAAGCCTTCGAGGCGAATCGACAAGTGTGCTGATAGCTCTGGGGAGAGCCCGGGGAGGGGGCGACCCTGCAGGCCTTCAGCCATGCCTTTCGGGCTGAAACTGCGGCGGACCAGGCGCTACAACGTCCTGAGCAAGAACTGCTTTGTGACCAGGATCCGTCTGCTGGACAGCAACGTGATCGAGTGCACCCTGTCCGTGGAGAGCACGGGGCAGGAGTGCCTGGAAGCTGTCGCTCAGAGGCTGGAATTACGCGAGGTAAGGGTAGCCCGGGAAAGACCATCTGTCACTGGATAATTGGACACATTTTTAGCTCAGGCAGTCTGTGCGTTTGAGTCATGTTGTTCTCAGGGCTGGCCAGATATGATCAGCAGCTGGAGCTTGGACAAACATACTCTAATTGCATGAAAACTGACGGCGGAACGGCACTCAGGGCTTTGGGCTGTTGCTCATCCATCATAGCTTTGAGAGCTCTTTGTAACATGAAGTTTCTTTTCTTAGAAAGCTGCAAGTGTTACTTTTTGAGCTGGGATGCCAAAGGACAAGTTAGAGTAACTTTTTTTCTGAATGTAACCCCGGGTTCACCAGCCCTGATGGCTGAGTTATGCCGGTGGGAAGGAGACCACTGGCTTTTAAACATCCACCTCCACATAAATACTCCTGTTACTATAAACTGAAGTAGGCAAGTGATGTTATTAGCAGTTACAACTAACAGTTGTGCTTTAGTAGTAACAGTTGGAGGATGGTGAGTTTTTTCTTCCTTTTGTTTTGTTTAATATTTCACATCTGGAATCCTGAAAGGCTTCTTTTACATTTCCAATGCTTCTGGAAAGGCTGATGAAACCAACCTTTATTCAAGATAGAAATCCTTTATTTTCTACTTCTTGCTGTAGACTTTAGTGTTTAAGTGTTGAATCCTTTTTAGAAATACCTCTCCAATGTGCATGGCACAAATGAACTGACTGACTTTTCTTACCTTCTGTGGGCTCCCTGTGTGTATCCTACATGCTTCAAGACCTTTCCAAATCATAAGTGGAAAACTATTGCCTGGAAGTTGCTATGTTATAATCTGGCTGTCCTGGCTGATACTTTCTGTAAGCACAGCTGGGAAATGAAAAATCTTGCAGTGTCTTATGCAAGGTCCATGGCCTTGGTGGTGGGGGCAACTGGAAGGTAGCATACAAATAACTACAACAGATGAAAACTAAACAAAAATTCTTTTTTATCCATCCATAATAATAAAGAATGGGAGAAGAATCTAACTCTGTGTATGCAGAATAGGCTGGGGAATGTGCAGGCAGGAACAGGGCAGAGAGAATATTGCATATTTTCATACTTGGGTGTTTTTTTGCTTTTTCTTTTTTTAAATATGAATTTCAGTAAAATCGTTTCCCCTTCCCCCCTCCTGCTTTACTTCTAGAGATCAAGATTTATCAGTAAATAGGTTTTCCCTTCTTTTTCCTTTCTGCTGGTGATGCCCTAGGGTGTCCTTAGGGAAGAACCTAACTCTCTCTTTCCTTCCAATGGAGAAAGCAGCGAAATGAATGAAGTGATTCTCCTCATGTTCCTTGTAGGCTTATCTAGTTGGTGCAGCAGAAGTCTGAGGCCCCCTGATTGTCTCTGGAGGTCCACCTGCATTTGCAAACAATAGCTCTGTCAGTGGGTTAGTGTTCTTTTCCACAAAGCATTTTGTGATTTCAGAACATGTTTTGTTCCACTTTGGAACAAAGCCTGAAGTTTCAAAATTTTCCAGAGAAATGAAATTAGACAGTAGAGTAGCAGAGGAAGCTGTTTTGGTCAGTGTTCAGTTTCATGGAGGTTTTCTATTGCTTTGGGTTTTTTTCATTTTCAAAATTATTTCTGTCATGCAAAAAGAAATGTCAGCACAAAAAGTTTGTGTTTCAAGATAAAAAATATTTTAACAACATAGAAGAGAATGCTTTGATGTTGTTGGAACACATTCCCCTTCTTTCATCACCCTCCCTGCTTTTTTTTCTTAACAAGGTTTTGGCAATGTTGCACTGGTTTTGTAAAGTTCAGATTTCGACAGTACAGCATTTTTTGACAGAAGTGGGTGGTTTGGGGTTTTTTTTAGGAGAGAATTACCTACCTCTTTCAACTCTGAGAGGGTCTCCCTATATCCTCCTTTGCTCCTTGGATGCGGAATAATTAGGGCTAGTAAGCTTGGAGGTGTCCGGTGCTGTTCTGTCTTTCAGACCCCAAATTAAATTCTTCTTCTGCCCCTGTACTCTTCCTGCCACAGTTTGTAAGGATGATGAAGTAATTTGATGACCATCCCCTCTCCTCTCTAGGTTTACCATAGTTTTTGAACTTGCTGTCCAGACAAATTCTGCAGAAGGGTCAAAAATATTTTCACAAAGCTCAGATTTCTACAGGATTTGTGCAATTGGATAGCTGAGTAGAGAAGCCTGTTAAGTATACTGAGGCAAAAAATCCTTGCAAGCATTCATATTGGAGAGAAACTTTTAAAATTCCCTGAGTGCAGCAAAAACTTCAGCTGGAATATGCCTTTTCTTAGAAGTCCTGATTTGCAAACTGTGATGTACAAGTAAGAATAAGACAACCTTAAATCCCATGCTAACAAAGCCAACCTTCATTAAATCCCATGCTAACAAAGCAGTGCTAAACTCCTGTTTGTCTCCTCCATGCAGTCTCAGGTAATACCTCAGTTTAGTCTTACGTTCAAATAAATCCCAGGTGTACCACAACTTCTACCTTCGAGTTAGGAATGCATCCATATCTCACTCAATGCAATTTCTTAGAAATAAACAAAAAACTGCCCAAACCCTTCCTGCTAAAATGCAAAACTGTTTGAGATTATGCCTCGTTGCGAAGGACCGTCAATCATACCACACATGACTGAAAAACAGTATCTAATGGATTATGCATATTTCTATTTGATCTCTGGGGAATGCAACTCCCTGCCTGACTGAGTCAGGGTTCAGGAATAGGTCAGTAGAAAGTGGAGCCATTTTACAGTAACTACTGTAAAATCTGTATTTATCCTTTTCAGCAAAGCTCTTGACAAAGCATCAGGTCTTCCACTGGAACAGTTACCGGTTCCAATAAAGTGAGCTCTTAGGCCAGCATTATGTAAAAAGATGAGAAGAGGGGAGGAAGGGAGAGGAAAGACAAGGTCAAAAATGTAATTTTATAATCTTGTATATATGTGCACAGATTATAAAAAGGATTTTTTTCCCCAGTATAATGGCATTTTTCCATTCTATTTCCAGACTAAGTGAACTAAGTACAAATCTGTTGTGAGTCTTCATGTTTCCTTCTCCTTTTTGTTATTTTTCATTCACTTTCTAAAATGTTAAAATGTTTAAAGGTGGTATGTTCTGATGTATTGTAAGTGGAGGAGAGGGCAAGAAGGTTCTTTCCAACCAAAATTATTCTTGTGAACTAGATTTCATAATGGTATGTCCATCACTGTGATCCTATAAGCCCCAAACCAAAGCAGGAGGATGGTGAGCTGAGCACCACAGGCAGATGCTGATCACTGTGCAGAGGTGGCCCTTTGCTGCCATTCTGACCTTTACTTTTGTGCCTCAGAAGGTGCCCCTTTCTCTTAAGGCACAGCTGAAACCTGGGGTTCTACAGCCAGTTTGCCTCAAAGCATGGCTTGGTTTGACTTGTCTTGCCAGCAAAGCTGAGGGCTGGGGTTTAGGCAGTGCTTGGACAAAAGGCCTGCAGTGAATAATTGGCTGCTGTAAATGGCACCTTCCCCTCTGTTCAAGTGCCCTGGGACAACAGGGCTTAATGGTTTTTTTGCCTGGAGAAGCTGGAACTCCTTCTCTTTCTCAAGGATTTTTATTTAGTTGGGCTGCTTAACCAGGTGCCTTAATAAGCACTAAGCTGTGCTTGATGAATCTTTTAGAATGACATTTGGTGGTTTAGTAGTTTTCTGTCATCTCCTCTAGTTGACAATTCTACTTGTTTGGCCCAACGTAAAGGCAGGGGTAGTTCTGCACTTGCGAGTATAGCTAAGGCCAAATCCAAAACAAATACTTTGCCTCCTGAACTGGCAGCTATAATGTCATCTATTTTAAGACTTCCCAGTGCAGTTTTTGTATGTCCAGTGTTCTCACTCACCTTATTTTGAGAATCACCTTTTCATTGGGGCACAGAAGTGCTCTAGTTCTTGTTTGCTGCTTTATCAGAGGACCACAGCTCCTGGAGGAGTGTAAACCAGTTTCCTTCTACCAAGTGTGAAGTCATGCATGGTAGATAAGACAAATTTTAAAACTTTGAGAGTAATATGTGTTACTTCAGAGCCTGACAGCTGTAGGTGTAGATACTGATTCCATGGAAATTGGAGCAAAGTCAGTGGTTCACTTTGTACAGATGGACAAACAGACCAGCTTTTGGAATCAACCTAGTTTTCAATCAGCTGCTTATAGATAGAAGATCCCATTTTTTTATTCCCTCAACTTATTTTTGGGGTGCTTTGTGGACTGGAGAGCATGGCATGACTCGCATTCTGTAAGGCCACCTGGAGAGCCAAATGCCTGCTCATAGCATGCTGAACTTGATGGTCCAGCTGTTCCAGTCCCACGTTCCTCCATTCCTTTTGGGGATTACTGATGTTCCTAAGGGGGAGAGTCTCTTCAGGCATTCACAGTAGTAGCTACAGAAGTCCTTCACTGTGGGTTCTTAAAAAACACTGATATTTTCAAGAAGTAAAGTTGCTGGTGACAGGGTGCTGATGTTCAGATAACTCTATGGGTTGTCTCTCCAAAGTGCCTGAATTTGTGACATGAGCTCTGCTCTGCAGTCAGTTCCTGTGCTTCATCTGCGGTAGCTTGATCCTCTCCAGGCTGCTTTCCAGGAAAACAGTTGTCTTTTAGTTGTGCAAAATGCATGCTGCCGTGTTTGCTCCACTGTACTGCCTGTAGTCTAGAGGTTTCGACCATGCATTTCATTTACTTCTTGTTCCTTGGAATTGATTCTGGATTCGGTGCTTGAAGAGTCTTTCTACTGTAGCAAATCTAAACTTGTGTTGTCCCCCAGCCCCCACTCAAAGGGAAGGGACTGTGCTCATTTGAGCTGTTTAATTGCAATACCTGAATTCCTTGAATAACTCTTCTAGACTTCAGAGTCTGAATTTTCCTAGTTGCTAGATGTTTTACAAGTACTTCACACTTTGAATTTGGGTTCTAGCTGTTGTGAATGTTTACTTTTTCAAGTAATATGGAAGCCCTGTTTTTGCATCTCTGTGCTGTTTCTTGCTGAGGATGAGCTGCCCTGCAGTGATTTTCAACTGTGTTAGAGTTTCCCTTAAGAGGTGGTAAAATCACTGTTTTTTTCTGCCTTCACAATAATTCCTTTTCTCTGCTGCCTCCACTGTCCCTCCCACCTTCATTTTAATCTAATTACTACCATGGTTGAGCTCATCAGAAAGAACTTTTTATCCACTGCTGACTACAAAGGGAGAGTAGACATATATCAGGGAACATGTATGAGGTTAGTTTTGTTTGAAGTTTATCCTGTGGGAGATGCTGACTTCTTGATTTATTTGTGCCCTAGATAGATTGATTTATTTATTTATTGAAGATATGTCTAATTTCTAGGAGGAAATACTACAAAAGGACAAGTTTGCTTCACTGTACCAGACTGAGCAGTGCTCAAGCTGTTTGTCAGGCTTAATTGAGGAATCAAGCTGAATTAGTTATCATCTTAGTTAAATGCTAGTCTGGACGTTGTCCAAAGTTGAAAATATGTACGTAATGAGACCCTAAAGTAAGCACACCTGTGCTTGCATTCAGAGTTTTGCATGATTGTCTCTTGCATGCCCTCAGCTATAAAGCAGTTGGAGCAGTGTTTCCCCTGCTGGTTTGTTGCCGTTTGTAAACATTTAAAATTTTTGGTATTGTATTACTTGTCCTTGTGTCATTGTGTGCTAAGTCATGGTGTGTGCAATGGTTTTTATAGAAACCTCCTTACCAGCATGAAACAGACTGTTCATGGTGGATTTTGCAAAGTTTAACATCTGCAATTTGTCTGTTACAACGTTTTTCACTTTTTCTTCAGATCTGTAGTCATAGTACTTGATGTTTAAGTGTTTTTCAATAAAATCCTTCATGTTGGGTTGACTATTCCTTCTGCTGCTTTAGTGCCAGCTTGTAGTATTTGAAGCTATAGTTCTGAGCACTGTTCTGTCTTGATTCCTCTTCACCAGCAGCAGTCCCATGTGGCTCATATGGTGTCTACTACAGCCATGGGCAGGAAACAGCTGAGGTTTCCAACCTGGTATTTCTGTAGAGCCTAGAGCAAACAACTTGTATGTGATATGCACATTCTAAGTGTGTACTTGTCTGTCATAAAATGTTGTGAGTGCATTAAAAAATGGAAAAGTAAACATGTTCTGTGTTGGGTAAACGGTTCTACTATTGGTCAATATATTTTGACACATGCATGTGGGTTTGCATTCTTTATTTTTTGTAGTTGGAAGAGTCCTTGTCCTTTGCGTGCGGTGCTCCTGATCCAGAGTCTCATGAAGCCTTTGCACTTTAATTCAGACTTAGTGTTTGCTGTCTGTTCACAAAGCACAGGTGTCCCTTAGGAAAACAAAGACTCAGACACTTTCTGTAAATCATTTATGTCACCTGTGCCACAATGTCAGGTAGAGCTCTTCAATATGCATTTGGGAGAGATGGTAGGAGGCAGATAGTGCTCCATGAAGTATATTGCAATATTTTGTCATTGTCTTCAAAATTGTCCTACAAAAAAGGGCAGTAAAAAAGAAATTACTCTGATTTTGCATATGGAAAATTGTACACAATGCCATCTGTTCTTTCTTGCATTTGTGACATTGTGTGAGTGATCTAGCTGGCAAAGGTAAACTGACACTAATTTGTTTCTTTATCTAGACTCACTACTTCGGCCTTTGGTTTCTCAGCAAGAGCCAGCAAGACCGCTGGGTTGAACTGGAAAAGCCTCTGAAGAAGCAGCTGGACAAATTTGCCAATGAGCCTTTGCTTTTCTTTGGGGTTATGTTCTATGTGCCCAGTGTTTCCCGACTGCAGCAGGAGGTAACAAGGTACGTGCTTCCCTCTGTTCGCACTATTGCAACAGAGCTGGGAGAGAATGGGTCTATGATAGAGCCACTGAGAGAAACAGTTGCTCTCTTTCTGGCATTCAGTATTTGCTCAGGTGTCCTCTGGTTATTTCCTTTCCTGATGATTGCCCAAATGGGAAAAAGTGGGAGAAGTCACCATTTGATTATGTCTGCTTGGGAAGAGGAAAAAAAAAGTTGTCCCACTGAATGTGCATGACCAACTGCAGGGAAAAAATGGGAGTAATAGTTGTATGTTTGAAAATCTGACATAAATTTAAAAAGGACCATGCTTTTTCTTCTGTAACTTTCTACTGATGAAAAGGAAGCCACAGACAAAGGACCTCTATATAGAGTTTTAGTTTATTATTCTTAAGCCTACGTGTGCTTTGGTGAAAGTGAACTTTGGCATTTTTTTCCCCAAGTTTTGCTCATCCCACTCCTGATTTTCCCTTATGCTTCACAAAAAGATTAAAACTGTTAAGAGGGCATTAGTGTTTTAATTATGATCAGGGTGTACCTTTGCAAACAACTTCAGTGGGAATTACTCTTTTATTCAGAGCTCTGTGTAACAATACAACTGTTTTCAGGGGCTATTTTTGTAAACCACATCACTGTGTGGTTTTTGCACATCTGTGCTATATTGAAATTTAATAATACAAAAAAGGGAGTGAGGAGAAAAAAGCCCACCTCACTTTAAAAGGGGTGGAATTGTTTTCTTTTTAACCAAAATTATTTCATTTATCTAGTCTAGAGCAAAGTTGTATCAGCACAACTAAAGGTAAAGCCTGGAATAAGTGGGTGAAGGCTTCAGCGTGGCAGAAACTTTGCCACTGAAAAAAACGTGCTGTTGCTGAAAACCTGGAATTCAGCACATGGTCATAATAACTAAGAAAAGAAATATAAATAGTGGAGAAAGAGTGGCCTTAGTTCTAGAAGGCGTGCAAGACATGAAGCATTTTTTATATTGCAGATTGTGTATTTTAAAGGATCTTTCTTTGACACTGAACTGGAGAGTTGATGTTGGTAGGATGTGGAAAAGTTATTTCTTGAAATGGCAGCTGTCAAGCCACCCTTTGACTACTGTGTATGCTGAATTCTTGCCAAAGAGTGGGATAAAAGCATCATAAAACCTCAGTTTCTCTGAGAACAGACCAAATACTGATGCTTGTCTGTATCTGTGTGTTCCTGCTTTGCACGTGCTGGGAGAGGGAAGCCTCAGTACCTTTTCCTTCAGAATTATTTTAATGTGCAGACGGAATGTCTGAAATGTTGTTGCTCAATTTGTCATCCCAGTCCTGGCCTAGTTGTGTGCAAGGAAGCATTGTAGCTACTTGGATGCTATTATCTCTTCAAGCTGCAGCCTGCAGTGCTGATTGCTCATTCATAGCTCACCTGCAGAGGTATATTTGCTCATTCTGCCCAGCTTGGTAATAACAAAGCATTTCAGTGACAATTGAACTTCACAGCACTCTCTATTGGAGTGGCTGCTGAATTGTTTTTCTTTCTGAAGTGATTGATAACATAAGCTGCAGAATTTTATAAGTGCCTTTTATGTTTCTTTAAATGTGTGTAGCAAAGGCAGCAGTTTCCTAGAGGATTTCAGATATAGAATGGCCTGTTTAGATTGATTTGTTTGTTTCGCGGAGTGGAATTGCTGCACTGTAGATGGTGTGATGGCAGCAAGCCTTCAACTGTGCAATAGGTAGATTCATGTTTGAAGCAATGGTGGGGACATGGAGGATTCTTTTGAAACAAATGGCTGAGAAAGGCTTAGTTTAAAACCTGATTAGATGGACAGATGGATGTGGGCCTGTAAGGGGGTTTTTTGGCTTTGTTTGCTCTTGGTAAACTGATTAAACATTTGGCTTTTTTTGACACTGGCTGCTTCTAGGATTAGACTTGATCGTGATACGATTACATGTGATGTTGAGGTAGGCACTGGACTCACCCACTCAGTGCCTATGTATTTGACTTATATTTAGGTACAAATGACAAATCTGTCTGAAATGCAGAACTTGTGATGAGACACTTCATCCCCTTCTGGGAGGCTGCAGAACCACCACAAACAAACCCAACCCCAAAACGCAACCATCACCAAAGGCCAAAGCTGCAGAGGTGATGACAGTACAGCCAGCAGTGAACCTGTCACCTCTGTAACCTTCTCTAAGTGGAAACATCTCCAGACCTGAGCTTGCCTGGCTGTGTTTGGAGCTGGAGGTGAAACCCATCTCTCAGCCTAAGCTTTTAGTTAATTGTAGACTCGAGGGTTTCCAGGGTTGATTAATATTCCTTGAAGATGATGAAGTCTTCTGAGAATGCTTCAGCAAACACTGACATAATGCACAAGTATTCAAAAACTAGGGAGTTGGTTTCCTGAGCTGGTTTACTCTGCCTCTGATCTGTAGGATTATAGACTTGATAGCTGATTTTGAGAAATTTGTCGCCAAATTGAATACTCCTTCCTGTTCCCAGTGACTGCAACCTCCTGTGCCTCACATACTGTCATCGCAAAAAGGGAAAATGGTCCAAGTCTTTCAGGCTTTGTTGGTTGAGAGGAGCATTACTTAGGGTGTTGGTCACTGGCTCTGAGGTGGTGTTCCTTAATAATTTTATTTGAAAGATCATCTGACTCTTCAAAACAGTATGTGAACCATTTTGTGTTTGGCTGTTGTTTGGTGGCTGGGACCAACAGGAAGAAGCCTGTTACCAATAGGACAGTATTTACAAAATTATAACTCCTTTACATCTTACCATTACTGCTGGAAGTAGGAAATGCTAATTATGCCTCCAGGCCACTGGATTTTAACTGCCTGCAGGTGTTGGTAGTGGTCAGGAGCTCTTTGTGGTTTCTCTGGTAACCTCCTGTATTGACAAGCCAAGTGTCAGAAGGAGGCAGAAGTACAGGTGAGTAACACTGCCCCGAGCACTGTGTCCGACAGTGCTGGACAGACTCGGTGGAAACCTGCCCACATGTGATGTGCTGGGAGAGGAGTGGAATGGCAGTGTAGTGAGGAGTCACTGCTGGCTCTCACAGGGTGTCAGAGTGTGGGAGGGTCAGGTGATTTACTGCAGTGAAAAGCAAGCAGCAGTTGCAGAATGGTTGAGGTTGGAAGGTATCTCTGGAGATTGTCTGCTCAGAGCAAGGTCAACTAGAGGAGATTGCTCTAGGACCACTTCCCATTTGGTATGGAATATATTCATGGAGGGAGACATTCCACACCTACTCTGGGAAATCTAGGGTGTTCAGTCACCCTTGCAATAAAGAAGGGTGTTTATGTTTAGAAGGCATGCCTTGTATTTCAGTTTGTGCCCAAATGACCTCATAATTCCAAATTGTGGATGGGTGCTGACCATGTAACTGGTTATTGAGGACCTGTGGAGCTGCAGGCACCTGTCATATAAACACAAGTTTTGCCATGTCTTCTTGTGGGATGCCTGTAGCTAATTTGTGAGAGGTGTTTCTGATAATATGAGAGATGGCCTGTGGTAAAGAAAATGAAAAGACAAGGCTGTCAAAGCAGTTTATTTAGCTCTTAAGCTCTTTGAAGCCAACCTCTGAGACCTGCAAGAAAAGATGAGGCAAAGAGTACTCTGGGGAGCACATTAATTGTTTTAGTAGGTCAGATCTGACCCTGGCTTGCAGTTCTTTCCTTCTTTGCTACAAAACTGACACTTGCCTAAAGATGAAGGTATTAGTGGTGTGGAGTTTTTTTTTCTCTTTAGATGAAGTTAATCACTGGGACAGGGTAGGAAGCACCTGCAGGACATTGTCAGTCTTGTTCAATTTGTGGTTTTGAATGCAAAGGCAGGGGCTACTCAGGGCAGTCATGTTTCCTGACCTGTGATGGATGCTTCCCAAGGATGTCCCAGGGAAGCATACAGAAAGCAGACACCAGTTGTAAAGTGCCTGTCTTTTCTTTCTGGTAGTGGCCATGACATAAATATTATTGCTATGCCTTAGTTGCAGTGCAATAGCATTGTACTCTTGGCATTAAGCCTTCTCCTAGGAGAATTATTTCCTACCCTCTTATTTCCCTACTCTTTCTACTCTGTTTCTTTTCTCTTGAGTTGAGGCTCTCATCTGTATATATTCCCTGCTCTTAATCCTGTCTCTCCCAAAATCTCAGTGACTACAGCATCTCCCTGGCCGCTGGTCATGACATTCTACTGGTGCCCAGTCCCACACGTTTTCCATTTCCACAGATTAATTAAAACATCATGATAAATCCTTAAGGTGTCAGTAGGAGTTTTCACCATGTTATTATTGCTACAATTGGAAAATTTCTAGAAGAGTTTGTGATAAACAGAATTAAAAAAACCAACCAAACAACAACCACAAAAATCCCTCTTCAGACTCAACGGCAGTTACAGCAGGAGTAATTTGGGTGGGAGTATGGGGATTGGCACATTAGCAAAAAGCATTTTTCATGCAAGGCTACTTAGACAACCTCTTTAGTCATCCAGCTGTTCTCAGTGAGCTGCCATCGCAGATGGAGATGCTGCGCATGCTTTTGGCATATTTAAAGCACCTGGGATCTGCATACTGTCTGATATAAAGCAGTCTTTGTGATGCCCTCTAGAGTAGATATTTGCATAGATTAGACATATAAATCTGCCTTTTATTTTCTGCTAACTCCTCAGAGAGGAGGCATCCTTTCAAGCATTTTTTTAAAAAAAAAGTCTTTGTACAGTGTCTAAAGTAAACAAGCTTACTTTCACTGTGCTCTTGTTCCAAAAACAGAGAACCCACACGCTCCTGCGGCTTTCTGAAAATGTGGGTGCAATGCTGCTTTCTGCACAATTATCAGACAATCCAGGGCCTTTTTCTTTTCCCCCTTCCCACAGTTCTAAGGGAAGACTGAAGTCACATTTCGCTCCCCACAGTAACTCTTTCTTAGTACGTGATACTGCTGTGCCTCCTGTGAAGGAATAAAGGTGTGCTTTAGTCTGGTTTTCTTCTTTCTTTCCTGGAAGAAGTTTTTGGTATCTTACTGGGTGCTCTGTACTCAGTGATATCCAGTGGCTTTTGTGCTGTTGCAGACTGGGACATAATCCTGGGAAGTGAGAGCAGTTCCTAGTGTGGGTACCCCCGTGGAGCTGGGTCCCCATGGTACTCTGCATGGTGGGTCTGGCATGCATGACTCTGTAGGGAAGGACATGTTCCAGCATCTGCACTGTGCTGCATTGGGCTTCTGCCCCAAGTTCAGCTGTCAGCTCTGCATTTCCCCAGAAGAACGTGCTGTACAGCTTTCCTGTGAAAGGAAACAGTGTTTGGAATAGGATGGCTGCACCTGCGACGTGTGGGAATGAATGTGTTCGCAGGTGGAAAATTAGAGCCTGTGGCTCCCAGGCCTCTTTTCTGAATGGTCTGTGAAAATTCAGCCTCAACCTTACCCTCTTTTAACTAAGTGAACTTTTTTTTTCTCTGTTATTTTTCTGCCATGCCCTTTTCTTCACCATTTCTTGTAGCTGTTTTTTTGTTTGTCTTTTAAGGAAATATTTCTTCTTTGCAGTTCCCAGCCTTTCCCTTTCTTTATTTTTCTGCAAGTGTTACGTGAAGACCTTTTTAAGCAGAAGTTTCTTCTAAAGCATAAAGAGGTACAGACTCTAGGACTGTATGAATTTTTAAATTGTGTGAGAATAAATTAGAGGGGAAAAATTAGTGATTGAGTGCTTCATATTTACAGGGAAAAATGTTTTCGCAAATCTGTTTTAACAAATGCTGGATCTTTTTCTTTCCCCTCAAAAAAGTCCTTGTTAAATGTCTTGCCTACTTGAGCTTATCTTTGCTTTTAGTCTGCTGTGCTTTCTTTTTTTTTTTTTTTTTTTGAAAAAGCTAAAGTTTCACCTCTTCCTGTGTAGCTAGCTTTTAATACAAGTCCAATCAGCTGCAGATTTCTACCAGTCACCGCTGTCTTTTCTGCTAGTCACTGCTCCTTACACTGTGCTTTTAATTTGTGTTAAGGCTGGATATCACATATCCTCCTGTGCCAACCTGGTTTTGTGGCAAGCTCAGTGAAGTGGAACTCTTTGGTTGTTAAGGATGTAACATGTACGTGTAACAAGTACATGAGGCTGCTTTTTATGGTTGGTCACACCTGCAGCTGGTGGCTGCAGAAGACTCTCTGTGTACTTTTGAGCTCGTGGTAGTTGGTTTGGCTTCATTGTCCAAAATAATTATTTTGAATATCACACTGTGCTGGAAAAAACAGCACAATGTGTACAATCAGATTCGTTCCAGACATCCTGGACTGCACTTGCCTGAAGCGAGGACTGTGACTGGTTGTGTGGCCGTGCTTGTTACTACACCTCAGATAGACCCATAGGATTTTTTTAATGCCAGTGGTTCTCAAAAATGTACTGACACGTAAAAAATTTTCTGTGAAAGTACAGAAGAATAGCATGGAGGATGAGAGGAGAAGAGAGATGTGTGGTTTAGTTGAGTGGATTGGTAAATGAGAGAGAACTGAGTGATACATGGCAAATGGGAAGGTGGGGTGTTTAAAACAAAAAAAGTCCAGTTGGTCTCTTAAACCTGGAAATTTAAGTCAGAATTTAACCCTTCAGTGCTACTGGTGTGTAACAGAGTAACAGAGGAAAAAAGTTTAGTTTTCAGAGAGCAGATGTCTCACTGCTTTGTCCGAATTTGTCTCTTCCTAGGAGCCTTTTGTCAGTTTGTGTTTATGGTGTCCTTACCAACACATGTTTTCAGAGCATGCCTGCTGTCTTGGAAGGATGTTATCTGGAGGCAGGCTATGTAGTTTCCAGAAAAATCATTGCACTCAATGCCTGCTTTTCTGGGAAGTGTCATGGCCATGGTGCTTGTGCTGATCAGCTCGCTCACACCACACAGGAAAGGCCCTGACACACACAGCCCTCCCTCTTGGCACCAGAAACAGCTGTGTGGCTTGCCCAGCTGGAAAGATGATGAACCTCCTCTTCACTAAGAAGCAACAGTGTTCTCTCCAACATAAATATGATATTAATGGTCAGAAGAGTCCTGTGTTTTTAACTATTTCCAGTTAAAAGGTTTGTCAGTTCCTGTTGTTTCTTAAATTGGGCTGGACCCTTGTGTAGTATAAACCAGTGCAGCTTTTTTCTTCTACTAGAATATTTCCCACTTTATCATTATATACATATACATATATATTTTATAGAGAACTTTGGGTCAATGGACTGCAATTTTAAATGATTCACATGAATTAAAACAGTTACTGCTATACATGGAAGCTGTATCAAATGAACAGAAAAGGACAGGGTGGTGTGTAAGAATGGGAGACCTTAGAAATGGAAGATAATTTAATCCCATGAATCCCATCAAAGCTTTTGTTCTCAGCTAAATGATTTGGAGAGTCAAATTACTGGATATGTTTCTGCAGAGGAATGGTGTGAAACAACTGTGACAGGGCATGGGGTGCCAGCTGACCCATATGTGGTGGTACTGTTTCTTTACTGTTTAAATAGGAGAACTAATAGAGGGTGCTGTAGGTAGTTGCTGAGTATTGAAAGACAGCAAAAGAAGAGTTGGAACAAGTACTAATAGAAGTATCTTATTCATGAGAGTATTTGTAGGATCTCATGGCGAGATCTTCTAGAGGAAGCAGTAGGAACTCTGGAGCTGAAATTTTATGAATTGACATGAGGCAAATAAATTTTTGCTGGAACAGAATTCCCTTGGTTTTAGATAGCTGTTAACAGCCTGCATGACCATATAGGCCCCAGTCTTGTTCAGGGTCCTCAGACTGATTGTCTCACGACTGGAACTGCACCCCATCTCCCAAAGCTGGGAGAAAGGCAAGCTCTGGGATTCATTGCTAAGTGGAGCCAGGGAGTCCTGTGTCCTCAGGGATCTCAGCTCTCTTTTGTTGGACAAGATTGTGGGTGGGTCATGAAGTAACTTGGAAATGTCAGGCTTTTTTTTTTTCTTTTCTTTTCTGTTCCTTTCCTTCCAGCTGCAGGAATTTGGGCTCTTGTTGCCCAGACAAGGGAGCAGCTCCGGAACTGCATGCAAGCTGGATGAGTCCTAAGAGCCCTGGGTGGCCACCCAGGCTTAGACAGTCTGGGATATTTGTGTTTTGATGCTCCTTTGATGGTTTTATTGTTTTGTTTTAATTATTAGACTTTTTTAATATTAGTGGCTACTGCAGCATAAAACACGTTAGGCTTGTACCTGCCTCACTGTAAACACCCTGATACTTAATTAGCTTTCATGTTGTATTTAGAGGACAGCAACAACAAATAATGTGCAGTATTTGCCTGGGTCTTCTTGTGTTCATATTATTGCAGCATATGTGTTGTTTTGCTTTTCAGTAATATTTTTGAGTTGGTTCTTTTTGGATGTGTATTTTAGTGGATGTTTAAACTTTGACTTAAAAGTAAGAACTCCTTCAAGGCAGACCTAAGATTCAACATTAATTCCCTGTTTATAAAATATTTGCTGAGGAGGGCAAACATTTTTCCCAGCTGACTTTCTTCAGTGAATGGGGAGCTTGTTCTCTGTGTGTTGGTTATTGAAAGCTGAGCTCTTTGTGCCAGATATTTTAAGAAACTGTTGACGCTTAGATCTAATCTATTACATTATACTGTGCTTTTAGACCAGAAAGTGAATGTGTTTTCATGTATGTGGTTGGGCAGTACATATGTAGCAACTCTAAAAAATAGTGTTGCATAACTATAAATACAGTGTAGGATACTTCCAGCCTTCATTCTTGCTTTACTGTGTTTTGAAGGCAGTGGCTGTGATGGTTAGAAATGTTGCAACAGGAATGCCTTGGCATTAGGCAGATTCACATTTATATCTGATCATAAGGAAATAATACTAATTTTATGTTCTGCGGCTTAGTCACGTGTTCTAACATTGCTTTCCTGATGGGAGCTATTTCTACATTCAGTTTTAGAAGAACACATACTTTTGGAGTAACCTAGGCTTTTTTTATTGGGCCCTTTTAAAGGGAAGTAAAGATTACATTCTTTGGTTCTGTTCTTCTCAACTAGTAATGATAGACACAAGGTGAGGGGGCTTCCTCTCTGGTCTTAGGTAGTCCAGGTTGAATCCTTCCATGCCAGTTATGATAGTGGAGGCATTTGCACTTGGGAAAAAGTACTTTGGATCTCCTTTTCTTGTCCACCTGGGCACGTGTGCTGTTGGAGACACTGGCTGAACCTTGATGTTGGATAAACAATGTGGATGGCTTTTACCATGGTTGACAACCATGAATGATTCAGATTTTTAAGAAGAATTCTGCAGCTGGGTACAATATAGCCGTGTTATTGTCTGTGTTTGAGCCTTTTATTATGTTAGGCTTTTCCCTAAACTTTGCAGCTCTTGAAATGAGGTAATGATAGGAATTTCAGTCTGGAATTTTTTTATGTTCAAAACACAACTCAAACTGGACTGGTAATGAGCAAGTAAAGAAAGGCATGAAAGGTATGACTCCAAATACTCTATAGCTCTCAAAAACCAGAAGGAAAAGGAACACGTAGCTTTACCAAAGGAGTATCATTCTTCAATAATAGTATAGCTTTGAGGGGGATTGGTATGTGGCCTATGAAACGTCAGAGATGACAGTACAGTACTTGTGCATCCATTTCAAAAGTGCATCAGGAGCCAGATAGAAAATGTGGATATGTGCAACAGGACAGAAGAGGATTCACTGAATCACAGAATCATTCACGTTGGAAGGGGCCCATAACAATCACTGAGCCCAACTCCCTGCTTCTGGCTGGACTACCTAAAAATAAATCATGATTTAAAGCATCATTCAGACCGGTACTGTAGTCACTTTCCTTGAGAGCCTGTTCTAGTCTATGGGTGAAGAACCATTTCCTCATGTCCAATCTGAACTTGGAATCACAGAAGAATGATGAAATAATTTGCATTGGAAGTGACCTTTAGAAGTCATCTAGTCCAACCTCCCTGCAATGAGTATCTAGGTCAGGATGCCCAGAGCTCCATTCCATCTGATCTTGAATGTTTCTAGGGATGGGACATTCACCATCTCTCTGGGCAACCTGTTCCACCACTCTCACTTCACCACTCTCACTGTAAATAATTTCTTCATTATGTCTAGACTAAATCTACCCTCTTTTAGTTTAAAAACATTGCCCCTTGTCTTATCACAACAGGCCCTGCTTTGTCCCTGTCTCACAATCCCAGTGTAAGTACTTCCCCTAAGGCAGCTTCATTCTGTTTCCTCATGTCCTGTTCCTGGTCACCAGAGGAAGTGACTGGGTATGATAGGACATGGCTGCAAACCACTGTCTTAAAAATGTGTCTTGATTACATAGACTGTCAGGATTGAACCTTAATTCCAGAACGAAGAGCTGAGGGTCCATGAGACTGAACCTAGTACTTGAGACATTTTATAATCCTTAAAGAGATGGAAATATATTAAGCATTTTGAAACTTGCTTTGAAGGTCTAACCAGCTTCTGTTGCAGGAGAAAAAGTTCTTCTGCCTTCCTGCAAGGAAACAAAAACAATTTGAGCGGCCTATATATTTATTTTGTGATATCTGACAGTTGAAATAGTGCTGAGGCTAGTAATCTGGTCTTTTGCTTTCATAAGTGAGGAGCTTGCTTTGTGTATGGAGCTGTGTTTGGATGAGTCACACCTGCTGCTTTTTGTTTCTCCGCCTCTGAGGAAGCTGTCCTCACTGCTGCTTGGTGATAAGCACTTGTGTTAGGTGGATCACTGTGATAACCTGGAGTTATCTTCTGTTTAAATCCTGCTCTTCCTGCTGCGTGGCTTTCTCCTGTTAGATTTCCTAGTGCCACACACACACACACACACGGTTGCATGTCTCTAGCTGTACTGCTAGCAGTATCCATTCCGTGTGTGTGTATTTAATGGAAAATCTATTGAAAGTCTGCTTGCATGATCTGAATGTGTCCCTTTTGCTTGTTCTGTGTTAGTAGCTGGTTAAACAGTGCTGAAAAATATTTTAAATCTTGCTGTAATTGGCAGTAGAACCCCATGAAAACTGCAACTTAACCTACTTTTTGGAATGAAGTGGAAAATGGTGTCCTGCTTTCTTTGAACTGCAGTGTCTTGAGGCGGGAGGATGAGTGTAGGGATAGTTACCTGTGGAGGGCTGGGAGCCCTTGGCACAAGAGCCCTCTGCATTCCCTTGGAGGAGAGAGGCCTGAGGGCAAAAAGACTCTCCCAGAGATAAGCAACCTTCCTCTGGTCATGGTGAGAAAGTGAACCACCCCCAGCATGCCTTGTTTCTATATGGCAACAGCCTGTACCCAGTTGGCTAGTTGGTTTCTACCCCACCCCCTGCCTTTCCCATAAAAAGCCCCCTGTTTCTGCCCCTGATGAGGGAGCCTTTGTCCCTGGCCTCCCCTTCACAGGGGCTGCTGGACAATGAAAGCCACCTCTGTGGAATTGCCATACGAGGCTCCTGTCTCTCTGTCCCCGGGTTCGCCTTGGGTGATATCACGGGGAGCTGAATCACAAGAGCTGGAATCGCTTGTAGCTGAGAAGGTGCTACACTTGCTGGGATCACCTGCTGCCCAGGGAGCTCTGCCATCACTCCTGGAAGAGTTGTTCTTTGCAGGACACTCTTTCTAGGAAGATCGTGGCACCCCGGTGCTGACCAGCATCGGATCTCCTGTGATAGTTCCCTTCTGCTTGCACAGATGGAGGTTGTGTCAAAAGTTGTATTTAACAACATAGCCTTGCTAGATCTACTTCCACTTGTAAACTCTACAAGAAATCTTCACCTAGGTATTTACTCTCAAGGACTGTGTCAGGCCTAAGGATGCAGAGATACAAAATGACAAACAAAGAGCAGATTTTGTGTCATTATAGTTTTATTTCTAAATAGAAATAATATTCTCTAGACTGGAAATTCAAGTCTAATGTTTCTTGACTGATGGGAGCGTGCTGCCATCACCATGATGGACAGGGGGTTTGCATCCACAAATTGGGGAGGTTTCTATAAACTTAATGAAAAAGCCCCTGCTGGTGGAATGACTCTCAATAGAATCAGTTATGAAAGATTTTGTTCCCTGAAAGTTCTTAGTGTATTGTTGTGTCTTTAAACCAGACAGATGCAACTAAAAGCAAATAGAGAGATTTACAAAAAAAGATGTTAGCGTCAATGTTTTAGTTTAAAGGAGAAAGGATAAGAAAAGTGGAAAAAGGGACAACACTTGTCATCCCTAGCTGCTTGAGTCACAGAAGTGCCCATCAGCGGTTTTGCATCGCCTTAAATGAAGGTGAAAAGGATAATTCCTCCTCTAGTTTAGGAACTGAGCCACTCACTGCCTTTGCCATTCAGACTATTGCAAGCTGCTTGGCGGCCTCTTTTTTCCCTCCGGGTGTAGCAGCAATGTGTGTCACTGCGGAGGGAGGTTTCCCACTCATTAAGGAGCACTGTGCACGGGGTGGATATTCTGCTGCACCTCACACACTGGCACATGCTTTGGACTTGTCTCCCAGGGCAAATTTAAGGCACTGGTTTGGACAGATGTCTGCATTACCTAGGCTGGGGCTGGTATTCTTCTGTTTGTCTTCCCATATAATGCAGTAACAGGGACTTACCAGTTTCTCCTCAGGGAAGTGCAGACTGCTAGGGGATGTACTGCGTAAACTCTTTGTGACACGCCAATCCTGCTTCAGTCATGTTGCTGCTCCTGAGGGAGCCTTAAAGAGTGAAGGTTGCTCCTGACTTCCTGTGTAATCAGTGAGAAGAAATGGGCATTTCCACTGTGTGATTCAGGATTCCTCTGTTGTGCATCACTTTCTGCAGGTGATTCATTCTCTCTTTCCTACTGTGTGTTTTGAAAAGGGAGCAGTGGATCATTGGTCTTCTATTTAGAAGTCCCAGATAGATGTCTGAAATTTTTCTACAGCATCAGGAAGAGGGTCAAGCCACTAACAGCAGCAGCATATGAGCAAACAGATCTGTGAGTTTTGATTGGGATTTCTATCTGCTTTTTAAATTAAGACAGTGGAGATCTTGGTTACGGTAGCACTGCCAGTCTTCAATTAAATTAATTCAATGTCAAAGTTTGTACTGCAGGCTGGAGCAAACTTTTTCCCTTCTCTTATAGCTGAGACAAACCATGAAAACTTAGTTCTAAACTTACCTTTTTCAGTGATGTGAGTATCTGTATTTTTTTTTTTGCCTTGCTGGCAGGGTGTAGCACTAAAGGAGCTGCAGTTGGATGTCAGTACAACCCTGAAGTCTCCAAATGTGTTTAAAAGAGGCATTTGCGTGGAGGCCCTTATGCAGCTGAGAATCTCAACAAGAATTTGGCAGAAATCTCAGTGTCGGAAGATGGCAGATTCCTGTGCAGTGAGATGTTTACTGGGCCACTGTTTTATCTTTGGCAGCTGCTTTTGCACTTGATATCTTCAGCTGTTTTTGAAGCTTTTACAAAGAATAATTATTCATTTCATGAAATGGATCTGTTTTACCCACCCAGCAGGGCACTGATTCACATATTTCCCTGGCAACATCCCGTTGTTATCAGAGCTGTGTTCACTTTTGCAGGGTCGCATTCACTGGGATGTTACAACTTCCTGGGCTGTGGTTTTGTTGCATGATTTACTGAGGTGTGGGGTGACTGTTTTCAATTATTCCTTTGGAAACACTAGGGTCACTGGGGTCTCTGGGAGATGGAAGCAACCTGAGTTTTCCTTTTCAGCTGGCAGTGCTGCTAATGTAGATGTTCCAACAACCTTTTCACAGGAATATAAGGTGTTGTACCGACGACCTATAGATAGGCAGCAACTTCATTGTGTCACATTTCAAGCCGTGTTTTCTTCTTGCCAGGACAGATTACTGTAAAAGGCAGTAGCCAATGGACTGGATTTTAACTCCCCACCAGGTAAAATTCCACTAAATCCATAGAGCTTTCTCAGACATTGATTATGTGAGGTTGGGATACTACTTAAAGGTTTCACTGATAGGGTTTTGGGAATGAGCTCTATAAATTCATGAACAAGGTTTCACTGCAGGCTCACCGGAGCTTTGCTTTGTTTTGTTAAGTTCAGGCTAAGCACACATTCTTCTGTAAGTTTGAATGTGTTCACTTGCTCTTTAAATAAAGTAACACCTGAATACACTTGCATGCTGCTCTGCACCCACAAAGCAATTATTTTGTGATGTGCTTCTGGATGCTTACATATGCATGCCGGTTGTTCACTGGTATATGTGCTCACTCAGTTCAGCTTTTGCATCAGTGCACAGCAGTACATTTAACCAGAAAAACATGGTGGACTTGAGTCATTCCAGAGTTTAGAGCTGTATGGAAGGAGACTATTTAAAATATATATTGAAAAATGAAACGGGACTTATGGGGGATATACATTATATTTTATTGTTTCGACTGACACAATGAGGAGAAGAGAATGGGGCCATGAGAACTCTTCGTGTTTGTTTTGGGTCCAGAGAATAGTTACGCCTGTACTCAAGCCCCATTAAAAAAAAAAAAAAAAAAAGGTTATCTATTTATTTTTAGTACTGCATAGTATGAGCTGGAGTATACATTTGTTCTGGTTAACTCACCACATTTTTTTAGCATGATATTCTAACCTGCTTGGCCATTAACCTGGCTGGCTACCAGGAGAATTTTCAAACCATTGACTCATATTGCTTCCATATGTAGCTTAAACCACCTTTTCCCACAGTAGATACAGCTTGAAGGTTAGCTGCCTTGTTTTTCAGGGCAGGGAGCAGCATATTTTGAACTGAGTCAACACATATGAATAAAGGAAGTAAATACAAGATATTTTTAACTTTTCGGGGTCTAATCTCATTTTTGCCAAAATCTAGTTCCAAATCAGGAAAGACCAAACAGGGGTTTTTGTGCTCCTCTCCCCCAGGAGGTTAAGCAGTCTTCAGCATACATAGCTTATCTTTTGATTATTGCATCTTTGTGAGGATGAATCTTCACAGCTGCCATTTCAGGGGTTTTTTTGGTTTATGCTGTTTGAAGATCTTGGGGCATGAGTTGCTCTGTGTGTGTGGGACCTGCTGTTCTGAGGATGTGACTAACCAAGTGGGAAATGACACACAGGCTGCATGCCATGGCACCTTAGTGAGCACCTGTATGGAGGTGGGGCCTGTATGTGGCTGGAGCTCCTGTTCTTAGTTGGAGCCCATGTTTTGTGTCAAGCACCAAAGGACAGGTGCTGGCTAGGAGAATTGGTTTATTATCCATTAAATATGAATTATTTAAGAAATAAATAATTATTTATTATCAGAGCAGTAGCTGCCTCTGGGACACACAGCTCAAGGCAAGGAGGAGGAGCCCTGGAGCCCTCTATGGGAATGGGGAAGACCATGTTTGGCTGAAGGTGAAGGTGGAGGCAGCAGCTGTGGGAGACACTGTGGGTTTGCACTCAAAAAAACCCCAACCATGTTGTGAAAAGCAGTATGTGGCATTGCTGCAATTCACCTACCTGACCGAGTTCTACCTTTTTTTCTTTCCTTTTGCGATCAAAAATGAAAGTGAAGCTAAAAAGAAAAAATAGTCTCCTGAGCTGTTACCTTTGGATCTCTGTAGCCAAATGTAAGCATTCTGCTCAGTTCAGGAGATATGAGCACATAGCTGAGCATGTTTTCAAGCCTAGCTGAAGTCAGTAGGACTGTCATGTTGAATAATAACACTTTCAGCATGTGTTTAAAACCAAAACCAAATGGATACATGGCTTTTTTCAAAGACAGAATCACAGAATCACCAGGTTGGAAGAGACTTCTAAGATCATCGAGTCCAACCCACGACCTAACACTAAACCATGGCACCAAGTGCCACATCCAGTCTTTTTTTAAACACATCCAGGGATGGTGATTCCACCACCTCCCTGAGCAGGCAATTCCAGTACTTTACCACTCTTCCCATGAAAAACTTTTTCCTGACTCCAGCCTAAATTTCCCTTGGAGCACCTTAAGACTGTGTCCTCTCGTTCTGTCAGTTGCTGCCTGGAGAAAGAGACCAACCCCCACCTGACTACAACCACCTTTCAGGAAGTTGTAGAGAGTGATAAGATGCGTGGATAACAAACTCTTTGCTCCCAAATTTTTTATTCTAGTGTTTGTATAATATTTATGCTTGCATTGAATGGGGTTTATTTTCAGTTAAAAATGCTAAAATACAGATTTGTTTGCATTAGGTGGTTTTGTTTTGCTTTACTTTTGCAATCCCACTCTAGCCTTTATAAAGATAAATTCTATGGTGGTGTCAATGGGGTTTTCTGGTGCACAACTTGCAGAGACCAAATGTAGCCTTTTCTAAGTGAAAATGCTCAGAAGACAAGAGGCGAATGGCTTCCCTGGGTTTTTTTTTTTACTCTAAAAGGCATGTTGGAGTTTTGTGCTGTATAATTCTTCAGGTATTTGGATTAACTCTGATAAAATTATAGGTGGTTGTAAGGGAGTTTATTGTGCTTATAAATTGTAGTGGGGCTCCCTGTAATTTGTTATAATTAATTCAATAGTTCAAGAGCAGAAAATCAAGATCAGGTTGTGGCATGCCTTCCTTTCTTGCTAAAGCATGCCATTACTGGCCTTTTTATTTAAAGTTTCACTTTGTGCTTGTGGGTTTATTTGAACTTGGAGTATGCAAAATGCATAATACACTCTGAACAAAAAAGTACAAGTACAGAGGACGGACCTGTTGCGGTTGGGGGGGGTTTCTGTTTAAATGTAGAGAAATTGGTAGATACTGAGAAGCTGCATCTGGTGGCTAAGCCTCTCATGGAAGGAGGGCATGTTTTGGAAGGCTTGTGTCACGTCTGCGGGCTGCAACAAGGCCTGGGTGCATGTCTGTGCTTGTGGCCCATCAGAAGTGGCAGGAAAAAAAAACCACTGGCAGAGCACTTCTTTCCAATGCAAGCTCCCTCTTTTGCTGCCAGTGAGAATGTTCAGTGTGACACTGTTGTCTCCTGTCACTGCTGAGGGCTTCACTGGCCGTCTCTTTAACTCTCGGCACCAAAGAGCCACAGCACTTTGGTACCAGGCTACACTGGAAGCATATACTGCTTCTATGGGAGAGGTTATAGAACCTGTGTTATCCTCCTAAACAGTCAATATCCATTTGTAATACAAATATACTTTTCTTTAAGTGCTCAATTTTTCTGCAGAAATTTGGTGTTGTTGACTGATTCATGCCAGAATAAACACCTTATTGCTCTTAAAATACTTCGCATTTACTTTTGAAATTGTGTGCCAGCTGTGTAGAGAACTGGAGGGGGTCGAGATCTTGAATTTTAATTGTCTTTTGGGGAATGCGTGCAAACGAACAACCTTTCAGTAGTCAACTGTTGCAATGGAGATGGTAAACAACAACTAAGCAGTGCACAATTCTTATCAGGCTGTCTTTAGCTGTGCAAAATTTCCTGTTCTAGTATCCTTAGCCAGGAGCTGACTGTAGAGCTGGCCCATAACCTTTGGAAGGCATTGGCCTTCCAAAGGTAGGAGCCTCACTGGTCAGCTATGGCAGCTGGCCTTTCATTACGTGCCTCATTGCAGCTCACCAAGCAAGCCAGGCATCCAGGCTCTGTAGCTTGTCCCTACCTCACAATCTGCATATCAAAATGAATGGAAAGTGACCCTTGTGAAGTTAGTCTGTTGTAGCCAAATCTCCTCTTTTCCCCTCTGACTATAATCTGTTGCTTTTAAAGACAGAGATTGAGTGATCTGGAAGTACGTGATAGGAACTGTGTTTTGATCTGTTCTCCTTTTTTTTCAGTCAAATGTGTGAGTATGATGCTGTCCCAGCATTGTTCTGTCTCATTAGGAAGGGGAATGACACAAATCTTTCCATGTATTTATTTCATTTTCAGTGTCAGTCATGTTTTCCATCCAGCTGCTGGAGGAAACCAGGATGTAGGCAGTTGGATGCTGCTTTTGAACAGCGTCATTTCTCAGTTACCTGAAGCTAACCTTGACCTACCCTCTAAGGTTGTTATGATCAAAGACTCTTACCCTGGAAGATGTTATGACTGTGTTTTTACTATTGGCATTGACAGTTTGAGCTTCTGAAGGAATTTCCTCCTGCATGTGTGACAAAGGCTCTTTCGTCTCCTTCACTCTTTTTCTGGCAAGTCTGCTGATCTTCCTGAAGGTCTGTGACAGGGTGTGGTAGACTCATTCTCAATAATACCCTTCCAAAAATATTACCCTTCTATTAGTGGAAACACTGCCATTGCTTTTTATATTCGAACACAAATCCCAGATAAATGGCTGTTGTCTAGAACTGTGAAACATCAGACTTTTGCTAGGAGAGAAGTTGATGAAATTCCAAAGGAGTGAACTAGAAATGTTCTGTTTATCAACCCCATCTAAGTTTTTAAAGTGGCAAAGACGAGGCATTAGCTCTGTGTTACTGACTATGACATCATGAATCTATATATCTCTCTTTTTTTAAGTGCCTTTAGATTAAGATGTGCTGATTGAATCCTTGCCTCCAAAATGTGTTTCAGCATGCCCAGGCTCAGAAATCATAACACCATGTTTGCCAATATACTGTTGTTGCATTTGAAAAGACCAGTCTTGTCTGCCTGTCTGCCTTTCTTAGCATATAAAATCCAGTCCAAGTTTGCAAGTCAGCTTTGTTACTGTATATTGAGTATATTGAGTGACCCACATGAAATAAGCAGCATCCAGTAAGTAGTACTCGGGATTGAAACTTGGGAACAAAACCTAGATCTCCCAAATCTGCCTTGGATTCCTGCCCAAGTTTACATGAGTAGCTTCACCAACCTCAGATATTCTATAAAATTAGGCTAATCATTGTTAATACATTAAAGCATGTTTTTCTCAGAAAAGCTACCAGCAAGAGTTAAGTAGTAATATGATTGTCTCAAATATGTAATAAATAAATAGAAATCACTTTTTGGTCATTATCAGTGAGTTTCTTTGGTTGCCCACTGAATTGCCGAGTCATTGACTCATCTACCTCAAAGGCTTAGAAAATCGGTCCTCAAAATAAAAAAAATGGGTTTCTATTTCAAATGTAGCATATAGGTATCCATGGAATCCTGTTGCTAAATAGTATCAAAGCCAAAATCATGGCAGGTTTTAAGGTATGAGGTAAACAATAGACACATCAATATCAAAGTTAGTGCTTAAAATAATTTTAGTAAATCATAAAAGGCCTCTGTTCTGGAGAAACTGCTTCCCCTGTGGGCACATTATTGCATAAGTGTACATTGCAGCGTCTCTCCTCAGAAATATATTACCATACTAAGATAATCTCAAACAAGCTGACTCGGACTGTTGTTGTGACTCAATGAGACTTTTATTGTGTTCCTAATTTTAGAAAATCATATTGTACTCTAATTGCAATTTTTTCTTTTAAGTTGGAAAAGAGCTGAAGTTCTTGAGCTAAACCACTTGTGGACCAATCTGTTTCTCCTTTGAGTCTTAAAGGTTTCTTCTTTTGGAGATATGAAATGGTAAAGCAGTTCTCTTTTCCTCCAGACAAGAAGTTAAATTACATAGTTATGCAGTTATTCAATAGATAGGCTTGATGCCAAAATGGTACCTAATGAGTTATAAAAAAGTTAGTCATGCCAGTAATTGCATCATTAGAAACGATTGAAAAGTAGTTGTACCTATTGGGTAACTAATATATGTTTTGTAGTGCTTTGTTTGTTTTCAGATACACTAAAGGTAAATATTTATTGGTATTGAAACTGTGATGTATTTATATTGGCTTGAAATTTCCAAATAAAACAAACTGATTAAAAATAAAAAGAAAAGCTTTTTAAATGTTTCCTGCTGCATTGGAGATAATGTGTATATTACAAACCCTTCCTGATTTACAGAGAAGGCTAGTAAAACCAGGAAAAAATAACAAAAATCCAGACAGGTCACAATTCAAACAGTATTAAACATTATTAGCTCGATCATGTCACCTTTTTGTATAAAATACACATTTAGATTGTAAATCCCTGGGACAAAAAGAATTTTTTTGTTCTCTTCCTGTGCATTTCCTAGCACAGTTTGATGCTGCTTGATTACTAAGGCTAGTAGATCTGATAATACTGAGTAATTATTCAGGTAAGGAAGTATTGCCTTGCGGTTCTTTGTGGAAGTCACTAGTAAGAAAATCCTGAAGATGCAGTGCAATTACCCTGCAAACGTAATGCGTATTCTTACTTTCGTAAACCATCCTTTACTTTCTCTGCAAAGATCTCACTTCTGGTGTTGGTCAGGCCAGGTTCTGTGTGGCTTGTGATACCTGAAACGTTGGTTGTTGAGGAGAATGGAAACCAGTGAAATTGAGTGATTTTCTGCATGTATCAAATAGCACCAGGGGTTTTACATCAGATAACAGTGGTGATGGAAGGGTGCAATGAATTCAGTGACACTGTACAAACACCCATGTTCTTTCTTGAAGTGACAGCAGAACAAATGTGAACCCTGGTCTTGGGGGAGGCCCATGCAGAATTGTTTGAGCAAATGGAGTTTCCCTGCATTTATGCTGCTGTAGCAGAGTCTGAATCTGCGTGTTGCAATTAAATTTTAAAACAGTACCCTTATCTCCTGCTTGCTAGTACCGTTGGGTTTTGGTGGGTTTTTTTTCCTTTCATAGTATGGATTGCCAAAATACAGATGTTTATTCTGGAGTTGAGATGTTGTCTCATAGTCATCCAGTTGCAGCTTCTTTGCTCTATAAAAATGTGCTTTTTGATGCAATACGTGCAAATATACTTTTAATGTTTTGTGTGTTGGCTAAATAGAGTTGTGGGAAATGATATCCTTTTAATGATGGCTTTGTTCAGACTTGTTGTCCACTCCCATTCCCCTTGGAATTAGCTACAGGCTGGCAAACTGCAGTAGCCTTTATTATATTGAATACACAATGGCTCTGCTAATAATGTTTAACCCAAACTGAGCAATGAAGGTGAGAGATTTCAGCTCCAGGCTGACTTGGCTGTGGTGGTGTCTTTTCTGCCCTGCTCTCCTCCAGTATCCCAGAATGACTTTGTGATTAAAGCTTCATAAATCTTAATTTTGAATTTTTTGTCTTTTATTTTTGGGGGTGCAGATTGCAAACTTCTCTTTTGTTCACTTTCCATATGCTTTCCCAACTAAAACACCTAATAGAAGGCTTATGAAACGCATGTTTTTATCTGCTGTCCTGGAACAGCTTTCCTCAGTGAATCTATAGCTGAAACATTTTTAAAATGTTTGATTTCCCTCAAATTATAGATCTACTTTTGCAATCCAAGTGAACAAAGAGCAGTCTCAGTTAGCATAGTGGTATAATAACAGCATTTAATTTAATTTCGGATGGAGGAGCCTCAAATCCCTGACAGAATGTGGGCCAGTTGCTCCTCTCCGTTGGCTGGGCAGGGAGCCTGACCACAGTTTTGCAGCATGGCTGAGCCATGAATCTGTGGCTGGTGGAGTTATTAGAGCCTTCTAGTGGAGCTTCCTCCAGGGTATCCTGCTCCTTCTCTGCCTTGACACTGGAATTAGCCACCCCAGTCCATGCCTGGGGAAAAATGTCCCGGTTCATGCTTTGTTTGGACACCATGAACAGAGATGTCAGGGGACTCTTCAGGTGGGTGTCACTTGTCACGGTCAGTACAGGGGTAAAGAGGAAGCACATACCAACCACAGGTTTCTGCCTCGGTCTTCTTCAGATTATCTTGGCACTTCCACTGAAACAGGTGCCAGAGCCACAGTGGGTGGTTGCATTTCAGTGTGTTTGCCTGTGAAAAGTGACAACTTTCTCCGTGAGACTTTTTCCCTGACAGATACACTAGTTAATGTCAGAGCACCAATTATATACATCCCTTAAACTCTTACTGCATGTCAATCTACAATATATAATAAATCCTAAACTCACTGGATGATCTTTAATATCCCTTCCAACCCAACCCATTCTGTGATTCCATAATGTTGTAGAATATTCCTATTAAGATTTTTAAATGTGACCTCTTCCTGACGATCAAGTGAAGCACCTGTAAATGGGCATTTTTCTCAGATTATGGGTGCTGTCTGCTGTCCTTGTGAGTGTGTAACTGTGTGTTTATGAGTGTGTAACTGTGTGTTTGTGAGTGTGTGTATGTCTGAGTGTAACAGTGTGTGAGTGTGTAACTGTGTGTGTGTGTGCACATGTGTGTGCTCCTTGTTTGCCCTAACTTTTCTAACATCTGTCTAGGGTCTGACCTATTTTTTTTTTTCTAATTTTGGAGGCTACTGGTCAAAGACAGTGTTGGGGGGAAATGGTGGAGACAGCTCTTGAGAATTCCACATTGTCCAAGGCAGACAAAAAAAAATGTTTCCTTCCTTGCTTGCACCATATTCCGATGGCAAGTCACATGGCAACTCAAACCCCCCAGCAATGTTTCTTTTGAAAGTCTAGGTCATAATATTTGATACTAAGGTAGCTGCATTGGTGCTGTATTTTGGTGATGCTTACCTGAGTAATTCTTTCTGTGATTTGTCTGCAGTTGTGTGGACACTGGTTCAAATTATGGCTCCCCTACAGCTGGTCACATTCTTGACTTCTGTGCAGCTAGGATGTCACTCTAAGAATTTTACATTGGTTTGAGTTTCATGTAGCCTCTTAACTCTGTGTTTGTTTTAACAATAGCTTTATTTTTCTGGCACATGTGGATTTTACTCTCCTTGTTAGACTAGAATATGTAACTTGTGTGTATGTGTAGCATGGACCCAAATAGCTGCTTTTGGGATTACAAGTCTTGAAGACCAAATGAATCAAACACTTGCTCACCTGCATCGTTGATAAGCAGCTTATGTCAAGCTTCTATGAAAGCATGCATGTCTTTGGAGTTGGGATTTGGTCACTGCAAAGGAGTAGAAAGAAGCTGATTTGTCTCTTGGACCGAGCAATTGTAAAACCTGGGGCTGAGGCACAGGGCTCAAGCTGGGGAGCCGTATGCTTTTTAGCCTGCCTCTCCCAATCAAATTTCAAAATCCCCTCAAGTTTTAATCTTCATTAGGCTGTGTGGAAGCCAAATCTGAGCATTTTAAATGCGATTATATTTTTCTTACTTCTCAACACAAACAGTAACATTTGCAAGCTTAGTTAAGGCACCGCGGTCCCTGTTCCACGGTTGATGTTGCAGTGGTTCTCCTTTCTGCTGGGACTGGGAAGGTGACACACTCTTGAACAAGGCCAGAACAGTTTCTTTGCCAAGAGGTTCAGAGGTAAGGTCAGATGTGGCGTGCTGGTTGTAGCTGAGCCCAGTTAGGAGTTTACTGCCCACAGACTTTGACTGCTGTTCGCTGTCTGCCTTGCAGAGCTTGCAGTCTCTGGGACTGGCTGGCATGCTTGTGTACCACTTCTTTCTATCCCAGTTTATCTCAAGCAATTCTTTCTTAAATCTGTGCCATTTTAAGTGGATGCCCTCTGTTTCAGGGGGCTAGCAGGCATATGCAGCTCAAGGGTGCAGTAACCTCTGAACCTGTTTCAGCTGCAGCCAGGCTGGTGTGTCTGCTCACAACCTGAAAAAGTGCATTTCTTGAGTTTTGAGGTTCCTAATTTGGGTCACCCAGGTGCACCTGGAGGCTGAGTGCACACATGGACCATGTTAGAAGCTGTGTTTGCTTGGTTTGTGTGTCTTAGTCATCCCTACATATGAAAAATGCCTGTTAATAAATAAACCTTTTATATGGGCCATAGTTTAAGTTAAATCAGCAGACCAAAGTGTATTGCTAAAATTCCATTTCTTCAGTCAAAATGGTGACACTGGAGCAAAAACAGTGGAAGCAATATGAACAGCCCCTTTTTGCATTGGGGATTGCATGGTCTGCACTAACCTCTATAAAACTCATAAAAGAGGTAACCTTAGCAGATGTCCCTCTTCTATGTGGTCTAGGGAACACAAACTAGAACTTTTCATTTTCCCTGTCATCTATCTGGAAGCACTGCACAGGTAGGGATCATATGAATTTGTTGTGGTAATGTGGAGCTTCTGAAGCTGGGTACAGGCCTGCTGTTCAACAGCCTGGCCTCCTGCTTGGGGTGATTTTTTTCCTTCTTTTCCGCAATCTTTGTTTTTTCCTGTGGGAAATGTGCCAGCTTATAGATATTATAATTTGTGCCTTTTTTTTTTTGTTTGTAGATATCAGTATTACCTACAGGTGAAAAAGGATGTTCTTGATGGGCGGTTAATATCCTCATTCGAGCAGGGAATTCGACTGGCTGGTCTGGCAGTGCAAGGTAGGGTGACATGATCCCATGGCCTTTGTCCAGCAATGGCTCTTTCGGTTTGTCCTCTATCGTGACTGAGCACTGAGGCCTTGTATGACTCCTGCTCACAGCAGCTGGGTTTCCAGTTGATTCCAAAGTGCATGGGTGGACTGCCGTGGATGAAACGCTCACAGCCTCAGGCAGGGAACGAGGGACCACACCACAGTGCTCAACTTTCCTATTTCTAAAATTCATGCAAGTGAATCTCAGCAAAACTCCAGTTCTTCCAGCCCTGACCACGGAGTACTTTGCAGTAATGATTTGCTTCACGTTCTCTGGTTTGAAATGCAAATTACATCAAAGAGCATGGCAGCAGCTTTAATTTTGCCTTTAATTAAAATCTCATTTTGCTGTATAGTGCTATATGAAGTATGAAAGAACACATGACCGTAATTGTTATGTGAGTTATAAGTTAATAATAAACTACTTCTTACAACATGATTTTTATTCTGAGACTCCTAAGGACATCAATAAAAGTCGGATCACATAATGTATATGTGCAGGGGAAGAAGCCCTGTATTTGGATAATGTACGTTTCAGTCTATCCACAACTGACTGAGAACTTGAGGCAGAGTTTCAGCAATAGTGTTCTCTGCATGCTCTCTGATGAGTGGAACGGGGGAAGTGTATACATAAATAGCAAACATGAGGATCTGATTGTTGACAATTAAAGGTTCAATGGAGAGAAATGCTAATGTGGTCTTTTTTTAGAGCAGTAGAAATGCTGGTTTTGTATCTTATATCTTCATTAAAAATTGAAGGGAAAATGTCTTGTCAAATCTTGAAATGTTTGCCTAATAAAGGAAAATATATGTATAAGATTCCATAATTAATCTTTTAATTTAGGTAAATGAAGATTTTCCAGTGTATAAGTTAGGTCTGAATAGATACTGAATATATTTCACTGTGTTTTTGGAGCTTTTTCCTAATTTTGAGAGTGAGTCAATCCTACTATTCCTGAGGTTGTATGACTTCCTTTGTCCTTTGCATGCGATGCGACCAAAGGTATTTGAAATACTTATTTCTTTTAAACTTGTAGACTCTGTTTCATGCCCATTTTGATTTCCTTCTATTTATGCTAAAACATAACTCTGAGGTAGAAACAAAATGAAACCGCATTTTTGGCATCCTGCAATATGCGAAATCGTCTAGAAGCTTTGGAAGAATGTTAAGATAAAATGATTTATGGTGGGGATTTCCAGCTCCTGTAATACGAGAATCTTGTAGATGGCGTTTGATCCTGTTCAATTAATATAAAATAAAAACCTCCTGGCAAGATACTCTTTTGATATAAGCTGTTGTGTATTTAACAGATAGATAAATATAGGCATTGTTTGGGGTTTTTAAATGTAGTTTAGCCTTTAGGAAGCATTTCCAAAACTCCATGGTCTCAAGGATATTTAGACAAGAATCCTCAGCCTGACATATGAGTGAATGTGAGCACGGAGATGAGTATCTTTTGGAGAGATGTAGAAGAAGCAGAAAAGTGAGTAGAAAGCTGTGGGCCAGTCTGTTAAACCAACACAGTGCCTTATGCTGTTCCATTGGCTGTGAAGGATAAACCTTCCCTCATGTTGGTGGTTGACAATTTTAAATAAAATTGACTACTGGATTTTAACCTTTATAGCCTGTAAAATTAATCTTTTGTTCAACTGTGTAGAGTTGTAGCAGAGGTAGCTTAAATTTTCTTTATTTTTGCCTGGTCAGAGTTGGAAATGTTGGAGAAGCAAAAGTGTGCATGATTTTTAAAGAGACTGAGCAATCCCAGCATTTTTTTAATGGAGGTATGAGTTCAAGAAGGCTACAGAAAAACAAACTCTTGCTCTTCTGATGGTTAAGCACTGCAAATGATCATTATATTAGAGATCAAAAGAAAAATTATTTGTTGGCTGTTACTTGATCTCTGGTAATAACACTATTATTTTCAGACCTCCATGCTAAAAGCTAAAGTACAAGCAAAAATCTTTGTGCTAGGCTGTGGCTTCAAGAGAACTCGCCCACTTGAAATTAAGCATCTGTGCAAAGGTTGAGTGTGGTCTTAACATGTGTGGATAGTGCCAAAGTGAGTAATTGTGTTGTTCTTTTCCAGCGGATTTTGGAGACTATAATCAGTTTGAATCTCATGACTTCCTCCGAGAATATGTCTTGTTTCCTATGGTGAGTTCCTTATCCCTCTCTTTTGTGGTCTTTTGTGAATAATTTCTCCATGACTCAGAGATGGCTTTGTTGATAACAGAGTAAAAACACCAGCGCTGGACTAGTGGAAGCAAAATTTGCTCCCCAAAATTTGATTGCAGCTGAGTGATTCTATGCTATGGAATGTCAGCCCATTTTCAGTTCCTGTTGAGCCTCCACTAGGAATAGGTGTCAACAAAAGAAACTTACGTCTTTGAATCAAAAAAGAATTTGCATCTATTTTAAAAGGTATATATTAGCACCACTGTGATGTTAGCAACATGGCATATCAAGGGGATACAAGGGCTGCTGCTGTAGTAAATGTTGTGTCACGGGACAAGCCATGCAGCCATTTCTGAAGAGAATGTGAATTTACATCAGCTGCCTGTTGCACTGAAGTGAAGCCTGAATCAAGTCTTCTCCAAACGTTCTCCAGGGACTGTGCTCTAAATTTGGTTTACATTTGGAAACTAGGAAAGGAATTTAGATCGCTAATGATGTTGGAAATTTGGTGACAAATGCCGAGCATTTGCAGTCTGGGACATTGAGCTTCTCTGGGAGGATGAATAAGAGAAGAAGAAAACCAAAACAAATGACTGTTGAAGCTAAGGCTGGCTTTGTCTTAGATGAACAAGTCCATCAGCATGAATATTTAGTGTAAGCTTCATAAATATAAAAGATCGTGGAATTATTTCTAACTGGAAAAAATATTTGGAAGCAGGGTGTAGCTGCCTGGAAGTTAAGGCATCTGGTTTCCCTCTGCAATTAGTGGAGTGGTAGAGGGAGAATGATTCATCTCACTGTAATTTGAAGGCTTGAGAAGCATTTCATCCCACTTACCCATGCTCTTTTGCAGGAGTTGCAGTGGACAGTTTGTTCTTAAATCCAAAAAGGTGACATCTGTATTGTGTCTTGACTGCAATTTTGAGCCACTAGGCAGTTCAAAACGACCTGAAAAAAATGGGAAGGAAGAAGGGAATGTACAGAGATCTGAATATGCTTTGCATGGAATATATGTGTAGAATGTGGCTTCAGTATTAACCTTTCACTAATAAACTTCTGTTATCCTCTCTAGTGGAGCAGAATTTCTTTGGTAAGCCATCTTATCTATTGATAAGTAATTGATGATCTTGTGTGTGGTTGATGGCTTATGAAGTCATGTATGATAGCCTAAATGGGAAAGAAGATGGCTGAAAATGTATACGGAGAAAAGTGTTGTTGTCAGGGTGTCACTTCGTAAATGAACTTCTGCAAAGTTCTTTCAATACAAGAAGAATGAATTGGAGTGGTTTGGGTGGGAAGGGACCTTAAAGATCATCTAGTTTCAACACCCCTGCCATGGGGAGGGACACTTTCCACTAGACCAGGTTGCTCAGTGCTCCATCCAACCTGGCCTTGAACACTGCCAGGGATACACTGGTACTATTTTTTGTTCAGAAAAAAAATTAGGGGAGGTTTTAGGTCTCTAGATGAGCTTCCAGGTGGTTAATTTCTCTGCGGTTCAGCAATTTACTTTGTGGGCCCATCTCTTCGAAACTCTGTTTTTGTGTCAGCTGACTGCATGGTGGTGTGGTCAGCTCTCTTCTGTTTTGCATGTTTACCATCCCCTTGTGGTATCTTGCCTTTCATCCATGCTACTATTGCTAAACTTAAGAAGATCAGCAGGGTGTCTGCTTCCTACACCTTCAGAAGCCTACTCTTAAATCAACTGTTTCTCTAGACATTTCTTTAACTACTTCTCTCTGTTCTTCTGGGAAGGATGGATAACATAATAGTAAATATTTCACTACAAGTTCAGTAACAGTGGCTAAATGCTGCAGATACAAACTAGTCGCTAAGCAAGCTGAAAGATTTGAGTGAATTTGGGGCATAGAAAAAGCCTCCACTGAGAAAGTTGCTATAAATTCATTAGTGAAGCGAGCTTTTGGATGAGGGAGGGGCAGCTGCGTTTGTGCTGTTTGATCTTGGGAGGCTACAATGTGTGTCAAATGGCATTTCTTCAGCAGTGAAAAGAACAAAGTTATGTACACAGTACACCCCACAGGTGTGTGGCTGTGCATAGGCATGTACCATGCCATTTTTCATTAGCACACTACCACTTTCACATTTTTTTGTGGCAGAAGCAAATATCAGAGGGGAGGGCCCCATTGAGCAAGAAGCAGTGTATTTAAGTACATTACATGCAGCCTTAAGGCTTTCTTAAATAGAAGTAAGAACTTTGAGGTTTTGCAAGAAAGTTTTTCAGCTTCCTTTTTTTGGCCTTGAATTTATGAGCAGACTTCCTTTATTAACTTGCTCCCAATTATTTCAGAATTGTTTCTACTGCACCTTATTAAATTTGCAGAGTACAAAAATTTCTGCTCAGGAATGTGTTGCAAGCATAAAGTAGGTTTTAATGCCTATTTGCAGAGGTAGCAAAACTTTCAATCCCTTTAACGTGAGGAAGGAGGAACCTGTATGCTGCAGAGCAAAAAATATTAATGAATTCATTTTCCATGGTCTCTGTATTATTTTGGACTGTTTTTAAAAGGTATATATTAATTTGTAGATTTCCAAGTTTTTAGAGATTTGTTCAGTACCTATCCAGGAAAAAGTCCTTTATCTGTGCCCTGTACTCTGTTCTCTATTTTGGAATAATAAGGACCTTACCCCTATTTTTAACAGAATTGCTTTACCCTCCCAAAAAATGTTTAAAAAAAAAAAATCAGAGTTTTATGTTCTTCTCGCACATTTTCAGCATCCCATGCTCTGAATTTTCAATGTGGTCAGTGATAGGTTCTCTCTTGGTAACTACCTAGAAGAGTGTGAACAGTAAAGTCTTGAAACATCTGTTCTCATAATTTCTGCCTGCCATTTTATTCTCTCTCTCTCTTTGGTTGACTAGTCTTTGATGCTGCTTCCTGTTCTTACAGGATTGGACCCAGGACGAAGCTGTCCTGGAGGAGCTGACTCAAAAGGTTGCTCAGGAGCACCGAACTCACAGGTGAGCTTGACATGATAAAGTTTGTACTGTTTTTTAAAATTTTTTGTCATTGTTCTAGTACTTCCCTGCCTCCTCCTGCATTCCTGGCAGTGTTTAACTAGCTTATCTTCATGTTACTATTATGCTTTGTGTCACTGGATTTTTAATTAGTCTATCACAAAAGATTATCTGCGTCTTGTAAACACAAACTGGCTGAGGAGCTTAATCCTAAATAAACGAGCATTTACACCCTTAGGTTTAATGAGCATGTGTAACACTACTTGTGCCATGCAGTAGACTCCTTTCTCTTTTTGATTTCATTTAATTCCTGATGGCAAAAGACACTGTGACTTGATTGGTGGCGATCCAAGGGCCTCTTTCAAGAGGAGTGGGATACAAATGCTCTCAGTGTAATGGAAATGCAAATAACAGGAATTGGGTTTTAAGTCTCATGGAGAAGACACAGTATAGTGTTACTAGTTAATGAGCTAGGAGTGTGTGCATTAGTGCCTCAGTAAAAAAACCTTCTTTGTGAGCAGGCTTCTTTCATGTTGTCCGGTGCTTCAGTGGTGGAAGTGTTCAAACCTCTAGAGTGCTGTTATGGGAAAAATGGCAGTGCCCACATGTCATATGCAATAGGAATATTATGTGAAGGATGCTGCATTCCCCATTACATGAGAGAAAGTGGTTGTGAAAGGACAAATATCAGTCTCTGAGTCTAAGGCCATTCTCAGTTTTGAGTTTCAATGCAAGCCTGGGCCTTTGATGCAGCCAAAGGAATAGCTTCCAAGCTGGCCATGAACAGGCCTGGTTCTGTTCTCTCCCTGCCATGGGCTGCTTGTGTGATCTTGGTTAACTCACAGACTTGAAAGGAAAGATTTCCCACCTGCTGTGCTCTATAGTGCTATTTCTGCAGCACAAAGGGCAAATACTTCCCCTCACTTCAGCAGGTAGATCGTATTCCACCTCCCATATCCCAGATATTTATCTGGTTCTTATATTTCTGTTTGTAAGCTGTGGTAAGGAGGAGCAAAGAAGAGAAAAATTGTTAGTGGCCTTCTTTTGGAGCAACCTGCAATCTATTCTGACCTACTTTTGAGAATTGAAATCTGTTTGAATTCCTGAGCTGTGACAGGAGCGTGTGTAGACACGTGTGTAAAAGTTTTCAGCTGGTTTGTTCTCTTTTATGAAAGAGAATCTGTTCAGCTTTTGGGTTTAGTGCCTGTATTTTTGAACAGCCAACTTGAAAACTTTTAAGTTTTTTTAAGAAACTCCAGTGGCCTTGTATAATATTCAGGCAGATTAGCACCCCTATGGTTCAAGTTGTCCATCCAAAACTGTCCACAACCTGATGGTTTCATAAAGCCTAGAGAAGATTTGATGTGTGCTGAAGAAGCTGAGTAATGTGATCAGTTCAGTTTGTTCCTCCTGTAATTTGAACTGGTCTTTGTACCTTACCTTAGTGACATTTAGTAAAATTTGCCCCCTTGCTGATTATGATCCTAATGTTGAAAGTTAGTTTTATGTTGTGCATTTCTAGGCAGCGTCTCCAAAGTGTCTTCTCAAGTGGTTTGTGAAACTCCCATTTTTTTTGCTAGTATTTGTGTGTGTAATATTGAACTATTTGCTGCCTTTTGTTAATCTAATTGCAGTGGCATTACAGCAGCAGAGGCTGAGCTAATGTACATCAATGAAGTGGAACGTCTGGATGGATTTGGGCAGGAAATTTTCCCTGTGAAGGTATGTTAGTGTATATTATAAAGGAACCTCTGAATCAAATGATGCAGAACTCTGCAGCAGCCTTTGGACTGTGTGCAAGTTGTGTTTGTCCAAAAGAGACAGGACTTGTTTAACTGCTCCAGAGGGTGAAATGACTGCTAGTAGCTTGAATGGACATTGCAGCATGAGGGTTTCATAGGCCTGTAGTGCTACTTCTCTTCCATGAAAATCTTCCTCACAGAAGAGGTTGCTCTGTGCTAGGGCCTGCTCTCTTGGGAATCAGAGATGCTCCTTGCTTTTCTTTCATGTGCTGTCTATGGGAGAGTGACCAGGGCAAATGAATCTCAGCTCTGGTCATATTCAACAGGATAGGAAAAGGAGACCTTTTCATGTCTAAGTTGCTACTTACCAAGCACTAACTTCACTTTTCCTTAGTTTCTTATATGTGCACACAGGTCCTCCCCACATTTTTAGTAAGGGGGAATTTCAGGGCTTATTTTGCATTTGCAGTCACTTTCCCTTCAATGGAAGTCCCATTCTGCCATGGATTGTCTGGATGTGTGGCCTTATGGAGCACATGCTGCCATGATAAAGTTGTGCTGAGAAACCGAAAACTGCTGTTCCCAATGGATGACCCATTTCCCTTTACTAACCTACCCAGCCACCCTGAGTAGGGATTGTGAATGGTTTTACTGCTAGTTAAAGATAACTTGGAATTTAAAAACAAGCACAGCCACACACCAAACAAAAAGTCAAAATTGATCCTTTGGTGCCAATCTCAGAATTGGCCTGGAGGGGAGGAGCTGAATGGCAAAAAACTTTCAACCCACCAAACAAAATTCTGGAATGTTTATTGTCAATGAAAGAAATGAAAGCTTTCCTCAAATTAATTTGGAATAATGCTGAATACTACCGCAAAAGATTTCTGTGTTGGAAGTGTCCTTAGATACTACTGCATGTGTCAGTAAGGTCAGTATGAACAGTGGACTGGGTGCTCTGCAAAATGGCAGGAACGTGTCAGCCTTGCATCAAAGAGCAGCATGCTGGCCTTGGAGACAAACAGAACTGCATTCAAAGGGAAGAAGGAAAGATTTCTCTTTTTGTCCTGGTAGAAAGTGTTATTAGAAGTATGTGTCTTTCTTTCCATACAGATATTTGTATGTATACATGCACACATGTAGATATATGTATTTGTATGTATAAAAATACATACATTTTCCCCCACACATTCCCAATCTTTTTGCTTTGTAAAACTCCCCCCGGCACAAGGCAGAAGAGTGTGTTGTCCTCTCATCAGACTAAACTGCTGATTCTCTGCTGGCTTGTGGATGAATTGCCATCCATGGTTTGTTTGCAAAAGACCTGGCACTCAGTACTTAAACAGGTGCAGATACTCCATCGTTGCCTTCTGAGGATCAAGCACGGCAAGGCCAGGAGAACAGCTCTGATCTGGTCTATTAAAATGCAGGGGCACCTGATAGTTTTTTGTGCAGGCATAGTGCATTAACTGCCGTTCTTTCTAACCACACTCATGGTGTTAGCGTGACTTCTATTTGCCACTTTAAAGTGTGAATCAATTACTATATATGCAGCTGAGGGGGAACTGTTCTTGCTTGTTGATAAATGTAGAAAAACCTCTTTGTCAACAGTATTAAGCTTTTGTAGCCAAAAAAAAGGAAAGGGTTTCTCTTAAGAAAACTGATTTCAAAATGGATCAGTAGCATGTGGTTTTCAAACAGGAGCCTACAAGGAAACATGGGTAGGTGCAAAAACAGTAGGACTTCTTAGAGTCCACTGTTTTTGCATTGTTTTTATGTGGTATGTGCAGTTGGATATTTAACCCAACAATTGAAAATCAATGGAGGATGTATCTGCATAGAGATGGAAGTACTTTTTGAGGTGACATGCTGTGAACTTCTACACAGAGTACTTAAAGGAGGAAGTGTGAAGGGCAGAGTTTTTGAGAGGGATTCCATCTCCAGGTGTGGTGTTCTGAAATCTCTACATGTTTTAACAGATGTCTGGAGAAATACCATGACTGTGAAAGAGAACTATTGCTTTTGGTATTCTTATGGGCTCTAGATAGCTGTAATCACAAAGAGAGGGGATGTGTGGGGTCTTATACAATGAATGCCAGTTTGTGGTCCGCGTGGTGTTTGAGAGAGGAGAACTTTGAGCTCTTTTAGCCTTCTTCTGTTCTCACTAATCAGCACAATGAATCCCCTTAAATGCTAACTGCTCTGAAGTAATGAAAATCAGAGTCCAGTCAAGCAGTATAATATAGGTTAGTCCTGCATCCACACTGAAGGGCTTCTCTTTGGTACTTCAGCCTGCATTCCTATACACATATTGGCCAGTTTCTTTATTAATTTAAATTTATTATCCTTTCTCTGCAGGATAACCATGGAAATGACATACACCTTGGTATTTTCTTCATGGGCATCTTCATAAAAAACAGAATTGGAAGGACGACTGTGATTTATAGGTAAAAATGATGGTGTTTTGTATTTAAAGTGAGTTTCTTTCCAGAGCTCTATGTGTGGGACTTTTTCCTCACTTACATGTGTGACTGTAATAGTGCCAATCCTCTTAACTAAGGAGTAGTAACCTTGCTGTTGTCAGGATTGGTCTCTTGGCCCAAAGAGATTAGATAAAGAATAATTTCTATTGTCTGTGAATGGGTTGGATGGCAAGAAAGTTGTAGTAGCCTGTCATATATCTTGTTCTAGTTTACAAGGCTTTGATCTCTTTTCTTTTCTTGTCTTTATGTCTTCTTCTTTGATGCTGCTGAGTACAAATCTGGTAAACCTCATGGTTGGCAGCCTGAGAGCTCAACACTTCTGAAAATCTGGTTGCCGTATTTAGGTGCCCCACTAAAAAAAAGTTGAACTTTCTCATTCCATGATTTTGAAAATCATGGCTGTGTCACTCTATTGTTTCTTCCACTGTTTATTTTGGTTAATAATAATGACTTATCCATTAACTTTCTTTTGTGGGTTTTTTCTGCATGAAAATGTTGCTAGAAATCTCCATGATTCCAGGGAGGACAGTTTCACTCTTCTTTTCTACTCTTCTAGTGGGTATTTTTATTACTGTTGCTGTTTACTTGAAGTGGATTTTTACTAGTCCCTGTGATTAGAGCAGGAATTTTGTGCAGCCCAAAAGTTGTGTTTTTCAAGGTGCATTGGTTGGTTTTCAGTCAGTAGCTAAGGCTTATATCAGACTGAAGCTGGAATTTTTGGGGGGGGCATTGCCTTAAAAGGGCTTTCATTAGTCAGCTTAAAAAATGTTAGTGCTCCCTTTTCCACATAGCTGATGTTTTGCATGTGTAATTTTGAGAAGAAACGAGATAATCCTTTAATTGGGCCCAGTGACAACAACAAGAAGTTTCTTTACATGTAGAAATGAGAGTTGATGCTGGGATTCTTACTATTTGGAAATATGCACTGCACGCATCCTGCCATGACATGAAGAGGAATGCATGCTGCAAACAGAACAAACAAGTCCTTTCCATCCCCTTGGATTGCATGCAATGTACGCAAATGTCTGTCAGCTATTTGTAAGAAGATTATAACTCAGATCTTGGGCAACCTGACAATTACTTGGGGGAAAAAAAAATTGCAAACATAAAGCCAGAGTATTAACATGGTATGCACAGCCTACATAACCCTGTTGTCAAGTTAACCTTCTTTAGGAAGAGTTGGCACTGAATGAAAGGTGGAAACAGCATTTGGGGAGGAATGGCACTTAAAATAATTCTGTTGCATATGGCTAAAATCAATCAGTTCCAAAATGCCACAGTTCAGTAAAATGTTTATCATTGATGTGTTTTCAATGTGTCCTCTATTGTGAGTCATCAACTTTGCGTTTTTAAAGAACGCTTTTAACTCTCCTGCTTTGGGTAAAGAAATGAATATCCTTTCACTTTTAATCAGAACATGACTTCCTGACCATATTTCTTCACCAAAAAGCTACTGAAATGCTTTCCCATAAAATGAGACTGATGTTGACTAAGGGATTCTTACTGTGTTTGTGAAATGTTCGAATGTATGTGTTGGCAAACTCTAATGCATTTTTTTCACTCTGCAGGTGGAATGACATTGGGAATATCGCTCATAACAAGTCTTCAATTGTTCTAGAGTTGATCAACAAAGAAGAGAATGTACTCTTTCACACAGTAAGAAAAAGATCTGATCAGTGTCATCAAGAAAGCTACTTATGTAAAAATAAACCTTTAAAATTCCACTTTTCTCAAAGAGGCTCACTTGCATAACACTACCCCCCTCACAGTTCATGCTGTACTTTATGCAGAAAGTGAAATTAACTTCATTTAGGTACTGATTTCTGTATTTTCTTCCAAGCATCCTGAATTATGCTATGCTGGGAAGTCTGCAAAAAACTGAAGTGCTTTTTGATGGCATAAATACAGCAGCATAAGTAGAAATAGGGCATGAGCTACCGTGTGTGCATATACTGGAACTTAGAAGGCTGTGGTGCTGTTGTGTGCTGTTTAAAATCACTCCACATCTCTCTGAACCAAGACCAGTATAGAAACTGGACCAGCAAGCTTGAGCCATTTTTTTTGTTGCTGTCCCCCTCTACTGTGCCTTAGCAGTGAAATGACAGTGTGTAAATGCACACCACTGGGTTTCAGTAATCCTATGCCTTGAATGCTCTTGAGACCACTAGATGTGTTCTTGGGAGCCAGATTCAGTACATGATGGACCTTACCAAGCCTTCCTGCAGCTGGATTTTTAAAAAAACTTCTTTGTCACTTCTTGGTAAGAATAACAAATTAAATAATTTATTTTCTTTTTTTTTTTTTCTCATTTTTAAAGGATGATCTTGAAAATGCCAAATATATTTCACGTCTGTTTGCATCAAGACACAAGTTTTACAAACAGAACAAAATCTGCACAGAGTGAGTACTCCTGCTTCACAGTTGTTTTCTGGCACCTTGCTTTGGAATTGCTCTGAGTTTTGGCATGTCTGGTTTCATTTAAATTTGGGGGTTTTTTTGGTTTTTTTTTCCTAGTCACGTTTGTCAGTTATTCTTTTCCCCTTTCCCTTTTTTTTCTGTTTTGTTTTAACCAACAGCAAGAACAGACAGTTGAGAATGAAATTTCATTCTGAGCCTTGTGAGCTTTGGTGGTCTGCAAGCAGCCAAATCCTACAGAGAGTCTTGAATCAAAGGCCTTGGTGTCTGCTGTTGATAGCCCAGAGTGTCAGTACAAACTGAAGTGAAGGGTGACGTTATCATGCCAAAGTGTGAGCTGTCGTAGCAAATGCACTGCCCATCCAGCAGCTAAGGGCACTGTAAAGTGCAGGTTGTCATCTTCTAGTTTGGGCAGCATAATTTGTCTGCCTCTTACGTGTGCTGAACAAGGGAGGACACCTGGGTGCGTTAATCTGCATAGCTGTACTGCCACAATGCAGCAGAGATTGTAAATCTAAACCTGAAGTCTCCTTTAGGGTCTGGTTTGAGCACTTTCTTAGAAACTGGCCTTGAGCTAGTCCTCTCACACAGGTGGATTCCTTCTAACTGAAGGAGGAATTCATTCGACTTTAGCTTTAATTCAAAAGTCTGTTGGTTAGCTGAGATGTTTCATTTACACTAGCACACATTTTCAGATTGAGATAAATTTGGCTTTCAAAAGGTTAGAGTTTTGAGAAATTTTCATGGTGTGCTGGGTGTGTATAGCAGAGAACATTAAATTCTTGCAAAACTTACCATGAAGAAGTCTCATCTCTATCAACAACTCTAGTTAGAGCTGGACATCCCATCTGTTCAGCTAGGTAATGCCATCTGTTGGAAAATAAAGCCAAAATGATGAGGGGAAGATTGGAAGGTCTTTCATGTGTGCACACGTTGTATTAACATATGGTGAGTTAGAGCATAGGAGAGTCCAGTGAGGTGAAATGCTTTGAGTGATCTCTTCACTTACACAAAAGAGGTGTTGATTAGATTTTACATGGCACTTAGAGTTCTTGGGAGGTGAGCGGAGAAAAGACATTTCTTAGCACCATATAATGGATTTCAAATGTCCAATGCTAAATTCAGTTGTAATGGTTCCAGAGGGATTGAATTCAAAGGGAGCTTCTCACTGTTTCCCCTGTGACAGTCAAGAAAGAAAACAAAATACCATAGTGTCTCACCTTGGGATATTTCCCCCTTTGAAGCTGTGTGATGGGGTCAACAGAGAGGACTTTCTGTTACCAATCATAATCCAGACTGAGGAAGCAATAGCTTTTGATCATGTTTCTTCCTAAACACTGAACCCTAAGTATGTGGGTCCCATGAATGGGGTGTATAAAGCAGTTTCATAGGCAACTTGCAAATATTTGGGCTAATAAAGGTAGGGAATGTCATGAAGTCAAAGAGTGAAATAACAAGTTTAAATATATTTTTGTCATTAGAACTGCTCCCCTTACCACAGTCTCATGTGGTATAATCTTGTGTGCTAGAGCCACAGATACTGATGACAGCATATGCCAGTGCGTGTTTTCTAGCCAAATAATTTTCTTGCCCTCTGTGTTAAAATGATAGTTGTTTGTTTTCCTGCGTGCCTTTCCTCTAATCGCACATAACATCATTCACCAGATCAGAAACTGTAAGAGGACAAATTCCACCTTTCCTCTCTTCACGTAAGCACTATATTTCTATCTCCTTCAACTTGTTTCTTTCCCTTCCTCGTATTTTTTTTTCCTCCTACATCCCTTATTCCTTCCACCGCACCTGGCTGCTCTAACATGTTATGTGGCTCTCCTAGTATTGTCTAACCAGTTGGTTTTTTCCTTTTCTTCCTGATCTGTGTGCTTTGCTTTGGAGTGATTGCTGTCAATTTCATAAAATTGTCCTTCTTTTAATGTTCACATTACGTCACCTGAGACTGTACCTGTGTGCCATGTTCAGTTTTTTTACTTATGAGACTTAATTCATTTTAAACCAGAATTTTTCTTTCTTGTGTTTCCAAGTAAGCCAAATAGGATAATGAACAAAAGGCATGTATAGTTTGGAATGGGAATACTTATTTAAAGGATTTAAAGGAGAACCTGAGTTAATTTCATTTATTCATATATCCGAAGATCTCAGTAATGAGTAATACAAACAGATTCTTCATGTCTTCTTTTTCCCATTCATTCTTGACTCAGAATTGAGATATCGTAGTTTCTGTCATTTCTCTTTTTCCTCCACAGACAATCAAATTCTCCTCCCCCTATCCGACGACGGCCAACCTGGAGTAGGTCATCTTTGGTACGTGCCACAGTGAGGTCTTTAAGAATATCTATACCATTTCTAATGGGATGAGGCGTTGTGTAAGATGAACCACTTTCTAAATTTCAAATAAGCCCATTAACTCATTTCTTGAAGGCAATATCATTGGAATGAGTTTCAAGGGTGTTACTGCCCGGATTGATTAGTTTAACTGGATAATATCGCCACTGAGTAGTAAAAATTACAGTCTTCAAGGCATTATATTTTTATTTGCCCTGGAGAAACTGGGCATCTTTTCTGCTGGATTGAGGTTATTTCAATATGTAGAGAAAATAATCCTCTAGAAAGAATTTGAAGTGTCTTGTGCTGTATGCATCAAAACCTAGTCATTACATAATGTTATGTTTCACATTTCTTCAATCCTCATGTTTTTGTTTAAAGACTGCTTACAATTTACCAGTTTCTTGGGTTAGGATCCTATTTTATGTGTGAAGTTACTGTTAATTTAAGTTAAACTGTTAGAATCAGTCAGGATTGTGATTCAGAGTTCTTCCTAAATTGTATTTATTTCCATTTAACTAATCTCCAGAAACACTATAAATCTGACAAAACTGGGTAATTTTTTCCTGAAATATTTCCAAAAAAAACCCCAACAATGTGTGAGGTCTTTTTTCCTCCCTTCAGTTCTAAAGAAACTCTTTTTGGATTAAATTTTAACATCTAGCATGTCAGTATTTTTTAATCTTATTTAACAGATTCTTAATTTCTGTAACAGTAGCACTGCTGGTTCCTTAGACAGAGGGCAATATTATCTCTATGCAGGTTGCCAGTTTTCATGTGTGATATAGGTTAATACCTACTTTGTAGACCTTTCCAGAGTGAAAAGTCCATAACCCGATTGCTGCATGGCAGAATGCTGATGTGGGCAAGTGTTTTCTTGACATTTCCCCACAGCATCATTACAGCTTGTGAAAGTGTTCCAAAATTAAGCTTAAGCAGGTAGTGATATTAGGACAGCTTTATCTCTGCAGATTCCGACAGAGATTATTTTCCTGTGTATGTGTTTACAGTCCATTAGATCTAAAAGTTGCACTCTGTGTTTCCCAGCCACTGGCAGGAAAGCTGCTTTAGCTGCCTCCAGATTTCTTTGTCTTTCCATTCGTAGCTTGTTTCTGAGGTGTCAGGATGCGGTATGCAGGCTGTGTATCACATTTTCTGAGAGGCATATTTACAGTATTTTTGGTATCTATGAGTTTGATCCCTGGAAATGACTATGAAAAACTGAAGGTGAAGAAATGAACTGCACTTTGCATTTTGATGCTAGGGCCTCTTATATCACGAGGGGAAGAAGTCTTTTCTATATTATATATGAAAAATGGAGATCTGCTCTTTCAAAAGAAAAAAACAAATCCTGCTGCCACTTTGTTTTGAACATAAGCATGCAACGAGTTTTAAAACCCCAAAGTCTCAGGCAGATCAAGAGGAAGAATGCAGGGTCATCAATTGAAAAGTGCACTGGGCTGCTGGCTGCTCACGGTGAACTTTCAGCTGCCTTTTTCATAATTGTTCTGTGAACTTGTTGGAACAGTTCTCTTTGGAAGGAAAAAAAAAGCAGCCCTCCTGACTGTTGTCTGCACTGCACATACCTCCATACACCTACCTATTCATTTGTCTTGTTTAGTAATAAATCAGTTGGCAGGAATGGGAAGTGAAGTGGAATCTTTGGGGTGAGGCTCTGCCACTTCACTAGGGATCATGTTCTTTACTTTCAGATCAAGACCCTTTATATGGTTTTGGCATGGTTTCTGCTGTCTCTTTCTCCTGTCAGACCACCCAGCAATGTTGGTTTTCCAGAAAAGCCCCCTCAGTGTAGGAGATCTTAATATAATGGTATGTTTAATTACCTGATTTTTAAAAAAATCCAAGTGCTTGTTAATTTGGATACTGTTGTTCTGCAGACCTCAGGATTCTCTTTTGTCAAAAGAGGCAGATGGGCCTTAAAAAGAAAAATTCCAAATTTCTTGCAGATACCTTTCATAACATCTATCACAAAGGAAACTGTCTGCTCCAGATATATACACATTCCTAGTAGAAGTCAATTCTCTTTCCTTGCACTTTTCCTCTGCCCTCCATTTGTTAGGTTTTCCAGCATCTTGGTTAGTTCCAGCCTCAGCTCCTCCTAAGGTTGTCAACAGCAGTCTCCTTGGCCCAGGTTGTTCAGTGAGCTAGGGTTTTACACCTTTGGAAGTAATTCTTGTAGCAGAAATACTTGTTGTTGTTTTCCAGCTCTGGCTTAACACAGCTATTTTGTATGCAAGAATTCATACTGAGTATCTTTGATTCTCATTCCTTCTCACCACTTACATAGAAAATGTAAATCTTGCTTCTTTCCCACCCCCTCTTCACTAGCAAACTTGCATGGTGCTCATTTGGTGCGTGTGCGCACAAAGGCAGATTGTGTGGGGTTTTTTGCCTTGGTCATCCACAGTATTCCTTAATAGTTTGAACTACTTGAATCAGCCTGGAGGAAAAGTCCTTATTCTGCTGTTAAGGAAGACACATTCATGAGACAGGAGTGTCTTCCTTGTCCTTCTGCTTACTTCATGTATTGAAATATGTTTTCATAAACTTTGCTCAGTGACACCAGACAGGACATTGCAGTGCAGGTGGCAAAGTAGAATTGCAAAACAGGTCAGTTTACCAAGGGACAAAGCTGGGGAATATGGCATCAGCTCTGATTTATTCTTCCTGAAATGATCCTGCTGATTTCATGCTGAATTGCCCCCTCTGAGACTTGCGTTAAAAAATTTGTTTCAGTGCAGATTATTGGAGTAAACTCGAATTTATTATCTAAGGAATTCAATGTTCATGTAATTTACAGAGTTATTTTAAGCCTATTGCTTGTGTAACAGTGTCCTAAGTCCTTGAATTTGTTCCATCTCTGCTTTTGTCCCGATTAGGTGTCTGTTTTGTTTGGATTTAATTCTTCAAGGGCAAGGGCTTTTAATGAAAATGTGAAGAATTTTAAAAGAGCTGAAATTGTGGATGTTGTTTTCTGAAGTGGTTGAGCTTAAAGGAGTCTTAACTGGTCAGCTTTGGGCTCTGTAACAAAATTTAGCAAGCAATTTACAAAAAGTTATTCTCTGTTCCATAAGGAATTGCCAAGACGTGTCTTTGGCTGGGTAAGAAAGAGCAGTATTCAGTGGAAAGGGCATAGAACCATTTTCCTGTTTCAGTTGCAAAAATTGTAGCAAATGAAGTTCTAATACTTTTTTTTTTTTCCCCTTGTTCTTTTATTTCAGCCAAGACAACATCCTTTTATACTGCCTCCTATGCATGTCCAATGTGGAGAACACTACACTGAAACACATAATTCACAAGGTACTTAGAGCATATATTTTGCCTTTAATGTACTTCGATTTTATGTGTATTCAAAGCAGCTCCTAAGCTTTGTGTCTAGATTTATAATGCCATCATGGTCAAATGGGAGCTGCTGCTGCAGGAGAACTAGCAGTTTTATAGTTAATGTTGCAGTAAGTCTTCTGTTTCAAGTCCAATTTCAGTTTTCAAATTTCCTTAAAATATCTGTGTATGATTATATGGACCTTAAACTTGGTATTCCAGTTCAGTGAGCTGAAAAAATAATTTCTAAAGGGAGTATGATGGCTGTACTCAAAGGCAGTGCCAGCTGGGGCCAGGGAGAGAAACCGAGTGAGGAAAAAGGAGACAGCAAAAAGCTTTTATTGTAGGAGAAATCATAATGTTCCATCCATGAAACTGTATCTGTAGACAATCTTTTCTGCTGATTTTTCACCACCATCTGCCTGTGTTGTTAGCCTTATGGACACAAGGAGGGTTAACTATTTTTACGCCCATGTTTGACAAATAAATTCTTAAAGAGGTTGTGCCAGGTTACTTTGATCAAGTCTGGGAATGGAGCCCAGCTCCTAAACACCTTCAGTCTCACACCCTTAACCACCCCACCTTTTGGAATACACATAGCCAGGTCTGTTAGGCTGTTCTTTGCAGTTCATGAGAGGTACAGCTGAAGTGCTCTCACGAGCAGAGGAACTCTCAGTCACACCTGTAAGTGTTTTCAGGTTGTGGGATCTGACTATTTTTAAGGTAGAATTTGATAGGTCTTGAAAGGAGCCATTCAGTCGAGTTCCTTGCATACAGTAGATGTGACTTAGTGGCTACTACTGGTTTATTGTGAAGGTGAGGCTGTGAAGGATATTCTCAATTTTAGAAGAATTGTCAAGTTCCCTTAGGTTTACAACAGACTTTTCTATATTTTCAAAGAACTAGCTGATTTCTGAGTTTGGGGAACTGTTACTTTTTTCTTACAAGATTTTCAGCAGAGAGAGTCTTGCATTAAAGTTGTGACCCAGGGATATGATCTTTACTGTCTTGATTTCAGCAAAGATATGCTTTGCTGAAGTATTTAACATTCTATAGTGCATCTGTAGGGTGGTTTGTTATTTGGGTTTTTTTTTTCTTTTTTTTTCCCTGAGCTTTGATCACCCAGCTGTGTCATACTTCAGATCCTCAAAACTGTTGATTGGTCTAAAGTAGGATTTCCAATTTCACAGTCCTCTGCTACTATGAATCTCAGACAGCTGTGTATCAACAGAAGAGACAAGAGAATTTTTCAGGTTAACTGTATGCTCGCAGCGCTGGAGTTTTAAGGTGTCAGCAGCAGTCAACCCTTCCATGATGCTGAGGGAGGAGATGCCCCTTTATTCTTCCCTGCCACCTCAGGCAAAAACACTTCCTCTCTTTCCTGTTTCATGTTTCCCACAAGGATCTGAACTACTACCATATTTTGCTAAGTGCTGGGAGTGTTTATGTTAGTAGCTTTGCTTTAGTTCTATTTCAGTGGCTCAAGGATGCTCCCAAGACCGAATGTTCCCTGCACTTGTGCACTAAGCTGTCTCTGTACTCACTGCTGCAGACTGCATTTGAAGTTTTGTTAACAATGGATGAGTCCTTGTGGGTTAAAATTGTCAACATTTCTCTCTCTGCTCTACACAGATAGCATTTTCCATGGAAATGAAGAAACTTTCTACTGTAGGTCTCAGACCAGTTTGGATAGGTGTCCAATGGACTTCAGCTACTTGAATGGTAATGGACCCAATGGGAGTGTATGCAGTGCCCACAGCATGAACTCTCTCAATCGCTCACAGAACTTCATCCAGGCATCTCCAATGTCCTCAAATCTGAGCATCCCGGGAAGCGACATCATGAGAGCAGACTACATCCCCAGCCACAGACATAGTGCAATCATCGTCCCATCTTACAGGCCAACTCCAGATTATGAAACTGTCATGAGGCAAATGAAGAGAGGGGTGATCCAGATGGATAGCCAAAGTCAGTCTTTGAGGAATCTCAATATTGGAAACACACATGCTTATAACCAGCCGGAAGACCTAGTTTACAGCCAGCCTGAGATTCGAGAGAGGCACCCTTACACGATCACCTACGGGCCCCAGGGGGGTGGCTATAACAAGCCTGTGGCCCCATCTGACCAAATGAACCCTAACAATGCTGCTCAGAATAAGACAGCAGCCAGTGCCATATCCCACACGGTCAGCACCCCAGAACTTGCCAACATGCAGCTGCAGAGCAGCCAGAGCTACAACACTGCCCACATGTTAAAGAACTATCTCTTCAGACCCCCGCCTCCATACCCACGCCCGCGTCCGGCCACCAGCACGCCCGACCTGGCCAGCCACCGGCACAAGTATGTCAGTGGCAGCAGCCCTGACTTGGTCACTCGTAAGGTCCAGCTCTCGGTGAAAACCTTCCAGGAGGACAGCTCGCCGGTGGTGCGGCAGTCACTGCAGGAGGTCAGCGAGCCCCTCATGGCCGTGAAGCATCACGCGGCGGTGAACAAGCGCCACAGCCTGGAGGTCATCAGCAATATGGTGCGTGGCATAGAAGCCATGGCCTTAAAAACTTTGAACGCCCCTCTGCCACGCAGGAACACTTTGCGGGAGCAGGTGCAGCCGGAAGAGTCGGTTCAGATGGGGCACGAGGTTCAGCAAGTTCCTCATTACCACCACAAAAAGACATTTTCTGATGCCACAATGCTGATACACAGCAGTGAAAGCGAAGAGGAGGAAGAAACCCAAGAATCTGTGTCTCGGATAACAGCCCTCCATGAGAACATGGAGTACAGTGCTCAGCTGCAAGCTGCCTTGGCTAGAATACCAAATAAACCTCCTCCAGAGTATCCTGGGCCTCGTAAAAGTGTCAGCAACGGAGCACTGAGGCAGGACCACGTTAGCATTTCTGTGGCTGTAGCCAGGGCTAAGGCCATGAGGCCAGGGCCTTCCAAAGCCATCAGTGTCTCTCGAACTGATCAAGTGGCAATAAATGGGTCTTCCCTGGGGCCCTCTATCTCAGAGCCTGACCTCACCAGCGTGAAGGAGCGAGTCAAGAAAGAACCGGTCAAGGAAAGGCCCGTGTCGGAAATGTTTTCTATCGAGGACAGCATTATAGAAAGAGAGATCATGATGAGGGTAAGTGCCTTCCTCTGTTGCGGTGGCTTCTTGGAAATTAGTAATCACACAGGTCAACTTCCGTATCAGAAAACTGTTGGGTCAGTAAGCTCTGGGGAACATGTGGGTGGGAAGCTGTGGATTTGCTTAAAGTTGGGAAATGTGATATTAAGTGCCACATACAATTTGGTTTTGTGGGCCTTCAAGGGGGCTGATCCCATGCACTGCTTGGGCTTGTCTGTTTCCTCAGCTGTGGCTCTTTGGCTGCTGGCCAGACCTGTGTCTGACCCGGTTGAGGATGCCACCACCCTGGCAGCAGTGCTGGCTGGAGGTAGGTGGCAGGGCATGCAGCCAGGGACGAGGAGGCTGATGTCAAAGCCCCCCTTGATGCCTGCTTCCCTTCAGGATTTGAGGGCAGGGCGAGTCTGGAATGTGTTTGCTGAGATGGGTGGGAGGTTGTGTTTTTGGCACTGATGTTTTATTCCTCCTTTGCAAGGATGTCACGTGAAGTATCACATAATAATGGCAACTCAGGATTTTTTGCAATCAATCTTTAATTCCGTTTCCTGCCTCTTTATGTAACATAGTTGTCTGAATAAAACCCTGGTAGCTCTAGAGTATGGATTGTTGGTTTTGCCAGTAACTGAGGAACCGGATATCTAAATAGAGAAGCAGCAGATGTAGAGGCTGTGTGGTTGAGCATCTGGATTGTTTATTTTTTTAAAAATGCACTCAAGTATGAGAAATAGGGTTCTGTTAAACTTGCAATGAATTTAAAATAAGAAGTATTTAAAGGCAATGACAGAAATATGAGGGGTGCTTATCACTTAGTGACCTACATATGTAGCTGCTCTGGTGCTGTGAGCAGTACAGATGCAGTCACAGAAACCAAAGTGTATGCTGTAGTTCTTGTTTTCAGTACTGAGGTCTGAAACAAAAACAATTCCTGAAACAAATTAATAAAGCACCTAAATGGTCCAAAGCAGAAAAGAGTTTGTACTGTACAAGATCAATAACTTGCTAGATTTAAATACTACTGTATATTCAAGAAATTTTCTAAACATTATTCTTGTCCATTGGGCATCCTTGTGCTGATGTAATTGTTAGCAATAAAGCCTGAGCTACTAAATTGCAACATGGAGACTGAATTTAGTCCTTGCCAACTCCTAAACTTTAAATTTAAATTAAAACTTTAATGTAAAATAGATACTTGACTATAAAACATAATTTTTCATTAATGAATAGACATAGCAATAAGCATGCATATGCTCTTTTGATCTTCTGAGGAAAGAAAAATTAGTGAAAAGCAGGAGCCTACAGGATTTTAGGATGGAAATGAAGGTGGGAAGAGATCTTAGATGTTTGAATATTCTTCCTCTGCAATAGCCATTGAGATCACTTTGGTCAAAAGGTCCCTTTTTCTGTTGTTGTTTTGAAAGTAAAGGGGTAGCCTTAGCATTAAGCTTTTAAGGTGGTTTCAGCCTAGATCAGGAATCTTGACATGTGGGGACCTTCCTTTTGTCACAGAAATCAGGTGTTACATTAATGGTAATTTGGTGACCGTGACCTGTTAAGCACAGACTTTCTTCTCTTTCACCTTTGAAGTAATAAAAATAACATTCCCAAACAAAGGAAAAATACTTGCATTTCCTGCTTTCTGGAAGTATAAAAAGAAGCCAGAGTGGTTTGGATGTTTGTTTTTTTGCTTAGTGCTCTGGAGGAACCCAGTGGTGAGGAAAAAGCTCACAAGCTTTTGAAAAATCAGGCCATTTACGTATGTCTGAGGGCATTCAGGTTCAGTAGTGTGTTTCTAGGAGCTGAGCTTGGCCCATCTGGTGACCACAGCTTCCATATGTGTGCTGAGAACCAGGCACCCCTTCTGCTTATCCCTCCGTCCAAATCCAGCAGAAAGAGCTGTTAAGGAAATGGAATAAAATATTCCTAATTTGGGTACTTCTGGAGATGCTCTGTCTTTTTTGATGCTTCAGCTCCCAGTGGCATAAGGAGGGGGCAGCAGGATGAATTTAAAATTCATGCTCTGGTTCTCCATACCATATTATGATTCATGAATATGATAAATAATATCCCTCCCTGGCTGCTGTTGCATTCAGTTTCTGGGACATGCAAGCTCAGTTTTTAGTGCAAAATATATCATGGGTGCTGTTTGAATCACCATAAAAGCTGAGTGCATCAGAAGACTCCTCATTTTAAGTATTACCATCACAGAAGAGAAACAATGGCCTGTGTTTTAGTGCTTGTTATAGATTGAAATTACTGCTTTTTAAAAGATGCCCCAGGTATCTTGGCTTTGGTAGTGCTACTTTAACGTAACAGGGTGATGCTTTCTGCGTCCTGCATTCAGAATAATGTCTGCAGGAAAATGCTTGAGACTGTATTAGTGGCGTGTAAACTGTGTTACGTGCTGGGATTGCTTCTTTGAAATTAAAATTCTGTGCTCATGTAGGAGCAGGCCTTTGAGGAATAACAGGAAGAATAGAGGTTGTATTTGAATTTACGATGCTAATGGTGATCATCTGCATTCCTTGGCCAGAGAGTTGCAGATTTTGGAGATTAAAAAAACATTCCAGCATTTTACTGGCATTATAAATAATCACACAGAGATGAAAACGTGCCTTTTCTTGCCAAAAGAATCTAGAAAAGCAGAAGATGGCAGGCCTGGAGGCCCAGAAGAGGCCCTTGATGTTGGCAGCACTGAACGGACTGTCAGTTGCTAGGGTTCCAGTGCCGGAGGACAGCCAGGATGAAGTTGCCAAGGTGCCAATGGATGAGAGGGTAAGATGGAGCCTCGTGAAATGTTGCTTGTTCCCTTTGTTCCCAGCAGCATGAAGTATCTAAAATACTAAAATTTGATTTAAAATGTGAAAAAATGTTCTCTTAAAAGTTTTCAGAGCCATTAATGCAAAAGGTCTGTGGCTAACACTGGTATGTCTTTGAATGGAGGCAAAGCATTAAATGTCTTGAACATTTACTGAAGTCAGTGAAAATGGAGGCTCTTCTCTGTTTCACCTGACTGTACAATGTTGTACAAGATCAATCTGTAAATCTAACACTTAGCACATTTTTCACTTGGTCAGGCGAAGTTCTGCAGTGCTCACCCATAGATACTGTCTTTCATGTTCTGATACAGCTGAGGAGTTTGGTTAATGTCTCTAATGGGATTAAATTTAAAAAAAAGAAGTTGTTTGCCTCCTGATGTCTGCACACACGAGTGCGTGCGTGTATATGGAATCTCAGAAATTAAAAACAGTTGCTGCTCTTAAGATTTGAGAAGCAAATTTGCAAAGAATCTTTCTGGTTTTCTGGATAGAATTTTGCAACCTTGTGTTGTCTGATACTTAGGGAGCAGCACTTCACCTCCACCTGTTAGTATGTGGGGTTGTGTTCAACCACAGACATTGCATCCTTGTGAGTTAGGCAGTATTTTGAACATGTGGGCCCCCTCACACTTCTTGCAGTACAATCTTCTTCCGGAAAAAAAAAATTAAAATACCTATTATGTTGAAATTGTGTATTCGTACTCAAATTCTTACTGAACCAAGATTATTTAGCACAGGTTTGCTTTTTATGCTATCAGTCTTCAAAAATGTGGAGGTGGAATGTAAAACTGAAAAATTTGCCTGTGGTTTCATTTGATAGAAATAAGTGTGTAATACTTCCTCAGATAACTGCAGAAGGAGTGAGTGAGAGAATGCTATGGCTGTGTATTGGAATTCAAAGAATGGATGGATGGGTCTAGTGGTAAATGTTCTTCCCAGAAGCATTAATGGATTGGTGTTCCTTTTGGTTAAATCCTAGTGCAAAATCTTCAAGAGGAAGCTGGAAGAGGGGATGGTGTTTACAGAGTATGAGCAGATTCCAAAGAAAAAGGCAGATGGGATCTTCACCACTGCTGCCCTGCCTGAAAACACGGAGCGCAACCGCATCAGAGAGGTCATTCCTTATGAGGAGAACCGAGTGGAGCTGGTGCCGACCAAAGAAAATAACACAGGCTACATCAATGCTTCACACATCAAGGTAAAAGTCTGCTTGAGTTTTGCTTGGCAAATGAAGGTGTGCTAAAGCTTTGTTTGCATTTCTGGCTGCACAGCAGCATTTTCCTTACCTTTGGAGCTTCTGAAAAGGTTTAGGATGCATCATTATACCTTTGTGTGTCACCATGGGCATCTCTGAAGTCCCCTATCGACTAACATGCATAAGTTGATTTAACTGCTGGAGACTGGGAAGTCATTTTAGAGAGGCATCCTGGCTTTTTTGTGCCTACCTCTGCCAGCTTGTTGTGGAATGGCTTTATTGGTTAGTGTAGGAAGAGGTGCCATGTTTATTAAACCTCATGAAAGTGCATTAGATCAGCCACAATACCTGCAGAGTGAGAAAGAAATTTTTTTAAGTATGGACTGACTTACTAATAAGATCCCTGCATCTCTGACTGGAAACTGCATTGAACTTCCATGTTTCAAGTCATGTTTTTAACAAGAAACTTCAGATTTCATGTTAATTCAATATAGAAATAATTAAAGATATGATCTGACTGTATTTACAAGCATGGTCAGTTTCAACAGTGAACTATGCTCCAGTGACTGCAGATGTTTGTTTTTCTTTAAGCTTCCAGCAGTATTTGCAAAGTCCTCTGTTGGCTTTTACTGTACCCTGAGAGAAGTAACAGAAATTGCCTGCATCAGATGACAGATTCTGTTGTAAGAGAGGGTTGTCTGTGTTTTCTCATTGTCAAAATCCAAATTAAAACGAAATAATTCAAAAATAATTAATAAAACATCCTGTTAAATTAATATTTTCCTTGAGTAAAATCCTTTTAAAAGTTTAAAGACTCTTGGTGGCCTTGGCTGTGATTTACAGTGTTAAATCCTGGTGGTCCAAAACAATTTCTGAACCAGGATCTGGGCAGTTTATCACTTTTCTGCATAGCCTGGTAGGAAGCAGATACTGAGTTTTAGCATAATCAGACATTGCTATGATGATGAATTTCTGAGCCCAGATTTTTCCACCTACAAATTAGGTGGAGGGGAAAAAAAAAAAAAGATATTCCTAAATGATGCCATTTTCCCTGGCTAATTTTGAGTCCACATTTTATCTTGTGTGTTGCTGTTGGACACAGACACATCTTGTGTCCATAGAGCACCCAGGAACAGGCAGCAGTGTTTTGATGCCTGACAGAGGGCCTTGGCAGGGTTTTCCTCCTGCACTCGGAGCAGCGCTTTCAGAAGCCAAGCAGATGTGCTTTTGCTTAGAAGGTGAAATTGCATCTGTGAAATTTACCTCAGCAGCACACTGTGTGTCTGTGTTTTCAGCCCAATATTTAATTTTTAATTTCCTGCAGTTAGGGCATTAGAATGCAGTAAACATTCCAGGCATCCTATTCCCTTCAGACTATTTATGGGCCTTTCATGTCATGTGCCAGGAGGCTGGATATTTGGACCAGAAGTCAGTAGACAAAGAAGACTCCTCTGTCATCCTGATAAGATCCATGCCTGGAGGATTCCAGCTCCCACTGCTTGGTCTGCAAGCACTGCAGTTTTACAATAATTCTCTGCTTATTTACCATGGATTGTTGCTGTTAGATGCAAGGATCATCATCTACACCAAAGAGAAAAATTGTAATTAAATTTATGGATTAAGCAAAAAGGTTCTTAAGATCACTTCATCTGACTGTTTGGGCCAGGTCAGTATTGACTTAGAAAGCTCAGTAACACTGTACTAGCACTCATGGCTGCAGACCATCAGTCCAAGTGCAGGATGCTGTTTAGGGCTGAGAGTTTGTATTAATTCCCATCTAGTACAAGAACTTGAGAAGTCTGCCTGCTTTAGTCTTGCAGTTTTTAACCATCATTCAAAAAAGAAAATGCTGCATAGTATGAAATAAAGAAAAGGAGCTGATGTACAGGGTTGAACAGTTTTCAGTGAAGTGAGAAACCTGTTGTCATACAAAAACTGTGTTATTTACAGGTGTAAAACCCCAAGCATCTCAGCTTAATAAACAGTTGTTTGACTAACAAGTAAATTGATTCTATTTCTGAAAATGTATTCAAAGACTTGTACCTCAAACACAGTGTATGGTTGAACCTGTCAGAGTTATTGATTGTTCCTTGTAGCGCTGTCTGCCAGTACGTTGATATTTATGGATGTGTCAGCATTTTTGTTGTAAATCTTCTTCTCTGGGATTTATAACTTTGGGAGAAGTGGCTCTGGGCTAATAAACAGAATTAGGAGGCCTTAGCCTGAGAAGGAAAAATATTTCAACTTTCCAAAATAATTAGTTCATCTGGTTCTGCTGGTAAGCATATTTTTGAAATGATATGTAGTAGTTCTAAAAGCACTTTGGCTTTTTACGTAAAATGTTAAAAAAAATTTTTTTGTAAGCTTTTTCTGATGTATAGCAAATTATGTGTCATAAAATTACGATTTTTTTATACACAAGTGATTTTTTTTTTTTAACTGCCTCTGTCAGTTAAATGAAGCTGTGTTTTATACTGGCTAACTGCAAGGTAATGCTGGCTCTGTTGAGGGCACTACAGAATTTACAGTGTGTAAATCTGTGTGTTAATACTTCGAAAAGAATTTCATTACATGTCATGCAAATACACAAGTATTTCTGTAAGATGTGGTTAGTAAACCAGTTGTGTATTGGGAAATAGATTTACATGACTACAGCTTTGGATAATTTAAATTTCTCATGGTGTTTGAAAGCCATTTAATGTAGCCAGTTTACTGGATTTACTTTATGGTAGTTTTTAGGTTCTGAACTGAAAAACCCAAGACAAGTGAGGAAGAATAACTTGAAATGAAGCCTGTCTGGATCTCATCTCTAACTGGCAACAGGCCTGTCAAGCTCTGCTATGTGCAGCGTGTGGGCATAGCTGCATCTTCAGCAGTGACCAGTGTAGGAAGAGGCTGTTTAATAAATCACTTTTTGCCTGAATGGAAAATAATTGAGGGCAGTCTGAACCAGCAGAGGCCTTTAGCTCGTCAGGCACAGTGTCATTTGTGTTCAGGCATTCTGCACCTACCCTGTGTTAATTTGCAGCAGGGCAATGCCTTTTTAATGCATGTAGGCACCTCCTCTGGTCCTTAGCTTTTCTTTCATTCTTGGTCTGTCACCAAGCCCAGGGGTGTCAGTCAGCTGCTTATTTGTACTTAAGCCATATCAGACACAGGGCCTCAAAAAAATCCCCAATTTTTTTTGTTTGGTTGGTTGCTGGTTTGGTTTTTTGTTTGGTTTTCTTTTCATCTGTATGATCCAGATACAATGGCAAGAAAGATAGACAGCATTTAGGCCAAAGCTTTGTTTATGGGCATCAAGACAGGATGTGGAAACACTGAAGGTTATGTTTTGTCAGATTTGCTCTTATCAAGAGGATGATTTTTGTTCATAATTCTGAACAAAAGTAGAAGAACAAAGAAGTAAAGATTTCACTGTAGTCTCTTTTGTTTAAAAGGCAGTTCTGGCACAGACGCTGCTGAGAATTTGGGCCCTGACTGGTTGTTTCTTTTTCCCTCTCTCCCAGGTGACTGTAGGTGGAGAGGAGTGGCACTACATTGCTACCCAAGGGCCTCTGCCACACACATGCCATGACTTCTGGCAGATGGTGTGGGAACAGGGGGTGAATGTTATAGCCATGGTCACAGCTGAGGAGGTACGTGAAACCACAGAATAGTTCTTTCTAATGTGAGAAAATCTCCTGTTATCATCACTTCCCACTCCAATAACCTGTTCTTTCTATCAACATCCCCTTTTCCTCTGGCTCTGTTTGAGCATATGCCTGTACTGCTCTCATACTACACTTCCTAACTTTCTGACACTCAGCTTGGCAAGTGCTAAAGCGAAACAAGCAGGAGCCCTCCTTCCTCCTGCTTGGGCCAACCCAAACAAAGATGTTTCCATTGGAATGTGAGAGTGCTGAACTTGCTCCTGGTTAAAATGACAGAGATTTCCACACTGTCCAAGGCCAGTTCTGCATACCATCTCTCTTATCAGCTGAAAAGAGACCAGGAGCTGTTGTTTCCATAGAAGTGTCCGTGTAAAAAAAACCCAAAAAAACCCCAAACAAAAACACCCCACAACTTTTTATTCCTATGCCAAGCAAAACAGTTATTCCTATTGTAATCCAAGAACTATGTGCTATGTTGTAAAAACTGGCACGTTGTTAACTAACACCACATTCGGCTTCATGCCTGGTTGCTTTCAGCAAACACAGGGAGTAGCAGAGCACATCAAGTCACTGTCCAGTTCTCAAGCCTGAGCAAAACCAGACGCTTAGAAGCTGCTGAAGAGATTCTCCTTCTATTTAAGAGAGGCTTCCCCACGAGGAGAGTATTTACCAAGGTATTGTAGGCAGTAGCTGGCTTTCATCATGAGACAAGAGTCAGTTCTTCAAGTAGTTTTACACTTAGAAATATTATATGGCTGAGAGGTTTTAATAGGTGTTTTCTTTACTTTGTGGCATGCTCCTTGCTCTTGTAGTACTTTAAAATAAGAATACTTGGCTTATCCACAGAGTTTTATGCCCTTTGTAGAGAATTAAAATTGCAGGAACTAACGGCTTTTTGTCTTGTTTTGTTATTAAGGAGGGAGGAAGAAGTAAGAGCCATCGTTACTGGCCTAAACTGGGCTCTAAGCACAGCTCAGCCACTTATGGGAAGTTCAAGGTGACAACCAAGTTCCGCACAGACTCTGGCTGCTTTGCAACTACTGGTCTGAAGGTCAAGCATCTTCTCTCTGGACAAGAGAGGACAGTGTGGCATTTGCAGTATACTGACTGGCCAGACCATGGGTGTCCAGAAGAAGTCCAAGGCTTTTTATGTAAGATTTTCTTGAATTTGCATGATAAAATACATCAAGAAAAAGATTGCTCACACTGGATTCAGTTCACTGTACCTAGTTACAGCTGGGAGTGATATCAAGTAGTTGTTGCTGTGGCATATGCAGGCTTCAACTAAGTTATACTTCGCTGCAATTTGGAGGAAAAAAAATGGGATTCAAGAGGTAGGAGCTAAGGTGATTAGCAGGAAGAAAAATCCAAGCAACAGTGCCAAAAACTCAGGAAATTTTAAATAATAGGATACTTCTGCTGGCTGATCTGTTGGTTAAAGTTACTGCTGTTTCCCTAATGAGTGTAGGAGATAATAGGCTGTATACAAATGTGGTTAGAGAGGTCTGGGTGAGAGACGATGAGTTGCTAGTGAAATATGGTGCATCTTCTCCAGTTTTTCTTTCTGTAAAAGAGCAGAGGGCTCTATCACACGTGCAGTAAGTCTGAGCTCACTGCCACCCTTGTAAGCACATGTACCCTTAAGCCTACCCAGGTAGGCTTAAGGGCCTGACCAGTTACATATGGTCCGGGTTCACGGATTTCTGAAAATACAGCAATTTCATTGATCTGTAATGTGTTGATAGCACTTCCTGATTCTTGCCAAGTAATAAGCCCTCCCATATTAAGTAATAGGAATTCAACCATTAGTTAAGACCCATCTCTGGCACTACAGTAGAGAACAATGCAGGAATCTTTAAATTACCACTGAAGGAGTCTGAACATGGTATACTGATGTGTTGGAGATGCCTGCCCTCTTAGTTCCTGACAGTTTTGCAGCTGCAGCTCTGTGGCAGCTAAGTCCTCTCTCAGGAAGGTCCATTAGTTCCTCTTCAGTCTTGCCACAGCTACAGTCCTTTAGTGATCCATTCTCCTTTGCATGGTACACGCTTGATGTAAGTAGGGCATCCTCCTTTCCCCAGATCTGTCACCAAGGCAAAAAATAAAAAATGGCATTTCAGTTTCAGCAAAGGAGTGCCAAGGGATCTGTCTTGAAGGAAAAGCTATTGCCCAATTCTTCATTTGTTCCATACTCTGTTTCTCCTACCAACCCCAGTTGCTGTGGTTGGGCATGGCAGTAATTGGAACCTAACTGTCCCCATTTCCTCTCTTCCATTGTTTGCCACCACTTAGAGTCCCATTTCCCTGTGTGCATTAAAATGCAGCTTTTCTGATGTTGGTAGGCCTCCAGCCCCATCCTGCCTGGGGGGAGAGGACAGCTGGGGCTGCAGTGCCCTGACACCAAGGATCAGAGCAGGAGAGTGCAGCTCGGGTTTCACTTCCCACTCGGAGTGCTGGCAAGCTGAGTGAGCTTCCAGCACATGAGGTTCTCAGAGTGGTCTGACAGCAGGATGTGTTGAATGACACTAGGACAGCCACACAAGGCAGCTGTTCCTGAGTCCTGGGCTTTCTACAAATGGCTTCAGGGAAAACAAAGCAGTGATATCCCAGAAGGGCTTGTAGCTATTGAGAAACAAAGCCTGAGCAGAGAGTGAGGGGGAGATTCTGTCACAGTCTAGAAGGGAGAAGGAAGAGAGGGAACAGGGCAGATGGATGCTCGCTTCCCATCTGATACTGGCTTTGACAGGCAGTAGTTTCAATGGGACTTAGCTGTTGTTTTGATCCCAGCCTGTTAATAGCAGGAATTGCTGTAAGTAATGTCTAGAATCATCTGCTTAGGGGACCTGGAGATTTGCAAGGGGGAAAACAGAATTTAATTTTTTAAAAGAACTATTTAATTTAAAGGAGCAGACTCCCAAGTAATAATTGACACCCAGCTGGTACTTGCTGGATGCAGTGCTGTTCAGTGCACCCTGGCCAAGATAATTATTATGCTGTAAAAAATGTAAATTATTGCCACTTTGACAGAGAATAACTTTTTCACATTCTCCCCTGTCTCTCCCTCCCCTCCTAAATTTTACATTTAGACATGCAGATGTTTGCATCCTTGCCTGCATTTTCTCTTGCAGCTTACTTGGAGGAGATACAGTCGGTGCGTCGGCACACCAACAGCGTGCTGGACAGCAGCAACACCTGCAACCCTCCCATTGTGGTCCACTGCAGTGCAGGGGTGGGGAGGACTGGAGTGGTCATCCTAACAGAACTCATGATTGGCTGCTTGGAGCATAATGAAGTAAGTCAGCTTTGTTTTCAAACCCTGAGCTTGTCCCTTGGCTAACTGGCTACATTTCTGAGGTTGAAATTAAAAGGCATTGAAGTGCTTTCTTTCTCTACCTCTGTGAGCAATGTGACAGGCAGAGATTCCCCATGGCAGGTTACTTGCTGTAGTTTTCTGTATAGTTGATATTATGGGGGTTTTTTTGTTAGGATTATTTTAATACATTCAAAGATAGGGCTTTCTTCTCTCTTTTAAGAATTTAGTCTAATTCATACCTGTATTTAATTAAAAGTCTAGAGACAGTGTGTTTACAAGCACTGCCTGAGAGAGGCTAGAGAGTAATGTCCTTGCTCTTTCAACTGAAGTTTTCTGCTCTCTAAATTCTCTCCTCGGGCTCCTTCCTCGCTCCTGTAGGGACTGTAATCTCACCTGGACTGAAACTTAACTGTGTTTTAAGGATAAGTGTATGTATGTATTCCTGTGGGGAATAGGGCTTTAGGATTTGCAGCCAGCATTACGAGTAACACAGTCTGGAGTTAAGAGCCCCAGTAGAGTAACCGTGGGTAGCAACTTGCTTTTCATCTGCTACTGGGAAACTGTCTAGGAAGAACATCACATCTTGATTATCAACGTGCCACACAGTTTTCATGACAGCTATGGAAACCAGGGGCTTCTCTTGCCAAAGAAAATGCTCAAAGACCAAAGCTGCTTGTAGAGATAAGAATGCAGAAAGAGTGACAAATAGACATATATCATCTGCCCCTCCCAATAATCAGCCACTGGGTGAGTTCAGGGAAGACTGAGGACTCCAGCAACTCATCATTCTGGAGTTACAAGATCCCTAGAGATCCTGGGCTCATATCAGCTGAGACAAACCTCCTCCAACTCTGCTTGGGCCACACCGAAGGTGAAGGTGTCCCGTAGATCTGTGTCACAGCTGACACTTTGTTTTCTTGCTTTTTATTGGCAGTGGGAGGTGTTGGGGGAGGTGGTGGCAGCTGGAGGAGAAAGGGAAAGAAGGTAGCTTGGCCAAGAAAGGGCCCACAGCGATGTGTCTTGGGAACCCAGCAGCCTCCCAGTGCTGGCTGCTGCTCAGTAGCTGCTCTGGTGTGGGGCAATGGCACCGACTCTTGAGCCTGCTTTACTTTCCTTATGCACTGGCATGTGGAAGTGACTGCTTCTGTTGTTCACACAACAGCCATGAAATTTCTGCATGCCAGAGGAAAGCTGGAGAGTTAAAAAAGCCATCCCTGAATTGCTTGTGAGCATCAGTGTAGCCATGTCTGCTTTACAGCATCCTCTGTATGTGCACAGAAGCAAACTCTAAAGGTTGTGCAACAGCGTTTGGCCACCTCAGTTTACAGAAGTCAGTCTGTGGTTTACTTAAGTCACCCATTGGGCAAAGAGTAGCTTTGGCAAAGGCAGCACCTCAACATCTAAGCATGAGGTTCAGCCTTGACATCATTCATAAGAGTTTTCATGAACTTCACTAGGTCCTGATGGTAGTGCTCGATAATAAAGGATTTCTCTGATGTCCCTTAATTAAAGCATTCTTTTGTCTTGATTAATAATGAAAATCATCATTAACATTAAATACAATTTTCATTAAGGGTTTTGTTTCTCTAGATTGTACCAAGTTAATGTTTTTGTTTTTTTAAAACCTAATTTTAAAAAAAGATTAAAAATCTTGACAGCATGTTTTCAGTTTGTGACAGATTCTGCACAGAGGGGTTCCTTTTCATTTGTTTATTTTGTAGTAGAATTGATTGGGGTTTCTTCCTGAAATAAAATTACTTATCGCTTAAAATGTTTTAGTCTTAGGAATTGGTTTTCACAGAAGTGTCCTAGCAAATAAATGTATTAACATTTTAGCAGTGAGAGAAAATCAGAGTTTGAAAATTTTGATACAGACTATTTTGGAAAGCCTGCAGCAGTGCTGGAACAAAAACCAGAACTCTTGAGCCTGAGGTTTCAGATTTAGGTAAAAAGCCATGTTTAATCAAATTCTATACAGCTTCAGTCACTGTGGCTTCTGGGCAATGGCTGGTTGAGTCTAAAGCTGTATCTCATTGCAGGGGTAGAGTTTCAGTAACTGCTGCATGGCATGTAAATGTCACGTCATTACATCCTTACTGCTGTAGACATGTAGTACGAGAAAGTAATTGAGAACCTGCTCTATCAACTTTTAGTCCAGACTTGGCACTGGGACATTAACTCATGATTGCATCTACAGCATGCTTTCACATGGGAGGTCTTTACTTTGGGAGGCAGAAAGGAGTTAGCATTTTTGTTTGATCTGTTTGCAAGTGCCAGCTTAGCAAAGCATTAGGGGGGTGTGTGTATGTATATATATATATATTTTTTTTTTTTTTTTTTTTTAATATGAACATTGTAATGAAGGTGACTTTAGGGATTCTGCTTACCTGGAATTAAATACTAAGCTGTCTATAAATAGCAAGGCTGAATAGGCAGGATGAGGTTTTCTTCCATTTCTGAAATAAGGCAAAGCCATCTCCATTTTGAGGAGGTGCATGGAACACAGTGTGCCTACTAAAAACCAATGAGCTGCTGAGGGACAAACATGATGTGCAGGTCAAAGCTGGCCTACATTTTTGCTGTAGTTGTTCAGGTAAGATCAGGTTCCACATGACTCTGCTCAGCAAGGACCATGTGGCTTTCATAAGCATCTGAGTCCACAGGGAGGCTTTCTCCAAGTTAGCCAAGTTAACTGGAAAGAGCTTCCATTTTTCTTTGCACCTGTTTGATAATAATATGGCATTACTCATCCCAAATATTTACACTTGTTGGCTCTCTAGAGATGTCCTTTTATAACAGCTTGTTGGGCTATGTGGCAGAATATTTGGCCTTGTTTTCAGAAAGTGATAGCCTATGAGTTAATACTTGTTTACATGGAATGGAGATTCTGGGTTTTATATATATGGACAGAAATGGATATGCAGCGTGATTTTTATTTTAAACTTTCCAGGAAACTTCAGATGTGCCTGGAAGCAGATTCCATGCTCAGTTGGGCCTCCAAGGCTTAGCAGCAATCTCAGTCAAAAGACTTGCTAAGTTTCTCTTGGTGTTTCTGCAATGGCAAGTGGGCATTACAAAGGGCAGTTTATGTTGCCTGATAGGGTAGCTGTTCTTTAGTCTTATATCTTGAACTGCTTAAGAACTTCCTCAAAACCAGTATGTATCTTAGTGCTCACATTTACTGCTGCCATAGAAGGTTTGTGCCCCTCAGCTTGGCTCACATTACACGCTGTTTGAATTTGAGCCTGGCAGGCTGAGCTTCATGGCTCAACAACTTCTCAATAGCTCCTCGTGTACCTGTTGTAACAGATAAAACACAACAGCATCATAGGTTTTTGGCTCCCTAAATGCCAGAAATCTGATGATAGCATCCTAATGAAATGTGCAGTGATTTCTAACACTTCACCTCATGGGCCTCTGTTTCACAGAACTCATTTGGTTTTGAGTTCAGACCATTACAGGCTGTCTGTGCCCCAGTGGGCTCAATGGGGTTAGGGATGTGCTTTCCCAGTAGATCTCCTTATCTCTGCCTACTTACTTCAGTTCCTGCTGCAGAGCATTTTCAGGGCACACGAGTGAGTTTCTTTTGGATGAAACTAAGCTGGAAGATGCCTTCTTGGAGAACCCCTAATGTGTCCCAGGGGATGTTCAGAAGGTGGCAACAAACTGATGCTGGCCTGGAGTCCGCAAAACACGTGTTGTGGATACTGGGTCTTTGTTTCACTTTACAGACCTATTTCTCCTGGAGCATTATTTGCTAACATACACTTGACTGTGGGAAGTCAGATGTTGGAGTCCCTGGATCTTTTGGTGGCAGTGAGTTCCCTTCTCCTTTAGTGAAAGGATCTGTATCTTTGCCTGCACATTTAGTTTTGTCCACGGAACCTATAGTATAGCTCCCTGTGTCAGATAACTGATATTTGAGACAGTGATTGTTTGATTTAGTAAACCCAGATCCTTATGCTTTTTTTTTTCCCCTTTGCTTTACAGAAGATGGACGTTCCTGTGATGCTGAGACACCTGCGGGAGCAGAGAGTGTTTATGATCCAGACCATAGCCCAGTACAAATTTGTCTACCAAGTGCTCATACAATTCCTGCAAAACTCGAGACTTATTTAATCTTTTCAAACATCCCAGACCCAGCATTGTGGATCTGACTGAACCTTACTGATGAACAAGGGGAACTGCCTGGACAACACTGTGTGCATATATTGCACTTTTTAAAGTTGTCTTGAAAGTAAGGAATGATGGTTCTTTACTAGTCTCCCGTGGATTATTTTATACAAGATATAATTTATTTTTCTTGGAATAACTTCTGAATTACTTTAATAACTCATAAAACTTATAGTGTCCTTCAAAGTGAACCACATTTGACATGGCTGGTCTGCATTGTAACATGTCTGTAAGGAAGGCAATCCTTTGTAAAGGTAGTTTGCTGGCTTTTATTTTGCTACACAGCTTCTGAAACCTACAGTTATTTGGCAGTGGGCTTTTTCTCACGTAAGGACATTCTGGACCCAGTATGTGTCTTCCCTGGTAAAAACAAGACCTGCTAGATGTCAGCTACTGCTCTGTGTGAGTGGAAGGTAAGGGTGCACAGCATGGAGACCTGAGCTTCTTCACGTGTAGTGGGCACATTACAGAGGGCTCAAGCACAGGACATTGTGAGGACAGAGAGTTTTGGGTGCTAAACTATTCAAATTCCACAAGAATTACAGTTTTAGATTAGTCCTTGAAAAATCAATGCTGGATCTTTTAAAGGAGGCCTTCTGCTGCTGTGTGCAGCCCTTGAAGGGATTCATAAGAAGCAATGTAGGGTGAAGTGCAGTGATCTACAGCAGGCTGAAGTCAGTGAATGAGTCTTTCCAATAACTGGTGGACTGAGAGTTGAACAGCAGAGGATATTCAACCAAATGTATCTGGAAAAAAAGCCATATCAAGCACCTTCTCATGAATTACACTGAAAGTATTATTGCCTTGAGGCTCACCTCCTGTAGAAAAGGAATCTCATTTAAATTAGGCATCTCCAGCTGCCTTAGTTTTCATGTGTGAACTATCGTTGGATGGCTAGAGAATGAATCAGGCTAGAGAGGAGCCTTGGAAGTCTCTGGTCCCAGCCCCGCTCACCCCACTGCTAGCTTTAAACTTGGATAGGCTTGTTCATGGTCACATCCAGTTTCAAAATTCTCAAGGGTGAAGATTTCACAGCCTCTCGGGGCACATGATGCAATGCAGTTACTTTGTCATGGTGAAATCACCTTTCTCAGTATCCCTTCCCCAGATACTTTCAATATTTTAATCCTATTGTCGCTTTTCTGTGGCATCCCCGCCTCCAAACCCTGGTCAATGTACAAAGGCCTAAGCCTACAAGCACTCGTAATTTCAGCACTAAAGGGACTAAAATCAGTGGGGAGCTGAAGCTAAGGTTCTGTACCAGAATGTTTCTCAAATATGTTTAAAACAGCACTGTGTTGATTTGGTACTTTGCAATACAGGCCTAATGAGGTGACGAAGATTCTGGTGAAGACTTGTAGCCCCCAACAAATGGAGAGGAATTATTTTGCTGTAATACCTTGACCATGTTCTTTTTAGGGATCAGTTGAGTTTTCAGTCAACTTCAGTTTTCCTCTAATTTCTTCTGCCAGTGCCAACATATCTCTTGTTAAATTAGCAGCAACCATTTAAAGTCTTTTCAGCAGCATCTGCATGATAATTGCAGAGAGATGCTTTATATCTGGGAAAAAAGCCAAGGAATAAACCTTGAAGCAAAGTGTATTAAATTAGTTATCTCGTTATAACTTTTTGAATAATTTCCTAATGATGAATTAAGTTTGAACTCAGAGCTGTCAAGTCCCATTGCTCCACTTAGATATGAGAAGTAGAAAATCAGGAGGGAAAAGAATCTGTTCCTATGTCTTATTATTCAGCTGCTCTTGGCTGAAATGTGTATTTCTGCTGCTACAACGAGCACAGGAAAGTTCTTGCATAAGAGAGTGTGAAGAGCTGTGTTTGAAGGGAAGAAAATTACGCACATGTTTTTTATGCAAAGATGCATCATAGGTGTCTTAGAAAAACATTAATTAGAAAAAGGCACTAAAAATCCTTTCCAAATTAAGTCAGTGCCTATTAATGAGCCAAATAAGTGGCCATGTAGTAAACAGTCATTTCAATTAACTCCTAATGTGGCTGGTATGGTAGATAGAGGCCAATGTGAGTCACTTTTTCCCTTTCATTGTCAAAGAACGGTAATTTTAAACTTTTCCTTTCATCTGACTTCAATGTATTTTTCCCTGCTAGATTTTATCTTGACTAGATCGGTTAATATCATAAGTGAATTGGGCTGGTGCATGTCTTCAGAGGTTCTTTTCTACCCCAGCTTACAAGCAGCCCTCAGCATGCTGATGTTTTATGGTTGAAATGTGATACAGTTTTGTAAGGGAAAAAATGAACCTTCTCACTTTGAACCTGTTGTAGTTTTATCAGGCCAAAATTGCTTGGGCAGTATTTCCTAACCTTTAGGGAGTGACAGGAAAATGCATTTTGCATCCAATTTTCTTAGTCATAGCAGGAATGAACACATGAGTCTTAAAGCAACAGTGCTGTTTAGTTTCTGTCCTGCAGACTTTTAAACAGCAGAACCCTTGAGGAGAAAAGGACAGTTGGGAGTTGCTGTTTGTTGTGATGTTTTTTTAACATCAAAGCATAACCGTAATTTCAGACCAGTTTCATCCATTTGGAATCTGAATTGAAAAATCTCACAATGATTCATCAATGAAAGGAATTTTGACACAAGCAGTCTTCTCCCAGGGCACCCACCTTGCAGTCTGACCTACACTCCCTGACGCTTTCCAAGAGAGAACTTGCAGTGGATGAGTAAGTCTGGCTTGGGAATCCATTGTGTCCACTTTCCTTTTTGTGCACTCTTCATCTGTATTTAACACCCTTTTCCTTTCTAATTTAAACTCTTACCAACTACAGTATTGAGGTACTGGCATCAGATTTTTGGTTACAGTCTGAACATTTCATGCCTCCCATTGTTCGATGGGAGAGATGACAGTGGAGTTGTGACACTTCTCAGTGCTGTGGGGATCCTGTTTCTGTTCACACTGGAGGATGGAGGACATCAGCTGCTGAGGTCCTACTTGTTTCAGGTCCTACAAAGGCCTGTTTTGGCACCTCTTGTCCTCAACTACCTGAGGAAAGATTAAGCTTGTTCCCACAAACATTTTCCTGTATAGGTATACAGGGATCCTAAGTGCTCAGCCTTATCAGAAATTCCCTAAACTAATTTTAGCTGGCAAGAGACATGTCTCTGAGAACTTAACATATTGCCAACACAGTCCTTGAAGTATACTGAAGTGCATTTCTGTTCTATTTATTTAAATCAGCTGCCTCAGCTACAAATACTATTAAATATTTGCATGATTTCAAAAGTTGGGGTTTTTTTAAATTACTTTCTTGTAAACAAACAGAAATGCAAATGGCAAAACACAGACTTACTCTTTTCCAATCTAAGTGCTTCAATAGCTATTGTCATTGTGAGCCAGGACATTACTTTTTTGATCCAATACCTGCTATGTCTGTGTAGTCCACAAGCAACTCTAAAAGAAATGCTGATGGGAAATCTTGTACTTGGATACAGCACAGAAATCTGTAGGGAAAATTCAGCAGCTACTGACGATGCCGCATTTCCAACAGTCGACTTCCCGCTGGTCTCCTGGGAGGAGATGATGACTGAATTAGCTGTTGTCAGCCTTGCTAACAGTTTGTGGTCTGTGTGCTCAGAAAGTGGAATCATCAGGCTGATCTCTGCTGTAGCAGCTCTCATGCATCACTGAGGGAGGTCTGAGTTAAATTTTGTTGCTTCTCTTGGTGGAAAAAAGAATGCTAGGCTGGCGCTCACTTCAGGAAATAAAGGCTGCGTCACATTGCAGGAACAAATTACTGAGCTGGCCATGAAAGGAAGGACTGTGTGAAAACAGCCTTTGACCACTCTTCTACAGAAATGAATATAAAGCTGCTGATGTATACTTCAAGGCATATGGAGTTTGGGATAGGTTTTGATGCCAATAAGAGAAAGGCTGCAAGTCCAGAACCCCAAAGGCAATTGTCCCCAGCTCAGTCTTAGCCTTCTAGAGAGGTTTTCTTGTAGGACCTGGTGCTAAGGGAGCTATAGATGCCATCTAAGTCTTTAGAGAGAAGGATGTTGTACATGCAGCTGCTTGCAGGGGTTGGGATTTGAGGAAGGGAACAGATGGCTGTGGGGCAAACAAGATGGAGGTATTAACCATAAATAAACTGTGAAAAAACAGTGCACAGTTCAAAAATAGCAGTGTTTATATAAATATTAAAAGTAAATAAATGTACTCAGTGTTCTTGGAGTATCCTAGATTACAGTTGCATTGGTTTCTCTCAGCTGTTTTTTTGAAGTTTTGTTGCCCATGCTTTATGTGCACCCTCACTGAGAGTTTCCCACGTGCTTTAACAACAAGACTTTGCCTTTGGAGAGTGAACAGGAAATCAGCTATTTATCAGTAAAGTGATAAATTGCAGCTTCCACTGGAGAATTCCAGCACTATATAACAGCAAAGGAAGGACTGCCACTGATTCACCTGGGTAAGGACTCAGTGGTTGGACAGTCATTTCCAGGTATTTCAGGGGTAGTGTTCCTTGATTAGGCACACAGGCAGAAAAGAGGAATGCTTCCCACAAACTGTTTCCATGTTGGGGGGCACCCCCTGAGTTAGACAGTGGCTGGTAGTTGAGAAAGAAATAGGGATGTGTATAGAAAAGGGTTCTCAGCCCCTCTGGGCCCCTGCTTTAGGGGCTTCCTGAGGCCAAAGCTGTATCCTGCTCACTCTGTGTAGTACCTACTGATGGATCCATCTTCCACAAATCCCATTATCTTTTCTTTAGAAGCCAGTTATTCCTCTGGCCTTCACAATGTCCTGTGCTGGTGAGTTCCACAACTTACAGATATAATGTATAAGAACTTCCTTTTTGTGTATGTTAAATGAAAGTATTTTCTTGCTTCTGCTTGGTCTTCAAAAGAAAGCAAATCTTGAGTGCCAGAAACACTGGTAATAGGATGTTTAGACTGTTGAGATTGCTCCATATGGAAAACACATTTTCCTCACTAGTAAAGTACCTTTCTTTGGCTATTTTACAAAGGAAAAAGTTTACACATGCAGATGACTGTAATATTCCCATATGTTATTGTGTGGAATGTGTTAAATGAGATAACATGTTTATGTCACTGGATTTTACTGTCCTGTTTTACTTCAGTATTTTGATGCCTCCTGTTTTATTTGTTCTGTAATTTTGTACCTGACAGTTTAGCACAAAACAGTGATCTGAATCTCACCATCTCATTGTATGTACACATTTTGTAATGGGACATCAGTTATGTGCCCTTCCTGCCCCCATTCCCTCCTGTTAGGGCTGAATGGCAGAACTATTCTATGGTATTTGAAAGCCTTTAAAAAAAATCTATGCATGCTATTTTATATTCTAATGTATTATTCATATCAGTACATAAGCTTATGCTTATCAGTTTTATCTTGTGTATAGAACTGATTACTTTTGACAGTATTTTTGCACTGTTTCTTTTCTTTCTCTTTTTATAATAAAAAGTTCTATCAGCATTAATTGACTGCAATAATTTTTTTACCCCTTTCACTGCCTTTGTGTAAATAGTTTCTTATATGCTTTTGCAAATGTGAGAATGGCTTCAGTCACTAAGGTTTTTTTGGTAAATCTGTCCTTCATATTCACAGTATACAATAAAACTTTTTTTTTCAAGGAAAACAATGTTTGTATTCTTTTCTGTATCAGCTTAAGGGTTTTGTATTTGCACCTACACTGCTTCAGTTGGTTTCCCATGTTAAACTGATAGGCACAGCCAGGCCCACAGTGAGCTTTGAATAACCTTCTGTAAATAGTAATCCAAGTTTCACAGGGGCAAGGGTCCCACTGGTGCCTCATGTTCAGCTAATCCAATTCTTTGGTGTTGAAGTGTGGTCTGGGCTCTGGACAGACTTGCTGAAGTAAAGGTGTTATGTCCCAGGACAAGAGTTTATTTGACAAGACAAAGTTAGGATAAAAAGAGTCAGCTACTGCCCTCTTCCTAGGTTTGGCTGTAGTTAAATGGCCTTGGCTTTCCGGAATTGTAGATGTGGTGCAGTTTCATGTACTCCAGCAGCAACTGCTGGCTGGAGAGCAATGAAAGATTTCAGCAAAATGAGCTGAGAGACCCTTGTTCTAGCAGTTTTATTTTCAGAGCAGCGCTTACAAGAAAGAAAATACAATGTAGTTCTTAAGGGTGATGTGTTCTCTTTCTCATCATACTTTATAAGCTGTGAAAACAGTAAGGAATGGGCAGGTAATTTTATTGAGCACTATATTTCAGTTTTGTTGCTAGAAGTTTACAGCTACACTCTTTTTTTCCCCCATCCTTAAAAGCAAACTCCTGCCATTGATCTAAATGGAGGGGAAAAAAATCCCCTTGTTTTATATATGGGTGGAGAAAGCTAAGTCTTGGACTTTTTTCTCAGAAAGTGTTCCTATTCCTCTCTTAAAAATAATTGCTAACATACTATTACAATAGTTGTAATCCACTGGAGGTGAAGGTATGGCTGTAAGGAAATATGAGCTCTCCTCTGCAATAACTCACTTTAACTTGTAAAGGGGACTAAAAAGCCAGAATTTGCATAGTTCATGTCTTGTGCAAGCCTCCGAGCTCCAAGATAGGTGTCAGTATCTTCTGTACAAGACAAGTTGAGCTCTAGGTCTTTACTGTGATGAATCCTCATCTGCCAGGAGCAGTGATGGACCTGCAGATTAACTGGTTGAGGGAACATTGGTGGCTTTGCTGTAAAATGTACAGAATTCATCACCCCATTTCTCCTCTCTCCCAGTTAAGCCACTGCAAACAAAAATGACGTGAGAAAAAAAGGAAATGGATGCCAAACCACAACAGAAAAAGTAGGGTTTTTTCTAATTTGTCAGATTAAGCAAAACTATTAGGGCAAAAGCGGATATCACAGGACTATTGCACCCATTTAAGTGTACAAGTGGAGTCAAGAGGGCCCAAGACCACTTTATTTATTTTACACAAATAAGATCCACATCAACATCCCTAAAGAAAAAAATGGCCATTTTTGCCCATGAGCCATCAAAAGGCATAACCTTTAAGGAACCATGGATGCTTCCTTAAAAGAGAAAAAAAAGGCAATTGTAGATGTGTGGAAGCTAGGCCTAAGTGTGTTTGTCATTCCAATTATAGGACAGAACTGTGCTCATACTCTACCGCTTTTCAAAGTGCTCCTGAAGGTTTCCATAACAAGGCTTTTTAAATAAAGGTTTGAAGGATTGCATAGATTCAAAGGCTCAGTGGTCCTCTAATTCCTTTTTGATCTCTGAAATGTATGGATGATCTTTCCCATGTGCTACTTCCATGATAGCAATTGCCTATGAAAAGAAAAAAAATATTCACACAATTGATTCATATATAACACCAGGCTATAAATACTCTCTTTAGAGGTTTGAAGCAGTCTGACACCTCTAGCTACTTTTTGTCCCCTTGTAGTCATAAACCCAGTAGGAAATAAAATGAAATTCAAAACTAAGTAATAAAGGTTTTATATTCAGAGAATACATCTTTGATCTTAAAGGAGCCCAAAGCACCTTTCAAAATTGTATTCTTGACAAAACTACTTTGAATGCAACCAGCTCCAGGACAGAAAACTGCAAGTGCGGCGGATAATATTCCAGCAGAGGACTTAGCCAGTATCAGAGCGAGCTCTGCTCCTACCAATTTATCCTTGAGCTGTCAGAGACATGCAGGCCTAGTGCAGGAGTAATGTTGAGGCATTTCAGACTTGAGTCTGTAAACCCTCTGCTCCTTCCAGGGACTGCCAGTTCTTCAGGAAGGAAGCAAAAGGGAGATCCCGTCAGATTGGGACAGATGCTGCTGTGCCTGACTCCCTGGTGTTTCACCTGCAGCCTGCTCCAGGCCTGAGAGGGAACACTGCAGGCAGCCAAACCCCCTGACTGGCACATTTCCTGCCCTGCAGAATGTGTGCAAAGGCAAGATTTCCTCTTGAGAAAAGATGTGATAAAAGGCAGCATGAGACAGAACTGAGAGGAAAGTTCAGTGTAAGTCTGAGAATGTTTAAAGACCAACAGTGCTAAGACAGAGCAAGGAACTGCGGTATCCTGGCCCTCTGAGCATTTAGTTATTTCATCCTTGGGAAACTTTTATGCTCTTGTATTTGTTAGGACAGTACAATAAGGGCTTTTGGTTCCACCTCAGCAGCAAGAAATGACTCCAATCCTCCTGCTGCCCACAAAAAGAAAGGAGGACCTTCTGGATGAGCTGCTCACAAAATGAAAGGGAACAATGGGTTTGCTTTTCCACTAAATCCCAATGATCAGAGGCTGGGATAACTTTGGGCAGTTCCTGTAGACAGCTTTTGGAAGTGAGTCATTAAGAAATGTTTGTGTTAGGAAACTAACTATGCCAACAAATCTACCTCACAGTTCCCTACCCCCCATCCCATGCTCCTACTGGCACAATTCCCATTTCTACGCAAGGGTTTAACACCACAGTGAAGGAAAACCTATGCCAATTTCAAACTAGGTAACAGTTACATTTTAGAGCATAGATTGTAGCATCATTCACCATGGTTGGATGGCGCTGTTATTTGCTGGCTAAAACCTTGCCAGCATCTAAAAAGCAAGAAGAAATACATTGTGACATTCCACACTGAGTCATTATATGCTACAGTAGTCACTGATGCTTAAGAAACTAAAATAAATTTCTGTCCAACATCAATAAAGGAAAATAGTCAAGAAACGTAGTACAGACTAATAACAAAATAGAAGAATAAAAACCTAAAGAATAAGGCACAGACTAACAAAAAGGGGTGAAGAAAAACATAAAACCAAAATGCTGTATTTGCCAATTTCAGCATTACCAGATGCATTGAATTCCCTTCAGTTATGTAAAAATCAACTGGTTCCAGAACAAATAACTACCAAAAGCATGCCTAGCTTAAGTTGGATATAGAAATCACAGACTTCAATGAAACACTATGTGCCTTTTATAAGAGCCAAGCATTTTTCCTGTCCTTACCCAGCAAATGAGGAGAAGATAGGGTTCTGCTTCATTTACACTAGTGCAGCTCTAGCTCAGTGAAGAACTTAGAGCAAATGTTTAAGCATAATTCTTGTTCCAGCTGCTGCAGTATGAGCCCACTGTGAAAAGGCACCCATGAGCAGACCTATACTCCATCATTAGAAAAGCCAAATCTGGGCCAAAAATCCAGTGACCAAATATATTGACTCATGGTGCATTTCCTACCCTGCCAGGCTCACTGACAGAGAAGCACACAGTGTTTCAACAACCTGAACTGGTGTTATTAATGGAGAAATCAGGCAATAAATACCCTCTGCAAGGCTTTAACTCCAGCCGTCCTGTTCTTCAGTGCCATGTACAGTCTCCCTAATTTCAGCCACATGGAGGCAACATTCAGCGAGTAGGAGGGATAATGTTTACTGCAAGACAGAAAGAAATGCAGCTTTATCAGCCTTGGCAGTTTCATTGCATTTTCCCAGCCCCTGTCCCCCTCTCATGGGGCAAGAAGCTGCCTCTCGTTGCCCCTGCCCATTCAGCGCTCATCCCCTCTGCCGTGACTGCCAAGAGCCAGTGCCAATTGTGTCTGGGATGGGGACGCCTGTCAGCTGGGAATTGAACTGAAACTACCATATGCCTCTGAACAGCTGTCAGATGGCAATGACTTTCTGCCACTAGTTTTAATCTAGCCAGCTACAGAGAGAGCCTGCATTGTTATGAGTTTTTGGAGCCACCCTGCACCCGCAGCAGTCGCTCCGTGTGTTCCACAATAGTTGGTGGGCTGGAAAGCGAGGGGCCCTCTGCAGTGTGCAGGGCACACATGGCAGTCTGTGCTCGCACACACTGAGCGGGCAGAGCCCGCTGCAGCAGAGCTGACCTGGAATGCCAGGCTCAGAGCCAGAGGAGCTGGGCAAGTCCCAGGGAAGATAAATAGTACTGAGCCCCCAGGGGGGGAATGTTGGCTCCTTCTTTGTATCACTGTTCTCTGCCAAGTGATCTGTGACTTTATGTTGGCATCTGTTCCAAAGGGAGAGCTTTTCTTGCGCTCCCCCCAGCTGGCAAGAAAGTCACATCTCAAGACGAGAATCTGTTTGGGAGATTCACGGCAGCACCAGACACAGCCAGTGTAACCGGCTGGCTCTAATGAATGGGCTCACTACTGCAAAACCAGAGAACTTTATCAGAAACAGTATTCTTATCTCCTGCAGCGGCTGTGTGCTGCCCTGCCCCACGAAGGGCTTCAGCCTGGGCATTCTCCCATGCCTCCAGCTCTAGGGCAGCAGGATCAGCAACACGGGGCACCCCCAGCTCTGAGCGCAGGAGTTGAGCTCATCTCCAGCTCCCTCTGCTGCTCGGCCCCAGCCCCGGGACACGGCTCTGCGCTCCTGCCGCCGTGCCCACTGTGCTGCTGCAGAGAGAGAGGACTGGGAGACTGCGGGAAGCTGACAGCAACACAGGCTTTGCCTCCATTACCTTGTACAAAATACCGGCTGCAGATGTAGTTTGAAGCCCTTCTTTAGTAAAAAATTACAGTATTTTGGAAACCAGCTAAGCAGAATTAGCACAGCACCCAAGGTGGCACAAAATTGTTTTGAGAACCCAAAGCAATGATTTCAAAGTCAGTCCTGCTATATATTGCAGACCACATTCTGATAGTAACAAACACTGTCCCAGCATCTAAATATTCCTTTTTGAGTAGTGGTATCATGGGTAGAATGTCTGTACCACATATACTGAGAGAAGTGATCTCTGCCCAGACTTAATTGTTCAGATTACTGAATTAGAGCACTAAGGAAAAAAAAAATAGTCTCTCATATTTACCTGTACGGTCTGATAATTTTTTGCCCGTAACGCAGTGCACCTTCCCAGTCCTGCACGTAGAGACAGACGCCCATGGCCTGGTACATCATATGTAACATATAAACATTGCTGTCTTCAAACACTGCACCCATCTTGTCCAGGCTGAGTTCACAGATCTCCAGTAATTCACTAGGGGGTAGGAAGAAGTCAAGGAATGCAATAAATCGATGGCCTCTCATTATACAACTATCTGGTAATGCCTTCAGACACAAAGAGGACAGAGATAAGTTTAATTTCTACTGGTCATAGTATTTCTCCTGCAAGTACTTCTGAAGTCCAGCAGGCAAGATTTTTAGGTCACACGCCAATGGAGTCAGGGTAAGACAAAGGATATATTTGTAGTGTTTGGCTCGCCTGAATTCCTCAATCACGTTCCGGGCATATTTGATCATGTCCTTTACTGTCTCTGCTGACGGAGGATCATTCAGCTTGCAGATTTCCAATTTCTCTTTATCCTGAAGGAAACACAATGGACCTTACAAAGGCAGGTTCCAAGCCCTACAAATAAAAGTGCACCTGCTATACAAAATTACTCTAATAAAAAGACACAGATGCGAACTTAAGCTCTTCAAAGAATGAAAAAACAAATGTAGAATGTGCACCTGCAATTTTTCTCTAAAGCCTTGGCTAGAAATCCTAGGATCCCCTGGCCCTCCAGTTCATCTGCTATTCTCTACTTCCATGAAGTCCCTTTCTTTTGAAAGATCGAATAGCTTTTCAGTTGTGTGTTGCAAGCAGTTTTACATAAGAAATTTCACTGTTTCAAAGAGATTAGGGTTTAAAACAAATTTAGCCTTAATTTTAGGGCTATAACAGCTCAAATACCTTAGGTCAACTACCAAGTGATGTCTCTGTGGAAAATTACATGAACTTAAACACAGAAAAGGATCCTTCAGATCTACAGACAAAACCACATTTCCATGTATTTTGTTATTTCTGCTGGACAGCTCCACTTACTCTTATCTATCTAACATACTATTTCATGAAGTCAGCTACAATTTAGAGACAATTTTTTGCTGTTTAAGCTTCACATTGTTGCTAGATTTCTTTATTTTTTTATTATTTAATCTGCCAGCTGAGAGAGCTACAGGGACTCTTTCCAGAACTGAAGGAAAATGAGTGACAGGTGAATCCCAGAGCAGAAGATTGTTGAAAATCACAGGTGAAATCCTGGCTTCATTAAATTCCATGGCAAAATTATCAAGGTAACTGTGGGGAAAAACTGATATGGTACCAGCAGAATGATCTCAAGCAACAGTATTGGGTACTATTTGGGAAAAAAAATTACAAAAGATGACACCATTTAGGGGAAGGAGATGGTTGCCTGGTCACTTTGGGAAGCAGCTCTTAAAAGGATGCCTGGTGAAGATGGGAGGAAAAATGATCTGGAACTTAAGGATTAGATTATGCCAGACACACTGATCTTGTCTGGAATGACAGATAAGCTACACAGAGCTCAATTCTTGTAGGACCTTCAGTGAAGGAGGGCCAAATGATTGCACAGGCACAGCTGTCTCAGTATCTACCTTTTCCCTCCAAGAAGTGCTTTTCTTTAAAACATCTAACACCTTGTTTTCAGGAAGACTGTCTGGATCTTCCTTTGTCCTTTGAGGGGCACCAGCTCATATCTAATGAACAAAAATAACCCTGGCCTGAACCTCACCAGGGACTGTGACCCAGGACCACACTGTCCCTGAGCAGATCAATCTGATGCTATTGTAGGAAAGGCCATTCCTCAGATTCTGCTGGGTCTCCAAAACATCCAGAGATGCCATACAGTGTCACCTAGAATTGACTGTAATGTCCCAACCAGGAAATGCAGCAGTACTCTATCCCAGAACAGGACCCCAGAAATGCCCCAAGCAAGATTTCCTTGCTGCGAGTTGGTAGAAAGTATGAAATTACAAAAAAAAAAAAAAAAAAAAAAATTTCTGAGCTTAATTCTTTTGGCCAGGTAGCATAGACACAGTATAATTATCTACTTTTAACAATGTTTTCATCTTTGCTCTGCAGCTGAACTTTAAATAGGCCTCTACCAGGAAATTTCCTGACGTGTCATAATTACAGTGGAAAGAATGAGTATCAGAAAGCGTTCTGGACAGAAAGACAGAAAAACAAAACCTCCCCCCATCCCACTATCCTACTTTCCAAAATGTAATTAACCCAGATAGAATATTGCATCTAAGGACATAGGTAGGTGCCTTGACAGTCAGAAGTATATTTCACACCAATTGCACTACCTTTTCTTTCGTAACGCACTCCCTGCAATCACAGCTAAAAAAATAGGAGTCTCTTAACCGGTCATTTCTGTCTTCTGTGGGATACAGCAGGTCAATGTAGCTGCTAAAAATCTACATGGTGAAAAAAAAATAGCAGTTAGTGAGAAGCAGCATCATTAAACATATTTATTATACTAGTTCTGATATATGTAGTATGACAACTACATATTCATGCAGCTTGTGGACTCCTGCAGCCACATCACCTGGCTGCTCCCTCACATTCCAAGCCCCTTGGCAGCATCAGGAGTTGTCACTTGTGAATGCAGCCTGACAGAGAAGTGTTCTTTTCCTATTTGTTGTGGAATTTCCCTCAAATATTACCCTGGCTTGCACCCAGGAGAGCAAGATTCAGGTGTGGATAAGGAAACTATCACAGCATAAATCTCAGGCTCCTGTCAGACTACAAAGAGATGCCTACTTTTCAGAAGTAAAATAATGATTTCAGGTATCCAGCCTAGGATAAATTACAGTGGCCTGGTTTTTTGGAGGCTGGAATCTCAAATTTTTCTTTCTGAAAACCTACAAAAATTGGGGCAACACGAGTCACTAGTAGCTTTAGAAACTTAGGACAAGACCTTTAGATCTCTGAAAAGAAGAGAGGCCCAGTGCTCCAGTTCAAGGAGAATGAATATCAGATTTACTTCAGCAGCAATATTTTAAAGCAAAGAAAACCTGCTTTTGATCATTTTAAAGGCCCTTCATATACACTATTCTTAAGTTTTCCTCTATTTCAATGGTCTTCAGAAAAGAACCCCTGCAACTAGCTTTAATGCTCTGCTTTTAAAATGAGATCTCCCCCAAGAAACACGTCCTATGCACGGTGCAGTTGATCATTCTGCAGACCAAGGAACAGCTTTAGCTCCGTTTCCTCATTTATGGTTATTTGAAATGCTTTGCTCAGTCTTTATACTTAAAGTTTCTCTTTTCTTTAAAAGCAAAATTACATGTAATTTCATACAGTGCTCCTTCTTCTTAAGTGTGTGTCATCTCACACTTTCCCTCACACTCCTCTCCTCTCTTCGATATTTTCAAAGCATGTGGAATGCAGGAACCACATTTACAGCAAAAAAACTTTACAGTGCTGCCCTGCAATGGCTACACGGAGCCTGAAGATGGAGACACAGGCTGGGAGACTGCACAGCGACCACACACAGCCACAGCTCACAGTTAGAAAATTCTGAAGTGTCAGAAAAGCAAATGAGCAAAATCCGTGAGGTCCTGGAGAGCTGATGCAGCTTCTAAGGCAGAATTCAAGCTGAAGAAGATGCTGAGCAAGGTAAAGAGTCCACTTCTCTACCTCTAATGATACACCTCCCCCTAACATGCTGAAAATGTCTGGGATTCCACAGCAAAACTGTGAAGCCAGAATCAGTCCTTGTCTGTTACCACAATGCATTTGCAGTGACTGCCAGCATCACAGACAAATCATCGCTGGCAAACGGCATCAAAAGAAGTTGCTCACCTGAGTCATTCACCCTTGGCTACAGCAACTAAATTCACTTTGTTCACAACGGGGAACAGCTACAATCCACAAAAACAACCTCTCTACCTTTCTTGCAGGCTGCTATCACACACCTCAGAAAACAGTAGAAGTTATCAAAAATCAAATCTGAGCTTATCAGCATTAACTTCACCCACTTAATTATTATTTACAAATAAGCCATTGAAACTGTGCAAACTCCATCCCCAGAGAGGATGTTCAGTATCTTCATTCCCTGCAGATATTTGAACATCCTCCTCAACTCTGTTTAACATCTTTTTTTGGTTTTTTAAAGTAAAGTGCAGCTCTTCTGTTTAAAACTCCCAGCCAAATTCATTATTTGATTGAGAAAGTTTCAAGGTAAACCCAGAGCCTTACTCAATTTCACAGATTTTTATCCTTCTGTGTTCAGTTTCACTCCACCTAAAAACACACATTTGTTCTGTGACTTCCCAGCAGATGCCACTGAGGTGATATGACCAAGTCCCATGTTTTGTGGATGCTCTGTCCAAACAGAAGTCAGAGGATTTATCTGTACCCATTTACCTTGTTTATTCTGGCTTCAATTTCAACACATTACTATTATACTGGGAACTATTATAGCAGTAATAATTTGCTTTGATCTTGGAATTTCAAAGCACCAGCCAAACATCAGTAAACTCAGCCTCATTTTACAGATGGGCAAACTGAGAGAGAGGCTGGCAGATACACAGTGACTGCTGCAGGTGCCCTTCCCATGTTTTAGCACAAAATAGGGTACTGTCTCCAAAAATCCCTTCAGTCCTCCAGAGCCACCCTAACTTTTCCAAAGCACCATCTTGCATTTCTTTGAGAAACATGAGATCCTTCCTTCCTATTATTAAGTTGCCATCTAATAGAAATGAACCCTGAGAAGCAGAATGAATCCTGTCAGGTTGCACAAGTACAAAGCACATTCAAACACTGTGCATTTACCTCCTCTCCAGGCTCAATCTCTCTAACAGCTCTGACTTCAGCCAAGGTTCCCTTGTAAGTCACAATCACATTTGGGCAACAGCTATGGTTCATCAATGCAACACTGTAAAAGTAAAAAAGTAAATGTTTTCCCCAAACACCACCACAAGCAACAGACAAAAAGTTAAGCACCACTTCACAAAATAAATAAGTCTGAAAGATTCAGTCAGTAAGCTGTTTTTATTCTGAGGCTTAACATGAAGGTAACCTTGGGAAAATCTGTTGTGCTGTTGTTTATTCTAATGATATGGAGAATGGCTGTGCTAATGAATCATTACAATTTTTAAATCCTATTATTGCATTACTAGGTAAGTTATTATTTTCCCTTTCTTACAGTGCTACAGGACAGCTGACAGGCATGTTCATATAGCTTTACTATCAACATGATAGACAGACTATTTTCCTCAGAGGAGAAAGAACGAAAAACATGTTTAACCCAAAAGGAAACAAGCAAACACATGAAAACAAAAGCCTTTGCTGCATTGCAACTTAAGATGGGTGTTAAAATTTTAGCTGGATTCTATTCAAATGTAAACAGCCTCCATGTTTGAAGTGGGAGGGAGGAGATCTCTGTTATACAAGCACATGACTTGGACAAAAACCTGGATGGATAGAGAAAAGTAAACCCCCTTAATACCAAGCTTGGAGAAAGTGCAGTTCACTGCTTATCTGAGATAAAACTTGTAATTTTATTTCTTTCTCTTCCAATCTAGCAAAATAACAACTGTCTCTTCAGTATTTTTAGCTCACAGGCATATCTGTTAAGTAGGAAAGGTCTGACTCTTGTATCCTGAGCATTTACAAAGGATGGTGTTGGACATTTTTCCAAAACAGCTTGGTTTAATACTCTCCTCTTCCCACAATGACTCTGATCCTGGGCATTTCAAGGCATTAATTTCCAACCTGTAGATCAGGGATATGAACTGCAGACAAACCTGCCTGAAGAAGAATCTGTGAAGCGAGGACTAGCTACTACTGCTTGTCTGCAGCACTTGGCAAAATCACATCCCGCTTTAAGCAGGCATCTGTGAGTTTCAGGTTACCTTGACACAGATAAGCTTCGAGTAATCCGAGCCTCACCAGGAAGTCAAACTAAGCCTCAGTGCTAATACCTTCATACAGGCTGTGCAAAGATCAGGGACAGAAAATACCCTCCTCTGCTACAATATTAAGTGGGAAGGGAAGATTTAAAAATGCAAGAAATGTTTCTTGGCCCTAAAGAAAGCTGTGGTCCCCCACTCCCGAACTGCAGCTAACACGTAACATCTGCAGTTTATTTGTAAAGCTAAGAAGCTTGCACATTTTTTTTTCCATTGTCATAGCAAGGAGGCTCAAAGAAGTTATGAAAGGGATTTACTATTTGCCAAGGAACAAAGGTAGAAGGGATATTGTTCAGAGAGCACCAGGTGAAGGATTATACCCACCCAAACCAGAAGGTTGTGAACAGAGCTAGTCACCTGCAATCCTTTTCACTTGGCTTTGATCATTACTTGATGTCCCTGCCCAGAACCTGCTACCCAAGTTAAGTGTTTCTACCAACCTGAATACAGTTCACAATCTAAGTTTCAAAACAAATTACATGAGCAATTTTACCAAAATTACTGGATTTTACTGCAAATAATTGGTCACATTTTATTAGCCAATTAAAGATATTTAAAACAAGATAAACTGATTTCTTTTGGTAGATATCTACTTCCTCTGTTTGTTTTTAAATAAGTTAGTTTTACTTTTAAAATATTAAAATCAACCTACTCAGGGAATATGGCTGATCCCAAATGAGAGAGTTCTTCATCTTCAATTGTGAAGCCATTACAGTTAACCTAAGAAAAAAGAGAAAGGTGCTGGATCAGCTGCTGGTCAGCTGAGTACTCCACATGTACTCATGTCACATTCTCATACATCAAACACAATTGCAGATATTTGCTTAAAATTTTCCATCCACCTCCCCAAGACTCACAGGGAGCTCCACGACATCTCAACAAGTGAAGTGAGGATAGAATGCCTCTCCAAAGGAATGCACAGGACACCAAAGAACTGACAGTTCAACACTTGCACCTGCTCAGGACACATCTAGTGGGCCAGCCAAGAGAAAGAGCACACAAAACCTCACCCCAACATGAGGCAAAGAGACTTCATTGGGCCACGACAAGGAAAGGGCCAAAGCAGAACTACACATGCAAGGAGCAATGTGGGAATGAAGGGCAGCAAACTCAGCCAGGCTGGGGCAGTACAGAGCTTTGATGGAGCATATGTCACAGAGACCTGCCACAACAGCACCTGTCATCAAAGACTGCACATATCAGCTACAGCTAAAGCACACATGAAAACAACAAAAGCACTGAGAAAGACTTGAACCTCGTAAAGACATAGAATAGGAGGGGACAGAAAAAGGACAGAGTATGAGAGGAAGTGTATTCCTAATTTAAACAGACACGGGATCAAAAGAACTTGTTCACAAAACTCTCTTATAGAATAGATTCAAGCAGGTTTTAAAACTTTCTCACTTTTGTTCTCATCCAAGTCAAAGGAATCTTACAGAAGTTTCAGCTTTTTTCATGTGGTTTATATGACTTTAAGTGGCCAAAATGCACCTCAGTCAAGTACTTTATTCCACTTCCACTTCAAGTCACACACATACCGACACAAAGAGAACCTCTCTACATTCACCATTATCTCCCTACAAACATGAATAAAGCACCAGTAAAGCTCTAAAACTACTCACTAAAACAACATGGCCAAGTCCAGCTAAAGCTAGAAAGGGCACAGGAACAGTCAATCAAGGACAGTGCAGTATTTGTTCTGGAAAGGGACCGTAAAGATCAAGTTCCAATCGCTTGGTTTTTCTCCAGTCCCCAGAGGCAGGGACATCTTCCAGTAGACCAGGCTGCTCACCAAGCAAAGTGATATGTCCCACAAGCTGGAATGCAGCCTGGACTGGCTTTTAGAAACACACAAATACCCAAAGGCACTCCTCAGGTATGAACCTTTTAGAGTGAGTTCACAATTAAGGGAAGTGTCCTTATTCACTCCTCAGTATCTCTGCTATCTTTGCTTGATATTTATTCTGTTATTTTTAGCAATACAGCACCCAAAGGTTCCCAGTCTCTCAAGATGGGCATGCTACTGCACTGGCCAGTGTAAGAGCATACCTGAACCAAAACCAACATGTAATTGCTGAATGCAAAAACAAGAGAAGGGGAAGATAATATCAACAGCAAGTAAAAACATAAGGCTACAAGGCTGACAAAAAACAGCTTGATGGTTCTGAATCACAGGGAAATATTTAAAAATATGTAGTACCTTATCACCAACTCCCCTCCACTAAGCCAGAGACAACACACTTCATGAAAGTATCATATTAGGAATGATACAGGAGGAGAGATTAGAAGGGATGAGATATCACTGGTTTCACCAGATGAATGCATGACTAAAAGAAGGCCAAGTGTAGGGAGTGAAGAGACAACAGCAATAAAACTGGAGCTCAAGGTTGTTCCCAGTGGTGGAAATGAGAATGTGCAAAGGGAGGCATGAAATGCAAGGTCTTCAAGGAAAAGGTGAGATGCTGGAACTTGAGACGAGAGAAATTGTTCGAAGAGTATGACAAGGTAACACTGTGGAAGGAAAGCTCCAGCCTCAAGACCTATACTCCATGGGGACAAAAGAAAGTAGAATGATGCCAACAGCCAGAGAAGAGAGCAGTGAAAGGCAAGGACTTTGGGCAAAAGAACTCTATTCCACTCAAAAGGATCACTTACACTTTAGCTGTGTAAGGAAGAGCATCAGGCAAAGTCCACTAAAAGTAATGAGGAAGGAGTCAAAGTATGCAAGTCCCAAATGACTGCCCTAAACCACAGGGAGAAACAATGGGGAATGGAGGAGCAAAACAGACCACATGGGGCCAGAGTAAGTATTGCAGGAAAACAAAGGAGCAGCAGCATATTCATACTACTGGTTTTAGGTCCAGTTAACTAATTATTAGGAAACATGTTTGTACATGTCAAGTACAAGCATACCTCCCTTTCTTCTAGAAGAACACCTCATAAGGTTGCATCCCGTAAAACACTTCTGAGGACCATCCAGGTGACTTCTGGAGATTTTAGTTCAAAAAATTCTAATGTCCACAGTGGCAGAGACACTGATGACAAGATGATCTGATACCTGATGATCAGGATGAGCTTAAGGTAACACCTACAGATGACATCAGACATCCATAGAGAAGACTGGATGGAATATGAGATCTGGGAGTCAGCAGTTCACAGAAGCCAGTTAAAGTACCACAATCTGGTGGAGCTGCTCTTGGACAGGACATGAAACAAAAGTCATTATAGCCAAAATAATGTAATCTTTGGGGAATTCTGGCTACATTCTAACACAAATATTCAAAGTACCGCAATAAGCTGGTTGTATTGACATCTTCAAAGTATCCCTCTGACAAATATAAATTGTAAAGTCTTCAAAAGAGAAAAAATCCCTCGTCATTGAAAGGAAATGTGTAATTAGAAACAACACAAGGGATGATAAGCAGATGCTAAACATCCTAAAGAATCACTCCCCTACAGAATAAGAGTACCTCTGTATCAAGGAAATAGTAACTGTGCCTTCTTGCTGGTAGATGCCCAGCTCTACCAAACAGGCTATTTCCATCTCAGCTTTCATCGCAGCAGTCAACATTTGCCCCCATCTCAAGATATTATTTTACTCAGAAACTTAAGTACAAAACTAGCTTATATAGAAGCAAAAGAGGAAAAAGAAGAAAATGGATCTTTCAGTATTCCACTGGTGTATTATTCCATCCACTACAATACGTTCAATTCAGATGCATATGAAAAGTAGGTGAGAAAAAAGAAGTGACATATCAGAAGTTATCTAACAAGACATCCTGTCTTTCCTTCATCTCTCCAGATGGCCAAACCACCTGACTACATTTAAAAGCCACACACCAGATAAAAGTTTTAGGCTGCGCTTTCTGCTGCTCTTTCTACTTCTCTGAAGTTTACTCCCTGTGAAGGTCAAACACAATGATGACCTGACCAGCAAGGATTTCCACAAGTTTGAAGCCTGAACGAAGGATTTACCTCTGCAGGGTCTCAGGCCAGCAGCTTTCCATGTTAGTTCAACAACAGCCACACTATATTTGGCCCACAAGAAGCTTAACTTTGACAGGGTTTACTAAAGGCTGTTTCCCCTTTAATTCAGTGTTTGAGAAGCACATAATGGAAAGTCTGCATACAAGAGCCTCTCCCCTCAGGAAAGAAATGGGGCAGATCCAGCCACTACTGCTCAACGAGCAGATCTTCTCCTTCAAGTATACTCAGTTGTCCCCAAGATAAGCAAAGAGCTACCCTTTCCATTGCCATTAACATTCTCCCCCTTTCAGAAAGGCTAAACTCCTACAGCACCATCCACCTAAGCAGGCTGTGTTCTAGCCAACTTACTTGTGCAAAGAGAACTACAAGGGCAGCATTGTCAGGGTACTCCAAGTGCTTTGAGTAAAAGTGATGAAGAGCAGCAATGTCGTTCTGAATCAGCTCTCTCTTTTCATTGTCTAGCTTGTCAAGGTCTGTGGACAAAGAATACATTCCATTTCAGTAACAGGAAAACCCCCCAGGAAGACTTAGGTTAGAAGAGGCCCAGACTTTAACAGAAACCCCTGAAGGACAAGCCACTTGGAAGTACTGCAAGAAGTGTCTGCTCTTCCACAAACATAAGGTTGCCTCTGCTAAAGCCACACGTGCACTATGAGAACATGAAGGATTAAAACGCATTTTCTGACATCTTTAGATTAGCAAATAATTGGACACAGACTTCACTTTCTTGGGAGAAGGGTTGTGGTCTTTAAAGTGCATTTGTTAACTCTAGCAAGCAGCCCAGCCAGCCCTGGCCCTCTGGAAGCCCATCAACTGTGGATAGCTGTCCTCAGCTGGTCTGACACGACCTTATGAGCGACATGGCCCCATCTATTGTGGTGTGAACTCAACATCACCCACCTGAAAGCATGCTTTATATAATGAAATTTTCTCATGCAGACCTATTCCTTAACAGCACAAACTAGCCCAAACTGCTGCTAAGACTGCTTATCTCTGCTGCTTTTAAAAGATGTGGTCTTTCCCAGCACAGAAGCCCTAACTATTTGTGGCCACACATGATAGGGATCTGGCAACAACACTGGGGCTAATTACAGGGGTTCTCTTTGCAGCAAGAAGAGGATAACATGAGGATGCCCAGGAATGCAATCCACCTGACCTATTGCAGGTACCTGCTTCAGGAGGTAGCAAACAGTGCCTGAAAGTGCCCACGTCTGGGCTGGGGGGTGACCATCAACAGAGGTGTGTTTAGACTGCAGGCATCCTCTAATAGGAGGCAGCAGGAACATCAGTGGAAATGTCCTGGCACACCTGCCAGCTGTATTCCATTATGGGTTTCTTCAGAGATTTACCCTCAGGCCCGTGACAGGTTCTAGCCAAAGCCATGGCCACTGAACCTTCTCCTGCCTCATCCATGCAAAGCAAGCTAGATGATCAACCATATACACTGGTCCCCTCCCTCTCCCCTCAAGAGCAGAGTGTTTGGAAGTTTTTTCCTAATCCACTCTCTCACAGCGGCAGTGTTAATAGTTCTCTCCTGCTCTCTCCAACTCAAAACAATAATGGAAAGAAAAGGCTGCACAACAGTGGAAGAAAGAGGAAATGATTTGTAAGAGCAGATGTGAATGATGGGCGAGTCACAAAAAACACTGAGGAAAATGAAACTGGACCATTTGATGAGAATTAAGACAAATCAGAAATACGAAATTCTGAGCTTCCAGCTGCCAGCCAGGTGCCTTTCCCTGTCTTGTGTATGGTGTTGTAAAGCATAAGACAACTGATGAACACAGTAAAGGTGTGCTAAAGCAGTGAGGTGAGTCAAAAAGCCAGCAGGAACAGTGGTGCTTGCTAACAAAACAAAGGCTTCTAGAGGACAAGTGGAACACTGCAACAGAAAAAAACATTTCAGCCTTTTAGCTCCCAAATTAATAAATTATTGAAGACAAGCTGCAATGCAGAAGAATACACAGAAATTACTTCAGCACTTACCCATTCTCCTCAGCCTCAATCCTGCCAACTTACCTGTAAAAACTATCCTTGCCCTAGGCAAAGTTAAATGTTGGCATTTTTCCCCCTTGTTCCCCAAGTTGTCCCAAAAGCAATGACAGCAGCTTTTGTTCAGGAAGCAAATAAGACTACTGTGCTTGGTTACTCTGCTACCTCAAGTCCTAGAAATGAGTGCGTTTATTCAGCATTTTGTAAAAGGTTTTGGAAACCATCAGAATGAGAAATGTGAATATATAACCCATTCTCTCTGTGTATATTATGCTCAGCACCAAGAAAGAAAATGACAGACTGGTGAAGACTGTGCCAGGGTGGTTACTAATGGTCAGTTTCTACCTTGGCCTTACTGGATGTAAACAGATTTCCAGTTAAAAGTGAGCCATTGCCTTACCTCCTTCTGTGGATTATTTTAGAGCATTTAGGACATGGAATCATATATAACATGTCAGATTTGACTGGCAGTGACACTGAAGCACAGTCCAGAGGGCTTTGCAATTAGCCCCTTAGTCACTGTCACCATCAAGCAACTGTGCTGTCTCTGATTTTATGCCTCCTGGTAACAAATACCAGCTATTTTAATTTTACAACATTACAATTCTCAAAAGACACTAGAATACTAGAGAAGCAAGAGATGGATGTATGCTACATAATTAACTCTGTCTAGGTTTTCATCCTTGTTTTACAGCTCCCACAAACAGCCAAGAAAAAAAAAAAAAAAGAAAGAAGAGCACTGCACTTTCAAAAAAATGAGGAACCACAGTTCTCTTTGTTTACTCCCTTCCTCCAGCAGGAGTGGGATGTTCTGAAAGGCGTTGATGGAGGGGCACCATGGGGAAACAAATCATTAATATAGTTAAGTCAAAACCTCTGTTTACCTTCAAGCCTTTCTTACTTACGTGATTCAAACTCTTTTACAGCAAACAGCTTCTCTGATTGTGCTCTTTCAGGGTGAATTTGCTAACAACGAGGTAAAAAATAAAAAGAAAATATTTTAATGCTTTGCTTTGGCAGTATTGTTTACTCATTCAGAATCTGGGGACTCCTACCTGTAAGACAAACCCAAATCCACAGTCTGTGGAATTTATAGGAGTTGATAAACAGCAATGAGTTAAATTGACTACCCTAAGTAAAGGCATAGAAATATTCTCTCCACACCAAATTAGGCAGCCAAAGATGAACTCCTATCAAATTTATATACATAAACTGAACAGTATTTTGAATATGTCATTTGCTTTGTTCTAGAACCCAGAAAGCTGCTAACAATAGCAAGCAGGCAGAAGACAGGCTTTGCTTTGAGGAAAGTGAATAAACTGACTGTTGACAGAGTTCAAAAGCAATGCTCCACTGTTGGCCTAAGGCCACTTCTTTGTAATCTTGGCCATTAAATATGGCTTTGCAGGTGGCCCAGCAGCTGAGGTTCAGGGACTATGGTTTGCATATTTAGCTTTTATATGACATGTAGGGTTCTCCCACCTCCCTGTAAGTGATAAAAGCAGAAATTTACTCTAAAAACTTTTTGTCATTAAACATTCGATTTTGTTTGTGGATCACCAGCAAATCACTCTTTAATTAAGTCACACACATGTACATTCACAAACACACACCTACGCACACAGCAAGGATGCAGCTACTTTTCCAGCAGGCCACCAAAATCCTCCTTACATACAGTATCCAGGTTGCCCTTGTCACATAAGCAGACCTCAATCACAAAAATAGGCTTTAAAGAGGTTTTGTTTTTGCAGAGAGAGTTTAGAGCTCTACAAAGATACACAGCATAAAAACCTTGAAACTCATGAATCCCATCCCCTCTGTGTAAGCACCCGTGTTACCCTCAGTATCCATATAGTCAGGGAACACTGAAATGGAGGTTGACATTGCAATCTTCCTTCCTTTCTCAATACTTTTTTTCTCCAAAGACCAAGGATCTGAGATTTCTCTCTCAAACTCTATTTTTCACCAGCTAATTCATAATCATAAATGTTTATCCTGAATACCTCAGAGGTGTTTTTACCTTACAAATGTACTGGGAGTTATATGCTACATAATGCTATGCAACTGTAGCTGAAAAACACAACAGGCAACTGCTTCATAAATATATCAGTGCCTACAGCCAGGTAACACTAGAAGCACTCCTTGGAATTTAAGCCCAAATACCAAATCTCACTCTTCCTTCTCTTCATCAGCATGGCCTTGGTGCTCGCCCACACGTGTAACCAAGAGCTCAAATCTCCCAGAAGAGAGGCTGAAACACCAATGTGAAACTATCAGTAAACATTTCCAGGCTCTGTTCAGCAGTACCTTGGCCATAGGTTACAGCTACACAGCTGAAGACCCCACCAGCCTTTTTCTAGCTTCCCACAAAAGTCTCCAGCTGGGCTCTGGTGGCTCTGACCCTGCTGCAGTGGTCTGATGGTCAGTTCATTCAGCGGCTCGAGCTCTGTGTTACACCTGTCTGTACATGGGAAACTTGTGTGTGTTCTTTGCAGGGAAGTTACTGTTGGTCAGTTTTCATTTTCCTGCCTTCCCTGGCACCCAGAGCAGGAGCAAACCTCCCAAGCCTTGCCTCCTGCTCACCTGTTTGGCAAGGACCCTTGCTGTTAGCCTCACAGTGTCTGAGGGATGCCAGTTCTGCCCAAAGGCGCACATGGAGGCACACTCCAGCTTGTGCATTGGCCAGTCTTCCTTCTGAAAACACAGACAAATATAATTAAAAAAAAAAAACATGAAGAAGTGCCACAGAGAAAAACTTATGAAAAAGGGGATGCAACAAGTCCTGCCAGATCCTAGAGGTCAAGTGAAATGTATTTCCTTTAAAAAATAAGATGACGCTCACTAAATCTGAACAAAAGCTTGAGTCACATTTAAGAGGTACAGCTATCCTGCTTTTTTCAAACAAATTCACAAGGGATGAGCTGAGGTCAGAACATCTTCATTTACTCAATGGAAAAAAAGTATTAAATGACGAAGAAGCAAACAGACAACATGATTTATAAATCACCAGTTCTTATTGTTCAGTTCAAGCATGTGAGGATGCTGTAGGTCTGAGCTTGATGTCTTTATTGGGTTCATTTCCATTTAATACCTTGGCCCCTCATTATGAGGCGACCCTGGTATAATCAGGAATAAAGTGGCTGAAGTCAATGGATTCACAATCACTAAGAATCATTTCACTGTAAGGTCAAACCCAAACATTCTGATGGAATTATCAGATTTTTTTCCTTAAATATTGAAGAATAAAAGTACAACTAGACAATGAAAACACAGTAAGATAGACAAACATTTTCGTTAAATGTATAGAATATTGTTTAGTTAATGTATAGCATTTTCCTAGTTCAACATACTGTAACAACATACAGGAGTGATGGCACAAGGTACTGGCTTTTGTCACTCTACAAGTTTCACCCAAAGCCACAGAATCTTCCAAAAAATAGCACAGAAACACATATTAACAATCTGCACTAGTCCAGGCTGTCCTCAGACTGCATCAAATTCCATTTTGCATATTCATTCAAACATGGAAATATTCAAGCAATGCACAGTTATTTATTGCTATATCTCATCCCAAACACATATTTATAGCACTACATTAGAACAGACCTATAGTGTTCTGTCTGCATAGGGAGCATCAAATTTTGTTTTCATACGATTCAAACTGGTGGAAAACACTAGCAGAGAAAAAAACTCACAACAAATCCCACAAATCTGTAAGTGAAAATTTGAAAACCTTTTAGCACCCTCCAGAATGTTCTTAAATCCCCTACTCTGATTCACCCAGTACCCCAAACCCTGTGTTGGTCCACCCCCCCCAAATTTTTAAAAATAATTTTAAAAACCCAACAATATGGCCCATCACAGTGACTGAGCAGCACAGAAGAAACAATTTCCCTCAGCTGCCTAGCCACTAAAGGCAAGAGCCATTTGAGACACTAGAGAGACACACTGGAGGCTGTCTAAAGCATCTACACAGGACTGGTAGATATGATACAGGTCTAGTGGGAGATGAATTCCTTGTGGGAACTACAGCTGTAGGCTACATACAACAACCCAAAGCAGTTAAACAGCCAGGGCAATCAGGACCCTCAGTGCCTCCTGCATTGGCTGACCAACTTACTTACAGGTTTTGCAGATCAAAACAAAAGCCGAGCTTACTAATTTCAGAGCTACTACACCAAAAATTCTTCCATTGAAAACAGTTCTTTTAACTGCCCTGGGCATGGACAGCTTTAGGAGGTTATTTTATTAGGAAAAGAAAGGTCAACACCTGCCCCAGCCTTGGGTAGGATTTGAAGCAGTGCAACACTGCAAAGGTATTTAACCCCTCACAATGTCAACTTTGCTGTCCTTGACAACTCAGTATGGTACTTCCAAAAAAACCTACATACAGGCTGCTTGAAATAAGCTCCAGTGCAAATATTCTAAGAGGATGTGGCAATACAGACCAGAACCAAAATAGTATATTACACTGTAATCATGTCATGTGAAATTACACTCTCAACTCTCCTACAGCTGTCACACTACAAAATGCATCCCCAGAGAGACCCATTTCCTACGTATGCCCCAAAATCATTTCTGGAAAATTCCTGACAGCCTCTGCTTAGGAATCTACAGGCTAAAGGCTAAAAAGAGACAGAGGGGAAATGTTACCTCTCACCTCTTCTTGCCCACCCAGGATACCCTCTAACTTTAGCATGATTGCTCAAAAAGTGAAGGCACTGAACCTGAAGCTTTGCAGGACTCTCATCCATACACACCTGTTAAATAAACAGGAGAAATTACCTGATAAAACAAAAAATCAAAATGCAAAATCACGTGCCTGTCTCAAACCAGTGTTTTTAAAAAAAATCCATTTGTCCCTTTATTCTTTACACATCGTCAATTAAAATCTTTCCCCAGGCAGAATCATACTGAGTTATATGAACTGGTAGGGAGGTTAAAGGGACAAGATACGGCTGAACTGTGCAAAATGAGATAAAAGCCTGAAACACCACAAAAAAAAGAGAGTTCTGATGACTGAGTAATACCTGGGATAGAAACACCATGAGAGCAGCTTTCCCTGCGATCACAGCAGGACTGTATTTTGCATTCTTTTCCACATTTTCCTCCAAGTAGTTTGAATTATAACAAGTAGCATTGTTCTAACTGAATCCCTAATGCTTCATTAATGACATTTTCTTCCTATTTTCATTACAACCACAGTATTTTTCCCTTCATTTAGGAATGACAACATTTTTGGAAGGGAAGTTCTTTAAAGCTTATGGTTTTTACATCAAAGCATGGAAACACTCCTCTTCACCAAGTTCTTCAAAAAGATTCTGCTGTCCAGGACTATTGGACTGATTCCCAGAACACTGTCTTATAGCTCACCTTTGGGGAAAAACAACAATTAACAAAACACAATATTAAAAAAAATAAGACTTAAGCCTAAACAAATGTCATCATACCTCCTTTTTCACATGGACTTTTACAATACTATATACAAAATCTGTTCTATTTCACTCAATTAAAAAGACACACACACAAATACCAGAGAGAAATGATGGGCAAGCCAGTGCAGGGGTTAAGCTCACTTCTTCAAAATCTTAAGGTCCAATTGTGATCAAATGGCATCCAACTCTTTAACTGAATTTCAGTGAGGCAACTTCTGATGTCTGATATTAATTGGTAAAGTTCTCTGATACAGCCTTTCAACAAGCAGTGAACGTAGAAGTTTCATGTATCTTCACAGCCATCCTTCCCTATCATCATTTACCAAATGCTGGGCTATAGAGGGTATTTGACTTTCATGGTTTAACATTCAACATACTCACAGGAGACATTTATCAAAGAAAAGTATATTGGGAAAGTTTTTGTATAGGGGGACAGACACCCAAAGCAATCTTGCACTGTCAAAATCCTTTTGTGCAGAATCATTACAGCAAAAAAATTTTGTGTTTTTTCTACAGCTCATCAAAGAGGAGTAGGCAGTTTCTACAAGGTCCCATTTAAAACACACCTGCTTAATGCTAATTACAGGTCTGCAACTACATTTTGAGGCTGGTTAAAAATACCTGTTTCACTTACTCCAGCAATACCAACTACAGCAGCCTTTAACATGACACGTTAAGAAAAACTCATAAATGGTTTGTTCAAAATTTATTTCAAATGCTGAAAGTCATGACAAAAACATCTCTTTCTGCAGTCTGGCTAGCTGATCCCCACTCTGTCTGGGATAAATGATAGCCGTGTGTAATAAGAGCAAGAGCAGTTCCAGTAGCCAGTTCAAGTTCACCAGTTCCAAAACTGCAACCACGTAACCCTCTTAAAACATTTCTCTTTGGGGTGTTTCAGCAGCTAATTTCTGAGGGGAAAAAATGAGCACAGGTCTCTTCTTGCTTGACTAAAATTATTATAATTTAAGAAGTCAAGACCCGAACAGCTGCAGATGGGGGCTGAAATAACAGGCCTGTGCTCCGAGGAGGCGACACTGGAGAGTGGGACGGTGTAAATCTGCTGGAAATCACAATCCCTTTTAAAAGGAGAACTGGATTAGAGCTTGGGAAAAGAAAGACACAGCAAACCCATACTAGAGCCAAACCACAAAACATTAAAAGCAGCAAGGACAGACAGCGAAGGCAACTTCCACCCTCACATGCCCTGTATCCACAGCTGAATCCACACCTACGCAAACATCCAGCTTAATATCGGCCAAACATGTGGTTATCTATCTTAAAAGCAAAATAAGAGACCGAAACAGGAACATTAAGGAACTGTGCCAAAGCCAGTGTGTGTGCATACATCCACCTCTCCCCACAATGAGCAAGAATTCTTTGGAATTGTGGTATAGGAGGTCTTTAAGTAAGAAAAGAGCAAGCTCAAAAGCTTTGGGTTTTTATCCCAGTATTCCTCACATAGTAAACATTTGTCCAACTGATTTATATTGAGTAACAAGGTATTAACCAACATATGAAATCATACCATGCCTTGCTGGGTACATGTAATTTTTAGCTGAACTGAGTAAAATATCCCATGGATTTACAGGGAAAAGTTAACTTAAAAAATAAAAGTGAAATGACCAATACCATGACAGTTCTCAAGTACAGCCCTGCCCTTTTGTCCCTGTCGCATGATGTCTCATGCCCATGGAGGCAAAAGGCACACATTTCCTGTACGTTCCAGTGTTACAAATTCACTATCAAGGCACAGATGTCCCTTTTGGCTTTGACAAAGAATTGCTGAACTGCTGAAAAGTGCCTTTGAAGAAGACAGAGATGAAGATGCAGTGCAGACTGTCTGTGCAGCATGTAAAGTCAGTGGAGATTGGTTTCTAGAGAATATTATGCTTGAAGGTAACTTTGAAAGAATGTCAAAGAATTCAATCTCAGCAACGTTCTTAAATTTCATCAGACTGACTCAGAAGGACCCAAAAGATGGAAGACAGTGTTACATCAACTAGGGAGTCAAAAACCATATGTATATCACCCGGAAGAGTGATACCTTGTAGTACCTGTGTAGGTCATACTATAGTTTAGACATCAACAAAATCTAAAAAAGGCCTTTACATCTAAAGCATCATACCACACACCAACAGGTAGAAAAGATTCTAATTCACTAACTTATAAGACAGACGGGCTTTTGATGAGCATCAGCTTTAGTAGACTTAAGGACACTCAGTTTGAGCAGTTCAGATTCTTATTCTAGGAACATGTTCATCTAGAGAGAGAGAATTCTGACCACCAAAAAATAATTTTTTTTGTGAAAAAATCAATCCAAAAAAAAGCAATACATGTACATAACTTTACCAGGGAGAGAAAAAAAAAATCAATCCCTCCTCATTTTTAAATATAAAAGTATAAACTTTGTCAAGGCTGGAAGTCAGGATACTGAGGGAGGGCCACTTGGCAGTGAAAGCGAAGGACCATGGATGAGAAGAAACAAGTTCTTCTACTTCCAATGTGATATCTACTTGCTATTTTTTCCCAGCACAAATTACTGAGCTTTCCTACTTCAGAAAATCTTGCTTAGCTGCTTCATAAACCATTGTAAGTTTTATATAGTAAGAGCAGAAACTCACAGTCTCAGATAAAAGCTGCTAAACAGATGCTTTGTTCAAGGATTTCCTTCCCTCATCTAGTTAAAGGCTCCTAAGAAATAATGTCATGAGGAAACATTTCTTAGAAAAAACATTTTTCATGAATGAATCATGGGTTTTCTCTACACTGTCTTTAAAACTCATCCATATTCTTCTAAAGACCCTTAAGGATGCTCATACAGTAAGTTTTTACTTTGGAAGTTCTATGAACTACTGCAAATTTTGTAAAAAATGTATTTCTATTAAGCCTTTTGAGTTCTCCTGGTGCCTCAAAACCAAAAGGCTATTTGATTCACCCACAATTCACTAAGATTCTGTGGGAAAGCAGGAAACTGGGAAGGTAATAGAAGGAAAACTGAGGAGAAGTCGGGCTTCTTTTCAAACGTGTGCAACAGGAGAGTAAGATATATCCTTGAAATAAAAGCGACAGCCATGTCCAAAGTGCCTGGGAACTGAACAGCACAAAGCACAACATCTCTGTCCAGATGATAATGACAACAGAGACCACTCGGCATGTACCCACACACCCAACAGCACAGTGACGTGCAGGAAAAGGTTTGGATTACCTATAGCTAACACACAGCTGCATGCCAGACCTTGGGTGACTCAAATCCTTCATAAGCATTGTTCCACACTCTGTGCCCAGCACCACAGACCTTGCAGAGCTTAAGTTATTCAACCAGCAATCCAGTTGAGCTTTTCCACATGAAATAGGATAATTCTTCCATGTCAATCTGAGGGCCCAGAAAGGCTAGATTCTACTTCTGGCTTTCTTTTTTTTTTTTTTTTAAGGTGCTTATTCTAATTTGAGTTAAAAGTAGAGTTTAAACTGCATGCAAATGTTTTGGATGTCTTTGTCTTGCTCTACTTTAGTGTACACTTATATTCTACTTCCAGGGGCCTTTAAAAAACAAAGTATATAAAAAGAATAAAAGTTGCCACAGTGAGTAAGTTAGGGAGAAAGCCTGGTAGGTTTCAAATGGTTATGACTACCATCAGCTGTGGTAGTCTCAATACTCAAAATATTTGCAAATATTAAAAAAAAAAAAAAAATCCTAAAAAATCTCTCTTAAGATGGCTATTTAGTGATTTGATTTTTTTCCATTAGACACAGGATCTCTTACCAGTTTAGTGAGCTAATGTTAAATTATCTGGTTTGTCCTTAAAGGAAGAAGTAATACAGACATAATTAGTGGGTTGACAGGCAGCTCTAATCAAAGTCTCAGTGGTACCAAGCCCTGAAGCTACCGATCTTGAAAGACTCATGCAGACCATGTCGAAATCCTGTGATTGTCCAATGCACAGCTCCATGGTCAGCATCTGTGGGATGCTGGAACTGACTGGACTGCTGCTAACCATAGCTGCAATTAGAGCATATCAATGCCACACAAACAAAAACTGGAGTTCAGCAAACCCCCCCTTCCTTCCCCCCACCCTCACAAATTGCATGACTGTACCTGACATTCCACATTGCAGTAAAAGGCCTGTTTGCATCTTCCACACTTGGACAATCCTTCTTTCCTTAAAAAGAAAACAGAAGTTACTCTGTTCTAGAAACCTGAATGAAATAAAACTGTGTGCTGGATCACTTTTTGCACAGTATTTTGCATTTCACAATGAAAACTATATTTTCTTCAGAGCATTGCAGCTACAGATTGAACCACATTTTTGAACAGTGGACACTATTTTTATTTGATTTAGATTTTCAAAAGCAAGTTTTTCCAAACAACTCTCATTATGCAAAAGCACTCTGCTTTCTTGATAAATTGCTGGGTTTGGAAACATGTTACTCTATGCTATTTGACAGACAGCATCATTTTTTGTCACTATACGACGCATAATGAGCCAAATTTTTTGTGTTTTGCAAACTTTAAAACTGCTCTGTGTACTCGTTCACCAGTACTAACCCTTTGCCTTTCTACTGCTTCTCTGGTTATAGAAAGCATGACCTTTGTTGGACAAGTGCCTCCAAAAGCCAAGAAAAAATACTGTTAATCATTAAATATGCTGTTTGATCTCCTGTCACCTCAGAGCCCCTTACTGTCCCACCCTGTCTGCTCTGATATCTGTGTATTCTGAGCAGACCTAAGGCTCACACTCTCCTTTTTTATATTTGTGTATACCTCAACAGAGGGAACTGCCACAAGAAGGTCCTTTTCTGCTTTAAAGTGCATGTGTTGCAGCAGATCCCACCAAAAATAGAACGTGTGTTACCCAACAAGTGACATTTTGGTATGACAGCAGTAGGGACCTCGCAGCGGTACTGAATGCTTTTAAAAGGTCTCACACCCTCCCTGGTGCAAGTAGAAAAAAAAAAATTGTCTTAAACTGAGGTAAGCTCATTGGAATAAATCAAGGGTGAGGGTCCTCATACGATGTGATAGTGTGTAACATTTTGGTGGTCACTGGCATTCGGAGCCCATAAAAACCATCAAGTCTGGCATCCTCTGATTGTATTTGCGAAGCACACAAGGTGCAACACGAGCGAGCCGGGCTAACATCATGACTCCTCTTGCTGACATTACAACCGCTTATTTAAAGTAACAACCACTATCTCATGCAAATACAATGTTACAGCCTCATTTTGCCCATGTTACCACATAAGTTTCCGCGACAACTTCGCAAAGTCTCCCTTCCCAAGGCTGGCGCTGAGCCCATAACCTTCCTGCTAGGGCCCTTTGCAAGCTCAACAAGCACAGTTCGGAATCTAGTACGTGCTAGTTCAGTGCTAATGCAACAGTCACAGACACAGAGCACATGTCTGAGCACCGGCAGATCACGTTACATCACCGGGACATCGTTCCTCTTAGTGGCACTTCATCACCCTGGTGTGAAATAAGTTTCAGATTACCCCACTAACTGCTGTCCCGCTGCAGTCAGTATGTTCCTTGATCACTGTGCTCCTCCAGAGCTCCAAAGGAGAAGCTTGCGTGGATAACAAGCAGCTGCTCCTGAAGATAACTAAAAGCTATTCCATGAGATAACTATTATCCTTACAGTATTACTTCATATCAATGAAGTATGGGAGTATTCCTTGGTCCTTTGGCAGACAAATCTGAATACGATAAACAAAACCAGACACTTCCTTTGGCACAAGGAAATTTGTGGTTAGGTACAAGATTTAAAAAAAAACAAAACTAAAACCAAAAACAACACCTCAACACAAATCTTAGAAGCTGGGAAAAGCCACTGACATAAAGGAGGAGAGGAAAATCACCTCAGCTGTACCCTTCTTCAAATTGGTGGGACTTGCTTCACTAGGAACTATATTAGGAGCTCATATGCAAAGAGAGGGGTGATTCAAGTGAACAAGCCATAAGTACATAAGGTAATGAGGAAAGAAAAAGGATGTATGGATAAAAATAGCACAATTACAACAGTTGTTTTTAATTACTGAGGCAACTACTAGCATTTGCTCTGAGTTATAACCAGGTAAGCACTTAATTCCTCAGTAAGATGTCAGAAGCCACAAAAGTACTACACCTTCTAAAAATATGGTGTGGTGTGCAGTGTCAAATTCATGAATTTGCTAACCCTAATATGCCTTTTTTTTAATTTATTTTTTTTCCCTGCAGCAGCTCATATTGAGAGGCTTGAGGCAAACACTGGAATACCTCCCCTTCACACAGGTAAGGAGGCAGCTGCAGGGGCCCCAGCAAACTCGAGCCCCCCGCATCCCTCCAGCACCAGGAATCCCGAAGCACGCAGGAGCAGGCAGCACTCCAGTCCCAATGCTCCCAGCCATGCGACAAACAACTTCTTGCATTGCCTGCGCTCTACCCCAGTAGAAGTAATTTGAAGGCTAAAGTTTCAGGCAGAGGTAACATACAGATATTGCCGTATATTTCGTTACGGACATACATATATATAAATATTTCATTAATTTCATTCATAGATATTCCATTCGCACTATGAAATGTGAAGTGTGAATCAGGCGATTGTAAACCCTTTCTCCCTTACTAAACCTTCATTAAAACCGGAGAACACGAAATCATTACAAAACTAGACGGATCAAGGAAACTTCCGGCGAGAGGATGGTTACGCACATGTCTGCGTGACTGCCAGAGCACGGGAAGAGCAGATTTTTTTCTTTTTTCCTTTTTTTTTTTTTTTTTTTTTCTCTTTCCTAAGTTGCTGAGCTCGGAAAACCGGCTTTGAGTTTAAACTTCCACGCTGCCACAGCACCACGAGCCGAGGAGGGGGAAAGTTCTGCCACCGCCCCGCAGAAGCCGCGGCCGCCGGGCGGGCCCTACCTGGCGAAGCAGGCGTCGCAGTGGCTGCCGCGCTCGCTGACGGTCAGCACGGCGGCGTAGGCCGGGCAGCTGAACAGCAGCTCCCCCACGGCGAAGCGCCGCCGCGCCCGCAGCCCCCGGCCCTTGCCGGGGCTGGCGAACCTCTCCAGGCCGCCCAGCTGCGCCTCCGCCTCCGAGCGCATTCCGGCCGCAGGGGAGGGCAGGGGTGCCGGGCAGGCTCGCAGCGCTGCCCTCCCGGCACTCGGGCGCCCGGGGCCGCCGCGGCGCCGCTGCCGCCCGCCCGCCGCGGGAAGCGCCTCCTCCGGGCGGCGCGGGCCCCGCCGGCGGCTGCGCACCGGGAGCCGCCTGCCCGCCGAGGCCTGGCTGCGGCTGCGGCGCGCGGGCTGGGCTGGGGTCGGGGAGGGTTTGCCCACGCGAACCTGTGTGCGGTGGAAGCATCCCCGAGACCCACCCCGCTGTCGGGCAGCGAGGGCACCGGGGAAGGGGCTCTCCCGCTGGCCTCTCAGCCCCCTCGTTAATATTAGCACCTAATACAGTTCCCAGTGAAGTCAGTGAAGCAAGTCATACTCATTTGAAGAAAGGTAAAACTGAGGTAATTATACTCTCCTGCTTCACAGCAGTGGCTTTTCCCAGCTTCTAAGGTGTTTTTTGCATTGAGATATTGTTTTTGGTTTTTGTTTGGTTTTTTTTTTTTTTTTTTAAACTTTTGTGCCTAACCACAAATTTTCTTGTGCCAAAGGAAGTGGCTGGCTTTGTTTTATCACATTCGGAAGATTTCTGTCTGCCAAAGGACCAAGAAATATGTCCATGCTCTATTGCTATGCAGTAATACTGTGAAAATAATAGTTATCTCAGGGAATAGCTTTTAAATATCTTCAGGAGCAGCTGCTTGTTATCCACGCAAGCTTCTCCTTTGGAGCTCCGGAGAAGCAGAGTCAGCAAGGAATATACTGCCTGCAGTAGCAGAGCAGTTAGTGGGGTAATCTGAAACTTATTTCACACCAGGGTGATGAAGTGCCACTGAGAGAAGCAGCAAGGTCTCCTAGAGCAAGGCACCTCAGTCGTGAGCAGGTTTCCAGGTCAGGTCATGGGGGGCTCAGGTGTTGTGGCCTCCTGGATAACCAGGGCAGGGAGAGAACGTGGCAAGTCTAGCCTGTCCCTGCAGGTTCACTGACAGCCCCAGGCACGGTCAGGGGTGAGCCAGGTCCCAGGGGCAGCAGCAGACAAAGTGGGTGGGAGTCCCCAGGGAAGTGGGACAGGAAGATGAAGGCCTAGTTGTGCCCTCAGGGCCCTAACAATACACCATTCCATATAACTAATTTATATCCAGTTGCACATCTTTAACTTCTCTGATATTCCCATCCATTGTAACATGATGAAGTCATTGGATCCACTGCAAAAAGAATGTATCTTTCTGGACTAGTGTTATTTGAATTAGTTAAAACATCACTGTTTTCACAACGAAAGACTGAGCAATGAAAATAGGTCCAGTCCTTGAAAAATATGCTATCACCCTCAACAAATGAGCTAGATGTTGATTATGACCAACTGTAGAACTGCAGGGATGGAATTAGGGTATCCAGTTAAAATAATAGGAGCAGTGTCTAACCAAGTACCTCATCTAGTGCGTGAGGACTGCCATTTACATCCCATTTCGGTAGATTGAGGATGTCAAGCTCAAAGGCCTGAACTCTTAATTATAGACTATTCTATACCTAAGTATATTTAAAAATAGTGATCGATAATGTATTCACTTTGAGAATGAATTAACATTAACTGGAAAACTGCCCTTATGGTCAATCCAGTTTGATTAATTTATAGATCCATTATAGTTAGACAAATAGTCACAGCTCCTAAATGCACCTACTCTGACTTCTTACGCTGCACAAGCTATTTGAATTCCTTAAACTAACTCATGCTCAAAGTAGAGCAGAACTTTTATGAAATAACCAATCTTGATTTTAAAATGTCCTTAATAAGTGTGTTTACAAAAATCCCTGGTAAACACATACACTTCAATTGTACCCTTAAAATGCCAAGTTATCTTTTCAGCTACTGTATCATGTTATAACATTATAAACTATTTTGAAACATTTTCAGCTTTTTTACTCTCTACATTAGCAAAATGAAATGTTTCAGCATTTGCTTCCGAAATCTGAAAACAGGATGACATACTCCAGTAGCAAAATCCTGGTCACGCTGAAATCAGTGACAAATTCCTAAATTCTTTCCTGAAGTCAGCATTTAATTTCTGTTTCAAATGAGACTGTGTCCAAATAAAAGAAGGCTAACAGCTCGTATCTATCAACTCGATGATCTTGGAGGTGTTTCCCAACCTTAATGATTTTAAGATGTTCATTATCAGATCACTTCTAAACAATAACTTGTGCTTCTCTAAGATCGTGTGGGTTCACTGATAAGAAGCTTGTGGGAGGGAGTCTTTTGGGGGAACCAGCTGGAATGATGGCAAATGTTATCACACTTCTGTTCCACATTATCACCCTTGTAAAACAGCTGACAATTTGATTATGCCTCAGGTAATGAGGAAAAATTCAAATTTCAGTAGGTCTCTTTTTTAATAAAGAGTCATTTAGTTTTAAAAACAACAATAATAATTTACTAAATAGGCTTTATTCCACCCTGAAAAATATTGCTTTCCAACAGATAATGCATGGATTTATTCCCAAGAGTGAAATTCAGCAGCGGCCTGCAGTCCCATTCAAACCCTCCAGGAGAAATTCAACCAGCTGCCTGCATAGCTTTTAGCTTCCTTTGGATGTTTGCAAAAATAAAACTGGTTTGATAAGTTATTAATGAAAACAGTTTGGTGGCTACTTTGTTAGAGTGTTTATCCCATCTCCTGTTTTCTGTATTTATGGAAAACCTGTAAATAAAACATATTCTTTTGGATCTCCCTATTTCATCTGTGTTTTCATACCATGTTCATCAGAAAATCTGAACGTGGGTTTTTATGAATCAGTATGAATGCCTAAATAAATAATGGTTTATTGCAAAACACAGACTTAGTAATCAATTTATGAAGACTCTCAAGGCTTTAGCCATATGAATATGCATGCAAAGGCTGAATGAACAACACCAGGGAGTTTCCTGCAACCAGAAAAAGACTGGAGTGCTCTCACTCCCCACTGCTCACAAGATGAGTGGAGGAGTCTGTGCTTGCAGAACATGTTGAGGACCTGGCAGGATTGGGTGATAAAATACTTTGCTAAATTATACCTTACATCTGCAGAGACTTGTACTTCTCATCTCTTCTATCTTTTTTTAACTTCCGTTGTGTCTGCTTTAAATATGAAAGATGATGGCTCATGAAAGGATGTGAAGTAGGGTATAGGTTTAAGAAAGTCACAGAACAAAGTGTTGTGCGGGCTCTTTGAATTTCTTAAAATTAAGGAGTCTTTAGAAGCAGAGCTGTTCACCTTCACTCACAACCTTGGAGCCACTCTATGGAAAACGTTGTGTGTTTGACAGGAAAAGATCCATCCCAGTTAGTCACTTTTAGTTAGGCTTAATCACTTAATCTTCCAGAAACGGTACCGCCGAACCGCAGCCTGCACTCTCCAGGAACGGCTGCATGCCCTGTGCCCAGAGCTGTCTTTTTGTGTTACGTGTCACCACAGACTTTAGCCGGAAAGGTTCTGAACTTGGAAAGGGAGCAGGGAGTCACTCACTAAGACACAGGGCCCCGAGCAAACTGGAGGGGGAGCTAGGAATAAACACTAAAATCAGCTACAGGGTAGGTACAAGAAACAATCATAGGCCAGCAGCCTGCGGGGAGAGAAAGGACAAAGGAAATGGTATATAACCTTTTCTATATTTAATGCAATTATTTCCAGAGAGATCTGGTATACTAACCTTGTCTTTTTTTTATCCTTTGTTTTTTCTTTTTTTTTTAATCCTGAACCTATTGGTACCATCAGCTGCTTTCAGCTCACCAGTACAGGTACTCACAACCAGGGCAGCTGGAAGCACATCCCACAGTGCAGTGTAAGTAACAAAAAACCTCGGTGTAAGCTGGTTTAATAGGTTTTGTGGGTAGATTTCATGGCTTGTCCTAAACTCTGTCCTGCTGTAGCTAGGCAGCTGTTTCTGGTACCTTTGCAATTTATGGATAGTTTGGGTTCAGATTTGCACCTTTTCAGCAGGAGAGTGCAATTCTGTATTACTTGTTGTGAACCAGAGATTAAGTGTGAAGGTAAAAACTCAGCAGGAGCTGGGAAATGCTGCCTTTCAAAGAAGAAAAGTGCAGTTAATCACTTTTAGGAAATAACCTGCAAGGTGGGAGTTCAGGGATGGCAGTGAGTTCAGAATTTGGTGGGGGCTGCAAGGGTGGTGTGTCACCAATGCGTCTCTAGGCGGATGTGCTCCCAGCTCCCAGCCCTAGAGGGGCCTGGCCTTGACATTCAAAATCTGTCCTCATGTTATCTTCTACATCTGTGCTACTAATTGTTGACATGTTGACAATGTTGACATTGCCCAGTACTGAAACACAGGCAAAAACACTCTGCAGATGCTGTGGTTCTGTTTGATAGTCAGAACTTTGTTCCCAGCCAAAAAGGGCTGGTGGAAGTGGAGAAGATGAGCAACCCTACAGAGATACCTGTCTCTTCTCTTTAGAGACACTGTGACAGTGAAAGACCCAGAGATCTGGAAAGAGGTTCCTAATTTTTTTTTTTTTCATGAAAGGAGCAAACTCTTCACTGCCCTCACCTATCAGATGCCTCCTACAGTTTTATCAGTGTTAACATCCCCACTGCAAGTGCAGACCTAGAAGAAGTAAAGACTCAAGTTTCTACCTAATATATGGAAGTGATTTGCCTGGGTTAAACATATTGTAATCCACTCATTTGAAGTTTAAAAGCATTTTTAGTATGCCGTTTTAGAAAGCCTGTACACGAATTTCCAAAGACAAAAAGTGACAGCAGCACAAATGTGGTTTCAGGAACATATCATGATGACAGAGCTGGATGACTGTGGGGAACAGGCAAGGGCAGCAGTTAGGTGTGAATGTGACACTCAACACTCAGATGCTTGCAGTTCACAATTTGCTTTTATCAGAATCAGCAACCTCACAACTGCCTTTCTGTGTTAACTCCAGCCTGCCCCTGGCAGACCTGCATTAACCTTTGCTTATGGACCCACGGCAGGACTCAAGCAAATAAAAAAACATACTATGTCAGATTCTCCCCTGGTGTAAATCAGCATCTCTCCACTGACTTTGAAGGAGTGGCACCTGCTTGCTCAAGTTGAAGATCTTACCCGGTGCTGCTGTAGAATCATTAAGTTGTCACATTCTTCCCCTGCCTCTCCTTTTGTTGTCTAGCTGCAACTTTTCTGAGTTGAAGACTAGAGAAGGGTCTTTGATCCTCTGATAACTCCTTGACGCTCCCTAGGATAATTGGCCGGGACACTTTTTGAGTTATCCAGGGTCACTTTATCTGCCCTTTTACTTGGAGAGGGATTATAAGCAAGAGAAAAATCTTGGAGCCTTCACAGATGCAGACGACCTACACGAGTGCTGCCGTGTGTAGTAGGTCAGGCACCCCTCCTGACATGAGGGTCACCCCATTGCCACCAGGCTGTATTTAACCTATCCTGCTACTGATGTGGAAACAGAAACCCTTCAGGGTGACCTGGGCCCTAAGACTGCCTACCTCTTTTTTCCAAGCACACTGGGGGTGCTGAAAAAGAAAAGTGTGTGAGCTGCTTTTCTGCTGGTGGAGGTATTTACTCACTGTAACCAAGCAGTCTCTCCACATTCTCTAAAGTTCTCATAGTAAGGCATTTTCTTCAGTCCTAATAATGAGTTTTGCAGCTATTCTTTAAACCTCTGGGGTTTTTTGCAGCATTGTGGAACATATGATCACTGAAACTGTGAGGCATTTCAGTAGCCACACCAATGCTGCATAAAGGTGTAACATCACATCTATGTACATACTGGTTACTTTTCTATTTGTTTTTGCAAAGATTGCATTAGCAGTACAATCAATAGTAATTTATATTTAACTCCACTACAGAAATGCTCAAATGCCGTGCCTAAGACTGACCCTTTTCCCAGCCATGCTAAAAATATCTATATTCAGTGATGACTTCCCAGAGATAAAATATTTTTGAGATTTGCTGCTTAATAAGAGCATTGTTCTGACAGGGGGTGTTTCACTGAGGCTGTACAATATTTTTTTAAAATCAGAATGCTTTGCAAAATTAAATCAAATGCCTTACAAATGCCTCAGTATATCACACTGAGGCAGTTACCTTTTCAACCAAATTTGTAATCTAATCAGGTTTGTCTGACAAGACCTATTTTCCATAAAACCATGCTGACTGGCATTAATTACTTCCTGTCCTTTCATTCTTTATCAGTTGAATCCCATATTCTATTATTTTGCTCCCCCCTCACCTCCTCTCCAGTTTGATGTTAGGTTAGCTGGCTTATATTTACCAAGGTCATCATGTTTGTCCTTGCTGAATACTGGCAAAACATCAGTCTTCTTCCAGTCTTCTGGAATTTCTGTGTTATTTCAAGACCCATTAAAAATTAACATGTGGAAGGAAGAATTCCCTCCACCAACTATTTGAGACTCCTCAGGTGCAAGTTATCTGGGCCTGATGAATTACAGGATTTTATCACAAGTAGATATTTAACATCCTATTTGGTTACTAATGGACTGAAAAAGGCTTTGGCTGCCCGATATGATACTGCTGTTATCCTGCTTTTTCCAAATCAAGGAGAGACATATTTATTGAATATGGCTTTCTTCATTATTAATGATTTTACCACCTTCATCTAGTTCCTGGCAAATTCCATTGCTGGAATTTCTTCTGTGTATAATGTACTTCACATACTCTTTTATTTTTTGTCTTTTTTTTCCTTGCTGGATATACATGTATCTTAATCTTCAATTTCCTGTGTGTAATAATTTTCCTTTTTCTTTCTTTTTGCTGCAGAGCACTATTCCTCCTTCTAATCTCCTCCAACAAAATGAAGTAATAGCAGGAAGGAGGGAGAACTGTAACTAATATTGTTCTTACCTTCTTCCCTTACTGTCCTGGTTTAATTTCATTAATGAAAAAAAAAAAAGGCATTGAGTAGATGGATTCTGGAAACCAAAGAGCCTTCTTTAAGTATACCAGCTCCCTCTTACAGGGTATGATTCCCTGTTGACTGAGGAGCCCATCTTTCAGAAGGCTAATTCATGTCCACATTGTGTGTGGGTGTTTTCTCTGACAGCCACCTCGTCTGCTTTTCCTTCTGTGCCTGCTTTTCTACATGGACAGAAGCAGAGAATACACAGATTTTGCTGAGACAAGAGCCACCATCCATCATCAGATGACAGGCACTTCTACTTCTTGAAAGATGAAAGCTGGTCTGGAGAGTACGAAATATTTCTAAGGGACACTGTGCTGAGAGGTATCACACCAGCAGCAGATGGAAGGCCTCCAGATGTGTTTATACAGAAATGTGGTGCTCTCCCACCTTTGTATTACGTACCAGAGTGCATTTGAAAAATCAAATATAGAGTATTTTTATTACAATCAGTGACTTTGGGAATTCTCATTACTTGCAACAATTTTTTTTGGTGGTCATTTAGCTTGTGTGGCATCCACCAAGTGGATGGGAGAAAAAAAAATGTAGTCAAAGCATGTGAGTTTTGCTCTGGGCCTGGGCTAGTGAGCCTTTGGCTCAGGGAGAGCACTCTTAGTTTGTGGTGTTTGCTCAATATATATGGAATAATGCATCCCTGAAGCTGCAGCCCCTGTGATGCTGGTTCCAGGGAGCAGAGTTCTGTGAGCTCAGGGATGTGGCACAGGGAATACTTGAAGGGCTGGATGTTGTCACAGAGATGGGGACAGGAGATAATATGGTGCAGTCTTGTCCGTGTTGCCTTTGGGAATGCTTTCTGGAGGAAACCATCTGTCACATGGCCATTGCACTCTTTTGGGGATGCTCTTGGAATGATCCAGAACGGAGACAGAATAAGTGTGAACTGGTCAGGGATTTCAGGTATTCAGCACCGTGGAGAATTGCGCTGTGAAAGTATTTTAGATACAGACAAATACATTTTAGATAAATACTCACTTCTCCCTTGTCCATTGTCAGTGCCTATTTGGTCTCAGAGTTAAGAGAATGGCAATAACAATAATAATAGTGATAAAACTAAGGGAACTTTTATCTTCAAGTGTGACTGCCTTGCAGGTTTATGTCACTGAGAAGCCTTTCAGTGGGGTGAGAAAGAAAGGTTGTGTGAGACTGGGAGTTGTCAGACTCCATACATGCAGTTGGAGCACCTGGACTGCAGAGGGTAAGTGAACTTCAGGGCCCAAGTGTGTAGAGGGACCAGTATGGCAGATATGATTCACCAGATGGAAAGGCAAATGTTCTTTAAGACAACAGTTTGGAAAATCCCAATATATAAGACAGAAAATGAGGCTGTTCAGCAACTGATCTGGGTAATACAGATGGGTTTATATCTACTCAAAGATTTGGTGCAAATATTAAATGAAAGTAAAAAGTATATTGTTTTATTTTCATAGAATCATAGAATGGTTTGGATTGTAAGCGACCTTAAAGACCATCTAGTTCCAAACCTCTGCCATGGACAGGGACACCTCTCACTAGACCAGGTTGCTCAGAGCCCCATCCAACCTGGCCTTGAACACTTCCAGGGATGGGACACCCACATCTTCTCTGGGCAACCTGTTCCATTGCCTTACCATCCTCACAGTAAAGAATTTCTTCCCAATATCCAATCTAAACCTAACCTCTTTCAGTTTAAAGCCATTCCCCCTTGTCCTGTCTCTACCTGCCCCTGTATGAAGTCACTCTCCAGCTCTCTTGTAGGTCCCTTTAGATCCCTAAGGGTCTTCTATTAAAGTAAGTTCTCCCTGGAGCTTTCTCTTCTCCAGGATGAACAACCCCAACTCTGTCAGCCTGTCTTCACATAGCAGAGGTGCTCCAGCCCTGTGATCATTGTTGTGGCCTCCTGTGGACTCATTACAACAGATCCATGTCCTTCCTCTTTTGGGGGCCCCAGAAAACACCTCAGGTGAGGTCTCACCAGAGCAAAGTAGAGGTGGACAATCATCTCCCAGGCCCTGCTGCCCGCACTATTTTAATGCAGCCCAGTACACAGTTGGCTTTCTGGGCTGCCAGTGTGCATTGTCAGGTCATGTTGAGCTTCTCACCCACCAACACTCCCAGGTCCTTCTCAGCAGGGCTGCTCTCAATCCATTCATCCCCCAGCCTGTACTTGTGCTTGGGATTGCCCTGACCCATGTGCAGGATCTTGCTCTTGGCCTCATTGAACTTCATGGATGTATTTGCATGTAATTTTACTGTTTTATTAAAATAATAAAAAATAAAAACAGGAATTCATGGACAAATACATCAATCATATATTCTATCCCAGAAAATGACTGTGTCAACAAAGTCAGGCTTTTTTCAAACACTAGAAAACTAGGAACAGAAATCAGCATTCCCAAAGATTAATATGATGCTTTTCCTCCAGTGCTAGAAGGGGAGCAGGGATTCTCCATACTTCAAGAAATACCTTGAGGAACAAAAGAAAGACAGAGAACAGAAGATGCATTAGGACTACAGTATTGAGAGTTGGAAACTGTTCAGCTGGACCAAAGTACTAACTTCAGCAAACACACTCACAATGAGAATGAGACTACACTGCTCAGTCAGTCTGGGAAACAGTGTTGAAATCACAGCTCATCAGTTAAAACATCTTCAGAGAAAATCCACAGAGACAAAACTTTCTTAAAGAGGGAAAAGAAAGAAAATGAGTCAATGCAAAGCTCCTTCTCAAGGGAGTTATGTGAAAAATGAAAAGTACTGAAATGTATGCAGGAGCTAGATGAATTGAAACAATCGTGAAAGCAGTAAGACATAATATTGTCATCTCAGGAATGAAATAAAGATTTGATAATAAAAATAAGTGGACACATAATCCACATTAACACAGGGAATTTGAATTTATCCCTTTTTATGACATCTGATGATGCTTTGGATGGTATTGAATTGTGATTCATGTATTCAGAGACCTTTTTACACCATCAAAGGCATTCTTATGAACAAAATAAGCTCTCGATGAGTCAAAACTGACACAAAATTATTGTTTAATAAATGAGGTTAATTCAAGGAGGATTGCTCTTACTTGTTCCTTTTAAAGACATTCTCATTTTATCAAACCTTTCTAGGGTCCCTTCTCTTCAAGCCATAAAAACTGGCAAGGGTAATCTTTGTGTCAAGAATCAGTGACTAAAAATAGTCTCCAATTGATAAGCTAAAGTTTGCCACTTTGCTTTAAGCTTCCATCTCCTGCCTCTCTGAGATCAAAACATGGTTACTCTGTGAAATTTATGGAAGAGAAAAAAATAATAGACCATGTGACCTTCATTGGTTCAATTAACTTTTTCAGTTAACTTTTAGTCTTCTATAGATTTCTTAATATACCCAGCATTTGCCTTCATAGATGTGGAATTACTTATTTTGATCACTAACTCTGAAAATGCCAAAAGTGAGTACAGAAACCTATTTCTTAGACGTCGTCTCTTTAGTCACTGTAATTTTTGTTGCTCATCATAAGGCCATATGGGAATCCTTGTGTTCTTCTTCACTCCGAGCACCATATGTGAAGACAATTTCCTGTCTGGAGCCATGGCCATGCCAAACAGGGACTAGTGAATCCAGTGTTGTTATAACACAGTTAACTAGGTGACCTCTAGAATGAAAAATTCTATTTAAACTACTGTCATTTCTCCAGTCCATTTTGGAATAATTTGGCCTCTAGTTATTAGCTCAAAGAATAGTCTGAGCTATCTTTCCATAGTGGATTAGCACCTTCAGATTATAAAGGTATCAGATCACCCTTGAAGTACCTGCTGTCTTTGTGTCCACTGACAAATATTAAGCAGCCCAAAATCATGGCAGTGTTTGAATTAACACCCAAGACAGCAGCCACTGTATTCCAGAATGACAGATATGTAAGAATTACATTATAATTTCTGGACTGTGATGTGCCAAACACTTCCTGAAGACTGAAGCCTTTTTTCAAGGAGTTAAATTAACCCTTGCACTACTTACTTCACCTTTTAACATAAAGTCCTGAAAGGATATTCACCAGAAAGGTTTCTGTAAGTGTTTATACCTTGGGCTTTGCTTCAAAATGATAGGAAAAAAAAAAGATTGAAAGCTCATTTTTTTCCTGCTCTCCCACAGTAGTGTTGTTTCATCGGCCTAATCAAGATGAGAAGGCAGTTATAAATTTGTATTTGTCTGGCTTTGACAGTTTGCTCACTAATTTACTTAGCTTCCTAGCCAAAAGACAAAATAATGCTTTTGCCATGTGTGGGACTTTAATATGCCTAAAATCATGGAGTTGTAAGAAACACGCCTTGTAATGTATATCTCTATACACATTCTGTTAAAGGAAAACAGAAAAAGAGGGAAAGGGCCTGTTATAAGATAGGCCTTTTATGAAAAGTTCTGGATAACATAATTGGAATAGAAACAAGGGGGTCCTATAGAAATGTAACGGAACACTATAAAATTACTCTAAAACCTATGGAGCATTATATCTTTTATATGAAGTTTTTTGTGCCATTGTATAGAATTTAATAGAAGAGGTATCTGAGCTATAGGATGGTAGGGGAAAAAATCTGTAGAAAGCATATCATTTTGTGTTAAATTCCACAGGAGTTTTCCATAAGGGCTGGGCTGTTTCTGAGTGTATCCTGTGCGTGTTTCTTCTCTCTCTACTCCTGTGGCGAGCTGAACTTTGGTTTTAGTCTGCAGCACATTCTGAATGCACGAGTAGCCTTTTGTGGGGAAAAAAGAAGATAGTTCTCTGTCTCATTAATCTGCAGATTCATGTGGAAGTCTATACTGTCTTAAACTTTATTGGCAGGTCACCATGCAGCTGCATGAGCCATTGTGTTTGAGTTCTAAATGGGGATGTACAATAGGCACTGTACCTTCTGGTGTAAAACGTACACAGGAAATCACATACCACTACCATCAGCAACTGAGGTTTTGTATTATTTCAATGGACTGAGGGCCCTTTTTTAGTGCACCAGGGAGCTAAGAAAGTGTACATAAAGGACAGCATAACAGCATCCTTGCCTGAGTTGGTAGAAATGACAGAAACTACTTTTTTTTTTTCCTTTTTTTTTTTTTTTTGGTGGTGTTGATGATATCGGAGGCAGGTTGATTATGTATGAGTCACAAACACAAGATTAGTGGTATCATGTTAAAAATATTACTTTTAGAAAGCCAAACTGGTCAAATATTGAGGATTCTCAATTGTTCTTACCACAATATTCAAAACAGCATTTGGAAAGATTGCTGCTGAAGCCAATATCACAGGAATTGGAAATGACAAAAGGGTTTAAGTTCTTCCAAATTTAGGAAGGAGAAAAAAGTGTCAAAACAGTAATAAACCACAACCAGGTCAACAGGTCCATCCACATGAGAAAACCAGCATTTAACAGAAAGGTCTCTGAAAATTCTGAAGAACAGAAGATTGGTAGGAAAGCATTTTTATGAGAAATAAAATGTGCCTTCCTGTCAGGGAGGAAGGGTGTTGCAGGGTGCTTGAGAAATGGAAAAAAAAAGTGCCATTAAACCCCAATATGAATAAAGATCAGGTGAGAGAGGATGTCACCCGGTGGCCTTTGGAACTGTATTTCTGCTGCCTCCTGAAATTATGTTTTCCTGGAACAAAGGAACAGTGTTATGGAAAAGTGGGTGCCAGATACTTTAGGAAAATGAGACACAGTGAAGCGGATAAAAGAGACAAAGACAATAGCAATCATATGCAATAAAGTGAAGGCAGCTGAGGTCTGAGACAAAGGTGAATATTCTGAGCCAGCAAGATGACTGAAGCAGAGGAAGGAAGGAGGGAAAGGTGATTCACAATAACATTTGAAAGACATTGGCTTGAATATTTATCAATGTCACAGCAAACTTAGCTTGGCAGCCTTGGTGGCTGACTTTGTTCTTTCAGTGGTTTCCCACCCTTAAGGTGGCAAACAGGAATGTGGTTTGGAATACAGCTCTTAACGTGAGCCGAATCCAACAGTTCTTAGGCCCACATGCCAATTACACAGGCACTGTCCTGCCATTTTATGGCTTTTCTATAGGCATAGCTGAGGTTTTTACTTGTATCAATATCCTGGATTCAGGAGTGCTGTGCATTTACAGAGGTGTGGAGGCAACGTACAGCAGGACATGCAGAAAATTCTGCGCAGCTTCGAGTACCTCGCTTGCTCTGAGTCTATTCAAATTACAGTGTAGGTCCTATGCCCTGGTCAATGACTCTGCTACATCTTTAATTTAGAAATAACTAAAATAAGTCTGAAGTGATGAATCCACCTGATTTTTGGTGGATACAAATGTACTTCAATAATTAATTTTTTTGGCTGATAGCAAAGGTCTGATTTATAGTGCTCTTGCAAGAGTTTCTTCTGCACATATGTGATGGCATTCTGAAGGGACTGGTTCCTGAAGGGTAAGATGCAGGGACTATTAAATATCTTAGAGAAATGCCCAATCAATACATTTTGGAGCTCTACTCAATGCTGTATCCCAACATATTCAAAGTTAAAACAGCAGCCCAGCTCTAATCTAAAGGTAAGTACAGAGCAAAGGTCAGGAAAAGGACCATGTCTTCCCTTGGTGGCATTGGTAAAAGTAGAGTTAACTCTAAATGTCATATGGCTGTAACCAAGGGCAGAATTTGGCTATTTGTTTTGAATCAGTGTTATCAATAAAAGTCTGCCAAAAATAACCAACTGGTAAATATTAATTTAAACAGAAAAATTGGAAGTCAGTTGCACACTGAGTTGCAACATGGGGCCATTCCATGCTGGCAGTAAGAGGATAATGATGCAAAGTGCCAAAAAATACCTGGAAAGCATTACTTCTGTGTGACATCCAATAAAGATGCTGCACACACCCCTACATTTTTCAGCAATTAAATATCTGAAAATGAAAGTGCTCTCTTTCCCCAATTCCCCAACTGCAATGGCCAAACTACAGCCCAGCAATGCTGCAATAGAAGTTTTTCAGGGTGGCCCCTCTGCACAACAGCTGTTTCTCAGTCTGATAGTAGCATCTCCAACCAGCTGCTTCAGTTTGCTCCTGGCTGTCACTGCTATAGGTTAATAGGAACAGAAGCAAGAGAAGGGCCTAGGCCAGCATAAAGCAGAAATAACAAAATTTTCTGCCAAAAGGGAGTGTGGGATAAGAACTTTAATGGGCAAGCAAACAAAGAATCAGACTGAAGCCTGAGGCGCTTCAGTGTGTTGGCAAGAGACACACAGTCCTGGAACAAGTGCAGCCCAGAGTCTAAATTTGAAATGACTGTGGGGCCTCTGTGCCAATAAAGTTTGGCTCTGTGTATACATGTGTGCATGTATATCTATATCCCCACACCAAATATGTAGTTGTGATAATCACATAGTAAATTACAGAGCCATATGATGAACTGCATGTGCCTTTGACCACCTCACCTGCCCCCTGCCAGCTAATCCATCTCTATTTGGATTTGCTCTGTCATTACAAATCAAGGCTTTAATCCTGCAAACACTTAGGTGTATACTTAACTTTAAGCATTGGAACAGTCCAGTTGAAAACAAGTTTGGCTGGGTGTAATTTCAGCTTCAACTCTACGTGTGATCGTAATCCTGCTTTCTACATTCAATGGTAGCAGTTTGGGCTCATGACTTCTTTTAGCTTATGGGACAACACCTCTGGCACTTACTGCTGTTTTGGTGTGTGCTGAAGATAAATCTGTATTATTCCACTGGCTTCAATAGTGTTACACCAATCTACACCACCTAAGAATCTGCCCTGTTGAGAAAGGAAATTCATGAGGATTACCAGACGTAATCTACAAATCTGTACTAGGTATCAGTCCAAGCATAGAACAAGGGAAGGGTGCAAGTACTGGATTTCTTACCCACACAAGACTGGAGGTGCAGGCTGATGGTGTTGTTCTACTGTGAGATCTATCCACCCACCCTCGTTTCATGAATGTAAGGAAGGTCTTTCAGAGCTTCTGCCACCTGCTCTCTCATGGCTTTGGCTCCAGATTTTCTCTCTGTCCCCTTCCATAAACTGTGCAGAAAACAAAGAGAAAGGCAGCAGAGGAGAAATGTGATTTTATACTGCAAAATAACATTCATAAGTCACACAAACACTAAACCCTACGAATAATGGATCTGTCCTTTAGGGACAGTCCTTTCCGTGTCATTGTCTGGTACTTGTGTTGTTGTTCATCTAACTAATTACTGCTTTGAAAGGTATAGTCCTGCTGTCATGCCTAGATTAGCAGCAAGTGTTTGGCCAGCTACTTTCTTGTCACAGTTGATAATTATTTAATGAGTTCTGTTCTTCCCTAGGAAAGCAAGATTGGGATAGAATTGGACTTATTTTATCACAGTAGCATTGCTGCGCCTGTTGGCAGGTTTGACAGCAACAGCACTGGATTTCAGCAAGACAGAAGAAGAAGAATTTCCATAAGTAGTTCCTGAATCAGTTGGAAGCAATGGCAAAATTAATAGTAATGAGTGAATCTCAATAGATACTTACTCATTACTGTGTTAGCTGCCAGTCCTTTCCTGCAGCTGTAGCCGTGCTGGAAGCTGGGTGATGCTCTTAGCTAAAAGAAGAACCACTGTAAGTTAGTACAATATGTTGCTGAAATGGGAAACCTAACTTCAGATCTCCAGATTCTTCCATCTGCAGGGGGCCACTGAAGTCACCTTTTTTTTTTCAGTGGACATCTATTGATAAATAAAGGGGTGTCATCACAGGACTACAAGGGCCCTTCCTTCAGATTAGCAGTCTAAAAGAACATTTGGAGCAACAAAGGCAGGTAAAGAAACCCTGTGCTGAGATCAGGTTAGAACAGCACAGTCAAAGCCTTATTGTACATGTAGCTACCTGCTGCAATGGGATGTATTTTAAAAACTCTGTGGTACCTGTCCCCAGTTATTTTCCCTACCTGTCAGGAACTTTTCAGAAATAAATGGAAAACTTTCTATCTAAAATGTTAACTCCTTGAAATCTGGTTACAAGAAAAATATAAAAAATACCTGATCAAATTAAAGATGTTACATTTTAAAAATTTCTGAATATATTTTTATTCAAACATCTTAAAATTTCAAAGTCAAAGCAAATCATTTGGGCTAATTTTAAATACTTTTTCTCTGGTAGCACTTTACTTCAAGGAAAAATTGGGAAGAAGTTTTATTCTGTTTCAGAACAGGGAAAATGTCAAAAAGGTAGATTTTCCCAGAAAACAGAAACTTGTTTCTGCTTACTTTTACTGTTTCTCCTCATACTGAGTTGTGTTTTTCTTCCTAAAGCTGAACAAACTTTCTAATTCCTCAAGGCCATAAAGCATAGGGATCTTTTTTTTAAGGTTACAGTTTAATTTTGAGCTTGAGTGCAGTCCACTCCCTCATCCTCTCTCTCTCTCCAAAACATGATTCATCTGAGTATGTATGAGGTACAAAGACGGGGTGTTTCTGTCACTTGATTTGCCTGGAAATGGCACTGAGTCATCAACTACCCAGTGCCATACAATGCCATGATGTCCTACATTGAAGTGCCACATCACTCAGAACAGCAGCGGTAGCCAGACAGGGAGAGGATGGTTTGTCTGAAATAAATGACCTGAGGACTGCTGGTCTCAGCAAACTGCTCCTATAAACAGCAGGAGCAAGGGAACTCTGAAAACATAAGAATTTCTTGTTAAGCAAGCTGCCCCAATAAGGATAATAAACAATAATAAAACTTTTTGAAGGCATGCAAAATGGATGCTTGCATTTAAAAAAAACCTAATATTTTTAATATTAAATCTAATATTTTTCCAAGCCAGATGGTTTCTTAGCCATCATATTTTCCAAATTTTCCCACAGCTGTTCTCAATTGTCTTTTTTAAACATAGATCTTGTGTTTAAAATGGTCTAATCCTAAACTTACCAAAGCCAGTGTGGAATTCCTATGTTGACTTCAGTGACTTTTGTGTCATGTTGGAAGTATGGAAGGCAGTTGCTTTCTCCTCATAGTCTTCGTCATAAGTTCTGTAAAATATATCCTGAGATGGTAAACGGAAGTTTTTCTGGGAAAGCCAGTGCAAATGTAGTAAGTGACCAGCATATATAGGCTGAAGGGGGATTAAAATATTTGTTTAAGTAATCTGTAGCAGAAGTCATTCTTGGTTTAATTTATGTTCCTGCTAGGAGGTGTGGATTCCTTACCAAGAGCTGAAGGCTGTTCTGACAGTGGCACACTGGATCATTTTCCAAAGAACAAGATCACACAATACATTCACAGCTACAAACAACACCACTGCTGTAGTTCAGTGATTAGCACTTTCATTTTTTCACAACAATGTGTCAACCAGTAATGTAGAAGTAATGATTTACTAGCAGTTCTATTACTACATTTACCTCAGGTCTAAGATTTATGTGTATTTTTTTGCTCATGTTTTTTGCAGGAGATGGCACCCCAATAGGCATTGTTTTCTGTTAGCAAGCACATACACCAATTTCTTTGGAGGGGTTTTCTCTATGCTGGTAGAACAAGTAAATTATGCTCTGTGCTGATTTATTTGCAAGATAATGCACAGAGTTGCTGAGAAGAGATTCCATGTCAATGAGGTTGTTGTTTTTGCAGTTAAATACCAGAATTTACCTTTTTCTATGCACAGGTTGGTAAACAGGGCCGTGATTTCATTGCGGGTGCCATTTTCATTGCAGATAACCAGTTACTGAGTTAGTCCTGAAAGGTGAAGAAGTTGCAAGCAATTCAATTCTTTCTTTACCTCCCTAACTTGATATATTCTGTATTAAACTCACTGTCATCCCAAATGAAGACCATGTCATCAGGGAAAGAGGTTTACCTGCTTAGCTTGACATGTCCTAAAATTATATGAAGGATTTAGGTAACCTGTAAGCTACTGAAGTAAGGAAGCAAGGGCATTCCTGTCTCTGATATATCCTTTACCTCTCCTTCCTGCCTCACTGGCTGAGCTATGCCATGATAGTTGAAGAAGGGAGCCATTCATGCAAGATAAGGCACTGAACAAATTCTAAGTTCCCTAGTCTGGAGAGAGTTTAGGGCTGAATTTGAATCTGATCTTTACAGTCACTTTCAAATGTATGAATATTTTCACTATAAGATACAATAAGGTGTGGGTCCCCATGTCCTTCTTCATTGGTTTGGGCATAGGTGCTAATGCAAGTTCCTCTTGCCTGCTCCAGTAAATCTGTCCCCTCCTTACCTTCTCTCACTTTTGGCATTATGGCAGAAGAGTTTTATTACCACAGGCCTGGGCCCTAGGGTACATCACTGTGTCCTGCAGCCGTAGGGAGGAGGAGGACAGAAGATCCAGCAGGCAGGAATTGTGCAGCAAGATTGATTTATTTGATTATTTTACAAACTCTTTTATAGACTTTTTTCTTCATAGTCTCATTGGACAAAGGATCAGCCACCCCTTGGGGGTGATTGGCTAAAATCCTAAAACATCCATTGTCAAAATATTTTTCTACTATACCATAAACAAGACTCCTCAAGGCTGCAGGTGTTTGGTTGTTTACATAACTGCTACCTCTTCTGTGAGAGAGAAAAGTCTCTCACGGACTTAGAAAATAGCAAGAAAATCCTTGCTAGCAGCATTTTTGTCTCGACAGAGTTAAGCCTGTTATGGCAGGTCTTGCCAGGCAATGTCTGAAGGAATTTTACTCACTGTAGATACCATAAAATTAAGGGACAACTGCAATTTTATAGGGAAAAGAAAACAAGAATCATGAGTGGTTAGAATGAAATCCATGCCTGCCCTGCACCAGTGCAGTATGACTCCCAGCAGTAGGTTTTATATATGCGAAAATCAAAAGGAGTTCTGCTTGCAGAAGAAATATGGGAAAACGGGAAGAAATAGCTAATTGCTCTGTGGATAAACAAATTAATAGTGCAAAATGCAATTGGCAATAAAGTCCTTCCATTCAAGATATTCTCATTTTATTTTGAGCCCAGTGAGCATCTGGTGAGGTTTTAAAGCACTGCACATTTACTCATTTGACAGGGGTGAATGACACAGAAGTCAGCATCTTGTGATAAACAGGAAAGGAAAAGAAAAGAAGAACACACGTTATTCTGATGTCATCTCCCATTGTTATTGTTGTTGTTCCTCCAAATAATGGAATTCTGGAAGCAAGACCATAAATCTCAAAGCTCAGCATTGTCTCATTTGGAGATCAAGGTCCTTGTTGCTGATTGATTCATGCATTTTTCATTTGGCTAGCTAATATCCTTAAAATGGAACAGACACTTAGGCAGTGAAACCAGAGCTATTCTCCCCTCCCCTCAGAGGATTTACTCTATAAGTTAAGAAATTTCTCAATGATTTTGGTGGAAAATATAATTTGTAGAAAACAATGACTATTATTTGCCTGAAAAGTCTAACATTAATTTTCTTGTCAATGAGCCTGTTGCTGTGTGCATTGAGAGCACTCAGCTTTTAAGGTTGGATAGTGATACCTTTTTCAACTTGCATAATACCTAATTCTTTGAATTATCCCATTGGAATGAAGTATTAAGACATCACTTGACACAGATAACAGTATCAAAATCTAACCCTTAATGAAATTTGTAGAAGCTGAGTGTGCTCTAAATCCATATTTTTATGGATATGTTCTACCTTCATTTGTAATCTTTAGACAGATGCATGGTCATGACACTGATGTAGCTGCCTGTATTTCACTACAACTTTGATAATTTTAAAGCTGTCTGAGATTGTACAGAGTACAATCAGAGAAAATTGCATTTTCTTCTAAGTTTTAAGTGTTAATTTTTATATAAACAGGATGAAGAATATATTTTTTAAAACAGCTATTCAGGGATCACAGAACTCACAATGACATGGGATGAAGAGAGGGCACAGACAGCTTTGCTCTAAGGAGTTATTTGTTTTCTCTTCAGACCCTTAGGTAAATTCCAGTTTCAGGCTTATGATATGAATCTCAGTGCCTCAATGAGTGTTGATGTCTTTCCTCTTTGATCCTGCTTTAGTTCTGGCCACAGTTCCCTCAAAAACTCACCTTCCTGATAAATATCAGGATTTCTCAACATTCCTTTGCAGTGGAATTACAGATATCACAAGTAATAATTTTTCTTCCTGCTTTAAATTCAAAAGTGTATGTTGAACCTGTACTACCTCCTAAAAAATAGACAAAAAGATATTAGGATTGCTACTTAGCACAAGCAAAATCTAAGAGGATTGTTCAGTATCAGGATCAAAATGGCAACTCCAATATCTCCATCCATTTGATAGCAACTGCTTGATGGAAGATATGACTGTATCCAAAGTAGCTCTTTGCCACTCATGGTTCTGTTAGATTCCCTCTAAAAGTTGCTTACAATCATAAAATTCCATGTCTTGTGGCACATTGAGTTATTTTTCCTCAGCATACAGAGCATTGGGATTCCCGAAGGACCAATACTGGCCCTTCCTCAACTGGGGTTTGGGCTCAGGATGACTCCAGAGTGGTCAAAGGGAGGAGAGGACAGAAGTGATAATGCACTTCTGGTAACCCTTGGAAAGAAACTCGTGGGTGACTCCCTTTCCATGGAAGAAGGGACATTGCCTAAATGCCTTCTAAATGCCTGCTTTCCTGGACATAATGGGCTCCTGGGAACTGGGCATTGGCAGCTGAGATGTACTCTTGTTCAGTCTGGAAAAAACAGAGCAGCAGTGAGGAAAAAAGAGATAGAGCAGCAGTGAGGAAAACAGCTGAAAGAACTTTCCATCAGAGTTAATTGAGTCATCAAAAGAGAAATCTGACAAGACAAAGAAAGGAACAGTGGGAGGCCTGAATAGTGTGAAGAGGGGATAATAAGTTAGAAGGAACTGTGTGAAATGCTGAAACCTTGTGACTCTTCCAACTGGTGGCAAACATCCCACCAAAAAAAATGAAAATATATGATTCTGGACTATAGAAATAACTCATAGTTCCAGGTTATATCTGTAATTAAAGGAAAAGGAACGTGACATTTGAGCTGCGAATCAAATGTATAGAAAGAGTATATTGAACATTCTGCATCATCATTCCAGGCATTCACTGGGCTCAGAGCTTTGCTAGTTGAGGTAGATCCATCTCCACATGCTGAGAGAAAAACAGTCATGGGACAGAGAAAATTTTCACAACTGAGCAGAGTTCTTACCGCAGTGTTTTCTGAGGGTTTTCTGAGCAGAAAGAAGGACAAGAGGATCTGACCTTTTTCCTGCTGGACAGCAAAGGTTGTTTCCTGCACTGTCAGAACATCGCATCTGATGTTGCCTTTGTGTTGGTGTTTTGAGAAAGATTGTTATTCTAGTGGATACTGGAAAATAGATTAAATTCTTCTGGAAGCTGTGGACATTTTCTGTAAAAATGAAGTGCTAGAGAAGAGTTTTGGGTTTCTTTTTATTTTTCTTTTTTCTTTTTACTTCGCTCCTCCCTGAATTTCCTTCCAGGTAATTCTCTGAACTACATGAATAACTTCTCGTGTCATTTGTTGATCCTTTCTTTATCCTGAGGAGAAATTGGGGGGTTTCCAGGCCCCAGTTCCATGAATCATTTAAGCATACATTTAAATGCTTCTCCATTCAGGCACAGAATTGAAACACCTGCTTTAATCCTGCAAGTGCATGTTTAAGTTTACAGGAAATAAGCTGGATAGGCGAATAAGGACCTCTGGACTGGGTCTGAACCTTGTGGAAACCCTGTGGAAAAACTCACACTGGCACAAGTAAACCCCTCAGATTACAGCCTCCCTTGCTGAGTTTTGCAATAAACAGTCCAACATCATGGGGTATTTTTGTAGGAAGCTAAGAGGGGGAGAGGGTAGGATGACAGGGAACCGTGTTGTGGGTGTCAGGCCCTGTTGGCCTCCAATACCTGTATTCACTCCTCCATGCTGCAGCCCTTGAGAGAAATCCTGCAATAACAAATACACCTGTGCAAACACCCTTGGTTTTGTGTTTTCTTGGGGTTACTGTAGCAATAGCAATGTAGCATAAAAGAAAATACCAAGCTAAGCTCCGTGGGAACCTGCTCTGCCTGGTTTCAGTGAGGTGAACATTAATGCTAGTGATATCTTTGGGCTTTGGGTGAAGTTTTATTAATGCACCATGGGCATTTGGGAACATGAAGAATTAGCTGCTGCAATTAATAAGATGTAAGATACTACAAATTGGTCTTTGAACCTACTTTTCTTGGTTTCTAATTTTGATTTTATAAATCTTATTCAGCAACGTTCTTATGTCCTTTACTCCTGGAACTGTAGATCCTTCTGGAGCTTCTCTAACCCATGCTTTAGACTTTCTGGTCCATCCAAAGGGACTTTAATGCAGTGCAACAGGTATTTCTAGGTGATCTCCAGCCCCATCTCCACATTGCCTATTTCCCCTGTATTCCTTCCATATAGGTTTCCAGCAGGGAATTTCCTGTAACTTCCTGATATCATCTAGAATTTGCACTGATGAATTTCAACATTCGTATTCTCATCCATCTTCTTCATTGGTTTGAGCATAGATGAAGTACTCCCTGTCTGGAGAATTCCATGGGAGGACCAGGGCAGAAGGGTTTTTTCTTACTTCACTTTAGCAGCCTATAAATATCAAGGAGCAATTCCTTTGGGGGCAGTGTTTTCTGTGCTTGGTGGCAATTCAGACAGCTGGGACAGAACTGGCAAAGCCTTTGACATACTCTTTTTTTTCTGCATAGGTTCCAATCCATTTTCAGGCTCAGATAATTCCAAACCACCTGGAATGGGATTCAAATCAGGGCCAAAAAATCTAAATTATCCAGCTCAGTCAAACACGTTCAGTGAAATATGAGGGTTGAACTATGTGAGAAAGATTTCTTTGTGGATAGTTAAGACTGGAAAAGACAGACCAATATGAAGAAAAAATTTAGGCAAAAAATACAAGGCCAAATGATGGTACTCAAATGTATTTTAATTCTAATAAAAAGTTTCCTTAACTGCTTTTTAATCAAATGGTCCTGTAACCTGCTTACTTTAATCAGAAGCCTTCCAGTCTTCCTATAAAGGTTGGAAATCTGAGTAACAACTTGATGTGTGGCCCCAAGTGAGAAAAGTATATATTTTTTCAAAGAACCCCAAAGAAGACTTAAACCCAGCACTGCCTCTTGGTGTGTGCTGACCTGTCTGCTTCCAGGGTTTGGTGGTTCACTCAAAACTTCAGCTGCAGGACATTGATTTCATTCTGCTTTCCTGAAAGCCTCTGGGGCTCAGTGCAAAGACAGATTACTCCAAGTTTAGCTGTGAGACTTTGCTTCAACCTGCTAGCAAATGGACAGCAATTTTCCACATGCCTTTTCAACATTCACATGGCTTCAGGTTCCTTGATGAGGGGATGAGTTGTTCATCAAGAAGTGCACAAAGAATTAGAATTTGCTACCTCACCCTTATTTCTGCTAGTGAGGCCAGGTTTGAGGTAGTAGTCAGCAAATAACTGTAAGGCCAGGATGGAGTCAGTAGTCAGCAAATAACTTGCAGGATGTTTTTCTGGGATCCTGCTCATATTTACTGCCTGGAGCACTAAAACCACAGTAAAAACTAAACTACTCTTATATCCAGCAGCTGATACAAAGTCCTGATATGAAACTTGCTCCTTACATTTGATGGTGATTCTGAGAACTGCTGGCAGATCTATTTGAGGTTATGAAGAGGATCAATATTGAGTTGAACACATACCATTTCCACTTGTGGCTGTGGCCATACTAAAATCTAAACCTATGCCACAGTGATATAAGCACTGCTCTATGGGGATTACTGTGATGCTATTTTGCCACTTGAGGCAATTCTTAAACCTGTACAGTGAGAGTTTTGGGACAGAGCTTTACATTTTGGTTCTGTTGTTGTTTTGTCCATTCTTAGCAGTGGCTTGTCGGCAGATCCAGTGACATACTGGCTATTTGTATGTGGCAAAACAAGAGGTGTCAGCGAGAGCTTCCCAGCACTGATGCTTTGGGCATATTTCATTTATTAGTGAGAAAGTACCAGCCCTGCTGTCTTCCCCTGGCCCGGGCCGCCTGATGCACCCGTGTCCTGTAGGCAGTGCCCCCTTCCCCAGCTGGCCTGGTCTCGGCATCACGGCAGTTTCCCTCATTCCAGGACGGTTTTAGGAAGGGATCACGCCAACAGAAAGCAGCTGGAAGGCGGCTGCAGGCGGACACGGCTCTGCTCTGGATGGCGATGCCGTGGGTGATGAGATGGCTCGGATGCCCCGAGGTCGCAGCGCAAGTTGGGCGCAGGCAATCCCAAATTCACGCTCTGCTGCGAGGCTCGGGACTGCGTTTTATTATCGCTTGCTGACATCTGCTGGCAGCGCCACGAACTAGTTCGGAGGGACACGAGCGTGTCATTAGGAGCGAGCTCCTTGCTCCGAAGCGTGTAAGCAGCTTCTCACACCGTCTTGGGAGAGCAGAGAAATGGGGGGATTGCAGGCTGATTGTGGCGCTCCTTGGCCGTGCTGGGTCCACTTAACGCTATCTCTTTCTTGTGTTTGCATAGGGAAACTGTAGCGGGCTGCCCTACTTTGTAAGGGGTCCGTGCTCTCACATGGTGCCTTTGGCCAGTGCATCCATCCATCAGCAGCTCCTTGCCTGCAACCATTTCACTCAAGATAACAGGAGTATAAATAACATGCTCAAGGCCAAAGGGTGAGTTAATTGCAGAATTGTTCTTTGGCCGTGTGCCTTTAAGGGCCTTCATAAGCACCAGCAAATGAAGGCTGGAGTGATCCTTGGCTGTTGCAGGAGTTGTTACAGTTGTCCTCGTTGTCTGGATGAGTCAACTGAAATGAAGAATTGCAAATCATAGAACCATAGAATGGCTTGAGTTGGAAGGGACCTTAAAGACCATCTAATTCCAGCTCCCCTGCCATGGGCAGGGACACTTTCCACTAGACCAGGTTGCTCAGAGTTCTATCCAACCTGGCCTTGAACACTCCCAAGGATGGGGCATGCACAACGGACTCTTTCTAGGAGAAAGGGCCAGGTGTAGGATTCCTACACAGGTGTTCAGGTCATTTTTGAGCAGATCTCTCTGGTGTTTCCGATTAGTGCTGCCTCAAAGTATTTACCTGGAAATGCTTAAAGCAGTTACTTGTCCTTAACATGCCACTTAGGAACAAAGCTGTTTGTGGCCTAAGGGAATAGGAGTAAGCAGGCATTACTTTTAATGTGCACCTCATGTCTGAGTCCTCAGGGCAGTACGCAGCACTGTAGGCTTTTGCTGAGCCCTGGAAATCACATGGACACTGCTGGCAGAGTGGTTTGGCCTTCCACTATTTTGGCATAAATGCCATTTTGGGTGGCTCATGTTCTAGAGTGGCCTGGAATTAAGAGCTGCATTAAAAAAAAAAAAGGAAAATAAAAAGCAAAACTGTCTCAGCTGGGGAAAAAAAAAAAATATGCAGGAGAAAATATTCATCGGGAATCCAGGGCCCCTTTTACCTTACTGTGCTCTTTTTCACTGAGCTGGAAGAAAATCAAATTAATCACCTTGATGTACATTAATACACAGATGGTAATTGTGTCATTTACTGTATTTTAAATGCTGGAACTGATTAGCTTTTATCAATCCTCTGAGCACTCTAAGAGGACGAGGCACCTAGTAAACAAAGACAAAGTATTCTTCTCTGATAGAAGTGATGAAAGGAGAGACTATTTAAAAGGGATAGGAGGGTACCTTTTACTTTACAATGCAAAATGAGCAGTTAGCTTGCTGGCCATGAAAGCCTGTAAAAGCAACTCGAGTTGACTAGCTATCTAAAATCCTCCTATACTTTAGCTCACGTATGGGTACTGGGAATTATTTCGTTCTTAATGTGTTGATGTGCCGCTAAAAATAGCTCTGTCCTGTTCAGAGTTTACACACTGCCAAGTAAAGAGAAGTCAGCATTGCAAATCACCAAAGGAAAAATCCAAAGGTCTGCACCAAAGAGAGGTGTGGCCAAAATATTCCCTGAATAGCAGACGGTGTGGATTGGTATATAAGCACTTCTGGCCATTCCTATCAGAAATGATGCACTGTGTGGGATTCACTGATCCAAGCCAAATGACAAACACAAAGAAGTCACATGAGTTGAGCAAAGGAAGCTTTCAGTGTTCTCAGAGCTCTGGGAGTCATCTTTTCGGCAGGCGTGTCTGAATTACATTCCCAGAAAGAATACACTAAAGCAGGAGCTCTCAACAGCTTCTGATTTGTAACCCTTGAAAATGTTTCTGCTGAATGTTTAGGTGTTTGCAAAAGAAAATACAACTATTTGCAGTATACTTTTCTTAGGCATTCCTTAGAAATAACTCACAGATCTCCTAGGGTTTTTAGCTCATGCTAGAAACCCTTGCACTAAAGCCCAAGTATCAGTAAAAAGAATTAAAATAATTCTTATGTGCAGAGCATACAGATGATACAGACTTGAAATTCCTGATTTCATGAAGAAATGTTGTAGGAATGTGTTCAGAACACTATCTTAAATGCTTAAATAAATATGAAATCAAGGAGAAGAATTGATTAATAATTAAGGGAAGGAATATGCTTCCTTTTGACACTTAGCAAGGAGATGGCACACATGTTTTGGACCAGGTAGATATGTGGACAGCTTATGCACATGGCAGGAAGAAGTCATAGCACCGTATGCCACAGCTGGGCTCTCTGAAAGACAGTAATCCTAGAAATCCTTTGGGCCTGGGGTGGTTGTGCCAAGTGGGCTGACTTAGAGCTGCCCTTGCATGCCACATTTTAAGGATTGTCTCCCAACTGACAGAGAATTGAGACAAGGAAGATATTGTGGCTAACACCATGCAGACCTTTTGGCAGTGATGGTGAAGAGATGCAGGCTTCTTGGTTTCTGCTAAAATTCTGGCTATTCAGTCTTCTACTAGCACAAGCCATGAACGGGTGAAATGCCAAGTACTAATCCAGAATTTTAAGATATAATTCAGGGATTTCTGTATCAAATGGCCACTGCCTAATGTGAATGGCAGTTTTATTGGGTTCCAAAACAATTGCACAATTGTGTGTTTTATTTTCCACATCAGATAACTACAGTGTTTGCAAAACCACCACTATAACGCAAAATGGGGACTTCACTTTCGCTAAAATAATCTGGAACTACACGATTGAAACTCCCAAAACAACTTTACCCTGCCATGTTACAGCTATATACCTGCTGCTAGACTTGCAAATGACCCATTTCCAGTAGGGTAGAACACAGAGTGGAAATGATGCAGATTCTCACATCTGCAATGTTTTGTATCACAGTCAGCAATGATGATGTTGGGTCTGTTTCCCCATTCACTTCTGTTTCTCAGTAGAATTTGCTTTAAAAGTCAAAGTTCAGTGAAAAGTAGAAATAAATGGATGAGAGACTGCTGAGGGAAGTTGACTCATTGTCTCTGTTACAGAAATGATTTGTCATGGGTTTTTTGCCTTGGTTGGTCTTTTTTTTCAGGCAACTAACTCTCTGGATAACACAGGAAAAAGCTTCCATTGCAAGAATGACACAGTTGCTCATTACTTTAAATGTGCAGAGGACACATGCAGAAAGCCCACTTCTAGACCTGCTATCCATTTAAAATACATTATCCTTTCTTCTACTACAGCTACATCCTCTCAGTATCTTTCTCAGTCACTTCCCATAATTCAGACTCGAATGCTTTCCAAGCGTGTTTCTCACAGCTCAGTGTCACAGTAACCCTCTCTCAGGCGGTGTTCTGGCTGCGATGAGGAACCCCACAGGCAAATCAAGAGTTAATGCCCCCCCCCCACCCCAGACCAGCCAGGGGCCCTACAGCTGCTCGGAGCTGCCAAGCAATTAGGCTTGTCAACATCCCTCAAATAAACTCCGGCAGTATTATCAAACCCCATTGTTACCTGATCCCCCAGAGGCTGGGGAGGCTGTTCTACCAGGACTGCAAACTACAAAGAGCCATGTCTGTTTTCTCTTTTTTTTAATTCTGAATGACCCATCCTTTACTGAGTGGAACTGAGTCTCAAGAAAGACGTATCTTTTGGGAAAGGATTAAACCTCTAGTGTAATACAAGTCTGGTGGGAAATCATGGTATGTTTTACCCAGGAACCACATTCAGCACCTCCTTGTGGTTTTGCCTCAAAGCAACAGCCTGCTTCAGTGGGCTACCTTAAAAATAATGGGATGCAAGCTGCCATCTTAAGGAGAAAAACGTTGCCAGAAAAGAGTATTTATTGTTCCATCCAGGGTTGCTACCTTGGAAATACAAAACCCAAGTCGCTTCAGACACAGGCCTGCTGTGCAGGCACAGATCAGTCTATGTGTGGGCCAAACTGGGCAGTGCGATTGGAAAGCAGGCAGATAACAGCCCTACCTGAAGCCAAGGATGTGTTTGGAGGACTGAGTTCCAGGTTCAGTAGTGTCACAATAAGCCCATGTATTTACAGAGACATGCAAAGATGGCAAACCCACAGTTTTTCCTTGAATATATAATTTTTAGCTTTCATTTTTGTTCAGAGATGGCAACAATTTGATCTGACTTAAGCAACACAGTTTTGTCCACCTGAATCTACAGTCCAACTGAAACAGTTGCCCTAAACTGACTTTATGATCACCCCAGTTATTTTGCATTTTAAAGTCTGTTGCTCTGGGGACGACAGCAAGTAGCACCAGTGGGACAGGGAGGTGGGACTACCATGCCAGCACAGTTTTGTTGGAATGGATAAAGGGCAGCAGTGTAGCAAGGACTTAGGAAAAGGCACAGCAGTACCAGACTTCCCTCAGAGACAGACAGTACCCAGAGACAAAGACTGGCAAGCCTTGTGGCTGGATGAGTGCCAGGCATCTCTTCCAGGAAGGAACTTCAATTTTGAGCATTTAAGGTGAAATATTTTGGTTTTTAGTAAAGCATAGTATGTTTTGCTTAGAATGCCTTGGGTTTGGTGCCATTTTTAAGAGCAAGTAACTATAAATTCTTTCTACAAGGCTGAACAATTGCACACACAAACTGACATCCACACAAAAAAAGCCTTTCAGCATCTGGAGTTTCTTTTCATTCAAAATCCGGAATTGCAATGTAAATCTTCATTTGAGTTGAAAAGCATAAGGTTTTACTGGCCACAGGCAAAATATAAATTGAGATGAAAAAATGCTAGGTACAGAGGAAAGATGATCTTGCAAGATGGAAAATACTCAGGACACGAAACTCTTCTCTCAATGTGCATATAATGCCCTATGCATTCAGGTGGATAAGCTTTACATTAGCATGAGCACTGCTACCCCTTTTACAGGGATATGGAGAGGCTGACCCTTTGATACAGAAGCCACGATTTATTCACTTTCATTGTACCACAATGACTCTCAGTGTTCAAATATGCTTTTTTCCACATATGAGAAATGATACTGTATCAAGGCCAATGCTGAACTGCAAACTGATTTCCCTTCCCTACCCAAACCAGTTTGTGTTATTTGTAAATCTAACAATAACAAAGATTCAAAGGTCTATTACTCAGCGTCTCTTGATTTCCCTGTTTTATTTTGTGCCCCTTATCAATACTCTTCAGAGCTCAGGGCTGAGGCAACATAATGGGAGCCTGGAGACATTGTCTGCATCTCAACTAGGGTCTTGGCATTTGGTAACAGCACCAGGTTGTCTTTTTTTCTTTTCAGAGCAAAACAGCTGGTGAGTATTTGAGTGTGTGCTGGTGGCAGAGAACTTGCAGTAGAACTGGCTGTGACTCCTGCTGCAGAAGCAGTTTCAAGACACTAGCACTGAGCAGAGAGGCATGACAGATAAACAAGACAAAATGCAAAATATGCTTCTTTTCTGTTGATCAGGAGTTACAAATTTTTCAAAAGGTTCCGGGTTTTTTCAGATGCTTTCTTCCATATTATGTACATCTCTTACATGACTGAACAAAGTCTTGCCCTTAACATGTAACCTTCTTTCATTTAAGTTTTCTGAAACACCTTGCTATTATAATGATAGACGTGATAATTCATCATTATTTAATGATGAATTCACTGACATGTCAATAATGTTTATCTGATTACTTTGGATGGTGAAGAGGGACTATAAGAGCTTGAGGGAAAAGCCCTGTTTGTTTCTAATGCCTCAAGAGGTATCATTTCTGAAAGAAGGACTCTCTGTAGAAAAGATTTTTCTACTGGGCTTGGCAGATACATATCTGTAAATGTGCACATCAAACACACATTAATACATTATTCACTCAGTCACTCAGATGAACTGACACATTTATTTAATGCTAAAAGATGTTATAGTCCAGATCGACAGTACCAGTATTAATGGGAGACTGAAAACATTGAATATTTGCTTTTCTTACTGTACTTTGTACCCTCCTCTAAAGTATTAACTCTTGGCTTTATTATTCACAAACCTTATTCATGCATTACACAACAAACTGTTCATGCTGCAGCAGGTAGATAAATAAATGCAGATTCTTACTTTAAAAAGGTAAAATTTAGGCAGAACTCTTTTACTCTGAAATGCATGGGCATGCACACCCACATGCAAACCCTAAATATTTATGTTTCTAAAGATGCCACCAGTAGGCTTTATAAACAGCAGGGGAAGATCAGCTTGAAAAAAATTCAATTCCAGTCTGTCTGATACAAAGCACAATAATCTAAAAGAACTCTAGAGTAAAAAAAAAAAAAAAAAAGATTTGATTATACCAAATGACAGTTTTGCCTGTTTGCTATTAATATGCTTTTTTAAAAGAAATTTAATTATGCACATTGTCTAGAGCTGTACTGGGATATTATTTTAAATAGTGTGAATGTGGAAAAGCTCAGCAAAGGAGAGTGCAGTGGCTCCAGATGAATGTTAACATTATCAACTGCCCAGTCAAGTCCGAACAACTCCCCAGCACTGATCATTCCAAAGCAATTCTGGGATGCATAAATTTCTCAGTAACAGACAACATATTCCAAAGTATGAGCAAAATTACCTGCCCACACATTCTTCAAAGTGCACGGTGAACTTTCATAAATCTCCTGTTGCTTTTCCTCAGCTCTTTTTTTCTTGGCTGGTAAGAGTCACAGAGGATTTTTTTTTCCTTTCAACATTTCAGTATTTGATATTACACCAAGGCAGGGTGCTGCCTGCACATTGGGTTGGTTTATGCAATACACTGTAAAGTACAAAAATGACATGACAGAAAGGAAAAGAAGAGTTTTCTAATGTCTAACCTGAAAAAGAAAATGTGAGCAGCAAATACAACCGCAATTTTTATTAGGCAATTAAACTGATTGCTTTTGTGAAGTGGCCACAAACTTGAGTTACCTGCAGTCAGTTGGTGAGTGCAGGGATTTGGATCCCCACACATCTCAAGTGCAACAGATCCATACACCTCAGGTTTGATAGTTCCCGTGGTTCAGCTTAAAAAACCCTCACATGGTTAACAACTGTTCTGTCTCAATCATTTATCCCTCAAACACCATTGTCAAGGGGCAGCAAAGCATTGCTGAGGAAAGGTCTATGTAAGAATATTGCCAGATGGATTTGTGCAGAAATGGATAATTAAGTAATGATCAATTAAAATACAATCTGTAAATCTAGTAACAGGAAAAATAAATTGGTAAGATAGATCTTAATTAGTTTTCCATTTGAAATTGTTCTCTCCTAATAAAAAACTAGTATATTTTAATCTCAAATCATAGTTTACTCTTCATCTTTTCATCTCTGTTGAAAGCTGTATGTCAATTGACATGCAACCACATATACATTCATATAACTACTTACTGAATAACACTGCAAAAAAAAAAGGGACTTAGTTTCTGCACAAAAACCTATAGGTATGTCTGCTCTTCAGAAAGGTAAATCTGCAGCAGGAATATATTGCTAATGTAGAAGAAAATGAGACTTCAACTATCCTCAGCAAACATCACTGGTAAAGCTTCATTAGTATGTATTTTCACATAATTCAATTAGTCAAAATACATACAAATGCTGGCAGTGCTGTTCCCTGCTCAGGGAGCGTCAGTGAAGCTTTAAACAGATCTGAAACAAAATTGCATAAATGGCATGTAAAGCCCTGTGCATACAAAGATACCTTCAGGGTTCTAATAAATTCATGAAACTTTTTAAAGTATGATTTCCTAGCAGGCAATCACTTTTAATTAACAGGATCACCTACAGCAACACATGTCCTTCAAAAACTTACATTATTTTTTCTTTTTGAATTTCAAAGTTTCTGTAGTAAAAGTTGAATAGCTGAGTAGCTTAACCTCAAAAGGATTGCAGGCTTTTATGACAGTTATAAACCACTGTGGTGCCTTCTTTATAAGAAGAAAAGATTCTTAACACAACAGAGAAAGAAGGAAATCTCTTTTTAGTCATAGCTAGAAGCAAGCATTTCCTCCAAAGGTCAGAAAACTTTTCCTCAGTTAAAGAATATTTTTAAGGACATTGCAGGCTACTTGTACAAGTAATCTCTGTTAATTTGCTCTATGAATTACACATATAATTTCCAATATTTATTATTTTATATATTTTGGCATTTTCTTTTATTTCTCTGAGCTCTCAATATACAGTTTTGGTAAACACAGGGATGAATTGGTGAAACTGGTCTCCATAGTGAGCTTTATATGGCAGAGAGCAATAGGAAGCTCATCTCTACATTAAACAAAAAGTCATCCTAGTTTACTGAGCACATCTTCTAGGGCTGTGTGTTTGAGGTTTTTAATTGTCCAGTGTGCTTACAAGCACATTGCCATGTTCCAAAGCCAGGTAATCTTCTTCCCTGCAGATCTGAAGTCACAAAATAGTCCATATTTTGAGTTTTAAAGAAAATAAGAGGGAAAATGTAGAAAAAGTGTTAACAGATTTTAAAGGGACAATCCCCTCTCCGGCCCTCGATTACATGAATCAAATCATTGATATTGTTGCCTGAGAAACTTGAGCAGGATCTGCATAAATTAATTTAGGAAGAAGGACTACCAGGGTATGTTGTGCCTGGTTTGGTCCAGGAGATTTTACAGGCTGTAATGGCCTGGATACAATGTATCCTCTAACAGTGGCCAGTGGTAAATATATTTTCTTTCCTTTTTTGCAGATTCTTTTGAGGCGACCATGCATTAGAACGTGGGGAAGGTGGTAGAGGCTGAATTTATGTGTCTTAGCAGAACAGTCAGCCTCATGTTAGGGATATGCACGATGTCTTGCACTAAAGCATTGGCCCATTGTTCTCAGATGCATTTTCTGACTTGGAGAAGAACAGGTATGGTAAAACTCTGGGACTGGAGAGGGTTACAAGCACCCTTGGAGCATTTGAAAGTCCTACTCAAGAAATAGTTCTAAGGCACAGGTGGGCATCTGAGAGAACCAAAAGAGTCAAAAGCATGTTTATGGATCAAACAGCCTTTCTGGCTAAAAGGAGCATGGCACTTGCAGTGCCCCTGTATTTGATATGAACATGTAAGGACAAAGTCATGTGCCACAGAGAACTGGCCATGCTGAGTGACTGTGCCGTGTACAGAGCAAGGTGCTCACAATGCTGAGCATCCTTCAGGTGAATGTGCACCCTGTGCTCACACATGGGGATATTTCTGCCATGGTGTGAGTGCCCTGACCAGGGCAGGTTCAGCACATCCTCCTGACTCAGCACAGTGTCTTCTGCACCCTGCAGTGGGGCTTTTCAGCTCTTCATTGCTCCTCTGCAAATTCCCTGTCTTCCAGCAGCTACTCTCATCCCTAATTATTCCTAAAGCTCTCTTCCCACCAATGGCTATCCCATCTCTTGTCTGGGGTTAGGCTCATCCTGCTCTCACGCAGAAGCTTACAGGGGCTGCCATGCCCTGGCGACTTTGAGCAAGTCCCCCCTCTGTGTACTTAATTTCTACCTGTTCTCATCTCTTCTGTACCTTAGACTGCCTTTGGAGCAGTGGCTCATTCTTCTTCTGTGGTTGTACAGCACCCAATACAGAGCTGCTTCTTCTTGGCAGAGGCCTCCCTCTAGTTTTCACAGAAGACCAAATGCAAGAGATTTACTGCTAAGAATAGTGTAACATTTCTCTGCATGGGAAATGCTAATGATTTGTTGTTTGGAAAGGCACAGAAAGCTTAAGTCTGCAGTCATTACACACAGTTACTCTACTGACAATATTTCTAATCAGTTCAATAACTGAATTTTGCTTTTTTATTTTGAATGAATGAGGCCTTGTATGCATGTATGCTGTCTGCCTATGTGTACCTCACGAAGTGTCACCCATATCTGGTGTACAATGTGTGTGTGCAGTTGTGTGTTAGTGTTGACATGGATTACTGTATATTTTACTGTAGCCAGCAGCTGGATTGCAAAGGATAACCACTGGACAGTTAAAAAGCCTTCAGAAGGACACAGCCACGGCACAATCATCAAGATTTGCCAAAATAAATTAACTTCATGCAAAGTTAGGCAATGTTTAATTCATAGGTCATGCCTATATTTAGCCATTTTATTATTTACAATATAATCCATTCATTGATTGAAGGTTAATGCTACGTTTTTCTCCTGGGCATTTGATAGATCTGTCACAGGGTAGTGCAGCACTTTCGATTTTAATTCACTAGTTGGACAGAATTTGCTATAAAAATATATATGCTTGTGGGTAGGTGTGCACATTCAAGCCAGTCTGATGTAAGCACAATCAACAAAAACTGGGAGAATTCCCTAACCATTGTTGCTACACCCTGTGTCATTCATTTTTTCCAGGGAAAGGCCACAGGTGAAATACTAATATTGGTTTATGAATGAACAGTTTCTCTGCATTCATAAAGAGACTGTTGTTGATTTTGCAAAGGTGCACATAAAGGATAATGACTGAAGAGAAGTTAAATCACCACTCTGGGGGCACTCCATGAGATGGTGGAGGAAAGTCTCACAGGGTACCACAGAAAGAGATCCTTTGAAAAATATATGAAATGTAGGAAGAGGATTGCGGAACAGAAGGAAAAGCATCAAAACAGCAGTTTGATTGGAGACATTAAAAAGTGAATGTCCTGAGACCTTATCTGGGAAATGATGTTTGTTCTGGTGCTGATGAGATCAAAAGTAGAGCTGGCCTAATTGAATAGAGAATATGAATAGCCTAACCAGGTTGAACAGGGTAAATTAAACTGTTCTTCTGCAGAGAAACTGGACTAGATTTTGTAGAAATTTAATATACTTTTGACAGGGTCTTGAAGCAATGTGATTTGGAATTAGTGACAAGATTTTGAAGGAGGAATACTTTCATATAGATCACACTGTCTAGGGATACAACTGGTGCCAATCATTTTGACAGCTAAGCACAAGAGAGCCTGATTTTCAAAGGTGCTGAGCACACACACACATATCTTGTTCACTTCACAGGGAATTATTTTTTCTTGGTCCTCAACACTCAAATATTAGGCCCTTGGTTTCTGACCATTAAGAAAGTACAATGTTACTGTAAAGGAGGAAGGACAAATTATAAAATCTTATCTATGGAGAAAAACACTAGGTCTTCTTGGAAACAAGATGAGACCTTTTATACAGAAGAAAAAGCTCAACATTGTGGAGTTATCTTGGTAGCTGCACAGCTTAAAAATGCAGAAGAGGAAAGGCACATCTGTAAAGCTGGCAAAACAGTGTTGGTCTGACCATAAATCTGTATTTATACATAGTTTGCCAGCATTAGGGGAGGTCTTGGAAGCAAAGCCTTCACTGGCATATCAGACTTTTGACTCAGAGGATGTCTGTACCCACGTGTTTTGGATGTCTGATTTCCATCTCTCTCCCATCTCTGTTGGCCACATCTTCTATCCTGTCTAATGTTACTGGTGCCCACCAGATTCCTAGCTTGGCTGTTCTTTGTGACCTTCCCTCAAGATATTGGAGAGCACTGTGTGGTGGGTGACATTCTTGCCAGACTTCATGAATCTTTCAGATAATGGTCATAGCAGCAAAGGGGATCTCCTGCACAACGTGATCCTCCATGATCACTCAATTTCCCTGAAAATAGCCTTCTTCAAGGATAAGCTTTTGCAAAGACAGAAGTGTGCAGAGCCCAGCAGGAGAGAGGAAAGGTTTGGAAGAAGCATATCTACTTCCAGGTCAGGCTAGAAAATCAAGTGAGGGTTTTTGTTCCACAAAAGTTTCCTCTGGTCTAGACCAGAAGAGTCAGAAAGCTAAGGAAACGCTGGGAACAGTGTCTCTGAGTCTGAACTACGCTGGTCAGCTGGACAATTTTATAGAAAAGGGTGGCTGGTACCTCCGGAGCAGACAAAGTAGTCATTTGGTTTCCTTGGACAGAAAGAATACTGGGAGGGCTGGAGACTGGCAATTGGGGCAGCTGGGCCAATGAGGACTGGGCGTCACCTTAACAGCAGTCAACACCTACCCAGTGAATCTGCGACTGCCAGTATCCACTGGAGATACGAGTGCTTCCTCTGCCTTTCGCAAAAGCACACGGTAATACACTTATTTATTCACTCTTAGGCTTGCAAGCAGCATGACTTTAACTCTTCTGTGAGGGTTCAATAACTGGAGACACCAATGCCTGTAAGCACAAATTGGGTGAAGTTCTTCTTTACTCTTGGTCTGAGAAGGCTCGAGGTGCTTCATCTCTGCTTGGCTTCTCCACTGTTGAGAGGGAAAAGGATGTGTAGACTTCCATGGGAGCTATCACTCTCAAATCTTAGTTAGTTCTTATTTTCTTTTTGAGTCAAGAAAACAATACTGTCAAAGTTCTTCCTCCACAAACTGTGGACATTATCAACTACAGGTGCCTTATTGTCAGATGGCAGAAGGAGTCTCCACAGATTGCAGAAGAAATGAATCAAACCCCAGATACACTTGTATTCCTATACAAACAATTACATAAAATTGCAAAATGGGTAAAATAAAAATAATAAAGCTCAAACTCACTTACAGCTGTTCATAATTGTAAACTGTTTTTAGAAACACTGTGAGCTACAGCCCAAGGACCTTTCTTTGTCCCAGAAAGACCAAGTGAAGGTACCCAATCAAGGGTAGCAAATACTGGGGGACTGCCTGGAAAAACTGAGGGATGTCTATGGCCTCTTCTAGCGGGTACTTGGAGAAGGCACAGGTAGAGTTGTATTCTACTCTTAGCTCTGCTATGTAAATTTATTAGGTCACTTCACCTCTGTGCTTCTCTTTCCATTGCCACTTTCCATATCTATTTTTTATTTTTATTGCTAGTCCTTTGCAGGAGAGACCATCTATTACCTTGAGTTGGTACAGTAGCTAGGAGAACTGGGCCATAACCCCACTTGCAGCTTCCTCTGTTGCTAGAAACTTTCACGACAACAAATTTCTGAAGCTTGGAAAAAATCCAGTTTTTCTGACTCAGAGTGGAATTATCCTTAAAACTCAGAAAGGCAAAACAAGTTTTGGATACTATTTTCATATTTTCAAAGAAGTTTAAACTTAGATAAAAGTAGGCTTCTTTTACTCCTGTTGATTTTTGTGAAGCTGGAATACAGCGGGTCATATTTTTGCCCATTACACTGGTGCAATCCACATCCATTTCACCTCCACTGATTTTATGCTTTATGGCTTTATGTCTGCACATTGCAAGGCATCTATCCTTGAGTTTGGTAGTTAGACATAGGCAAAGCTGGAATTCCCTCTGCCTTGGAATTTAGGTCAGAGCCCCCCCCATCATGAAACAGAGCCTCACCCAGTGTGTTTAAAGTGAATAGATGAAACAAATACTGCTGGGCCACATCATGGAACATACTCATTGCCTCTTGTGGACAGATTACTTGATCCCCTGTCATGGGTTATGTTATTTTGAAGCAGCTGCTGAGTTTTGGTTGGCCCCAGGTAGACAACCTGAAGAAAAGTGGTTCTTTAAGGGAAAAATAGTTCTCTTAGGCTTCACCTTATCCTGCTTTCAGATGGACTGCATGTTACCTGCCTCAGAGCAGGGATAGAGCAGTTAGGAAAATAGATTTCAGTCTGATGGCTGGTGCAGGCGGAGGAAGGAAATAGCGGAACGAAGGTTGGAACCGTGTTCCCTTTTACAGATTACAACAGAAAGTAAAAAAGGTCCTGATAGCTGTAGGGCGGGATACATTTCTAATCAGGATTTAAATCCTGAATGAATGGAAGCTAAAAATTCATTACTCCTTCCCTACTAATTAACAGAGTGTTTCGCAGCACCCTCTAGAGAGCCCAGCCAGAACACTGTTGTGCTATGCATGCTTTGTACAGTTCTCTGCTATCTCAATTATCATTTTGTAGGGACAGGGGCTGTTTCATACTTTGACATCAAAGTGCTTGGAAACAGCTGAAATTAGTTGTTACTTCAGTAGGCCAGCTGGTTCTGAAGAGACTGGTGCTCAGTCTTAACTTGCAGTCATCTTGTTTTTCTGGTTCATCTGAAAGTTACTTTAATGTTTAATTTACTTGATCTAATACTCACAAGAAACAGAGAAATGGAAAAAATCTGGTAGAAGAGGACTAAGGAATTGAGGACAGGAGTGAGTCAGGAATGTTTGCAAGTAACAGGTGGCTGCTTCTTTAAAAATGCCTCACTGCAGAAGGGAGCAATACTAAGAAAAGTATTTCAATTTCTACTTGGTTTTATCTGGCTGAGAGCCTGGCCATTTAACTAGGTGTAGGCAAAAAAAGGCTGTGGCATGTGTGCAAGGATCAGCCACAATGTAGCTGAGCAGCAGTAGAGCTAGTGCATGAAATAAAGAACATTTAAATGAAAATAAAAGGATCTGCCTAGAGATCAAATGTGCCATTTGTACAGAACCTCATTCAAAATGGATACAAATGCATCAGTTCTTCAGAATTATAGGTGAATCAAAGGAAAATTACATCCAGAAAGATAAAGCAATCAACCAGCAGCCTTACCATGTGAGAGGCAGAGATGAAACTTTGAAGCTTCCCGTATGGCTTGCCAAAGAGCCAGATGTTGCAGGTGGAACAATGTCCTTTCTGGCTTAGCATCTGGTTCCTGTCGTTCTGATCCATAGAAAAAGGAGATGAGGAAGGATGTGGTAAAAATAATTTTATAACTTCATTTAAGAAAAGAGTGTTTTCTATTGCTCTTGTAATAAAATCACATTTGAAATGAGCATTTTTCTTCAGAAGTGGAGGCTATCACAGACAAGTTAATACAGGATCTTCACCTTTCACTGCAGTGTGCTTGTTTGGATCTTGAGCAACTAATTTCTGGGCCAATAAGAGGTTATATAGCCCCCCAAAGTAATATAACCCAGAAAAAATCATTGTTCTTCACATTTGAGGGCAAATACTGACTATTTGTTAATAACAATTTGAGAGCAAAGATTTAGGATTTATAGACCCTTGGTTTCATCCTTGACCCTGCCACTCATAGGCACTTTATGTACTCTAGGTTATCCTCAACTCTCTAAAGATATAATGTTAATCAGCTTTCTTAGACATGTGGATAAAATAATACCAAACTGTAAAAGGTCTCAATACATATATTTTTTTAAGGCGTGAAATGAGTTCAATTCCTGGCCTCCCACAATTCCTGCCTAGTCTTTACTGGGATTTCATTCTTCCTTGAAGAAGACATGCCACCCAGACATATCAAAACAGAAAGCCAACCACATCAGTTGCTCTTCCTTCCTTCCTCTCTCATCCTCTCTCATCCTCTCTCTTCCTCTCTGCACACAGTCCATCTCCAACAGGAAGAAAGATGCAGTTGCTACTGTACCAGGACACTATAAAATCTACTTTGAAGAACTGATTATAACGATTCTCCTTCAATTTACTCTCCTTATGACAAAGCCTCATTGCTATTAATTAAGTTACTTTGGTTGTGTGCTGATTTGTATTGATTGGTTAATCTGTGTTTTTCTCTTACTTGAGTACTTTTCACCAACAACGCTGAGTTTGCAGCATGTGAGAAGGGTAATACTGCTGGGGGAAAAAAAAGACCTGTAGATTTAGGATGTAATGTCAGGTTCACCAAGAGGACATTGCTAAGCAGATCACAAGGCAAATGACAGGAAATATGAGTACAAATGAGTTGATCACTCTGCCAGAACCCAATTTTATGTGGCTGCTGGATCCTTGTGATAGTTTACCGTGAAGGACAGAAGGCACGTTTCTTTTGGCTTTTTTTTTCATGGTGCACCATACATCAGAGCAACAGCAAAGTCTCAGTCCGAGGTCAGTTTTATTATTTTAATTCCAAAAATGTTTTGCGTTACTCCAGAAGTTGTAAAAAATAATAGTGCTCCAAACATGCCCCATGACCACTGGAAAGGGGCTCATGAAACCCCATATATGCAGCCCTGTAGGCAGTGTCACATAAAATATGATATGACATGGTAACATAACAGACACTGACAGGTTATCCAAGTGCTTCCAGCAAGAAGGCAAGTATCTTAGTACCACTGGCACATCATTATAGAAATTACCAGTGAGCTATTGTCTACTGTAGGATTCAGAAGGTGCCTCTGGGGAGAGGAGTGGGGCTTCTGAGAGGAGTCACAAACTCTCTGAGTTTGTGAGAGCAAATCCCACTGCAACTGGGCCATCAAACAGAGATTAGCAATCAATTAATGTGTAACAGTGAGAAAGCTGGTGGCTGGGAGAATCCACAGCAATGCTTGCACAAAGCCTTGAAAGGATTTCCTCTTATTATTTCCACATCATGATCACCAAAATCAGACTGATGTTCTATGAGAAGGACTGCTTAATGTTTGTTATAATTTCTGAAAGCAATTATGGCTGTTTACATCTGACCTTCTGGCCTTCACAGTTAAAAACAGGTGATGTCCAAGGCTTCTGGCAGAGTCTGAGTGCTTTGATTATGTTCGTGCAATCAACTTCCTTGCTTTCTCCTGTGTCTCAAAGGCCAGAGTTTTCTGCTTTGCTTTTTCCACTAATAAAAATATTTGTGACCATATCCCTCTGTGTTAGTGCCCTAAATTATTCACGGACTTGGCCTCGGGTTGTGAGATAAGCCTGTCCAAAAATTTCACATCCAAATTTCTTCCTCCAAATTGGTAAGTATTTGTCTCTTAAGTGCAATCTTTTTCTTAGGGAGTGAAAATAAGTCAGAGGCGATGAAGATAGTCAGACCCTATATTGGTACCTATTCCCCGTTTCTAAATCATACAGGACTGTATTTGACACCAAAATTACTCACAAGTTTCAGCAGTCTGAGAAATTACATACACACACCATTTATAATAACATTTGCTCCAATTAAGCCTAAATAAACAATCTCATTCTAGATGAGTTCTTGTGTGTTTGTGGGCTTTTTTTTTCCCTGAAAGCAGTTGGTTGATATCATCTTGCCTGATTTTTCAATGTGGCATGTAAAGATTAAATTAAAACTTGGTATAGAATTCTTTCTGGGTCATATGCCAGTCTGGCTTAGTAAAGTTTATTATTTGTCAAGAAATTTCCACAAGTGCTAAGATGGAGAGGTGGTGGCAAACTGCAGCTAGGTAATAACATTTTACAGCAAAAAGAGAAGGGCAGTTGTGCCTCTCTGTCCAGGAAGTCATTCTATTTTAGTGTTCAGAGAGTTGCATATTTTGCTGCCTTCTGGCTCTGCATACTTTCCTTTTCCCACCTGGCAGACACTCACGCCCTTTGCGCTTCTCTTACCTTTTCCATCCTGCAAGCTGCCTCTCCCTTCCCACTGTGTCAGAGATCCTGCAGGTACCCCATTCCCCACCTTCCTGCAGGAGAGCCTGCAGCTCTCCCTTCTCATTATCCCAGGAGCTATGGTAGTAAATAAACTCACAGGTGACCACCTAGTCCCAGGGGGCAGTTTGAGCACAGCCACCCTGTTTTGGGGGAAAGCAAATTGATGGATGTGGGCGCCAGACATTTCATTCCACTTGGCCTCCAAACGGAGAGACATCCAGGGCCTGTTTTATTTGGTCACACTGATACAGCTTGTGTGGCCATTTGCCCTCCCTCCCTTCCCAGCCCTGCTCTGCTATTTTGAAGGCCTCATGTGCCTCTCTCCTATGCTATTTAGTTTTGCATTTTCACAAATATCTGTTTTAGGCTGCATTATTAATACTTCTGAGTGCTCAAAAATCATAAGATGCTGCAGCACAGAGAATTATGTCATTGGCTTAAATATTGGAAGATTAAAAATAATACCTTTTAGACTCCTTTTATTACCTCTGAGGGATTTTTTGGCAGGAGAGAAGAGGTTTTAGGATATATTCTGGTCATGCTTCCAAGCTTTCCTCTGCATCATTGATGGAAATTACCTTTTTATTATTAAATGAGAGTAGAGATTCTCAGCAAATCATATGATCCCAGGAGCAGGGGCTTTAACACTGATACAGTTGGCAGCAATAATTCAGAATAGAGGGATATCATTAGCTTTATCTCTGATCTTCTAGTTGTCAGAGCTATATGGAGGGGGTCTTGGCCCTAAAGCTAACTTTACCCAGAACTACCAGGAATGCACCACCACACACAAAGGTTTAAGCTATGTTTGCATGGCACAGTGCAATGCCATGTAGAGAAACTGTATTTTGGTCAATTAGAGCTAGTTTGGGTATCTTCATGTGGCACTGTATTTGCTCACTGGAGATATACTCATCACCTTCTTTCAGCCTCTGCCAGAGTTTTCCTTGTGTGGGATAATGAAGGGGTCCCTTTGTTCCATGTTTGCTGCTGCTGCAGAGGGTAATGGACCGTGTTCAGGCAAGCCTGCTGCACTGACCTCCAGTGCAACTCCCAGCATACTTGCAAAACAAATGGCCAAATCCATTTAAACACCAAAGTATTGATTTGGGAGCTTAAACTTTATGCTCTTGCTTTGAAAATTTAAAGCTTTTGTGCAGCAGTTAAAAAAAAAAAAATATGGTTGCACTTCTGCTCTTATTAGTGGCCACTGGAATATTTTTCCCATTCTGTTATCATCAGAGGGAAGCCACATAACTGATTTCAAAGCTTAGAGGAAGAGTTTCTCACCCATGTGAATGGTCCAACTGTAAAACTTGGTATTGAAAACAGGAAAGAATTGCTGGATGTTGATCTTCTCAAATATACTCTAGAAAAAAAAGGAAAACTGCTCAGTTAGACCTGTGAAGTTTAACACCTGCTATCTGGAAAACACCACACATGAACACATATACAGGCACAAATAAAAGAAAATCAGCAGTAAGCAGGGAATAACACCTTTCTCTCTTCAGATAAATGGTTCCATCTGAGCTATAGCAGCTTACTGAACCATGAAGTTAGTGAAGCAGGGCACATAATTCATGTTTAAGGCCATTAGGATGAATTGAGTCTCCACAACTTTATAGAAACATCATCTCTTTAGCTCCATTTAAGCTATGTGCTCAGCCTCAGTGAATGCAAACATGAGCTCCAGCAAACAGCATTTTCTTAGGAGCAATAAATACTTTCATGGTCATAACTTTAGTGATGGTTTCTTAAATGATGCTTTTGAGTCTTGGGAGAATGTAAATGGCATGAAATGCAGTAAGGACAACACAAAAAAAAGTCAATGAAGGAAGTAAGCAATGGCAGCCTCTTCCAGGGAGTGGGCTAAATCATCATACCTGCAAAAAGAGTGGGCCTTGACTCCCACCAGTAATTTCCACCCCTTCTCTAGAAACAGAATCATAGCTGTATCAGAAATAGCCAAACATGATCAAAGTTGCTCAGGGTCTCATATGGATTCCTAAAAAATGTTGTAGCTCATTTTGGTGGGTAAGGGGTTACCCCCACTGGTGAACTTGTTTAGATGACGTCCTTCTTCATTCTGACATCAGTGTTATTCCTTACTTAGACTGTGGTTTCGGCCACTGCTGTATATTCACAGACTATAGCCAAAGCCCCTCCTGTTGCACTACAAACAATATCTACACGTTTTTCACAATGGTTTCTAATTCAAGCTTTGCCTTAAGGCTATCCTTGGTGAGACATTTGGTGAAGAACAGCAATATCAAGATTGGTTTCTTGGGGTTTTTTTTTATTCTCATGGCTGTGCAATATGCAGATGGCACTGATGAGTGTGCAGAGCCCTCATGGTGTTTGCAGGGTCATGTTAGAGGGGGCAGCCAGTACTGGCATAGTGCAGGCTAGTGGCAAGGGCAGCAGAGAGTCTAATTCTAATTTTTAAGGGTCTAATTCTGTTTCCTCAAGCATTTGCTGATGTAGGCAAAAATACTTGTGCCCTGAGTGTCAGTTTGCCTGTGTGCAAAAGACTTGTCTTGTGGGGTGTTTACCTGTTTACAAACCTTTGTGGGATCCTGAGAGGGGAAGATGCTGCAGAAGTGTGAGGATTATTTACACCATGCTAGCTGGCTGTGGCATCAGCCCCTAAGAATAAATCATGCAAAGTTACCTTGGAATTACCAAAGAGCAGGGGATATTTACTGCACAATTTCATTAAGAACTGTGAGGGCGACTCTGGTATGTGGCATGATGTAGTGAAAGCTTGCATGGTCCACCATGGCATGAGAAATAAATGCCTTAGCCTAAAATTGTGACTTCAGATTAAAGTGGTACATGCAGTTATTTGGTTTCAAAACTTACTCAGAATGAAAACACATTTATTAGAGTAAGTGCAATCTATATCTGATAAATGGGAACACATCTGGTCCATATCCCTGATACAAACCCCTCAGTATTAATTATATTGATGGTTAAAGCTGAGGAGTGAGTTGAACATTATTTATAGTGATCTTTGCTAAGTAAATAATTTTAAAAATGGCTTTCTAAATGTAACGTTTCCCTTTTAAGAAGCCCTACAGAATTAAAGAGGCTTTACAATGGAACATGAAACATATTGCAGGGGGAGAGACAGAAGCTTGCTTGATTAATGCGCACGATTATCAGCGATGCAAATCACTTTCACTTATTAAGTCTTGTTTAATATCCTAATGAAGGCTTCCTGAGCAGATTTGATAATTCCAGAGAAAGTGACTGTGAACTAATGCCCTTTCAACATGTTGAGAATGAGCAGTGCTATAAAGAAAACCTCATTTACTATAATTCCCACCAAATGTGGTATCCTTTTCTAAACTCCTACTTCACAGCAGGAGACAATTAACCTTTTCAGTGCCAGAAGTGATTCCAACATGTTCCAGCTGTGAAGGCCAGCAGGTCAGGCATGAATGAAGTTTACCTTCCTCTTTTGGTCTGAAAAACCACAATTATGCAAACATGTTGAGAAAGCCCTGAGCAGCTCTGAGCTTTCACGTGGGTTCTGCCAGCTCGTGCAAATGTGCTTCTTACCTTGGAGAGGGGTCTGCATCAATTCAACAAAGCAGGGAGCCTCTCACAGGGAATGCTGTGTATTGCTCAAATGATTTCAAAGCAGCTCTTTCTGAATGCACTGCAACAGCCCAGAAGATTCCCTCGCTGAGTATCTGGGTAATGAAACTCTTGTTGCTTCTAAGCCTGTAACAGTCAAATGGCTGGAACCATGATGGTCTAAGGATAGATAAGAGTCAAGGTGTGTTGTGGGAGGTAATGCCTTTTTTCCATACACCCAGCCTCACTTCTAAATTTGGAAGTGGTGGGAAACGATGGAAAATGGAACATTTTCCCTTTTCCTCCCTTGACCCCGTCCATGCAACATATGACTTAACATTACCAGACTGTTCCAGAGCTGAGGTGGCCACACCTGTGCACAGGCAAATGAGCTGTTGATGCAGTGGGTTGGAAAGTGTGGTGGGAGCTGGGAGCCCCCGTGTTCAATTCCAGAGCTGTAAGCTTTGCCTTAAACCATGGCCTGTTCCAGACAGACCTGCAATTCAGTCCTTTGCAGTTTCAGAGCTTTACAGATTCCCCCTTTAATTTAAAAGAACAAAACCAATGTCAAAGATATAAAGGAATAGCTTTGATGAAAAAAGCGATTTCAACTTGTGCTTATCTGGAGATTTTCTAGGAAAAACAAGACTCATAGGTAGATTTGTTTTTAAAACAACCAGTCCCTTGGGAAGGAAGCACCTGAGGGGGAGAAATTGAAAGGCGGCTAACCCTTAAGAATTTTGTGAACATTTTTATTAGATTTGTATTAGGGCAAGGAATATGGATTGGACTGTGCATTTGTAGACATTGTCAGGAAACAAGTTTTCTAATCCACATGCTCATATAGGACAGGCTTTTAATATAGATTTGTGATAAATGCAGTTTGGTGGTACACATCTCCCACATGACTGAGAGCTGTCACATAAAATGAGACTGTAGGACTGGATTTGTATCTTTATTTCTGTGGATAATGAATTGAGAGCAGTATTTCAGATAACTGTAGGTGACATGATGGATCTCAAAGGTATAATCACATTTCAGCTGCTAATATAGTAGCAGCAGTAAAAATAAGGATACTTTAAGAACTTGCTTTGTTAATAAAAGGCACCCAGGTTGTATCAGTGTCAAATTGAGGGGGCTTTTACAATTGCTTTCTGAAATTATGTAAAAAGAAATTAATTATCGCAGTCCATCAATGAATATTTCACAAGGAAACCATTTCAGTATACAGCTATATCATGAGTTTAATTTAAACACAGAAAAGAATTGAGACCAAAAAGCCCTCACATGCTACAAGAGTGAAGAAAATGTACATATGTTGTCAACTTTCAGACATCAGCTGAGGTAGATTGTTCAGTCACAAAATTTTTGTACATATGTTTGTTGCTATATGTGCTGGTGACATCGAAGTCTTGTGTTCAAATGAGAGAACTTCGTGGTTTGGAATTCCTCAAGACTTCAGCCAGAACAAATAACACTTTGAAAAGTATCTAATGCTAGGACAAAGAAGAGGAGTTGCTCCGAGTCCTCTTGTCATATAGATGAAAATTAGACATTTAAAGTAGAATGAAAAATATGAGATACTTTAGTCAGGTTTTCTTCAAAGGGTGAGAAACAGCTGCTCTTTCGTTTTTTCTTTGATAAATCATTGTTTCAAAACAAAGACATGTCAACACTTCTTTTTTTAATGAGAAATGAGAAAAGATGATATCCAAGCCAGTTCTTAGTCCTTGAAAAAGGTTACTATAGAAAAGAAAAAATTTTTATTTTCACAGCCTACCTCTTGAAAACTTTCCAACAGAGCTGTTGCATATGCAACATTCTGTCGAGAATAGCCACAGAGACATGCACTACTCAGAGACGAAGAAGGTGTAACTGGGATAGTAGAGGGAAATCAGAGGGGAAATGAAGCTGAGGAATGGAAGACCACATTTGGGGTCATATCACACCTACTAGTGTTATTCAGTCCCTAGACAATGGGCATAGGGACGTGTATTGCTAATTCTCATTAGCAGCCAGTCCTGAGGCTGTCACTGCCCCTCTGTTTATCGACATTTTCTGGTCCTTGTAACCTCTCTGCCACGGTAGTATAATTGGCTTGAGTAAACCCTTAAAGATCACTGGACAAGTAGTACCAATGCACAGATGTATCCAAAAGAGTCTCTGCCCCTGCCTTGGGACTCGGGCCTCTTTGGAGCTCCTGGGAGCTGAGCTCTCTAAAACTAGCAGCATGTTATTTCAGTTCATGCCTCCTTCCACAAAGGTGTGGCCGTACCCGGGTGGGTTGTAGTGTGCTCCGACAATTCTTTCCATTTTGGTGAAGCTGTTGATTGACAGTGCAGCAATTATCTGGAGGGTGTGGCCGGGGCTGCTTTGGGGACCTGCAGTGTGGCTGGTGTCGTTCATCTAACTCAGTGCTCAGCACAGTTCTGTTCCAAGTGTGGACAGTGGCATATGAAACGTGCTAATTTTAGTGGTTGTTTTGTAAATTAACCATGCCTCTTAAAAGAAATGGAGGCATGTGGGAATTCTTATCGGCTGAATTGCTTCTCCACTATCATCATTTAATAACATTCATATGCCAACTTTTTTTTAGGAGGCAGCCCTGTCTAGATGGGCCTTCTCCCTCTTTTCTTTGCTCTTGGCCTTCTTGTTGGAGACACACAAGGGCATTTCCCTCTAAGCTGATCTCATTCACATGGCCTGTATAGTGAAAAAGTCTGCCTGGAAGAGCGCTCTCTCCTAAAAGACAGGTATCTGTTTCCCAGCCCCAGGCACTTAGCATGTGTAAGCATCGCAGAAATCCACACCCTTAGTGTCTAACACACCTTTAGTGTGTAAAGGCATTTAGTACCCCCTGCCAACAGTCATAAGTGAGCAATTGAAACCCAGTGTTGAAAAAATAGAATAATTTTATGTTCCACAAAGCTACAAAATGATAAACTCCCCTCCCTCTGCTCCCAATGAATTCCATGTAATCATTGAAGAGTAATTTCCTTTAGAGGCAGTAAATTGTTTTCAAGGCGTAGCAATAAATACCTTTAATTAACACGTTGCTGAGTGACTTAAAAGTATCAATGGCTACCAGTGTAGTTCCAAAGTGGCCCTACTGCAGAAACTACTGTTGTAGCTGACATCCGTCCCAATTGCCCAGGAAGAGAGGCCTTGAGCTAAGGGACATGAAGTCCAGTTACCCTTTTATCCAGAGAGGTGTTTGCTGTGTGTCCCAGATTAAGGCACTTGTGGGATGTTGTGGAGAAATCACCAAACGTCCTGTACATACTGGGTGAATACAGAGAAGAAAGGAGTCTCCATGGATACTAATCCACCATTTTCTATCAGACTACCCACACTGTTCTTTTATTTTCTTTCTTTTTTACCTTTATGAATACTGTGTTTCAGCGTATTTTCAGTTCAGCAACACTTTGTGTTTTAAGGTGCCCAAACAGATGAACTCACTTTGTTGTCCTGCAGAGATGGGCTCTACTTGGTGGTCTTGTCCCCTTATAGTATACAATCATATAAGCATCCACCTCCTGGACAGCACCAGCTTTCAGTAACTGTGAGTATTTAGGAAGACTTTGCACCAGTCACTAGCACTTGCAAACTAAAATCTCATCTAATTCCCTGAAGAATGGAGTAAAACATTGGCTGGTTTGAAGTAAATATACTCTTGACTTCGGCCTACCCAAGATTGTATAAAGGCTGTTTATAAACACTTGTGTTTGTTATTAGTAATCCCAGGCTATTTTCTACAGAGGCTGAAATAAATCAGTGGCAAAGCACTAGATGATAATGATACGTATACACACAGACAAACTAATTTCCAGAGATTAAAGGAGAGTAAATTTCCTAGATGAACTGCAAATTTCACCCACCTGTGGGGTGTGTAAATATAGATATTGGGTGGGAAGCAGGTTTTATTTTGCTACTGACGTGATGTAGTGATGAACTCTGCCATGTTGCTGACTGTGGTTACTTGATAAGTGTAAGATGTGAAAAGCCAGCAATAACACTAGATGGTATCAGATCTCTAAAATAATATGTGTTTGAAGGTGTTAGGTATAAATATGGCATTACAAAAATAAAAACAGACAAAAGCATAGTTCATTCATGGAGGGAAAGAAACATCAGAGGAAACAGACCTTTCTTTTTCTGTAGATTTTCAACAAGGAAATTGATCACTAAAAAAACAACTTCAAAATTGTGTTTAATATTCTGGTAAAGCCAAGTGATGTGCTGCCAGGACAGGAATAGCTTCTGAAAAGTGCTCCTCCTTAACTGCTGAACCTTGTGATGCCACCTGAGTGGTACCTGAGTGTTACTGATGGTAACAGTTGTTAAGATCAAAGACAGGACAAGCAGGATGTATCACACAAGCTTCTGGCTTGGGGAATTCTAGGGAAGAACTGTGGGCTTCCCTTCTCCATTCTCTTCCCATTTTTGCCTCACAGATCAGCAATTACTTGTCCTTCTTGCTTACCCCCCACTGCCTTTGCTGGTCTGCCTGTGGTACAGCCACCCTCTGCAATCAAGCCAGGGCTGCTCCTAAAGAGAGAGCAGTGTTGGGCAGGACTCACTCACCTCTCTTGCTTCTGAAGGCATGTGAAGAGAGCTGTAAAAATTTATTTAAAAAAAATTAAATAAAATAACGTCCTCTCTTTTACCTTGAATGATCAGACTACATTCATCCATCCCTTACTGGTCCAAATCAGTGAAGTCTTACTTGGGCCAAATCCCTCTTTAACTTGTTTAACCAGTTGTCTAAAGAATGTGTTTGGTGGTCTCAGGTCATTCAGGGCAAGATTTCTGCAGGTGTTCATGTGTTTGCCTGGCTTCTGCTGTCATCTGGATGTGTCGTGAGAGGATTTTCTAGTTCCTTCTGCCTTTGGGGGGACCAGCAAGACACCCTGTTTCTTTTCTGCCTTATGTTACAGAGCTTCCCACTTCTTTCATTTGAGTAAGTCATCATGCCCAGGATTTATTTGCTCAAAAAAATCCAGATTTCTTGGATTCTCAAAAATGACTCAACATTTCCGAGCCAGAGCAGAGGGAATATATCTATTCTTCCATCAATAGACCACATTATGCAGAGAAGTGAAACTGGGTCAAATTTCTGGGCACTGTAAGTTTGAGGAGCTTCTTTGAAGTAAATGGACTTAGACCAATTAACACCAGCTAAGGATCTGCTTTGCTGAATTCCTGGTGAGTGTGAGAGGGCTGCCTAACGAGAATCAGTGGAGAAGGAACTGTCAAGGAAGGGATCTAAATAAATGGCAGACAACCCATCTACTCTACTTAAAATTGTTCTACCTGATGGTAACAGCTGTTAAGATCAAACACAGGACAAGCAGGATATATCGCACAAGCTTCTGGCTTGGGGAATTCTAGGGAAGAACTGTGGGCTTCCCTTCTCCATTGCCCCCTGCAGCTGCCTTTGGCCCAGTCATACTTCTGGAAGTCCCTCATATTTCTTACAAGCAATGCCTGTGCTTGCTCCTGTCCTTGCTTTCATTGCTTTCACTAGAAAGGGGCATGGACATTTCTGTCTCACCCCTTCTCCACTGATTTTGCTCTCCTTAATGGCAAAGTCACAGGAGTACAAATACTGTCTGGACTCCAGAAGGTCAGGTCAAGATGTTTGGTAGTAAATATGGATTACAGGGATCTGTTGGATATCTTAAAAATATGCAGATTATCAGAAAGTGCTTAGTAGTTTCTGGAAAAGGAGTTCCTCTAAAATGCTTCTGCTTAAGCATCCAAGAGCAGAAGAAATTTTGCAAAGGGCTGGCCTCCTTATCTTGTGCTGGTGTGAACAACTGCTCCTGGAGCTCAGCTGGGCAGTGTTGGGATGCCCTCCACGCAGGAAGCTCAACATAAAGGCAAAGGCTGAACAGGTGAGTAATAAAAAACAAGGCAAGCCCATGTGCCTTGCAAATAGCAACACGAGTGGTTATGGCTGTTACCAGAGCTTTTGCCTCGAAGTTGCCTTCCTTGAATCAGAGACATGATCAGGGTGTCTGAACAATTACCCAGAGTATGGACAGGGAAGGGAGTAAAAAAGGGAAAGTTCCCATATCGAATGCCATCTTGTTGCTTTGACCAGTCACCTTTTAAATATTTATGTTTTATTTTTATCTGCGTATTAGTGAGACATTATTTGTGCACAGGCTGTTAAAAACAGTTCTAAGGGAAACACACTTCCAGCTGGTTTCCTCCTGTTTTCCATCTGCTGTGTGTATGTGTCTTTGGAGGCATTTAACTGTTTCTTGTCATGGTAATTGGTATTTTTTCAGTAGTGAAGGTGGGAGGGGTGGAGGAGAGAAACCCTAAGGCATCTGTGTTTGTGCTCAGTTGATCTCAAAGAGATTATCCTGGTTATTTCCTTATAAACATTATATGCTTTAAAAAACACGGGGTGGGACAGTGCAAGGGTATCAAATATCAGGTAAAATTTTTTTAAGAGTTAACTTCCCCAAATTATATCTTTGTATTCTTCTATTTATGCATCGCTACTCTTTCCCCATTTAATCTTAAATATGTAAATCCTCAATTTATCTGGAATTACTTAGTGAAAGGCTGATGTGTGAGTGTGGCAGATTATAATATTCCATCGCCACCCCTGATCCTCTTTACCTCTTATTCTTTTCATAGCAGATCAAAAAAAGCTGTATGCGTGCCACAAGAATATATTATTTTAAGAGACTTGGACTTAGAAATTGATTTCCTTGATGAGAAAAGGAAAAGTCTCCTTCTGACCTGAAGGGTCACTTCATAATCCTGTCACTCTACATCAAAAGGCTTTTTTTTTTTTTCTTTTAGTAGAAGATGAGAATATTTCTGAGAAGGAATTAATTTTTCAGATACAGTGAAAACGATGACTTAAAGAGACTTAGCAGATGATAGAGGGCTGTCCTATTCAGAATACATCTCCTGTGATTAGAACAAGCTCTGAATATATTTTAGGGTCAGGCAGTTTTAGATGGAGATTGGGATTTGTACTTTGGGATGAAACTGATCTTATATTTTTATCGAAGTACTTAAGGTTTAAGCTGTAGTCTTCTCCTTTTTTGCAAAGGGATTTCACCAGGTTTTATAATGGGGATTGGTGCAAGCAGCCAATAATTTCTGTGTATGGATTTTATTAATAGGATGTTTGAAATGAAAGGACTTTCAGCACCAATAATTAGGCTCAGGTACTAATACTTTTCTTCATAGTACTTTTCTTAACAGAAATCACCTGATACCAGTGTAGACTTTCATAACCTATTTCATTTATGTAATAAGTGAATATGTCTTAAGGAAATTCCTTTAAACCATATGCTTAAAAACCAGCAGTCCCAAATACGGCTGTGAATTAATAACGTGGTGCTGTTGTATGTGTGCACAATGCACACAGGTGCATATATGTAGGTGTGATTATGTGTGGGGACATGAAATACTGGCTTTAGAGATATATGCAAAAAACCCCATGAGATATACAATATATGACACATCACTTAAGATTATAATATAATGTATAAAGCATAATATACAATATATAATTTAATATTTAGTTACAATATTTTAACGTATGTGTTATTAGTGTATCCGTTAATTATACGTGTTAATTTTACATTGTGTATTTTATATATGCAACCATTTGATAATTATATAATAGGATCACACAAAAGCTATGAACAAGAGGCTCAAAACATTTTAAACAGCTTAAAAGCCTTTGTGCAGGTGCACTAATAGAACAAAAGGTCACTGCTCTGAAGACCACAGAATTGCAATTTATTTATATAGTGATAATTATTGTACGATACTGTGTGTGTTTAACGTATATAAAGAGAAAGGCAAATTCCTTTTCTGCTGATAAATTTGCTATTGTCTGAACTGTCTGTTAGTTGTTCTAAATGCTGGTCTGAAGGCAGCGGCAAAATATTGCCCACTGGTAAAACTGTTCTTGTGATGATGGCATGAAGTCCTAAAGCAAAAACAATTACTGAATAAAAAAGATGTTTTTTAATTTGAGAAGTATTCTACTAGGAGATTTTTTTTCTGTTTTTTCTAGGCTTTTTAAAAAGTGGTAATTTATGAATATTTAGTGAAGGTTTCTCGCTCATATGACTGGCTGCATTTGGAGATCGACAGAGAGCTGTATCACATGTAAGAGCTGCAAAACCAAAGTAAATCCGTGGTGTGAACTCTTGTTGGTGATTCCTGTGTGAATCTGGCCTCTAAATGCTGATGATTGCTCCAAATTGTAACAAGAGGATCCCAACTGCTAACTTGGGTTGAATTGAAAAGCAGGGCTTTAGTCTAATAATCTAGTTTAGATCTGATACTCCCACGGGAGTCTGGCGAGAAGAGATGGTACTTTTAATCACATTCACTGTGTTCAAGGTAATGGAGGTCTGTGAGGATTTTGGAAATGTGGTAGAAGCCCTAATCTGAATCTAAGGGCTGTACCTATATCTAAAGCAGATAATACAGCCTTTACTAACAAAGAGTATTTGTATTACTTGAATTTTCTGAACCTTAGAAATATAACTCTAAATCTTAGAGTAATAAGTACGACTAAAATGCAGGGAAATAGTGAGTTCCTCCAGGGCAAAACAGGAAAAATGACACTTTCGCCCAGGGAAACACCAAAGCTTGACATGCCCAGCTACCTGCTGGGGGAATGAAGAATTCAAGACGGGGAGTCCAAGGGCAGATTTCTACTCTCAGCCACGTCCTACAGAGGTTTTCAAAAGGCAGAGCTGCGTCTGCTTAGTGAATGAGAGAAAAGAAAAATCCCAGAGTGAAAACTGTTTCCTCTTGTACCCTGGGATGAATTCAGTGAGTTCGGGGTTGCTTACTTCTGTAGTTGCAGTTCTTTTTCATTTCACAGGCGTTGGGTGCAATCTGGCTCGGAGGACTGGTGTGTGCTGGGACACGGCCCCTCTGCCCCGGCTGGATCCCGGCACGGCAGGGATGCTTTATCCGGGATGCGGGAGCGCGCCCATCACCATGGCACTCACGTGCCCCGCGGGGAGCGCCGAGCAGCGCCGGCAGCATCTGGCGGGGCCGGCCGTCCTTTCTTCCACAGCCGCCCCTGAACTCGATCCACCCTGCCCTCTGCCTGACCTCTCCCCAAAGCCTCTCGCTCCTCGCTGCCCGGGCGCCCTGGCTCAGCTCCACTTTTCAAACTCTCGCCCTTGGAAGTGCCTCCCCACCCTCCGCATTGGCTGCAAGACGGAGCCGGCGAGGAGCGATCTTGCCACGTGAACTTCCCTTTGTTTTTCCGTGCGCCCAAGACAGACCGTCTCCCTAGTAACTTTTGTGGCACCACATGCGAAGGAGCTCATTATGTAAAACATACATTTTCCTCCCTGCGAAAACTCCACGGAGCGCTCCAGCGGCTGCACGTTGTGTGGGAATATTAACTACGCCGCAACCCTCTATTTACCAGCTCGTACATCACCGCACCGTGGAGCGGCTCTAAGGATTGCTGAAATACAAACTTGCTGCATTTGATCCCAGCGGAAGCTGCATGCGGCTGCTCTCGGAGCCAGTTCTCAGAGCCCAGCCTTCAGAGCTCCTGTACCTATATTTGATCAAAGACCCTAAACCCGCAAGTGCAATGCATAAATATTGAAATGTAGCATGAAAATAAAACCCCTCCACCTCTCAGGACTGAGAAGCCTAATGGAAGCGGTATGGTGGTGCAGGATTTTCCTATTGTCTCAGCAGAGGGGAAAAAGTTGACTTCAAGGATGATTTGCAAATACCAGTTCCCTGAAAAGAAAAATGTGGGGCCAGTTCCATAGTTTCCGAATGATACCTAACCTTCAGCCAAAAAATTGAGCTGTCCGGGTTGACAACATTTGGGAAACTGTGCTTTTCTGGAGAGATGACTGTAGTGGCAAAGATAAACCGGCAGGAAGGTTTCTTTGGAATGATATGAATTTAATGAATCATAACCACATAAAAAAATTCCCAGCTGGTCTTAAATTTCAGGGAGATTTAAGTGATAAAAGATATTTTCCCTGTCCCTTTAGATGTGTATTAGAGATGAGAGGCCTTAGATAAGACCTCCTGGGAATCAAGCATTCCTTTTTCTTTAATTTGTTTTAAAGGAAGAAAAGAACCAGGCATGCTTCTGAGTCTCAGACAGGTATAATTAGTTATTTGCTGTTATAGGACTTTTAAAATTGTCTATTCCCACTCTTTTTATATTAAATAATTTTCTTTAAAAAAAAAAAAAAAAAAAAACCCTAACACCAAACTATATGCCCCTTCCCTCTCTCCTCCAAAAAAAAAAGAAAAAAAGAGAATCGCTGTACTCATTTGCCTTCCCCCTCTCACCATCCTTGTGCAGGGTGCATCCTTTCCCCTATTAACATATTGATTTATTTAAATTAAAAATAATGATCTCCTTTCCCCTTGCCTCCTCCTCCCAGCAGCAGAGTCTGTCTCTGATCCTTATTAACAAATTGATTGCAGTATTGGTGTCAGTATGGCTCATTTAGTAGCTCTTTTGCCTAAGGTCCAGAAGGTTGGAGGAGGGAACAGCTTCCAAACGTAACTGCTGGCCTGGCTCCAAGGCTGACACTGCTCGGGTAGAGGGGACAGCTGCTAGGGACAACACCGACACACTTAGTGGGGCCCTCTCTGGGTGGCGAGGATCTGGCTGGAAGGTGGAAACCCCACAGCAGCTTTTTGAAGTTGGTGTGAGGAAGCATCTCCGCACTGCCCCACGTCTCCTCCTGACCTGCCGCGCAGATGGGGAGCCTCCCCGGTCTCAGCCCTCCAGTGCCCCGGCCCTTGCTGAATACAATGGCAGCTGTGGGACACTTGCCTTGCCAGTACCAGGCACAAAGAGCTTGAGGATGTTGCAAGCCCTAAAACTGCCATGCAAACCTCAGCTGCCTTGTCTCTGTTGAAAACAAAGCTTCAAAATGTGTCTTGGCCTTCTTTGGCCCCATGCTCATTGCCCTATTTCAGGGACAGCTCCAGTTCAAGTCCAGGGAAGTGTGTGAAGCACTCCCAGTCAGTTCCTCCTTGTCAGCATGGTGCAGGCATTCCCACTGATGAACAGAAGCTGGGGGGCTGGAAAGGTCAGCAGCTGTGGATGAAAAGCTGCAGCAGGAGCTGTTTGTCTCCCAGCCTTTTTGTCTCTGGCATCTAGCTGCTCACACCAGGCTTGCAGCAGGTCCTGCTGAAGGGTGAGATGTGCCTGCTCTGCAGCCCCACACCTCCACAGGTAGTGTCTGAGAACACTCTCGATAATGTGAATTCTGTCTTAATGACTTTGGGGGACCTGTGTCAACCTTTGTCGACTGCTGGCCTTCCTAAGTCTACTTAGTGCTTGAGGGCTGATATTGCAGGGACACAGACCCAGAGCTGGCCCCATGAGCCTTGCTGTTTGTAAGGGAAAGGAGGAACAGAAATGAGGCAGTGCTGCCCCATTCTGCAGTTGAGAAGTGATGGTGAAGAAGGGTGGAGAGACTTATTCAAAGTCACCAAACAAGACCAAACAAGACCAAACAAGACACTGGTTTCTCCTGTTGAGTATCCCTACTTTGGGCCAGGAGTGCCCATCTCCAGCATTGTGCCGCCAGCTTTGGAGCATCTGCCTGATTCCGCCCTGTTTCCAGTTAAGCCCTCAGGCTCCTGAAGTAGCAGTGAAAACTGTGTTGTGGCCAGGACTTGTTTTATGATTTCCCCTTCCTCTGCACCTCTGAAGGGCAGCTGCTCCACAGCAAAAGCTCAAGGGAGCACGGAGACTCGAGCCCAGAAGGAGGGAGATGGCTATTCTTGACATGTGCTTAGTCACCTAAAGCAGATGGTATTGTTTCAGGTTCCTGATGGGATGACTTTCAGCTCCCAAAAACCTTTCAAGTTTGACCATGCAGACATGCTTGGAAGAATGTCAGATGAGTACACATCTGTCCAAGACCTTTCACCAAACAGCAACATGAGTACAATTAAATTAACAAAGGGAGAGTTTACAATTAAAGCTGGAGCAAGTGCATGGCTTGCTTTCAAAGAATGGCTGGAAAAATTTTCTCATACAAGGCACACAGGCCAGAGCAGTTTCCCCACATTTTATTCCATGAAGTTTTACATTCTTCCTGTTGCATTTTGAAATACACTGGAATAAGCAGAAATGCAAACTTTACAAAAACTAGTTATTGATCTTCTACATCCTTCACCATCTGCTTTGTTCTAGTGTCTAAAAATATTCAGTCCTTGCTCTTGCTCACATGATTGTTGAGAAAATGCTAGAGCTGGTAAATCAGAAAAGCACATTGTGTATTGGGGGGAGGGGAGTTCCATCAGGAAAATATGCTGTCTGAAGGGAAAAATACAGAAAAAAGCAACCCCAGTCCTGTACTTAAACAGGCAAAAATTAAAGGAAAATACCCAATCAATTTCTCAAACTGTAGGGAGGAAAAATAGAATATATCTGGAGTGTTACTTTCTTTTGAAAACTAGCTACAAAAAATTGTATATTTGTTACATGCTTCAAAGAGTTGGGGAATATAAGTTTCTTATTATACCTTTTTGAAAATTGAATCAAACTGAACAATTTATAGGTTAAAAATATTACAACTGGAGATGAAGTATTCACCTCCAGGATATAACGGCACAAGTACTGTCTGGAACAGTGTATCTTGGGAAATGGTTGTAGACTCAAAAAGCTGAAAGGGATTATCCTAATTTTGACTGAGAAACAAACATGCAGTATGGAGGACTCTGACTTCTAGGATGACTGAGATTCTGAGGGCAAATAACATCCATTTATTTCAGTGGGAACTGTATTAGTAAATTCCCAGCTCAGCTTTAAAAATCTCAGTTTCTCTCAGGGTTTGTGTATGGTGCCCACAACTACAAAACCTAAACATGGCTCAGAATAAATTTCATCCCCATATGGAGGTCCCTAGTGAAATCAGCTAGATCATTCTCTGTTAGTTTGTGAATTGCTGATTGGAGTTTGAATGTGAACCCTCTGTCGTGGGCTTTATGTGAGTCTCAGGGATGAGGAATTTGGTATTGTTAGAAGAGATAAAAAGAAAAGTGGGGTATGCTGCCACATACTATTTAATGAATATTATTTACCGATTTATCCAAGCCACCCTTTTGAGGCCTAGTGACATCTGTCACCCAAGGTGACTTTAAAAGGAGAAAAAGGACAAATAAAATAAAGAAAAAAAGAATGAAACTAAAAAACGAAGATTTAACCCAAAACTTTCTGAAGATGATCTGTGTGGAGGAAGAAAAGTGAGCATGTCCCTCCTTCAGTGATTCACAAAGTGCAGCGTTGCTTGATAAATTCTGTATGTTTTTGGGTGCTTTATTTTTGAGTTTAATATGTAGCAAATATGAATTGCCAATACCAAAGCAGACAAACAGTTTATTTAATCTTATGTTCTGTGTTTGATGCTGATCACCATCAGAAGGGAGGGCACAGAACCCCCATAATTTGCCTACACAGAAGTCCTTTTCCTCATGTGCAGACCTGCTTACCATGTGTTCCACCCCGAAGGAGCTATTGATTATACACCCAACCCCCCCAAATCTCCCCTCAGTTCATCAGAGGTCACCCCTGAAGCTCTGAGGGTACACCAGAGCCAGATGGGAATTCTTGGATGGAAGAAATCTTTGTCAGAAAAAGCCAAATTGTTGGAACCAGAGTGTTTCTTGGAGCCAGGAAGGTTTGGGGCCCTGCCAGCAGAAGGCAGGCAAAGGTTCCCCCGAAAGCCTTCCCGCCTGCCAGTACCCTTTGCCTCACTTCCAGGGCTTCCAGGGCCCACAGATCCGGGGCTCCTCCATCACTTGGACCACTCTGGAGCTGGATCCCTCCTGCCCTTCAGCTCCAAGGATGCTTGCTTCAGGTTCAACAGTCCTAAGGCCCTAAGGCTCCTCCCCACAAGGCTGGGAGCTGCAAAAGCCAGGTGGGGGTGAGGAGGCTGGGTGTCCTGGGAAAGGGGAAAGCTGGAACCTTTCTTGTCAGGTCCATTAAACCAAATGCCATGATTTCCCTCTCCAAACCTCCCTCCTAAGGCAAATTTTGAAATGTCTATTCTGAAACAGAGAAAGGGCACACCCCCCCCCCTCAGTTCCCTAAAGGAGTGCTATTCCAATTGTTTTGAACCTGTGATCTTGGGTGTGATTGTGCACAGAAGCTTGCAACAAATCTCAGATTTGGTCCTACTGGGATGCAACATTTGGCTTTTGGCTTAAGTAAGGAATGTCATAAAATGTAAATAAAATACTAAATGTCTAGGTCAGGGCTAGGCTTAATTAGGACTGCAGAGCGTATCCAGGAGCTCAAGTACTTGAGCTTCTGTGTGCCCCTTCCCCAAAGGGAAGTGATGGGGTAACTAACCACCCAAGTTTTCTGTCTGGGCAGGTGAAAAAAAATGACTCTTAGAAGTTCAGTAGCTGAACTAATTACCTGCAAATGATTGCCTGGGGTTGGACCATTTATTATCTCATCAGCATTCAGCACCACTTCCATAGGATGAAGGAGAAGGAAGAAGAAAAAAAAAGCCCAGAAACATGAGAAGGAGAGCAGATGAAAGGACAGCAGTTAGAAGGAAAAAAAAATGCTTCTTAACTCTACTCTGTACTTTTTCTCTCTAATAGATCCCCCTCCCAATCCACCCTAAGCAGAGCAACTGGCATGTAATGAGTTCTGCAGGGATGGAGTATCAGCAGCACGCTCTGAGATTTCTCACTAGATCCCCAGATACCACAAACTTTTGGGAGCAGAGGGAGAGTCAAGTGCAGTCAAACCTTTTTATTTTTATATATATATATACATATGTATGTATACACACACACAGTGACAATTTTCAACTCACCAACATTTCTCAGAACTTTGTTGTATCCATTGGCTTGAAGAAAGGTTCAAACTGACATGAAGTTTCCATCTAGACACTAAGCAAGATGTGCTTTGGACACTGGTTTTGCTAATACAGAGGTCTGCTTCTTGGAACTGAAGATGCCTCCTGGAACTACACCTGGGACATTTGGAAACTTGGATTTGCCTGGGGGCAGTCACAGCTGAAATCTCAACTCTGCTACCGTATGAAGTATTAAATATCTTCTCTCCTTGCACTCTATCTTTTACCTTGGAGATGGTCTTCTCCAGATAAAACAGGATGCTGACTCAGTGGAGATTGATGGGAAAAGGCTGCAGCCACCAGTGTGCTCACTCTCCTTGCAGCTGCTGTGGGTGTGCTTGCCTGCCCAGTAGCACTTTTCTCATCTCTCTTTGCATGCTGTGGCGTTCCAGGAACTTCTGCCCTTTCCTTTTGGTGAGGTTTTCTTTCTCTACATGCAGCAAGCCAAGGAAGCGATGGCTTGCAGGGAAGGTGCTAGCAAACCTGGCTCTTGCTCCCAGCACATTTTTAAAAAATGAGAACATCCTTCCAGTAATCCATGTTTGCATTAGATGGAAATGTTTTGGCTTCCCTCCTGTCCTTGAAAGCCCAGTGGTGTGATAGGAATTTGGGAAATGCAGGCTCTCAAAAGTAATGTAAAGAACAGATCCACCTATTCAAATGCAAATTGCTAAAGAAGAAAACAAGGGAATTATTTTCTCTACAAAAACAAAACAAAACCCCAACAAAATATTTCATTCTTTTAAATTTAGGACTGCATCCCACATTTTTTAGATGATTTTTCTGTCAAAATTTCGAGATTGCACTGTCTCCAGATTCTCTTGTCCTGCTGGGACAGTTATTGAAGAGAGACTGAAGGAATTTTCTGTCAAGAGATTAGTGTCACACATGGGGCTGTCACTCCAGATCTTGTGGGAGGAACAAACCTCCTCCCTGTATGATTGCAAAAGTTGACAGTAACATCTGAAGAGAAGCCAGAAAACGCATGCAAGGAAATCAAATGCACACTGCGACCAGTGCATGTTTCTGCAGTCTTTTGGGCTGCCTTGGGCCAGCCTAGCCCTGTTCTAAGACACTTTCCACCTCCAGCTGCTAAGGGGGGATCTCCATTTACTCTAAGGATACTCCAGTGTGTGCTGTGAAGTGCCCAGCAGCTGCTGGGTGCTCAGCATGTGGACAACTGAAAATGGCGTAAATGGCCACAGACCTGTTGCTAGTCAGGATTATACAACTGGTTTTTAAACCAGAAACCCACACTGCTAATGTTTGTCTCATACACAAAAACTGCAAGGGAAATGAGAACTGCATCTTTTCTACAAAACACTCCCAAGCCTCAAATAAGGTAGGAATTTCCTCCTTGTACTGCTCCAGTAAAAGAATACATTTTTCACAATTTGGAGGTGAGAAATAAGAATTTGTGTGGTGAGACTGATTTTTCAGTTTGCCTTGAATGTTCATCAAGCATTCAGAAACTGTCATGCTGAGCATGGCAAGAATCCTGATATCATAAGAAGCAAAGCTCTTTCTTGTTGCTGCTATGAACTACATGCACCGTTTAAAGAGGGGCTGTTAATCTTGGACATAACCACAGTTTCACCCATCTTCACATTGGGCACTTTTTGTCTTTGCTGGAAATGTACCAACATGTTCTTGGTTGGGCATCCAGTCCTGCAACCCCAGGAGTCTGCTGCCTTTTTTTTTTTTTTTTTTTTGAACAACTAGTGTTGAGACAGACACAATCCTTCAACCAGTACATCCTCAGAGTTAAAGGATGTTCAGTGGAGCAGGTATTGGACAGTAAAGGCTAAGGCCAGTTTATGCGGGCTTCTTTTAAGGCACTGGATACTTGTCTTCTGTGGCTGCTTCCACTGTTCTACATGCAATTATTTTACCTCATTTTTATAGTAGTCAAAGAGATGGAGTTTGAATATTTTGTTTATTTTTAAGGGTTTTTTTCTTCTCTTGGTCTCCGTCTCCGGTGGTTTTTGTACCTCTACTTCCAATTCCTACTAATGTTTTTTCCTCAGATGATCAGTAGCTGTTTTCCTGAAATACCTTAGCCCTTCTAACCACGGGCACACACCCCCCCAGGTGATTAGAAGCACCACGGCTCTACAGCTATCGGGTATATTCTTCTGGTGTCTGGGTAACTGGCAGCTTTGTGAATTAGGAAGGTGACTGCCCTCTGGGACATCAAACCTTTTTAAAAGAAAGACTTTAGGACAATAAAATACTGTAGTGTGACGTGTGTATAATTCTCCTTGTTCAGCATGAAAGGAGGGTTAGTTTCTTATGTTACTCTGGCTTTGAAAGCACCTGGGATGTACCGGAGCCGGGAGAGGGAGAGACGGGTGCTCAGCGCCTTTCAAGAACCGGTCACCTTACAGTGGCAAAGGGAGTAATAAGCGAAGAGTGGAGGTCCCTGAGGTGAAGTAAAAAAGTTTTCCTGAACCCTCAGGGCATCGCTGCTGCCTGCCGGGCCACCCCGCTTGCCCGCCCGCGGCGCTCGGTGTCGGCGGCCGCCGGCGCTGCGCTCTCCGCCGCAGCCGCTGGGTGTCAGTGAGCCTCTGGTTTAGCGCCCGGCTCCAGAGCGCGGCGGCCGCAGCCTGCCCGCGGCATCGCTTTCAAAGCCGACAGTGCCATTTAGAAAGTTATTTCTCTCCCCCCCCCCCCCCCCCCCCCCCCTTTTCCTTCTTCTCCTTCTTCTTCTTTTTCCCCTGTTGGAAAATATTGAGATTAGATTTACACTTAAGACGGCAACTTCGCGGCGACGGCAAGGTTTTGAGCTTAAAAGACAACCAAACAGACCGAAGTACGTGCAAACAGACTCAGAAATGGTGATTGTAGTATTTAAAATGTTGGTTTGAAATGTAATTTAACTCCGGTCTGGTCAGATCCACCGACTGATACTCTAATCCCAAGTGAGGCTTCTCGTTGATTTAAGAAGCTTCTGTTGGACTGTTTTCTGGGCACAGAAGAAAAAAACAGAAAGTGGATAGCTTTTTCTTTCAAGAGTTGAAAGCAGCACTCGTTTGAGGTTTTAAGAAGATTTAGAGAACAGAGATTGATCTGCTAACATCAGAGAAGAAATCTGGTGGCAAATATCAAAACTTCATAGAATATCTTGCCACTGACAGATATTATTGACTATCACCTTTCTGGGCTAACAAACCCACTCATTGCTTATTCACAGTTTTTAGTTGCACAAAAAGTAACCTCCAAGTTTGACCATGAGAGGCATAGAAAATTAGGAATAAAATTCCACCTGCCTCTTTAAAAATCTCACTGAGAAAAAGCTTAGACAAGTAAAGGAACTGCTACATCATAACCCTTCAAAATGTGCTGAGCTGAGGCTACCTGTAATACTACCTGATAATTACATGCAAAGACCTGGGTATCAAACACCTGACCCGACCTTGTTGTCACCTGCTAAATGTCAGCACATAACAGAATTTCCTTAGAGCAGTGCCAGGGAGTTTTCACCACAAGCCCAGGTAAGGGAAGAGAAGCAGAGGAAAGAATCACTGTCAATGAAGGAAAGGGTTTGAGTACCTCTTCTCCCACTGAAGACACTTTGAGGAAACAGACGTGAAGCTCAAAAGCTTTTGAAGGGGTTATTTGGAGGAAAAACCACTTCCATCTGTCAGATTATATGAAGGTGAAGCCCTGTATCTAACTCTGCAGATGTGTTCAAATTGTGGTTTTTGTGAGGAGGGGTAAGACAGAGAAATAGATGGCAAAAAGCAGAGATTTTTCTTATTGCCATCTTTGATTCACATAATTGTTATTTGAATTCTAGTACTATATTAAAAGGAGTGTTTCATGCATATGTCATCTCAAAGGATCCCAAGAAATTTATTATAGACTGCATCAATAGGAAGTGATTTACCCTCTGTGGAAATGCAGTTACCTTTGGAGAGAAAAGCAGCAACTGTTTGAGATCAGTTTAGTACAGTACAGCCACAGTACCTGATAATTTAGCCTGGGACATTTGAATGTCATGTGGAAATCATAGAGGGGAATTCAGAGAAGTGGGAAGTCATTTCATAGGAGGAGGAATGTGGCAGGTAACACCCTTCCCCAAGAAGTGAAAGAGCCTATAAATGCCATAAGTTACAGCACTCTGCAAACACTACAAACTCCTACTGAATTGCAAAAATCTGTACCATTTATATTTTCCTTAGAGGATTTTTGTCCAAGTTCTGGCCAGAGTCGAGTCTTTTGTAACTTGTGAGAGCTGTCAAGATCAGAGCCCCAGGTGGTACAGCTGCAGGCCATGTTTAATAGTTAATGCTGAACAATGTTATATTTGTATCCTGTTATTCACACGCTATTGGAAATTTGTGATTTTTTAAAAAATACCGTGTTGAAGGCTGGATGGAACCTCAAGAAAGAGCTTTTTATGCTTAGCCTACATTTTGTAGCTCTGGAGAATATTTGTATGTAATCTTGAATGCCCCAAGCAAATGTTGTTCAGTTAGTCAGCTCTACTTGATGGGATTAGGATTTGAAAATCTGTTCCAACTTTTGTCTTGCTCAGAAATATGTTTCTTGGCTGCAGTGCAGGTTGCACACCATGGATGCAAGACTGGCTTTTCATTTGGGTTTGTAGGCATGATTCCTCCTGATTCAGCTGGAGCTGATTGTGCATCTAAGACCACCAGAGCTGAGAACTTCAGCTGTGGTGTCACCAACCACAAAATGCTTCTTCCTCAGCCTTCAGTTCAGCCTTCCAAGATGTAAAGGGATCAGTTTAGAGCTCTCTTTTTGGAGCAACTCTTTCTTGCTGGGCTGAAAATGCCATGAAAGGTGTTTGAAACCTTCCTTTTCTATTCATCCTATTGTGTAAGTAAAGAAGATTAGAAATACGTAGCTGACCAATGAATATGCCAGGTAAGCACTGCTAAAGTAAGCAGAAGCAGAACAAATGCTGTCCTGTCACTGAAGCAAAGGACTGCTGGAAAAACAAAATTGTTTTATTGTGGTTGTGTCTGATGTCTGATGCCTATGCTGGTAAATCTGGACAAGTGTCAGTATGGAGGAAATGCAGAAAGTCAAACTTTGATAGTGATAGAAGTCTAAAGAGAGCATGGGCACAGACTGAAGCAATGGGCTTAGAAGGAAACATGCAACAGGATAGACTGCAACCTGCTTTGGGCTTAGAAGGACCCCATTTTCTGCTGGCAGAATCGCAGGATCTGGGAAGAAATGTGATGAGAAAATGCTCTCCTTTCATGTGCATCACTTGAATTGGCCACTTGGCAATTTATAACCTCTGTTGCAATACCCATTTTTTTCCCTCCCCTTTCTAGAAGCCAGAACCTGCTTTCCAAGAAGTGGCTCAGCACTGTAAAATGTGGATAGCCCAGGTGCTGTGCTAATGAGATAGATGTTATTTTGGGGTGGGTGGGTAGGTACAATCTGCCATTCAAAGGAGCATGTGTATATGGATGGCAGGAACTGGCTGGCCATGAGTAGTTGCACCTGCATGTCTGGGAGATCAATGTGATTGTAAATGCTCCTCTAGTCCCATGTAACAAGAGTCCGTGTCTCTCCTTTAATAACCACACAAGTGTACATCCACAGTAAGAGATATCCCATACTTAGAGAAATAGATCCAATAACTTGGGGGAAAAAGAAGGTGCTACTACATTTATTTTACAAATAATGAGCAGAACATCAGAAAAATGGCTGCCTGTGGAGGGTCAAGACTAAATCACAAGTCTTGAGGTTTCCTTCTTCTCTGAGTGGTATTTATGGGGTTTTTTTCTGGTATCTCTGATTTATCATGAACACTAGCCTTAACTCTTATGGTTTTTCCCATATTTTTTTCCCTTTCTTTTCTTCCTCTTCACCATTTCTTTCTTTTTTTCCCCATGGCTATTTTTTGAAGTAGACCCAGGGAAGTCCATGTTGGTAACAGACTTGGAAATCGATTTTAAACATGACTTCCCATTCAAACCCCACATCAGTTTATTTCTTTATTCATTTTTTTAGATCTATTTTTTCCAGTTAAGAACTGTGTAAATAGCCCTAATGAGCCTTGAGGGCTCTCATTTGCTTAGAGAGATTGAAACAAGCTGGGAAGTCTCCAAGCGCATGGGGCAGAAGGTACAAAATATACTTCAACTAGAATTGGTCAAATAATTCAGCCCAGCTTGTTTATGAGACCTGTTGTACCTTTCTGTTGTTGTGTGGCTTTTATACTTGTATTTAAGTACTGTTTTTTGTAAGCAAACCTAGGTCTACAAGTTGTTCAAAAGCTGGTCATTTTTGAGTATTTGCAATTTCTCAGCTCTTTTATGGGATTGATCACCTGACTCATACTGTGTTGTGGTTTTTTGCAATTTTTGCCTATGTGCATGTAACCCACAAATAGTCTTAATTCTATGACAAATACATTTAATTTCAATGTGAATGATAAAAAATACCCCTCTGTTACTGGGATTTCCACCCAAATTCACTTACACTGGCATTCATGGTGCTTTTTGCTGCTTGCACAAATAGGCTAAGTCTTGCCCACCTGTTTACAGCTAAGAAAAGAGAGGGGATATATCTGTCAGGAAAGCAAATTCATGGATGTGGCAACCCACACTGCACATGTTTTAGAAGCTCTTTGTTTTGCATTAAGCTAATTTTTTCTCTGTCATTGGCCGGTTTACTGTGCAGTGGACGTTGCACACAAATTCTTTCTAATGACACCATGATCTGCTAGTCCGTACAGCTGCTTCATGGATCAAATCCTTTCTGAGCATACGAGGTGGCATTATTTAATATAAAAGCATATAGGGAAAACACCCTTGAGCCACATTTTCTGAACAAGATCTCTGTCTCTCTCTCACAGAGAATGACTCTCTGTTCCACTTCCCCTGTATTATCTTACCTACACAGCTCCTTGGGAACTGCATGGCTGAGCAAGGATGCTTTGCTGCTCGAACAAAGCCTGGCATTGTCCAAGGGGCAGACACACAAATCTGGACCTCGCCCCTGGAAGAGAGCAGAGTGACCCTGAACCCAAGCTGCCCCAAAAGCAAAATGCAGCAGCCACTTCTCTGACCTGGGGTTTGCTCAACAGCCCAGTTCTGAGAGATGTTAACCTCCAGCTAGTACTTCCACACATGAAAACAGAGGCTGAGCAAAAAGGCCAGAGCAGACCTCCTGTTGGTTGTGTGGAAAAAATGGGAATGAAATTGGTTTGTACACTTTAACTTTTGGAAAACCTCAGCCCATGGGTGCTGAAGCAATTCTTTCTGTGTAGCCCTGGCTGACTGTACTCAGCATAACCCTGAAATCTAACAAATGCTGACCTTGCTCGTAAAAGCAATACATTGTTTTTAAACATTAGTTTCCTATTCCTGACAGATAAGTTGAAAAGTTAACAATGCGCTAAGGCTGTAAAATGTTGGCCAGAGTTTAGATTTCACCTCTGTTTAACTTTTTGTCAACAGATTGGCATTTTCCTCCCCATTCAGAACAGTTGGGTTTTGCTTTCAGCACTGAGTAATAGCTCTTAGATGCTCTCTCATGCAGAGATTCGAGTTCAATATTAAAGCATTGATAACACTCTTATTATCAGAAAGACATGGCCTATGGGCTCAGAGGGAATCTAAAACAGCTCTTTCAGTGCAATAAAAGAATAGCTCTACATTATGTGACATGAAGTTCCCAGATACATTACTTAACCAGATCACGGCATGCTAGCAGATTCAGGCCCATGCAGGCCTGCTAAGTCTTTCTGAAATTACTTCCTTTCAAGAAAACAGTGCCCCAGTGCAAGATATCTTTGCTAACACACTGGGTATAAATGACTGCTCCTGCAAGTTAAGCTGCACAACCAATACTCCCTGGGAGAGGGCATGTTGGTTCAGCAGGGTGACAGAATCGTGCCGCTGGGACTTAAAGAGTTAATGATGTTAGCTGGGGGCTATGTTTCAGTTGCTGTACTTTGTGCTGTGCTGGGTTTAAACGCTGTTGAAACCAAGTTAAGGGCAGTGCTGAATATCAGTATATCCACTGATCCAAGGAGATCCATTTATTTTTAATTGAATTAAATTGCTCACAAAATGAACGTAGCATACTTTCATTAATATTTCATTACTTACAGTGTTAAACAATGATCAGAAAGAAAACTTTGTCGGTGTCTTTTCCATCTCTGAGTTTTTCTGTTACTTTATTCCATGAGATGGTCCTGTTGGCCTTCCTGTGATTTGAACGTTAAATGCTACTAGGGCTGAGTGCTACTGCTGGTTTTTGTAGGCTGAGGAACAAACCTGAACCTTGGTGCTAAAGCTGCTGTGGAGCTACAGCCGAGGAAAAAAGAGTGAGAGATTAGCAGCCAGGCCAGAGAGAAAGGCTCTTTCTTCACAAAAAAAAAGGGTTCACCTCAGCACTAGGCAGAAAGTAATCCATAGAAATATCAGTGTCTCATCTGGAGCAGGCAAATGCTGTCGTGGCTACTGCAGTTACTCTTTATTATTTTAGTGAGCTCTCTGGTTAGTGGGGGTAAAAGAAAAAGATGTGGCATTTTTCTTCCAATTAAAAACCAAAAGTTAAGCATGATTTAGATACCTATGAAATTAAAACCAGGCTGTGCTTGCACATTGCCAAGGAACTGAGTAGCTGAGGGAGTCAGTTATGCCTGAAATTTGCATTGCAACTCTTAACTTCGTACTAAGAAGGTGCACTAGACGTGTATATAAATTCTTCCACCAATTTGTATTAAGCCCAGCCAAGTATTTATGCAAAAAGGCGAGATATTGTGATCACAGCAGAAATTACCATGGATGGTGCAGACCTGGCCAAATTAGGAAATTCCCCCATACGTTTCCTGTCTTTCACAGCAAGCAAATAGGAAAAAACTACCAGGGGCACTGAAGGTTCACAGCATTTCTTTTTGTGTATAATGTTCTATTTAACATAATCTGGTTCAGACAGAAATAAACCAAGTCCTGAGACTTGAGCTCCAGAGTTATGAATGGTCTGGTTGCTTGTAGAGATGTTAGGCTGGCTTATCTCAACGTGGCTTTCAGCAGTATTGGATGGATTGAACTGAATCTATAACTCTGAGGATTAAGCATGTATTTGATATGCTTTCAGTCAAGACTAACCCCTCTGTTTTTCACAGCATAGCCTTATATCATTCATAGAAAAGGTAATACTATTAAACCAGAGAAAAGAACTATAGAAAGCATCTTCTAAATGAAGATGATGTGGTATTTTCTCCTCAAATATTGTCTGTAGCTTGAATGTTGCTAAAGAAATTACTCTGCTCCTCATTGCCATGCTGACTACATCTTCTTGGTTCAGAAAGCACTATTATGGTAGGAAATGATAGACCTGCTGTTTCAAAACCACATTCAGATTGTGAATGTGGGCAGTGAATGTCTTCTATTAAGGTTTAGGTCCATCTTCTCTCAGGCTCCCTTCCCACGTAGCTTCGGGTGCTCAGATCTTTCGCAGGTATAATCTTTCCCTGTCTTGGAGGAAGGAAATGGTAATTCCTTGGGGCTCCAACTGGAAAATGAAGAAATCATCAAGAGAAAGGAAAAATGTCAATAAGGCACTTCAAGTAGCACATTTCCAGGCAATCATGCTACTTTTAGTGTGTTAAACTCAGTTGGCCTTTGGACAAATGCCTCATCATAACACCACCCGAGGTGTGTGTTAATCGCCAAGAAATGCTCTACCTGTCATGTCTTATTGCTTAAATATTTATGCTTATGACATTTGATTCCTACACTCTATATGTCATCAGAATGTTTCACTCACAGTAGATATGTCATCACCCACCAGGAACAGCTGACACTAAGGATTAGAACACTTTCAAATTAAAAATCCCTAAACAAAGAAATGACATGCTAGTAATTGTCTGGGGTATTATAAATCAAATATATGATGATATGAACTAATAGATTTATTACATTAAGCTGACCCAGCCATTTAATTTGATGATTCCTGTGCCTCACTTAACTCTGTGAGGAAAGCAGAGAAAGAAGAGGACTTGTATTGATGGTACTTCTTATTTTGATGAAGGTCATGGTGTATTTCCTCTCAGTACCACTCTGAGGAGTCAATAGGGAAGAGTACAAATTCTGGGGCAGAAATTGCTAGAGAGAACTAAGTGTGCAAAATTAAATTCTCCTGCCAAGCAGTTTCTGTCTTGAAAGATCATTAAAAAGTGTTCCCAGTGCTGCCAGTACAATGTTGGGTGACCCTCAATAGGAGATCGGCTTCTGATAGACAACAGATTTCCAGCTACTTCATACAGGGCAAACCCCAAACTTCTGGGTAGCTGGTGCTCCTACCCCTAGCCCATGTTTCCCTGCTGTAGGTCAGGAGGAAGAGATGTCTACCCTCTGAGCCTCCAGCTGTGCCCAGTCCTGCTCCAGGGGATGTCTAGAAACCCTTAGCTGGGCAGGGATGCAGTAGAGGTACTCAGCCTTCAGCACTTCTCTAGCAGCTGCTCTTGGTCTCTGCTGAGGCAGTCACGGGTGCAGCAATTCCACAACTTAGGTATGGAGCCATGGGCTGCCAGCTGGATTACCCTAGTGCCAGATGTTTTTAATTGGATAAAAAAGCTGAAATGCTGATGTTTTCTAATGAGTCACTGTATATATGAAGGCTGCTGCCCTTCACTGAATAGAGTCAAAGCTGGTCAGTTATGTGTTTGAAGGCAGGGCTCCTGCTGGCATTAGGAGCCTCCCTTTAGACCGAGCACTCATGAAAGGTAAGGTCTCACCTCTCTCATTAGTCACCAGGGTGTGCACTGTAATCACAGCAACTAATTCTCTGGTTTTATCCAGAGAATGCTTATTTATCCAAACATGCTTATTTAGGGTCTTTTTCTCTCTAGTATCCACCAGTATTGAGTTTAAATAAGGACATGGACACAAGGAGGACAAGAGTGTAAGATCATGCTACATGTGAAAACACACAAATTGGAATAGTTATGTGACTGAGATGGACTGAAGATGCATGATTTCCATCTTAACTGTTCCTCTGCCATTTCTAGTCCAGGGAAAATAAACATTATTAATCAAAAACATTAGTTGCTAATGAAAGATAAAACCAAATAGGTCTAATATTTTGATGTTTAAAGAATGTTATCAGCTAATGGCTATAGACCCATTTCTAGCATTCTTCAAGCAAAATTCCCCCCTCAGAGATGTGTGGCAGAACGTGCCCTGAGACAACGTGCTCTGACCATGTATGTATAATGCCCTTTGATATTAATGGGGGAATCCAGAACACTGGATTTGCTCTATGGCCCCAAGTGAAGGATTCTTCCTTTTGTGTCAGAGTCGCATGTATCAGCGCTTTCACTCATGGATTCTGTACATCTCCCTCAAACCAGCCCAAATAAAGCCGGCACCATGTGATCTGTCCTGGCACTGGCTCAGCAGGGTGGCATTGAACAGCTATATATATCTGGCACAATGTGGCTTGCACACTGCGTGTGGATTTGAACGTACGCGACAGCTCACCCCGAGAGGCCCGGCTCACCCACAGAACACGGGCAGGCAGTCGCCCTCGGCCACTGGCGACAGCAGGAGCCACTGCCTTCTGTACCTGCTGCTGTGCACGTGCCCCTCCTGCTTATAAAGTTATCAAATGGGATGCCCTTCTCTCTAATAAAGGGGTTATCTGAGGGGAGGGAGGGGACGTTGTTTTGGCTGGAATTTCACAAGGCACAGGTGGTACAACCAGCTGCAAGATCTTTAGTTCTTGTTGGCTGTACACCAGCTCTTGGTCTTTTCATAGTTCTTTCACTGGTAGTGAAGGAGGAGGAGTGGCAGGAAGGGACAGTGGGCCCTTGATGATGTTGTTCAGCATCAGCAGCTGTCTCAGGTTGGCATTAGGCTCTGGAACAGTTCCTCAGGAGGTGTTTATGCTGAACTGTTCCCTGGTGACACTGGACGCGATAGCAGAAATGGAAATGCAGCAAAATGCTTATTGAAAAGGATCCATGCAAAAGTCTGCCCCATCTCTGAATTTCCCTGTGCAAAACCATCTTTTACTTTGTAAGCTGCCTGGGGTGGTATGACAAACATAAGATATTTCTCCATAAAAAGGGATAGATTCTTCCACCATTACTTTCCCTGAGTGATACAGCATAAACTGTGGAAATGGACACAGCCCCCAAGCATGTGCCTCTAATTAACCAGTTATTTCTGAGGCTGCTGAGAGTGGAAATTACTGGAGATAAGGAGCCAGATCTCAGGTTTACACAAGATGGCATGCTCCTGAGAGAATAGAGACAAAACCCAAATAATGTCAGGATGTGGAATTAGAAAGAATGCAAGCTCACAAGAAGGGAAAACAGTTTAAAGAAAAGACATGGTTTAGGGAAGGACTAGGAGGAAGCTGGCAGTTGCTTCTGCAGAAAGTTGGGGGGTTCCCAAGTGGTACAAGAATTTTATAGGGAGATAAGACTAAAAACTTGAGTGTAAACAACACAGGGAATATTTTTCTCAGACTTCTATGTTCTACCCTTCTTCATCTCTCAAACGCCTATGGAGATCACAGGAGCTTAACTTTGATGGCAGAATATCTTGAGAAGCTGTTTGTATTGGAAGCCCTGTTTGATTTCTCCCTCTGTTAGTGTGTATATCTGTATGGTCTCAGAGGGCTCCTTGGAAAAGTTCCTTTGAACTTTCACAACACTTTTTGACCATAGAAGTATGAAATATAAGGGACCTCTGGACGTCCTCTTGTTCAGCCTCTGGCTCAGTGCACAGCTATTACTAACTGGCCAGATAATGTCACATCTGTTTTTTTGGTTTTTTTTCTTGATGAGTCTTGAAAGCCTCCATGGACAGAGATACCAGCTCTTGGGTAGCTTGTTCCTGCACTAGGAACTTACTCCTCTAGTGAGTAAATGTTCCTTATTGTTTATTCTGAATCTTCTGAGCCACTGAGCTTGCAGTTATGTTGCCTGGAATTGAAAGAAAAACTTTCCAAACAATGGAAAAGTGGTGACAGAAAGAGCACTTCTTTAATGAAAGGTTTCAGGTGCACAAAATATAGCTATGTGCACGCATGGCATCAGATTATCACCATTTTATAAGTTTAATTAATTAGGATGGCAAGTACATCCAGTAGGAGACCAGTTGTCCTGGGAATCCACCCTTAGATCTGCCCTATTGGAGACACTCCAAGGGGTTCTTCGCCCTATATTTTGTTATGTCTCCCAAGTGCTGGTGTAAAACAAGATGTCCTTGTTGGAAATTCTTTTCTAGGAAATAAGACTAAATAGAATTTCAAGAATGTGACATAATGTGTTAGAAAGGGTAATCTACTATTCTAAAGTGTAAGTAAATGCTAGAAACGATACATCTATATGTTAAAAATCTACAAAGATATAAGAAAGATATAAAAAGCAAAAAATCTTTAGGCATCGGTTATTGCTCCTTGTTTTACTGTCTGTCACTACCAAGAAGAGCAGCTTGGCTGTCTTTGTGACTACCCTTCAAACACTGACTTTGTGACTACCCTTCAAATATTGACTAGAGACCTCCCTTCCCACCCTCCTCTTTACCTCCTTAAATAAGACCAGTTGCTTCAATCTTTCCTCAGCATTCATGTGCTGATGATCCTGGTCTCCTTCTGCTGGGACTTTTCCAGTTTCTCAATATCCTCTTTGACTTCCAGAGTTGAGAGAGGTGATACTCCAGATGAAGCTAAATATAGGGGGATGAATACTTCCCTTGGTCTGCTGGTTGTGCTCTTAACATAGCATGGTATGGGCTTTGCTTTATGATTCCTTGGAAGAGGGTAACTCATAAAATTATAAGGTTTAGACCGGTGATATTTGGCCTTCTTCTCATGGCTGTGCTGTAGAAGGCTCCCAGCAGTGAGACACAGAACTAACAAAGAACAGATTTGGGGAAGGCAGTTTAGACTATTTTGCACTGATTTTCTGAAATGGGGACATGCTTGTGTACCATGAGCAAGCAAAATGCAACAAAGTGAAACCTGCTGAAGCCACCTCGACACTTCAGAAAATGTGGCCCCAGGTTCGCCTCCGTCAGCTTTCTTTTTTCTGCTCTCGTGTGCATAGTGTATTGTGGAAAGCCAGATAAGAGCATTTATTCAAATCCAGCAAAAATAAAGCTCCTCTTTCTCTGCTAAAACAGGTTTAGATTTGTATCCTGCAAACTGATACAAAAAGCCTTGCTTCTCCACACAAGAAAAGCCCATCTCTGGGAACACTGAATATACAGAACGTGTGAATAAAAAGAGGGGATGTAACATTTGTGAGATGCTTGTGACAGCCACTCGGCAAATGAAACACATGTATTATGACAAAATCACAAAGTGCTGGCTTGGCAGATTCCCTGGGAACGGGCGGGGAAGGTGATAGCTGCTCGAAAGTCAGAGAAAGGATCAATATTGAATAAATCAAAACAAATATGTGATAGGTTCTGAGAATGATATAAAAATTAAATACCAGTGAATCTGAGGCATGAAAATATCCAATAACTGGGCTAGTGCTACAGTCACTGTCATACTGAGAAAAGGGGGAGGACAGAATGAAATTACTGAGGGGGTAATAGCTGGAAGTAGTTCTGATGTTTACACACAGAGCCCCTCTCAATATACTTAGCACAGGAAGATATTTCCTACTGCTTGTATTTTATGGATGGATAAGTTGAGGCACGGACCACAGTTCTCTTATTCGTGCTGGTCCTCCTCTGGAGTCCACTGCCTGTTCCCTTACCCTCTTCTATCCTTGCCTCTCCCAGCATTTCATTGTGCTCAATTAAAACCTGGATTTGCCCAGCAAAGGAAATGGCCACTTATTTGTAGAGGGACCAGCTTCTTTGTGAAGAGAATCTTCAAACCTAATGCAGTGCAAGAGGAGAAAGGCCTCTGATACTGGTGGAAGATTGGGATTTTCCTGCTTAGAAGCAATTTTCATTTACAAAGCTCCTTTTTACTGTGCATTTTTCTCCCAAATCTGCCTGCTTGCATAATTTTGTGCATTCTCAGGTGTTGTCTTCACCTTTTAAATTTTGTTTACCTTTCACTTTACATTAAAGCACTGAAATAGAAGACACCACTACCTCAAGCTTAGTGCTTTATGGGCTTTGTGCTGGCTATCCACATGGAGGGAATTTCACTCCAGGAAGTTTTCCACTGGAGACAGGCTAAGATTCTAGGGATGAATTTCCTGGAGAAAACAGCATCTTCTTTCCTTTTCTGAAGTCATTTCAAGACACTGAATACAATACCTGTGCCAGTATTTGTTAGTACTGTAAGTACTGTTAGTACAGTATTTGTCTCATAGTTGTGTTTAGTGAGCTAGTTGCCCTATAACCCTAGATGAGGAGAGCCCTGCTGTTCTGGGGAGCTTCAAATTGCAACCCCATGCCTACATCTCCTGCCACCTTTCAATGCTGTGACTTACTCACATGTGAAATACATATTCATAAGACTGTGATTTTAGAAAATATTATCTGTAATAAAGAGACAAAACCTGAGTCTTTCCAAACTTTCTTTGCCAATATTTTTCTTCGTCTTCATTTTATGTCTCAGAAACCAGACATGCTGAGTGGTGCATGTTGATTTATGTTCCTTTAATGCAAGATTATCAGTGAACCTAGAAGAATGTATGGATTTCCTTTTATCCTTAACTGAGCACATAATATGTTAGCAAAATGAATATATACCATCTCTCGCCTACTGAATTTCCCTCTTATTTTTCACATAACTTTACCTTGCTCTTTCTGTATTTCACTGAAGTAACAGCTTGCCTTAGTTTATTTGTAAGGCCATCCATGCTATCATATTACTGCAGATTCTACAGATAAAGATGAGGAGAAAGTGGAGGAATTGAAGGAATGGATGCAAGAGTAATGTTTATGAAGCACACTGAGATAACTTTCAGTGGAAGATGCTGTAAAAGTGCAAAGCTCTATTATTATTGTTATTATTACTTTATTATAGGTGGTTACCACACAGATCTCTGACTGGATGAATTAAACTCAAATAAAAGCAAGGACTGATTTCAGCTATTCCTTACTTAATCCTATAAACAGTCAATTGATATCTTAATATATATTGCTGCTGCTCCTGGCCAGGAAGTCATAGGAGGAGATAAGGTATTATTGGTTTTATCTGCTGTGTGCCTTACATAGAGGGCAAATCCAGTTTTTCTTTTGTGTGGAAATATCTTGACATTTAGCTGGGGTCCTCTGATCTTGAAGCTTGAATTTTGTGTTGGAATGCATCAATATATGGAAATTTGGGTCTTGGATATAGAACAAAAGTGGCATTCTAACTTAACACTAAATAGGCAGGGAATTGCCCTTTGTTTTCAAGTGGAATCTACCTAAGAATTTTTCCAGGTGGGGAAAACAGCGTGTGACTAATATGGACCTTGTTTTCTGTGGTGAAGTGGTGTATGGGGTAGCTCTGATTAGTGCAGATCCTGGAGGAGGTGCCTGAGCAATGGCTTATAAAGATAACCTGCTGCTACTGTACATAGACTGAAACCTCACCTGGTGTAAGCTGATGTAGCACTACGAATGTCAAAGCCTCTTTTGCTGACCTTGGTCTCTCAGTCCAGAGCACCAAAAATATCACAAACCATAGCCCAACCTGCCCACTGAGATAAACCCCACAACTGACAGCTCTGCAGGTCACACCAGCTGATTTAAAATACTACCAGATTTGTGGGTATCTTCCAAGACATACAAACCTATGCTCTAATTTGTCTTTCTCTGGGCAGCTGGTGTGTGGTATTACCACTTTTTAGCCTCCCTAGAGCTGGTAACAACTGCTCACCCAGGGACTCCTCATTTCTTTACTTGCAGAAAACACCTAGTTTGTAAACTTCTACAAGTGCACTCCTCCTCGATGCAAAACTTTCACCTTAGGCCTGTTTCTCCACTTACTCTTACAATACACTTCTGCACTGTTTTTGATTTTGATTTTGAATCTGATTTTGTCTGGATTCACGTGCCCATGCCTCACAGGGATGGAGGGCTACACCCACAGAGGAAAGCAGCCAAGAGCATCTCAGTACAGCCTTCTCCAGTATAACGAAACCAATCAGGTGTTAAATAGCAAAAGACTCAATCAATAAGAGGAAAAAAATTCTTCAGAATTCTTTTTTTAAGTTGGAAAATTAATTTTAGTTGATTAAAAGTGGAAGAGGCACCCCTCTGCTCCATTGCCAAGCACAGAGCATTTGGGACTGCAGCCCTGAAGTCCTGTGCTCTCCTGTGCCCATTGTGGGATCGTGTATGTTTTGGGGATGTTGAAGAAGGAGGATTGGCCCCTTCTTCGTTGTTCTGTTAGAGGTGCTTATAAGGTCCTGCAGGGACCCCAAAGGTTGGCCCCAAAGGCTGGGAGGAGGTGACCAGGATTTGCTTCTGTGCTTCACCGGAGTTGCTCCTGCTGGGTCAACTACTTTTGTGTTTTCTTGCAGGATTCGGCTGCTGAATGGACCTTTATCAGCATCTTAAGGCCTCTACAATGCAGAACCCAATCTTGGGATGGGGTCAGCAGGTGTACCCCTGGACCTTAACTGCCTGGCTGGGAGTAAGCTGTACCAGGTTAGAATGCTGCCCTCTTCTCTCCCTGAGCTCTCTATGTGTCCCTTATTTTTTGGGGTCTACAAAAAAATATCCTTTCGCATCCCTTTCAAAACAAACGCATTTGAATCAGACCATTGCAGCAACAAAATCCCAACTAGGAGCAACAGGGGAAAAAAAAAGCACACAAGCCACTACCATCCCCCACTTCCCAACCACCATCTTTTGCCATGAACTAGAAACCAGCAGCTTCACTTGATTTCATTTTTGGTAATAACAACAACAGAAATTTGCATCTGGGCTGACAATGTGGATAGTGAGTGTTAGCCCAGTGCGATTTGAAATTGGCAAGTTATAGCAACCCTCTGGAAAACCAGGATTTACAAGGGAAATGCTGACAAACACTTAACTACAGTGGCACTTGCTCTATACTATATAACACATAAAACAGTGAAATGGAACATAAGTCTCTTCTAATTATTGAAAATATTTTGGGGCTGCCTTGTGCTAAAACACTCATTTCATTTTGCCTTTCAGATAATTTTTTTCTCTCTCAAAACAAATTTTGTTCTAATCCACCTATCTTTAAAAAATTGCTGCTAATCACCATTAAAAGAGCAGCATTCTGTATGTGATTTTTGGAAGGCTGTGTATAATAAGAAGAATTTCAGGCTGTGTGGACTTGCATGACACCATATTATTGCATGAGCAAAAAAACCAATACTGAATGGTAATAACCATTTGTCAGAGGCAGCACGGAGGATTATATTATAACCCTTTGTGTGTGTGTGTGTGTTTGTGTGTATCCTATATAAAGCAATCAGACACCTTCCAATTTCCAAACACCTGATAATGCTAAAGTTTATTTTATTACAGCCAAGGTTATATTTTCTTTCACTTCATAGTGACCCTAGGAAGAAGAGGAATAATGGATCGGGAACCTATTATAGCTATTCTGTGTTAAACAGCCAAGTAAAGGGCAAATATAGTTCTGTAGTGGAATCAATCACTGAATCCATCAGTGAGAATGACCCTCCTGGCCCCCACCTTCTTCCCCATGCCTAAGAATTTGCCATATTCAATCTTTAGGCTCTGAACCCAAATGCCCTTTGAAAGTGAATTTATGATCACTTCATCACACTGTCTATTAGCTCACTTTCTAACAAATAGGATTGAGAAATATATGGCAGGAACTGCAACGGCACATTTCCAACTAATGGTTAAAATGTCAGGGCGATAATGTACAAGCGCATCTGCCCTCAAACACAAAATCAAACGCAGCTTTACAAGGGCTGTCGCCATTCCACTTTAGTTAAAGACTTGCAAGCTTCCTTCTTCCCTTTTGCAGGGCTGCAGTTTGGAAGCTGCTGCATCTCATCAGGGCTCGGTTTGCCAGTGCTGTACTGTACTTCATTAGGCAGCTCTATTTAATGGTTTCAACAAAAGCCATCATTTTAGCCCAACTGCCTTGACTAAATTAAAATTTCCAATCTCTGTTTTAGTGTTCTGCCACTGATGTATACATAAGCAAAACTGGTCAACATCTGCCAGGGGGTTGGCCAAAAGTTCTGTAAAGATGTACTTCACATTTCTGAAGCATGTGCAAAGTAACAACGTACTTATCCTCCTGAGGGCTCTCATGATTTTACTTCACCATTTGTTCAGACACACTTTAGCAGCATATAAGCCATACAGTTGATTCTCCCCTTGGTTGCAGTTTTATCTGTAGTGTCATTTTGAGTAATTGGGGTATGGTAGCTGATCAACTTTCAGGTTTCTCATTGGCAGAAAGGGACTGTATTGGCACCAAGAAAGAATATGATGGGTCCTCTCGGTGCCTGAGCAAGTGTCCCTCTTTTGCACTTGGCTACCCAAGGCCATTAGAAAATAAGCTTAATAAAGCAACTCAGTGTATACATCTTAACTATTCCCAGCCAAGGGGATGCAGCTATAGAAGAAATATTTTAAACCAATATGAAAGATGGTAAATGTACATATTTAGTCAGTGATCTGTGAAAGTTTTTGAATTAGTTTTTAAAGCTTTGTTAAGACCAGAACGCACAGATGTTGAAAACAAGTTCAGATGTAGCGACAGATGGTATTTGATTATGAAGCAGACTGTTCATATAATACAAAGATGCTGCTTCTGCCATACACAAGTAACTGCAGAGAGTGCAGTAGAAATTTTGGAAGGCAGAGCAGTTCAAGAGGTTCTTTGTGCAGCAATAACTTTCACGTTTTTCCAGCAGTGCTAGAATTGGGATAATTTTCTTTCTTTTACAGTCAACACCCTCACCCCCCTTCCCCCACTCGCCATTTTCTCCCCTGTTGTACAGCTCTCCTGCACTTTTTTGATCCTCTTTTCAGGTCATTTGAAGTCAGATTAAGGATAACTACACTTTATTTATATTTATGGAATAGCAAAGTTCCTTAAGGTTAATAATAACAAAATAATTATTATATATTGCTGATATTATCTCTATAAAAAGAGTACCATGTTTTGGACAAATTCTGAATTTTGCAAGTGATGTAATACTATATCCAGAATCACTGGGCTGCTGTACAGGTCTTTTGCTGGGGACAACATACACGCCTATTTGCTGGGGCTGCTGCCACGTTCACTTTGTCAAAACCACAGTCACCCCCCGTTCACTTGCCTCCTCCAAAGAGATGTGAGAAGAGTACTGAAATTTGGAAATACAGGGAGGGAGCTGTGTGAAGGGCAGGGGTGCCTGACACTGGGCACTAGCTTCACCCACTGCTGTGGTGGGGGGTCCGGAACCTTCCTGCCACTGCTGTCCTCCAGCACCCCCTGGGTCCCTTTTGGCCACTGGCTTTGGAGCCCTTTGCCCTGAGCAAGGAGCAGCTTATGCGGCCTGAGGCAGCACCCATCTGCCTGGCCTTTGCACGGGGTCACTGTCTGGCAGAGCTGGGTTTTCCCCTTGCCCCACCGCAGCACACCTTGACCTGCTCTTTCCCTGCCATCGCTGGGTCAGCCACCCTGTGCCACTGCCAGCAGCCGGCCGTGGCCCCGGTTAAAGGCTGCTGAACACTCTGGAAATTTCTGGAAGGGCAGAAACACCATTTAAGTAGCAGGCCCTTCCTGATGGGAGGGAGAAACCTGACTCATGGGCAGGGGGAAATCTTCTCCACAGATGGGCTTTTCCAATTCCTCCGTGGTTCTCCCCAGATTCTGGGAAAGCTAATGGCCAGGTAAACAGTATTTTAAAATACTGGCTCCGGCCACTCGCAAAGATGCAAAAGGATGCAAAAGGATGCCAGGAAGCAAGGTTTCAGCTGGGAGATAAAACTGGCAGGGCAGCAGCGTGTGGATTGTGCAATGTAACCCGGGGGCTTTGGAAGGGCCGTGCAGGACCCCCGCATGCAGGCTGTTAACGAGTAACCGGGTGTTAATGAGTAACGCGTGGGGCTGGCAGCGCCCAGGACAGGGCTGGAGGAGCAGGAGCTGTTCCTGGCTCTGCAGTGGGCAGGTGGGTGGTCCTGGGGAGATGGTGCCACCACCCCGCATCTCCATTTCACTCCCTATAAAATGGGGACACACAGCAGGAACAGATTTGAGCGCAGCCTTTTGAAAGTGCTCGAGATTTTTCCCTGTGGCGCTCAGTGAGTGGTGGAGCTCCCCCGCTCTGAGTTCTAGGTTTCCCCCAAAGCTGGGAAGGCATAATGTATATGTTTGTGTAAGAAAGCAGGGAATCTCATTTTATATTATACTGCTTCCAAACACACGTATTTTATCAGGAAAGATTTGAAATACACCCCTTGACCTGAGTGTCCTTATGCTTCCAGACTGTTTGCAGTTTAAGACAAGCTTAGAGTACCTGGTTTTCCGAGAAGCCTTTGAAGCAGTTTAAACCTCCACCTCATGTGCTGTTCAAGATCCAACCCTGACTGTCCTGTGGCTTTCTTAAATATGCCAGCAACTACTGCCAGGCATGAGGGGCAGGTAAGCCCCCAGTCTGAACAGCCAGACTTCAGCCCGAGTCAGGCAGCCAAGCAGTTCCTGGGGTGGGTGTGTTGCCAGAGCCTTGTGTGGATTACTGAGAAATTGTAAAAATAGTATAAAGAAAAAAATCTAAAGTGCCTCCACTTCAGAGAAATCTGGCCTTACGGTTTTGACTGGGGCATCATCTCTTCCTTTAAAAGCTCTGACCAAATTATTGAGCTGATAAACGATTTCCCTTGGTTTTACATGTGCTGGCATGAATTATCCTTGAGTGCTGCATATTAGGGTTGTTTTGTACTAAAAGGTGTTAAACACTTGTAATAAATATTTTTCCTTATTTCCCCTAGGACACTGTTCCATCTCTGGTTGGTGAAGCATAAAAAAGAGCTGTCATGCCCAGTTTTAATAGGCAATAGGATTTCAAGCCCCCAGAGTTGTTTCACAGTCTGGCAGTGGCCATAATGAAACTGGCCACTGTTGCCACAAGACTTTTTCCTCTCATGCGTTCTCCCCTGTTACCTCCCACAGCTGCTTGACTGGCAGGTCTCTTGCAAACCGCAAACATATTTACATTGGAGCCAGTAGTATTTCTTTAGCTATCTGTGCCATCTTTCTCGTTTTTTATTTTCCTTTGCCTAGATAGAGACTCAACCTTAAGCCTAATTTTAAAGAATAAAATTAAACTGTGCATGCAATTAGGTGCATTTGGGTACGAACAGCAGTTCATTTTCATGTGTTTTGTTGTGAAGCAAATAGCTTGTTTGTTTGTTTGTTTTTTCACACTGATTCCCAAATAAATGGGAAAGTACCACTATTCACTTGCCCAGGATTTATTCATGAAAATGCAATCACAGCCTCCCAGACTCTGGGCAGAGCGAGGTGGGGGGGTCCTTTCTCTGAAGGAGAGTCAGTGCCTCACTCTGCTCTGCAGCTCTGGAAAGAGTCAGGCTAACCTAAGCCAACAAGCATTCATTTGGGGGTCTAGAAAATTTTAATATTTAAATAAAAGATACCTCTTTCATCTCTTTGAGGTACAAGTATGGTAGTGGTGCTAATAAACAATACACAAAAATGGGCTTTGTAGCAATTGATGGATTTTCTGCACCCACCAATCTATCAAGCTTTAATAGGCAGCTTCTCCAAATGCTCCTGCCCACTGAAAAGCTGGAAGAGCAGGCAGGCCTTGCAATGCGCCCAGAGGGTCAAACACTTGGACCAGGCAGGGAAACAACCCTCCTACCCCCCAGCCCTTTTTATCTAGCAGCTCTGCCTTCACCCTGGGAGCCCTCCACCCCATGCAACAACAGAATTTTAGCGAAGATTTCATTTTGCGTACTGTGTTCTTAAAACAAATGCTGTGCCAAATTTTAAAAGTCACAAAGACGAGTTTGGGGAAGCACTGTGACCCCTTGCAAAGAGCGAGGGACGTATTTGCCATTATTTCCCAAACGCAGGCAGTCGTACGCTGCAACTCTCCCTTTCCCTCCTAACAAAGAGGGAAGACTGGATCAGAAGGGATCATCTCCATAGAAATTGTGTTGGCACAACCTAGACTGGGCATAAATAAGGGTACAGACCAAGAAGACGAGAGCAATTAACCCTTTCAGTCTCTCAAATGACAAAATGCAGTCTTCCACATTCAGCTTCTCAGTAATGTGATGTGTAAAAGACTCCAGTTGCTACTGATGCTCTCAGTGACATAAAATTATTCTATTATTTGCCTTGCACAGGGATAATTCATGTCTTCCTTATGATTTTTAAGCTAAAACATAGTATCTTTCTTATTGTAAAAATTCCAGGTATTAGGGGAACTGAGGATTTCCAAGCACAGATGGCCAGATCTGCAGAACTTGGATCATTTCAGGGTGCTTGAAGCCTGGGAAAGTTGATTTGGCCCTCTGCAATGACAGGGACTACTTGCCAAGTTCCAGTCTAGCTCTGAACTCCTGCAGTATTCTGAGATGCCAATAAGTAGGATTTCTTATTTAGAGATCTGTGTGCTTTTCACTGCAGGGTAAAATTGCAAATAGTGTCCTGCATTTCACAGAACAAGTATATTTGAGGGAAAAACTGATAGGGGCACAGAGTGAGCTGGCAATTACCCACGCAGCTCGTATTCTTTGGTCCATTAACTGGGTACCTGAGGATGATCTCCCTCTCCCTCATCTAGTTAACTCTTGATAACGAGCATAAAAATTGTTTTAGCAGGTTGGTTTGGTAAAGTGGATAGACATGAACTAGGAGAGGCAATTTGTTTGCAGTAAAACCAGAGAAGATCTCACACTTAAATGAGTATTAGTTATGTAAATGTAACTTCACAACCTTCCACAGACCTCCTTTACAAATGGTGTTGATGTGGCCCAACAAATGCAACTCCAGTTGTCTAAAAGCACATGGAGTTTTAACTGCTGTTGCAGATACGAAGTGTTTATTTGGTTGTTACAGTGAAGTAAAGCCGGATTCAGGATCCAGCTCAGCTCTACAGTGTCCTGAGGCTGAATCAGGGAAGATTCTGAAAATAAATGACCTCAAATCAAAACATATTTTTAATGTGCTTCTCCTTCAAAATCAGAAAAGTCTTGCAGGATTTTGTGATCTAAATAAGCTACAGTCTTACTGCCATCTGCACCAATTCTAAGCCAAAAAGAGACCTTTCATATCTGAAACACAGACAATCATGTAAATCAAAAGGTCCAACTCCAAAATTTTAAGACACATATGAAACAGCAGGCACAGCAAGGAGCAGAAGAAAAGTCATGAACAAATACATTTTGAGGAATTGTGTAGGAACAGAGTAGTTCTAGACAGTGCTGGTGAATACACAGCTTCAAACAGAAGTGTTCCATGAGTGACGGACTGCAATGAAAAAAGGAGAATGGTATCTAGTCACTACCATTAACAAGGTCAAACTGGTAAGGGTTACAAATGTGAACCAAATGTGAACCACCACAGCTCAAGAAGCACTATCCTTGCATTCATCCAGCTTGAGGAACTCCCTGTTGCAGGACACCAGCATGGCAGGTATACCCAGGAAATGATTAAGCAGTATAAACAAAAGTACTTTCTAGCTCACATTGGCTACATTTAATTTAAAGGGCTGTCTATGCTTTAGACATAACAGGTCTCTTCCAGGGAGTTATTCCTTGTCAGATAGACTATTGCAAAATAACATTCATTATCTTAACTGGCGCTGTGCTGGAGGTAGGACACCGCGGCCATAAATCATTCTATCCATTTTGCAAGAGGGCTGGTAGTTTCATTAATAAATAATTTGAACTAAGGGGAAAAGAAAACCTTCAGAGGACTACAGTGTTAGGCACAGCCTGGCCACAGTCGAGCAGTTCAGGGGCTCACCTCTTGACATGGGGCAACATAAACTCTTGGAAATAAATGTAAACAATGGCAATGAGCTTGTAATTTATATTTTATTTTGCACAAGCTTGCATATATACTGCACATACATTCAGTTTAGAGAAGATGGAAGGCACACAAGGCAATTGAACTACTGTATCCTTTAAGTGGTACAAAGCAAAAAGGTAAAAGTCTGGAGAGTATACAAAAGCTTTAAACACACAAAATAAAATCCACCCCCCCCAAACATTTTTCCTGTGTTTATCTTAAATTTAGTAGCTGCCAAGCTAGAATTGTAACTTTTTTTCAATCAATTGTCTACTGCACCTTTTTTTTCCAAACGGACAGGGGAGTCTTATTGTTTTATCTTGTCATCAATTAATATTACAGTACATCCTTGGTAATACAAAATTGTACACCTTCATCAAATAAATTAGGATAAATTAAACCAATAAATTATGCAAAGTCTTCAGAACAATAGACAACAACAAAAAAATCCACAGTTGAAATTGCCTCTAGCTAAAAAATAAAATAAAAAAAAATCAAAAATTGACTTTATCAGTTCAGTTATTGTACTATCTTCAAATTAAAGGGTCTTTATTACAAAAAAAAGAGCTTAATAATGCTATTTACAACATATTGCTAAATAATATAAAGGCAGTGTTTTGTCACTTTTGTAACTATATACATATGAGTAATGGCTGGGACAATATCAGTTTAAACCTTAACCTTTGACTCTTCTGGGCAGCATTAATACCAACCTAAAGAGGCTTTTTCTTTCCTTTTTCTTTAGTTTCTGACTCTTACACGTTATATGGTAATGAGATGGGTATTGTGTTTGTCTACTATCTCACTCGAGTGGTACAATTAATGCAGAAGGTATGGATTTTAGAGAAAAATGTAAGCTCGCTGTTTCTTCTAGATTTGTTTCTACATATCCCAGTATTTGTGCATTTGGAAGGTGGCTGCTTTGGGAGAGAGGTGACTGTGGCTCAGATGAAAAGACTGAATAAAGTCATAGTGCCACCACCTTTCATACACTAAAAAGGATATTCCTAAGAAGATACAAAGGTTAAATACCAGTTTTCATCCCAGCTCTAAATATGAGCATTTTTAGCTTCAGTTTATAGATGGTTTACAACCAACAGTTCTACAGAAAACAAAATTGCATTTCCTTCAACAGAACATTTAAGTGCAATACAGTAACTGCTTACTCATATAAACCAGTTACATTCCTTAAGGGGAGCTTTTTGAAAACAATGCGTATTGGAATTTTCAAACACAGAGTTGGTACCAGAAGGAAACATTTGCACTATTAACACCAATGATTGCTATATAATACACATGGTAAATATAGTTTTTGCTTTCACTTCTCATGTACAGTGCTCATTTTGGGGGTTTTGTAAACCACTTTCCATTTTTAATATATATATATATATCTTTCTGTATATATATATATGTATAATCTTTCAATGCTGCTGGTGAAAATCCTATCTTTAAAGCCACAAAATCTTCACCTTTATTTCTTAATTAATATTAACCTGTGGAAAAAAAACATTTTTCTATTAACTGACTTCATATACATAGAAAAAAATTCTGCAATTTTACAGAAACTGTATTACCCATTCCCTTGACATCTGATGAAAGAGACTTAACTTTTAAAAGTAGAGAGCTGGATTTTCAAGAATGCTTTCAACTATCTACACAGTTACTGTAGTGTTTCTTATAAATTCAACAGATGTTTTCAGAATGTAGTTATTAAAATCTTATGTCTTTATGCAAGAACAGCAGTAAGGTTGAATATTTACATTGCTTTATAAAAGTTCCCCTCGATTTTCAATGTTCACCCACATACCTGGTACAGTAACAAAGATTCTGCAAACTTAAAACACTTTAATTAAATAATACTCAGAGGCACAAAGCAAACCTCAGGAATACATGGGTGAACACTTCCTTAAATAATTACTACATTCTAACATCTTCCACATGTTTACCATTAAATGTGAAACGTTCCCATTAAACAACCAGAGATACAGTAAGAATTAAATGTTTTGTAGTTTCAAATAGAACATTCTTTTCACAAAACATAACAAATGTCTAAAATAGGTTCTTAATCTAGATAGGAAAAAGGTAAGCTTTTCACTTCATACGCATCTTTTGTGTGTGTGTGTGTTTTTGTGTAAATATACATACATATGCCCACACATGTTGTCCTCTGTGTGTGACCACATACGTATCTGTATATGCACATATGCCACGTATGAAATATTGCTTCTATACTACTTTTCATCAGGCTAAGAAAACACAAGATTTGCACCACAGTTACAAAAACTTGGCTTCTACAAGAATTTTCAAAACTCGAATGCTGCTCAAACAATTGAGAAAAAATAATTTGCGTTATCAAACTGTTCTAAAAATTCTCTTCTTCAAAAACGTATTCTCCTGCTTTGTTTTTTTTATTTTTTTAATTTTTAAAAAGACACAAAATATGCATAGCTATCAACATTATGTCAAACAGCCAAAAAAAAAAAAAAAAGTCAGTGTTTATTGCAGCTGTAGTAATTGAAAAATAAAGTTTAAAAGATGAAAATTGTAAGCCACAGAAGGCACAAGAACAATTGTACTTGTGGGGGAAAAACTGGTATTTTGAAGGACTTTTTTTTATCCTTCCGCTGGTGCATTTAAGGTCTAGGCACAGACTATAACCTCAAGTTTATATGCAGAAATAAATCTGAATTAGCAGTAAATGAATGGCAAGATGGGGTTTCTACATGGATTTTGAAATTCTTTTCCTATGTAAACTTCTCATTACAATAAAAGTAGCCTCCTGCCTTTTAGCCATTTTTAGTGAAATAATATTGAGATAATTTAAAAGAAACTGGATTGGATTCTACTTAGAATTTAGTACAAGCTATGCCATGTATTTGTAATTTTAGGTGAATTGGGAGGCACAAAGGCAATATGGCTATAAAATGCAGAAAAATCACATAACTGAAATGATCAAATTATCATTATTTCCTTTTCCAGACCAAGGAGGTTTTTATTTTGCTTTTAAGATGAAATTTCTATTCCTAATTCCTATGCCTCATTTACTATTGAGATTATACTACCCATAAATAAATAAATAAATGCAACAACATCAAGTGTTGAGTACACAATTTCACTTATTTAGATTATGTGAATCCCATTGCAGCCAAATAATAATAATATTAATAATATAATAATAATAATAGAATAATAATAATAGTAATATAAAGCAACGGTAAAATCACAGATTGAGATGGTAGCTAGTAGTATGTCCACATAGTATGACTAAAGTATGGCTTTGCTTTCTTATGTCCAAGGTGACAATGCAAAGTTATATTTTGCATCTGATGGTATGCCAATGATGAACTTACTGTATCAAAACTTGAGCATTTTATGCCACTTCTTCCCATAAATCAAAAAAAGTGCATGAACACAATTTTCATCCTTTCTTACTCAGAATTCATTGGAGTTACATCTTTATGAAGTATAATATTTACCAAATCATGCACACACAGAGGAAAAAAAAAAAAAGAAGGAAAAATGAAATAACGAAAACAAAATAAAATGAAATAAAAAAGTAAGAAAACAAAAGAAAGAAAAAAATAAATCCTGTCTACTGTAAGGATACGTACAGTATTAGGTACTCTCAGGGAGTCTAAGATCAAGATTTGTTTTGCTTTTAATGCATAGTGAAAATGTTGGCACTTCATCCCATGCTATTGTCTGCATTGCCTATACTCCACAGATACTGCCAGTGCTTGAAAAGAATGACAGGGAATCGGAGGATTGTGCTGTTTAATTTGAAGTCAGCAGGTTTTTAAGGCTTTCTGCTAACAATAATTGCTTTCATACATTTCTGTCTATCAGCAGTATTTGTAAATGAAGTGAAATTGCAATGATCAGGTCAGCTCTTTAGTCACATGGGTAAACTTTCACTCTCCAAAGTCAAAATGTAATTTTAAAATAAAGAAGATACCAATATCCTCAATGGTCTAAATATAATTCATGGCTAATTAGGAACTTCCTCTAGATTTAGATTGAATTATGTAGGGGAAAATACTATTGATGATAACAATAAATTCTTACTGCATCCGTACAAAAGACGACAAAGAAAATGACAAATACAGTGTGCCATAGCATATTCAACCTTCCCCCAAACTTCTGGAGACAATTTCTTTCTGAAAACATGAGAAAAGGAGAGCCACTGAAGAAAGCACAAGAACTAGCAGCTAGCTTTCTTTCCCTCTGTCATATCGTGGTGTAGCATTCAGGCAAACCCAGATCCATCAGGGACTTTACACTGTAGCTCAGGTTTTGGTCAACACTAGCTCCAGCTTCAGAAGACAAGTGCAGCCACATTGCTCAAACAGATTTTTTAAATTTTTTTTTTTTTTAAAGCTGCACTTACTGTAATTTTAAAAATCCAATTTGGCTATCTGAACCCTGCATAGCCAGGAGGACACTGTGATTTTTGTATTATGCTTGATTAAATTTTTATGAAAATGCAATTTTTATTCTTCTGATTGGGAAAAGACTAATCACATTTTACAGCTACAAACAAGCTTTTTTTTTTTTTTTCCTTTCCTTTGCCTCAGCACTGTGAGGTAAAGACTCTTCTACTATACCTAAGATCATTCAAAAAGTGCTTTTCAGGACAGATGTTGAATATGGACAGAAAACTTTGTATGCTGGAAAGGGGATCTTGGGGGGTAGAATGGACTGAGAAAAGAATAAATTTAGGGACTAATGCCACTTAAAGTAAGACCAAGACATGGCAATATATGACGCTGAAGGTTTCATTTTTACTCTATGGAGAGTGAAATGCTTCCGCTTTAGTAAGCTGACCATATTCCAAAATTAGTGTGGTTGATACAATACTGTGCATGAATTACTGGCCTAACCCTGCAAGAACAGTATTTGATTTGTGCAAACATCTCTTGCTGCAATTTAGACAAACAACAACCTGGCATGTTGGTTACTGGTGCAGGGTATCTGTCGTTTCTGTAAGGAAAACATGAAGAATAGGGTTCGCTTTTTTGGGTGTCACTTCTTGAAGTGAGTACCTAAAATAGATGTTGTATTTTTTTAAAGTATGAAACAAAATCTAGGTATTGATTAAAAAGTATATAAATACAAATAAAAAAGCTCGAAGCTTATGAAGTGACTCCACAGAGTTCAGACCTTTAGCAGTATAAACATAATATAAACTTCATTGTCTGTAGTATTGTGCCATGACATTAGTCTCACTAAGACAAAATGCCACTTTGCAGCAAGCAATAAATCTGACAAAGCATTTTTAAACATAATGCCCTAACTTGCTAAGACAGGCTTTTACACGCTTCCAAACTCTTCTCCCTGAAAATTAACCCAGTTGATTCTTCAAATGTTAAGGGTCTCGGGCAAAAGTAAACCAAAGGCTGAAGTAAAATAACCATCCCCTTGGAACTGAACGAAAAAAATCCAGAAGGGATCAGTCTAATTCCATATACATATATATATGTATGCGATACACATATATATGAAATTAAAATAGAGACACACATGACTTGGGCATCAGAAGGGGACTGCTACTTTCATACATTCATAAATAGCTGCTGAACTCTCTACTCATGAAGAAGCTCTTGTAGGCAGTTTGGGGATTTGAAAATCTCAGGGACCTCACTGTCCAGCTTACAGATGACCTTGTATATGGCCTTCTTCCAGGAAGGATCAACATCTTTGCCTGCGATAATGGCATTGAAAAACTCCCGTAACGTGATCTGAGCCACTTCCAGGAATCTCTCTGGAACCTGCTGATACAAGGAGACAATGGCATTAATACAGTTTTCAATTTCAAGTCTCTGGTTCTTCAAAGGAAACTGAGCTAAGTTCTTTCTTTCAGAAAGGGGCTTACATAGCACCTGCATTTTCTAAATGTGGCAGCCCTCTATTCTCTTATGCAAAGCTGTTATATATAGTACTATAGCAATAACTTTTATAACATGTGTTAGAGATCTTTGTAAAGTCTACTGACAGAATGTAGGTAACAAAATGTTACTGCCTGAGTTGGGAGAGTAGGGGGATTTATAGGCTATAATTAGCAGGAGGGGAAACAAGCACAATTGTCTTTAAGGAAAGAAAACTCTGCTTGATACTTTACCCATGCATTTATGGCCATGTTCTCCTCTCCATGTGAGAATATGAAAGTTATGCATGCACAGAAAGCCCTTTGTACCTTTGTGCTTGACTTTGGTCACAACCTGTGCTGAAAGCTGTCAAAGAAACCGGGTATCTCTGAATGTTGTTTGTAGTTTAAAACCAATCAAGCAGGAAAACCTTCAGCTAGTGGCTTGCTTCTGTGGCTGCTATGCACAAGAACCCCATAGGATGGCTTTCTCAGGAGACATTGCGGTCTTTCCTTCTTTTTCAGGAGCACCCAAATACCACCCTAACCTCTTCAACGGGTGCACTGTGCTCCAAGTGGCTACTGAGCTGGGATGCTTTAAACTCATTCGTGGTTTCTACACGTCACTGTCACTTCACGAGTGAGTCAAACACCCAGCTAGCAGGCATGTGCCTCTCTCAGAAGCTCCTGAACAATGGGTGAATGTTAAAAACCAGTTACCTCCAAACTTCAGTAATTCATTCTAAGTAGTTGTCTCGGCAACCAGCACCACTTTCTCACCCTTTGCCTTAAATGACTCAAAAGCAACCGTTCTAATGAACTGCAGGGCAGTTGCAAGGTTCAGGTAATCTCCATAAAGGTATTATTTTCCACTTTTATTACGGAAATGTGGCTTCACAGCTCTAAAACTGCTAATACACGGCCAGCCAGTAGCCAGCATGCTTATAATAGCAAGTATTCCCTCACTGCTATTCTTTGTCCCCTCCGGCAAGAGGAGTTCTCCGACCTGCACTAGGAGCCACTTGAACCATTCCCATAGCCAAGACACTTGGGCAGCTCTCATTCATTTACTGAATTCATGTCACACTGCCAGATCAGGGACAGCCCCTTATTCTCTACTTCAGGCTTTTCTTCTTGTCCCTTTAGAAACCACTTTCAAAAACTTGTCAGGAAATGTGTGATCAATCTGATATAACAGAGCTCTGGAGCCTCGCTCACCTATCATTGTTAGGGAAACACCAGCAGTTTGATAGCCACGTTCTGCCATCAGATAAGCATGAGATCAGCTCCCCCTGACACCAGCTGACAAACTCTGCTTCCAGAAGCACCAGAGAAGTCCTCTGTCTACCTCTCAGAGTGAAATCCAGCCCCCACACTTTTTTTTTTCTCTCAAAATTTTTCATTCAAAAGGCTGCACAGAAAGACACATCTTTACAGATGGTCTACTCCAGCAATAATTAAGAGAGAAGAAATTAACTGTTATGTTTTACTCACGCCAGCCCAAAGAAATTACTTGAAACTCCCCATAACCACTCAGCTGTTCAGGCATTTGGTAATATGTCTATAGAAGATACTATGCTTTTTTCATTGTTGCATTGCTTGAAGAATATCTACATGTTTTTCTGTTCATGCAGTTCAATGCTCACATGCTATTTATCACCCTTGGTATTGCTGCCCACTAACCAAGGGGAAGGAGTTTCTGACTGTACGAAACTAGAAATCAGGAAAAGGAGTAGATAACCAAATTTATGGAGTAGGCACTGATGTTAGTTCATGAGGACAAAACCTTTTGATTTTGGTATCCACTCCAGAGGACCGACATTAGATGTCTTTCTTCCCTTCCAAGCTGCTGGAGATGGGAAAGAGGCAATTACAAGCAGCTACCTGAGAAACACGAAGTCTAAATGCACAAAGTCATACCTCTCCCTCCTACTTCATGGTTACACACATGACAACTTTAAGCAGAGAAGTGACATGCTTAAAGTTTTAAGGTTTTAAGTTGGGCCTTTGCCACTCAATGTCTACTCGTGCATTTGAAAGTCTTCCAGGTAGAGGATGCTGCTTTTCCAGGGAGTAGGCAGTGGGAAACCCCTGAGTCCCTAGCTCCCAGGCCTTCCCTCCCTGTAGTGACACACAGGCTTTTTTTTTAGACTGGGAGTTATCTTTTAAGGTCCAACTTTATTGTACCTGAGTCACATCTGCAGGGTCAGGCCTTTTTGAACCTGGTGCAACGGGCTGTGGAGAGCAGCCCACAAACATAACAGTGAACAAACTCAACAATGAACAATGTGGGGGCTTTGAAGAGACCCAACTTTTTAGCTGTTTCTTCTTTTGTGTGATTCACCTTAAAATGCTGAGTTTCCAAAGATCTCCCCAACTCCTATGGCATTAGAGCCATTCATAGCTCTTTCCTTTTGGGATGTTATTAGCAATTTTTCACGTCAGATTGGATTACACACATTATTTTGCATGTTGTAATGTGAATTCCATTGTGATTAATCCCCACAGGATGGTACATCAGCCAACACTTTTCCTTTCTAGAAAAAGTATCTGCAGTGGTTTTTGTTGTTTTGGTTTTTTTTTAAATAAGAAAATACTAGTGAAGTCCAGAGCCTGAAAATAAATATTTAAATGCATGGGTAGTTATATTTTTCAGTGGGCAATTAATCAGTCAGCCACGTTAATTATGTGTCTGGGGGTGGCATTTCCCTGACCCTAAGTGATGGCGACCTATTCAGCGCATCTTTACACCTAACTGACTGAACATCTCTGAAGTAGGAACATCTGCATAAAATGCTTCAGTGACAAATAAACTCTATCTACATTGCTTTTAATAGAACCAACAATCCCTAGTATGAACCCAGGGCATTTTCTTAGCATCAGGTGGCAGCAGTCAATCAAAGAATCACACTGTGCATTCACCAGGAGGAAAGACAATGAGGTCTGGTCAGGGGGAGTCTAGGTGGGTCTCAGGCTGAAGCATCCACATGAGCCAGATTTAAAACAAAATCACATTTTGCTGCATGCTTTGTCAATGTAACTTCACTGCCAAGAGAAAAAGTCACAGGCCAAACTTTGGGGCAGTGTAAATCAGCAGGGCTCTGCCAGCCTCAGCGCAGTTACGCTGATTTACACCTGGTACACATCAGTCCTGTACTTTCTAACGCAGCCCAGCAACCTCCACAGTGCCCCTTCCTAAGCCTTAGCCATGTTAACACGTCCCCTTTGTCTATGAAAACTGGGAGGGAATTAAAGCTCTCATCTGCTCTTGTCTATTTGTGCTGTTTTAACTACTGGCATTTTCCTTGGCTTGAACAACAAACCTGAACTCTTTCACTCCTGGGTTTGCATGTGCAACTATCACACCGAACCATTTGGCTTAGCACTGTGGGGGAGTGCTTTGTTAAAAATACTCAGCACAGACTACTTCTATGAGAGCAAAAGTATAGTTCCAATGGCTCAAAATTGCAGTAAAATCAGACCTAACTAACTCTTCTTTCACACAGAAGCACACACAGTTGAAGAAAGCTTTATAAATACTTGTTGAATTTCTTCTCAAGGAAAGTGTTACCCAAAAGG